>NW_027507784.1:186444749-187119749 GCF_037356315.1 Lithobates pipiens | reverse complement strand
GGGACAGCAAGTAAAGGCATTCTCCCCAGTGGGGTCAAAGACAGAAATAAAGACCAGAGAGAAATGTAACACTTCCTGACTATAACTGAAAAACAAAATGGTGGGAGTTGGGCTTTAAAATCAGTCTTTTCTATATTACAATGTCATTGTTCATATTAATTTGATTTGTGTATTTAACTACTTAGTTTACTTCATTTTATGTGAACTTTTGTTCATATCAGTTATGCATTCCAGCTAAAGTGATTATTTTGCAGTTTAAGCTGTAAAATATGTGAAGCTTGAAAATGAACATTGCTTGACCTTCATGAAGGTAATTAATGCTATTACAAAGTTGTCACTGTGTGACAACACATTTGAACTGTAGCTCGACAGTGCATCTGATCTGCTTTTTGCAAAATGTATAGATCCTGTTTGTTTTTTCAATGACTGTTATGTGTGATTAAAAAAATGATTCTAACTGCTTCCCATCTAACACAAACCCATGTTGTCTTCATGTTAAATATAAACTGTTATCTTTCATAATTGTTGTCTTCATTTTATTTACATTATGTTGTAAAACATCAAATAAAATCTCAAAAGTATTTTATTTAGTCATATTGTTAGAACAGGGTTGTCTTGGTTTATAGTGCATTGCTGTTTCAGGGTTTAGGTCAAATGTTTTTATAGTGGAAAGAATCTTAAGCAACTCTTCATATAGCTTATGAGCTAAGTTGACATAGTAAAGCGACACCTCGTCCAATCCAGTGCTCCTCAGGTTTATCAGAGAGAAGGGTCATTGCAATCACAAAATTTGTTGAGTGTCCAGTAGTGGACAGTGTTCCTCTTCTTTCACTGGTCTTGTATACCGGAGCAATGTAACATGGTCGCTGTGGGATGTCTGCTCTCTTGCAAGGCTTCAGCCACATCTGTAAGATAGTTATACGATTACATGGGGTTTCTTGCGCAACAATATTTAGGGCACATATGGTATTAACCCTATGGTATTAACCCTATATCTGATCTCACAGATCGTCAATCCTTTTAAATGAGATCCTGACTTAGTACAAGACTTAACAGTTCATTCTCACATACATTACCATTGTTGATAATCTAAATTTAAGGTTGTTGTAGATAACATCAGCAAGGTTTGTTTTAGCAAGTCAGGCCCATTCCATTTTTGTTCTATTACAATTCAGTATCTGCCCTCAAGTCCCAACAATAGTATACATCTGCAGGTCACCTCATGTATGCACAGGTAGATAAAATTTAAGACATACTTTAATGTTTTTCTTTAACCAATACAGGGATAGAAGCTTGTGGCTCTGTTATAACCCCCGTAGTTCATACGTACACCTTGTATGAATGGTTTGGTGTGTTTTTTTTGTTTTTTTTTACATTTTCAATAATCTTTGGGGCAGCAGTTCTCAACTTGGGGGTTGATGGCCAGCATTCCACCCCCTGGCAAATTGGCAGAGATGGACCCAAAGTTTTACTGTGTTACGCCAGAGTCTGTCCGTCTCGGCCAGCAAGATGCCACTTCCGGGAGAGGAGAGACCGAATGGAAGTGATGTTCCGTCGCCGCCATCTTGGTACTCGTCCTCAGTAAGGCTACACTTAGACGTCAGCAAGCGGACATCTTTTTACACCCACCGAAGTCCACTTGCTGTGGACAAGTCTACAAAGATGACAGTGACGAATCATCACTTACGATTAACACAAATGGGTTGTTGATTCTGATGGAACACCAGTGACTTTAAGTCAGAGATCCTAATTAATAAAAGCATTTTTTGTACATCAAGCTCCACTACTGTGCTCATCAAATGCTCCCACTGTACCATCAATTGCTGCCCCTGTGCCATATCAAATGCTCCCACTGTGCACGCCGTCTGCCCAAGAATTACCCTGTCTCGGTGGGGCATTTTATTAATTTGTAACTTGTATGTTAATTTTTAATATTTTGCTCTGTATGTTTGTTTTTGTGATCACTACGCATTAAGATGTTAAGTTTTCAAGAGTGAAAATACATGCTGCATATCAGATATTTATATTTCGATTCATAACAGTCGCAAAATGACAGCAATGAAATGACCAACGAAAATAATATTACAGTTAGGGGTCCCCTTAACTTGGGAAATTTTATCAAGGGGTCATGGCATTAGGTTGAGAACCCCTGCTTTATGGGGTACTATTACCATTTTCATGTCGGGACTGGGTAATTACCATTCCTCCAATGTTCCAATTGCAATTGCCCTCTTCCCATGCGGCACGGGGGGTCTTTGGGACACATGGTTCCTGCCACCTGTGGGAGCTGCAACCCGCACTTGGGGCTCTCCCCTTCCCCCGTGCTTTCTGGACGCGCATGCCTGATGCGCGTCGATGCCATGCTCTATGCATCGTGCATGTGACATCATGCGGGCACCGAACACCGGTGCAGATGTTTCCTGCTTTGACACATGACCGAGCTTTTCCAACGCTCGGGTGTTGGTGCCACGGCCCCCTCTTACATGCATTGAAAGTGGCCCTGCTAATGTGGCTTGGCACAAATAGCACCCAGGTGTTTATTTTTCCCCAGACCTATCTGGGTGCATACGTATACTCCTAGATCATGCTTCTTGTTTTCAAGATTAAAGTACTATCTTGCTTCCTACCTTTTTTGTTTTTTTACTTTTTCAGGGGTGACCCTAGGTGTTTGTGCTCAGTATACTTTCTGTAAGTACTTCACATGGTGACCAACAATCTTCTGTCACCACTTTTACACACTACTTTACACATAGGTTCATCATTCTTTGTATCATTTCTATGGGTCTTTCCTCTGACTAGATACGCAAATACTTACACCACTTTATAATTTTTATTACTTTTCCAGAATGGCTTTGGAATCACTACTTTACTACCAATCATCCCTCCCATGACAATACCTTAGCACAAACAGAGGGAAAACAAGTGTGGTTATGCTTGCAGCGAGACCCCCACTACCACAGCTCCCGGGGGTGACACTTCTGCCATTTCCTTGGCTCCCAGTGTCCCTTGGGAATGTTTTAGGGTGACTTGCAAGGTATATTGGATGTGTGGTTTTCCCTTATTCCCTCCATCCCTTCTAATCATGGTTGAGAATTAGACCTTATTGGCTATGCATTTTACTTCTAGATGTACCCCACATTGGCTCCTGATGAGTGGAGATGTCTACGAAATGGGTAGAGCCCTTTCATGGTGCAATGCTACCAGCACCATCTACACTCATCCGTTTACCCACGCAACTTTCTGTGGGGGGGGGGGGGGGGGGTGTTTATTCCAATCGTCTTTCTCATCAATTGACCTTTCTGTTAGGGAGAATGTGGCCGTCCATTTATAATTTTTTCATATGGTCTATCGCGTTGGAATATATGCAATTACTATGTTTTTCACATTGACAATACCTCCTAGTCTGTCATTTCCTTCATGTACTTGTCAATGAATATATATTTTGATTTTATTATAAATCTTTGTAGCCACATGCCTCCATTTTTAAAGTCCCGACCCCTCTTATACAATTTTTTTATAATGGGGATGGAGGCACATGGCTTTACCAAGTCATGACATCATTTAAAGTCCTGCCCCTTCTTCTACTTCTTAATTTCAGTCAGATGCTCCTACTCATTCTCCTTTACACCTCCAAGTTGCCATCTTTCTGATTCATACTCCAAACTTCAGTTTGTTATCCTGCAAGCTTCAATCCTACCTAGCTGTGCTTTACATCTCAATAGTTCCTTTTACTCTTACTATTTACTCCTAGTATTTCCTAACCCCTTGTAGACCTTAGGCCCCAAAAATGTAAACGAAATACAGTGTTGCAGTTGTTCAAAGCAGAAATCCATGTTTGGGGCATACCTTCTTGTGCACTAGCTTAGAACAGTAATGCAAAGGCTATATGCTGTGCACTGGTAAAGTAAAGGTATCCATGAGAAACAAAATTTAAGGATGACGAATAAACAAATATAACTTGCTTTAATATAAAGTAACAATGTGGCAGGGCAAGGGAGATGATGTGGCCACTCTGGTGGCAGAGGAAGGGGAGGGACCGGGGGCCTTTCTCCAATCAGATAACACATTTCAATGCTCCTGGCTTCTTTTGTTTAAACGTCACATCTCCCTTGCCCTGCTGCATTATTGCCTCCATCCTAGCCTCGCTACACACCACACTGATGTGCGCCTTCCCTGCAGGACACACGCAGCTGATCCCAGTGAGCCTTCCAGCTGGCATGTGCAGCTTGAGCCTGTTTTCATCAAGTCCTGGGCCCTCCATTTAGTGTTTGAGGTTAGACAAGACTTGGGCTTTTACCTTTTGAAATTAGACTGTCGTTCAGATGACTGTTTTTATCTGGACTGGGTGCTTTTATCTATGGCCTCATAATAAGTGTTTTCTATTGGTTTATATTGAAGCAAGTTTTATTTGTTCATGTATCAGCCTCCAATTTTGTTTCTCACGGATACCTTGACTTTACCAGTGTGCAGCATATAGCCCTTGCGTTTTCTGTTTTGGATCTCAAGTCCTCCAGTGGTTTCCATGCAGCCCAGGACTGGGTCAATAGAATGCATGTTACAAAATATAACTGCTAGCTCATTCTATGGTTGAATGGGTTGCTCTGTTGCATTTTTTTACTGCTTAGAACCATGTATACCTGTTTGGTATTGCAACCTGTTGATTTTTACAGGCTACTGACGGCTGTACCTCCTGGGTGCTGAAATACATCCAGTTTATACACTCTATGATCAAAAGCAAGCAAGCATCATACAAGGTAACAGTAACATTGTTACATTTCTTATCGTACATCAGGGGACACAGAGCCATAGTAGTTACTATGTGGGTTATAGGCCTCCTTCAGGTGATGGACACTGGCACGCCCTAAGACAAAAAGTTCACTCCCTTTATAACCCCTCCATCTACTGGGAGTACCTCAGTTTTTTCGCCAGTGTCTAAGGTGTTGGTCATGAGTAAAGATGGGCTGTGCTGAGCTCCACTGGAGCAATCCTTGCTGGGGCTAGCCATTCCAAGTGTCCTTTTGGTCGAATTGAATGGTACCTGGGCCTCGTATCCGAAGAAACAAGGTTTTGCCTATAACCCTTCTCTTTTTAGAGAACTGGACCCGGGATCCTGTACTGTTTGTTAAGGCCATAAAGTTTTACTGGCAGGATGCTATTACAGGGTTTGTGGGTTCCCTGAGGATCCCCGGCTCCTGAAGGTTTAACGGAACCCACCGTGAAGGGTGAAGATTGGGTCTGTTGCTTTACCACAGAAAACCCTGTGCCGGGAAAGGTAAGGAGTTTTCTAAGAAATTTGTAACATTTTCTTATGACGGTCTCCTTTAAATCTGTAAAGTTGTCATGCCTGTGTGATCACCACTGGGGGCTGTATTGAGCACTTACGTCTCATGCTTCTTAGAGAACCACAATGATCCAAGAAGCAGTTCTTCCTCCTCCGGGCCAGCAGCAAGACCTCTGGTAACCCGGGGGGGGGGGTTCCCACTTCCCACCAGGTGACCCATGTGCAGTTTTTTCTTATATTCACCGACCGACAGCTCCTCTCTGTAACTACATTGGTTTGTTTAGCCTACCATTAGAAGAAACTAGGCAAAATTGTTACACAATACACAGAACTTTAATCCCACCCGGATTAAATCAGCTTCAGGTTTTTATTTTGCCTAGCAAGGAGAATGACCTAGGAAACGCTGCGGGCCTCTCGGTCCATATTTTTACTGCAGGTTTGCTGCTTTTTTGCGCAAGATGAGAGATCCTGAGATCTTCTATCAACTGCCGGCTGGGTGACAGGCTGATTAATGATATCCTTGTAGTCTCCCCAGTCCAGCCATCGAGCGTGAGCAGGCCGCAGCTACGGCTCGGCAGGCCACGACATATCTCATGCTCCAGAGGTGGTCGCGAGCTTCAATGCACCGGGGTATACATATGACCCGGCTACTGATGTCTGGATCACAGTATTCTGAGGCCAACAGCTACCCTGTAACTGCACAGGCGTAGGTCTGTGATGGAATGTCTCCCAGCTCTTCAGGACTGGTAAGTACGGCTCTCCCTGCTTCGGTGGGGTGAGCAGCTAGGCATTCCCTGGGGGGTCGATTCCGGGGCCACCTCACCTCCCTATCCTCTCTCCCAAGTCCCTATCACCCCTCCTTCCCCCCTCTGAGGGGGGGTGGCTGCATGCGCTGCGGGCGGTGTGTGTGTGGGGGGGGGTCGCTGTTTCTCACCTGTGGGGTGTCTGTGCGGTTGCTGTGCAGTCCAGGTCTGGGGGTCCCAAAAAAGCAGGTTTTGTGGAGGTTGTCTGTCGGTCAGCAGCTAGCTCGTTTTTATTTTTGCCCTGTTCGCCGCATGGCGCCGTTCCGGCGGCCATCTTGGATTTGGGAAAGCTATAGATTCCCCTGGGAAGCTTCAGCAGCTATTTTCCTTAGGATTCCTATTGATAACATTGGCGGCCATTTTTGTGAAGGCCTGAATGCTTTCTTCACCGCTGGCCTCTTGTGACAGCATGACATATGCTTTCTCTTGTTACTTCCTGTATTCACTGTGTGTGTGGGACACTGGATGGCTCTGTGCTGAACACTGAAGCTGTTCTGCAGATCGTTGCACCGCTGTTGGCGCTGCTGCTGCTGACAGTTTTTTTCTCCTCTCTGCATCTGGGAACCTCCTAGGGACTACAGGCACTATTGTTGGCATTCACAGAATGCCCCAGGGTGATGAGTCTAGTGCCAAGTACCCCCCACGCGGCGGCAGCAGGAGGGTGGGACCTTCACTGTCTTAAGTCCCCTTGCAGGTGGCAGACAGGATAGGGTCAGCATGGCTTCAGAAAATGGTGTTTCTTCCCCTGAACTCCAGGCTATAGCAACCAGGTCACCTACGGTTAGTGCGGTGCTCATGGACACCCTGACGGCGTTCCTTGACTCCTATGTTGCTAAGATAGAGGCGGCACGTGGCAGGAAAGGTGCACATAAGAGGCCCCTGTCCTCTGGGGAGAGCTCTGATGCAGATTCGAGCCTTGCTGTGGCTGGAGACCCCTGCTCTGACCTATCAGATGTGGCTGACCAGGACCGTTCAGACGGTGAGGATGATTCCCCTTCCGGGCACAACAAGGCGCTTGTTGGAGCACTTATCACAGCTGTGCGTGATACCCTGAAGATTCAGGAGCCAGCGGATTCCTCTGCTGATGTACCGGTCCCTTTTGGGTCCCACAAGCCAGCACGTTCACCTAAGGTGTTCCCGTATTTGACTTATTTAGACAAATTCATCTACAGGGAATGGGGTCGCCCGCAACGGACCTTTTCGGTCCCCAAAAACTTGGCGGTGCGTTACCCCTTTGAGGAAAGCCTTCTCAAAAAGTGGTCGGCTCCTCCGGTCGTGGACCCACCAGTGTCCAGGTTAAATAAAGTAACCACGATCCCGGTTGAGGGGACTCCTGCATTCAAGGATCTCACGGACAGGAAGGCCGAAGCAGTGGCTCGTTCCTTGTTTATGGTTGTGGGGTCAGCCGTGTGACCTGTACTGGCATCCGCACTGGTGTCGCGGACACTGACTGAGTGAGCAAAACTTTTTCACCGCGAATTGGGATAGGAGCATGCCTACGCTGTCTGCGTGGAGCTAGCAGACCAACTAGTGCATGGCCTTAAGTATGTTTGTGACGCGGCCCTGGATACTCTCCCTCTGCTATCCAGGGCCTCAGTGTCCGCCGTGGTGCTGAGGTGCCTTATTTGGCTGAAATGCTGGTCTGCTGACCAGGCATCCAAGAAAGCCCTGACGGATCTTCCCTTCCTTGGCGAACGACTCTTTGGAGCCTCATTGGATGACATTATTAAAAACGCCACGGGTGGTAAGACTCCCACAGGCCAGGAAGGCTAAGGAGCCATGCTGCAGGCAAGGGCGCTCCTTTTCCGCTCACCAGCAGTTTTTTCGTCCGCCCGGTGCTTCGGCAAAACGACCCCAGCCTGACAGGAAGTCCATGGACGGTCAGAAGCGTCCCTGGAACCGCAAGCCTGCGAACAAAAGTGCTACTGCGTGAAGGTCTGCCCCCACCCATTTCTTGGGTGGGGGGTCGTCTTCAGGAGTTTGCAGCCCGTTGGACCTCCCGGTTATCAGACCAATGAGTCTGCGATCTGATTTCCGCAGGTTACAAGATAGTTTCTCTCTTGGCCACCAAACAGGTTCTTCCCCCTTCAGCATACCCACGTCCACGGTTTGCCGAGAGGCCCTGCTAGGGGTAGTAAGGGACTTGCTGAATCGGGGGGTGATTGTATCCGTTCCGGACTCGAACGCTTCCAGGGGTTCTATTCAAATCTGTTTGGACGTACCCCTTCCTTCTTGGGAACCACAATCTTGGACCTAAAAGCCCTCAAACACTTTGTAAAAGTGCAGAGGTTCAGAATGGAATCAGTTCGCTCAGTAGTCGCTTCACTCCATCAAGGGGACTCCCTGGCGTTTTTGGACATCCATGTGTACCTGCACATACCCATATGCCTTCGGCATCAAAAATTTCTGTTTGGTAGTCGGAGAAGCCCATTGCCAGTTTGTGGCTCTTCCCTTTGGCCTGGCATCAGCCCCCCGAGTCTTTACCAAAGTACTGGCTGCAGTATTGGCGTTGCTGCGACAATGCGGGTTTGCGATCGTGGGTTACCTAGACAATCTCCTCCTGCGAGCTCCTTTCGCCTCAGAATTAGAGGAGGATGTGACGATCACCTAAAGAAGTTGGTTGTGCCGACCCAGCGTCTGGAGTACCTGGGTTTACTATTGGATTCCAGGGAATCCAGGGTCTTTCTGGCTTTGAACAAATTGCAGACTCTCAGATCTGCGGTCAAACTACTGATGAACCGCAAGTGGTCATCACTCCGCTTTTTGAAAGTGAGTGCTGGGGCTCATGGTAGCCTCTTTCGAGGCAGTACCTTATACTCAGTTCCACACCAGAGTCCTGCAGAAGGAGATCTTGACAAAATGGGACAAATCTCTGTTGTCCCTGGATCAGCAGATCCAGGTGAGCCAGCCAGTCAGGGACTCCCTGATCTGGTGGTTGAGGTCCCCGGTGATTCCGGCCGGAAAATCGTTCCTTCCTCTGAAATGGACGGTGGTCACTACGGACGCCAGTCTGGCCGGCTGGGGTGGAGTGAATGGGGATTCAGGTGGCTCAGGGCCTCTGGTCGACGGAAGAATCCAAGTTGCCGATCGCTCTCAATTCGAGCAGATTGATCAGGCTGTGCCTCGACACGTGGTCAACGTGTCTTCAAGGGCGTCCGGCCAGGATACAGTCAGACAATGGCACGGCTGTGGTATACATAAATCCCCAAGGGGGAACAAGAAGCTCTGCCTCTGCTCGGGAGGTCACTCACATACTTCGGTGGGCAGAGCGACACGTTCCGGCCCTGTCAGCCATTTACATCCCGGGGGTGGAAAATTGGCAGGTGGACTGAGTCGACAGATACTGGACCCAGGAGAATGGGCATTGCATCCGGAGGTATTCAGGCTGCTATACCTGAAATGGGGCACACCAGATGTGGATCTATTGGCCTCCTGTCTCAATCGGAAGGTCCCGAGATTCGTGTCCAGGACCAGAGATCCGTGGGCAGACACGTCAGACGCGCTGGTGGCTCCGTGGGATCAGTACCAGCTGATCTACGCCTTTCCTCCGCTGAAACTGTTGCCACATCTGCTTCGCAGAGTGGAAGTCGAGGGGATTCCGGTAATCCTGATTGCCCCAGATTGGCCTCAGCGGGCCTGGTACGCAGACATGGTGTGCCTGGTGGCTGCCGTTGCGAGAGGACCTCCTATCTCAAGGTCCAATCTTTCACCCTGCTTTACCATCGCTGGCTTTAATGGCCTGGCTGTTGAAAGTCAGGTATTGAGGAACCAGGGCCTGTAGGACTCTGTGATTCCGACTATGCTGAGAGTGCAGAAATTTTCCAGGAAGATATACTATCGTACTTGGAAGGCCTATATCTCCAAGTGTGAGGAGAAAGGGTGGCATCCGGGCTCCTTCTCTATATCCAGGATCCTGCTGTTTCTTCAGCAAGGTGTAGACCAGAGGTTGGTGTTGAGCACCATCAAGGGGCAAATTTCAGCTTTGGCTGTCTTTTCAGCGACCCCTAGCGTCTCACTAGTGAGTACTTTTGTTCAGGGGATGCGCCATGTAGACCCTCCGGGGCGTCCACCGTTGCCTCCGTGGGATTTGAACCTGGTGTTGTTGGCGCTTCAGAAGTTGCTATTTGAGAATATCAGGGAGATTCCTCTGTTGGCCACTAGAAAGACCACCTTCTGTGAAAGGGTCATCACATTGGCCAGGAGGGTTTTGGAACTGGCGGCCTTGTCCTGCAAGTCGCCTTATCTGGTCATCCACAGGGATAAGGTGGTGTTGCGTCTGCAGCCGTCCTTTCTACCGAAAGTGGTCTCGGCATTTCAAATCAATGAGGACATTGTATTACCATCGTTGTGTCCTAACGCGAAGCACACCAAAGAGGTGGCCCTTCACGCTCTCAATGTGGTTAGGGCTCTGAGGGTGTACTTGTCTGTCACAGCTTCCTTCGGAAGTCAGACTCACTGGTTTCGGTGGCTGGTCCTAAGAAGGGTATTGCGGCCTCATCGGCCACCATTTACAGGTGGATCAGACAGATTGTAGTCCAAGCCTTGAAGGGGCAGGTGCCTCCCTTTCCAGTCACGGCCCACTCTACAAGAGCAATCGGAACATCTTGGGCCTTCTGACACCAAGCGTCTGTCGCTCAGGTGTGTAAGGCGGCAACCTGGTCGTCTGTCCATATGTTTACCAAGTTTTACAAGTTAGACGTCAGTGCATCGGCTGATGCCGGTTTTGGCCGCAAAGTTTTGCAGGCGGCCGTGTAGTTGCTATTGAGGTTTTTTTTCCCCTGGTTTTTCAATAAAAACACGGTACTGTTTCGTTATTGCACTGTTGCATTACTTCCGCAAGGTTGCGGTCTGGGGGATCACTCCTGTTGAGGATGCCCGGTTTTGTGGTGGAGTTTCCACACACTGCTGTGTTTTTTTATTTTTTTATTATTTATTTATATTTGTGTGTGTGTGTGTGTGTGTGTGTGTTTAGTTTCACTAGTTCCCACTTGCCATGGTGGATGAAGTTTTTAATGCTGTTTTTCCCACCCCTCGTTTGGCACTGCTTGGGGATGTCCCATTTTGTTAGAGAGGAGCTGTGTTGGTCGGTGAATATAAGAGAAAATGGGATTTTTGTACTCATCGTAAAATCCTTTTCTCTGTAATTCAATGACAGACACAGCACCCACCCGTCCTTTTTCTACGTTATACTGCTTGTTGACAGGGCCGTATTTAAGGCAGGACAAAAGGGGCAGCTGCCCTGGGCCCTGTCACTGTTGTGGGGCCCAAAGCAGCTGCCTCATACTTGCCAACTATCCCAGTTTAAATTCCCTTGTCCCTTGAAGTTTTAGTCCTGTGCTGTGTCCGGATATCTCAGTGTGAAGTGCTGGTACTAATGCTGCCCAGCTCTGCCCTATTGTTGTGTACAGATGACTCACCTGCAGACTCTGTGTTTTACATGTAAATAACCGGCATTTGTATGTAAATAGCTGCAGTATTACTGTGGCCGGTGGTATTGATATGTAAATAAAGGCAGCATTTATATGTATATCATGCTCCCCTGCAGTGAGCCATAATGTGTGCTGTAACCTCTAGCAACAGTCGGTAAGCAGTAATGATATGCTGTAGCTGCTGGCAACCAATCACAATTTCTGCCTGATCTGATACAGTAGACTGATTTTAAGTCTAGCTGCTATTTATTGTATGTCTCAGAGCAGGTAGAGAGTGAAATTGCATGGGGGGCCCAAGAAAATTTTTGCCCAGGGTCCAATCAATATTAAAGACGGCCCTGCTTGTTGACGTACTGAAGCTGCTAGCAGCAGGAGGGGGGTTGATAGCACGGGGCCCGTTCCCCCCCCCCCCCCCTGAGGCGGGATTAAAGTTCTGTGTATTGTGTAACAATTTTGCCTAGTTTCTCCTAATGGCAGGCTATATAACCCATGTAGTTACAGAGAGGAGCTGTGTCGGTCGGTGAATTACAGAGAAAAGGATTTTACGGTGAGTATAAAATTGACACTTTTTTTTTCTCACCCTCAGTGGCATTTAAAATTTTTTTTTATAAATATACAGTGGTGTGAAAAAGTGTTTGCCCCCTTCCTCATTTCCTGTTCCTTTGCATGTTTGTCACACTTAAGTGTTTCGGAACATCAAACCAATTTAAACAATAGTCAAGGACAACACAAGTAAACACAAAATGCAATTGGTAAATGAAGGTGTTTATTATTAAAGGTGAAAAAAAATCCAAACCATCATGACCCTGTGTGAAAAAGTGATTGCCCCCTTGTTAAAACATACTATAACTGTGGTTGTCCACACCTGAGTTCAATTTCTATAGCCACACCCAGGCCTGATTATTGCCACACCTGTTCACAATCAAGGCATCACTTAAATAGGAGCTGCTTGACACAGTAAGGTCCACCAGAAGATCCTTAAAAGCTACACATCATGCCGAGACCCAAAGAAATTCAGGAACAATTGAGAAAGAAAGTAATTGAGATCTATCAGTCTGGAAAGGGTTATAAAGCCATTTCCAAAGCTTTGGGAATCCAGCGAACCACAGTGAGAGCCATTATCCACAAATGGCGAAGACATGGAACAGTGGTGAACCTTCCCAGGAGTGGCCGGCCGCCCAAAATTACCCCAAGAGCGCTGCGACGACTCATCCAAGAGGTCACAAAAGACCCCACAACAACGTCCAAGGAACTGCAGGCCTCACTTGCCTCAGTTAAGGTCAGCGTTCATGCCTCCACCATCAGGAAAAGACTGGGCAAAAATGGCCTGCATGGCAGAGTTCCAAGGAGAAAACCACTGCTGAGCAAAAAGAACATCAAAGCTCGTCTCAATTTCTCCACAACACATCTTGATGATCCCCCAAGACTTTTGGGACAACATTCTGTGGACCGATGAGACAAAAGTGGAACTCTTTGGAAGGTGTGTGTCCAAGTATATCTGGCGTAGAAGGAACACTGCATTTCATAAAAAGAACATTATACCAACAGTAAAATATGGTGGTGGTAGTGTGATGGTCTGGGGCTGTTTTGCTGCTTCAGGACCTGGAAGACTTGCCGTGATAAAAGGAACTATGAATTCTGCTGTCTACCAAGAGATCCTGAAGGAGAATGTCCGACCATCTGTTCGTGTACTCAAGCTGAAACGAACTTGGGTTCTGCAGCAGGACAATGATCCTAAACACACCAGCAAGTCCACCACCGAATGGCTGAAGAAAAACAAAATGAAGACTTTGGAGTGGCCTAGCCAAAGTCCTGACCTGAATCCTATTGAGATGTTGTGGTATGACCTTAAAAAGGCCGTTCATGCTCGAAAACCCTCTAATGTAACTGAATTAAGACAATTCTGCAAAGATGAGTGGGCCAAAATTCCTCCAGGACGCTGTAAAAGCCTCATTGCACGTTATCGCAAACGCTTGGTTGCAGTTGTTGCTGCTAAGGGTGGCCCAACCAGTTATTAGGTTTAGGGGGCAATCACTTTTTCACACAGGGCCATGATGGTTTGGATTTTTTTTCACCTTTAATAATAAACACCTTCATTTACAAATTGCATTTTGTGTTTACTTGTGTTGTCCTTGACTATTGTTTAAATTGGTTTGATGTTCCGAAACACTTAAGTGTGACAAACATGCAAAGGAACAGGAAATGAGGAAGGGGGCAAACACTTTTTCACACCACTGTATATAATAATAATTACAGGCGCAAACTAACACTGCTTGAAAGTGAAGAGGTTACTCACCATAGGAAAATGTTTGTATGACCGAATACAACGTCAAAAGTGATGTAATGTGATGGGTTGTTTTGTATGTGTTGTTTTGTTTCTGAGCATGCATAGTCTTGCTCTTATGATTTTTTTTTTGAAAACCATACTAATTAAAAATTGGACTTTGAGTTCATGTACAACAAACATTTTATAGTCTGCACTTCCACCTTTTGTCATACGAAAAACAGAATTGGCTGTCGATCACACCATCCTAACGATCCGAAAATTGGCAGATCGTTCGTCAGACGAAATTTTACTTCTGATTTTTGTATTGTGTGTACGGGCCTTTAGTCTGAAGAGAGGGCAAGGTTAGGAAACTTGAAGGATTTCTGCAGTCTATCTGAGGAAAGCCAAGTGAAGAATGATGGGAACAATTGAATGAAATGGAAAAGCGACCAAGGTTCAAAGGAAAACTCACACAATTTTGGCAAAAACGGAATGAGATTAAGAGAAGAGTGACGCATACAAAGATGTCATCTAAACCTGCCACTTTTCAGTTTCAGAAATGCACCGGTATAGTTGACGACCATTTCTATTGCACTGCTTTTGTTCTCTTTATCCATATGATTATTTACATGAACAATTTATCTATAAGCACTCAATGTGGAGAATGAACAATGTTATAGGAAGAGCATTTCAACTAGAAGAATGCTTGTGGGTGAATTACATTGTTGTTCCTTTCTTTCCAATGTCAAATATATGGACAACTTATTGTTGTACTTAATAAAGAACTACAGTCACAAATAACAAGAAAAAAATGCCTATTCAAAAATAAAGCAACTTTTGCTGCAATATTAACCTTAAAGGAGAAGTACAGCCAAAGTTTGGTTGTACTTCTCCTGTGGAGCACAAGAGTGCAGTTCGTTTTGCACTCCTGTGGCCCGTTTTTAGCAGACCATGGGCTGAAGTCCCCTGTCTGCTGATATCACAGAGCTGGTCCAGGCTCGGGCAAGATTGTGACACTGGGGTTGGGATACGCCCACGTGCCTGGACCGACACCCTGCCCAGCTTCTCAGCGAGCTGCTGAGGGCCTGAGTTGGCAGCTCTCGCCCACTCCACAGCCCTGTTCTCCACTGGGAGAGGAGGGGGCAGAGCAGTGACTGGCAGTCAGCAGCTCTCTGCTAGGAGCTGTGAGAACCAAGCAATTTGAAGTGTTTGATCGCTTGGTTCTCAATGTTTGAGCCAGAGGGGGACAGATGCAGCATCCACCTAGGAAGGAGGCAGATAACTGCAAAAAACCCATACTTCTCTTTTAACTCCAGAGGTGACCTCCTACAGTACTTTTTTCTGCTATTAAATGTTTCTTAAAGTGGGGTACCCCCTAAAAAAAAAAAATTAAAAGTCAGCAGCTACAAATACTGCAGCTGCTGGCTTTTAATAATCGGACACTTACCTGTCCCGGGTTCCAGCGATGCGGGGGAACGAAGCCCCCCCCTCGCTCCCCGCTCCGCTCGCGGCGCCGTCATGCATACTGTGGGCACCCGGCTGTGGCTTCACAGCCGGGCACCCACTGCGCATGCGCGAGCGGCGCAGGGCGCCGTGATACGCCGTACAGTCACCTGGGACACGTGACAGGTCCCAGGTGAATGTGCGGCGCGAGGGGAAGTGATGTCACCAGCCCGGGCAATGAAGAAGGCAGACTACGAGGGACCCCCTAGCAACCGGTATTTAGAGGTGAGTAAAAATTTTTTTTTTTGCCAATTATTTTTTTTTGATTTTTTTTAAAGAATTTTAAGTAGTTTTATTTTTTGGGGGGCAACTCCACTTTAAGCTGCCCATACACTGATCAAAATTGAGCCAGTTTAGCTGAGACTGGCAAAACATGGAACGTGTTGGAAAATGTTCTTTTATCAGCTGTTGCACAATGTCCAGGAGGGAGGGGGGGGGGGGGGGGGTGGGATTTCACCATCCACTTTGTTTGTATGGAGAAAGTCTGTATATGTTATTTTTATTTAGCCCTCAGGCTGAACAAAAAAAATAATTACTGTAATAGCCATCTTTACTCCGGCAGTCAGCATTTAACCACTTGGCGACCAGCCCTCATCGTTATACAGCGGCAGGTTGCCATGTTCCCGCAAGAGAGATCTGCTGTACCTAGTGATGCGGAACAGCGATCTCTCTCCTCCTCCAGTCAGCCCAGCCCCCATACAGAGTTATAAACACTCCCAGGGAACACGTTTAATCCCTTGATCGCCCCCTTGTGTTAACCCCTTCCCTGACAGTGACATTTATACAGTAATCAGTGGCTATTTTTAGCTCTGATCGCTGTATAAATGTCAATGGTCCCAAAAAAAGTGTCCGATCTGTCTGCCGCAATGTCGCAGTCCCGCTAAAAATCGCAGAACACTGCCATTATTAGTAAAACCAAAATGCCATAAATATATCCTCTATTTTGTAGATGCTATAACGTTTGCGCTAATTGCGTTTTTTTTTTTTTTTTTTTTTACCAAAAATATGTAGAAGAATACATATTGGCCTAAACTGATGAAGAGATTTGTTTGTTTGTTTTTTTTATATTTTTAGGGCATATTTATTATAGCAAAAAGTAAAAAATATTGTTTTCTTTTCAAAATCGATGCTTTTTTTTTTCTTCTTTTTTTTATAGCGCAAAAGATAGAAACCGCGGAGATGATCAAATACCACCAAAAGAAAGCTCTATTTATGGGGAAAAACGGATGTTAAATTTGGGTACATCGTCGCACGACCGCGCAATTGTCAGTTAAAGCCAAGCAATGCCATATTGCAAAAAATGGTCTGGTCTTTAAGGGGGGAAATCTTCTGGCTTGTAAGTGGTTAACCTAGTTGCTCTGAGCCCAGGCTGTCATAGACCCACCCCAGCCTGTAATTAGGCAGTGCAAAGAGAAGCAGCACAGTGCTGAGCTCATCTTTCATTCACTCCAATTTTTCCTTCTAATCGCATGAACTGATTGACTTTTTTGGTACAGGGCCTACAGGAAGCTAATTGCCAGGTCATAGTCAGGGATTTGCTTGCATTAAAAAATAATACATTTAATTATGTATTATTATTACTGAGCTACATTAATTTGTGTTTTATATGTGCCTAAGGTTCAGCATGAAATATCAGAAACAGAATACCATGCCTTTGAGTAGATATCAATACTTACGCTGCAAAACAACATTATTCACTAAAGGCTACTACTGTTCTTTACCAATAATCAGACTGATTTAAGATCCATGAAGCTGTCAAATCTGTAAAAAAATCTGTCCTGGACATCATCATATATCAGAATGAAATATTGTAATTAGGTTGAATATCATCATTCCTCAGACTGAACATCATAATTGCCACTGATATTCTCTTCTGAGTCTGAATGTCATTATTCTTCAGACTGTATATTGTCATTTCTCAAACATCGTCGTACATCAGACTAAACATTACTCTTCCAGTGGAAGGTGCTGTCCGTTTACCATAAATTTGATTGATACGTGACCAGTAAATATGTCACTCGTCGGTACAAGTACTCAAGTTTGTATTTATGCATCATAGCATTGTGTGTAATTATTACTTGTCTGAGGTGGACAATTTAGGCACCATGCGGTGATAACGGCCTTTTTTTTATAATAGGTACCCAATGTGGACCTGAGCTTCAAAACTGAAAATGTTCTATCTAGAAAGGTTACTTGTGCTCAAGAAGAAGAGCCCTGAAAGATTTACCTGTTGTCTTGAATTCCTCCAAATAACCATCCATACACAGTTTGGCAGTGGGCTGAATAGAAGAAAGCAAAACTGATTCTGCCATCCACACAAACAAGATGGATGAAGGAATCCCCTCGGATATTTTACTAATCAATGGCTGTAGCTGCTGGTCACTGGAAAATTTTCCAACATGTTAACTGTAAAGTAATTTTTTTTTTTTTAAATAACAAACATGTTATACTTGCCTCCACTGTGCAGCTCATTTTGCACAGTGGTCCCGAACCTGCTCTTCTGGGGTCCCTCGGCGGCTGTCTCTGCTTCCTCCCGCAGGTACTTCTCATGTTCATGCAAGCTCCCTCGCATGGTGAGAAGCACCTGCGGGCGCGCTCCCGTGATACAGCCGGCGGCTATAGCCGCTCGCTGTATTACACTGCCCCGTCCCCCGGCGCTCCGCATCAGTGGATGTGATTGACAGCAGCGCGAGCCAATGGCTACGCTGCTTTCCATCCATCCACTCCAGCCAATCAGCTGCCAGGCTGAGTGGTGAAGAGGACGTCGGGGGCGAGCGTGGGATTTTCGAGGGGTCAGGTAAGTAAAAAGGGGGGACTGGAGGCGCAGGCAGTGTCAGATGTTTTTTCACCTTAATGCATTAAGGTGAAAAAACATTTACCTTTACAAACCCTTTAAGCGTAATGTGTAACAGTAGTAGATACCGGGTGCCTGGACAATGCCAACACTCTCTGAAATCTCAAAGACAGAAATCTTCTAGGCACTAAAGCTGCCTATACACCGGTTGAGTTTTGGCCATTTTCTGATGAACCAGATAAGTCTCGCATTGGATGCATCTATCAGCACTCTACCAACCAACATAATTTGACCCAAAAATCAAAGCAGCCCAGTGTATAATTCCTGATAAAATACTGGTCAATACAGCTGGAGATTCATACCTCCACTCAGGGCTGGTGCAAGGATTTTTGGCACCCTAGGCGAAACCTAATTTTGCCTCCCCCCCCCCATTGGCTCCACCCTGACTCCACCCCCTTTTCCCTGCCCATGTATACCCTACCTTTTTAATGAATTGCCCATCAAATGCAGCCTACCAGCACCCATTAATGAATGTTTGTTTGCTTTCATTCATTCGGGAGTCAGGACACAGACAGTCCTCCACTGCCGCTGTGCCCCTGACACTATGTGCGAATGGAGCAGTGGCTGCCTGCTAATGCTGAGACTTAGTGGCCTGGTGCCCAAGGCAGCAGTGCACTCTAGGCAGCTGCCTAATTTGCCCAGTGGAAGCACCGGCCCTGCCTCCACTATGTGTAATCTGGAGAGAATAAACCGTTTTATTTTTTTTTTCATTATTAGCGTATGCCCAGCTTAAGGAATCAAGGGCATCGCTGACAACAGCATTGCCTACTCTATAGGAAACTGTTTTTGGATAATTCTGCCATTTCCGCAGCTTATCTCAAAACCATCCGCACATCTGATGTCTTTTTTTTATCTTGAGTCATCACCTTCTATTTACTGCTACATAATATAACTACTTGATAAGCTGTTAAAAATGTGTTCATTCAAAAACAATTTCCACCCTGCTCCTTTGAATTTTCCCATTACTGTAGACGAAAATGAACATTGGTTTGACCCACTAATTATTAGAAACACATACACAATAACTTTCTTAGAACCTTCTTTTCCTAAGAATTTTCATTCAAAATTCTACCTATGGCCAGCTTTACACTTCGTTCTTTTTTTTTTTTTTTTTTCGAATGATGCAGTGGTGTACTGCGAACAAAAGGCAGCTCCAAGAGTAGATGGTCAATAACAAGTTAATGCTGCACTTTGAACACCTCAAAACACAATCATAAAAAAAAAAAAATCCTTGGATTACTACATGTCTTCACCTCCCAGATGGTCTTTCTCACTATGCTCCTGGACGCCAGATCTCCAGGGCCCTGCGACCGACTACACCCCCCCACCCCCTGTTTCTTCTATACTAGTTCCCTTTTTTTCTGCTGATCCCTTCTATTTCTTTTTTTCCCTCTTTCCTCCTTTCATTTTTACCTCTACCTTCTCATGCACTGATGCGTCATGTAATACTTCATTGGACAATCAGTACTGAAGCTGATCGCTCACTCCTGAGCTCAAGCTAAAAACCTGGTACACACTAAGTTTTTTTTTTTTTTTTTTTTTTTTTTTTATAGTTAGTACAGACCCGCTGTGCTTATGATCCAACATTAGTACAGCGATCTCCCCCACTGAGCTGTTGTGTTCTGACAGGGGGACGGCCCCCTGCCATTGGCTGAGAGTGCTGATCGGGAGCCGGGAGGCTGCTCGTTTTCCAGCATGCTCGTCCAACAGAAGCCAGCCAAATGGCCGACTTCAGTTGGACTGGCTGACATATACATTTCGGCCCATGTAGGGCCAGTACTGTTGACATAAGTATTTTTTCATTACTCTTTTGATATTCAGAAAAAAAAGATTAAATTGTGTGTTCTTATATAAGACTTCTACAATTATTGCTGAGATGAAGCATTGTATGCACACTTTGCTCAGTTTCTTCTTGAAACTCAATAAAAAATTATTGAGCAAGAAAAAAACACCCCTGAAACAAAATTAGTATAACCTAAAATGAAGGCCCTATCGCATAAAAGCTATCAAAAATTAATAAAAATACCACTCCTCCCCCTTAAACAAAACCATATATTTTTAAGCGGAACTTCACCTATAACAACTTTATAAAAAATAATGTTCTATAGCAAGGAACATACATTTTACATTTAATATTTACGCTACCAAAATTAGTGTTGGCTGTAAAATGCCTACAGCATTGCTCATGTTTCTTCTTGCTGAAGGCTCAATTTTGCTGAATCCCAGAGGTTCTGAGCAGCAGTAATCGTAAAACGAAATTAAGCCAATCGATTTAACGGTTTCAAAAAAAGTTACATTCCTGAAAAGCCAGAATAGCCAACTGTCACATTTGCTTGTGTCCTTAACCAAACTGTCAAACCATTCAAATGGTTGGTGTCATAACTGTTCACATGCAGTTGCAGATCAAACAGAGGCAGCTTTCTTGGCTGAACAGAGGAAGGCTTAATTCAGCTTTAAGGCTGTCAGCATTTCAGCCTCTACAAACCCAGCAGTGCCTAAAAATAGAGAGCAACTGAGCATATGCACAGCAAGATGAGACAGTGTATTACTGTATTTTAAACAGTATAGACACTAATTTTTTATGTTGTACATAGCTATACCTGCAAAAGGGGCCAGCCTGAAGTGATCTAGCAGGACTTAATTTTCTGACTAAGGTCCACTTTAAGAGAAAGCCTTGCAGCAAGAAAAAAATAGCTATATATAGGTAATAGCTGACCTCAAATCAATCATGAAATAAAGTTAGACAAGTCCCCCCCCCCCCCCCCCAAAAAAAAAAACAGCAATGGGGTTGTTTTCCCAAAGAACTAGCAATCAGAATTAAAGTACAGTTTAATAATTGACCCTGTTCTCTCCTATACAGTTTGTCCGCTTCCCCTATCCTTTCCCTACAGCATCTTATTAAGGCAGCCCCCCCCCCTCTCTTTTATAGTGATAGGGCTGGCTTATCAAATAGCCCCCTGATGCATTCAAAAGAGAAAAATACACAAATTAATTCTAAATAAAACAGGATACCTACCACAGGTACTGTGTCGTAGAGGGTTTTTGGGTAAGATTCTCCTAGCCTCTTTGTTTTTCTGTTCCAACGCGCTCCATCAAGAAACAATCCGTGAATATAAACACCTGCAATTTAAAATGCAGGTTTGAATAAGGGACAAACAAGAAAAAGGAAGATGTTTATGAACAAACATGCATTTTGCAATTCATGATATAATCTTTTAGATAAAGTGTAGTGATCACCTACTGGGTGGAAGACAGGTGGCCCATAAACTTTTCCCCTTGTACTATTTTGTTATGGGCACTTGGGGGTGCCAATCAGTAATTTGTATCAGTGCTTAGGAGATATATCCTCCTTTTGGGAAACCCCTCTTATACCTCCCCACAAAGGCTGAAGGGCACACAGGCTGGCTATAACAGCAAGGTATTCAGGTATGCTGACCTTTGACATGGGATTGATGTGTACAGTTAATGTCCCAAAGAACCCTTTATAGATATACCCATTAGTTCTATCAAAAGACACTGAGAAACTGCCATGACAATCCATCATAAAAAGCAAGGCAGTTGTTTTTTGCCTTTATAAGTTTGGAGGAATTGTTAATATAAAGTATAACTACACTACATGTCCATAAACCCTGACAGATTAGGACTTGTGTAAATGTCTGAGCCCACCGTAGCCTTTAAACTGTACTTGCTAACCTAAACAGGATATAATTAACCCTGTAAGTGGCAGGTGGCCGAGATCAGATGGCCTATTAAATGACCATCAATAAAAGCCTTTAGTATCTACACTATTCTGTCTGTGTCAGGATGATCTAATGATTCAGATATAGTTGTTGAATCAAAAGTTGGAATGGCGACATGTGCACGGACATATAACTTATATAAATTGGTTGAAAAATATATAAATATCTTTTTCTTTTACAATGTTCACAAAAATATAACCTCAGCAGTGTTACTAATCATTTCTGGTAAGGGTGGCCCTTTGGAATCCTTTAGAATGTGTGGGAAAAAAAATGTGTGTATTCATACAAGGTTTTTTTCCAATGGGAATGTGGTGGTACACACCTCCAGCACGGAAAGTACAGTGGTGTGAAAAAGTGTTTGCCCCCTTCCTCATTTCCTGTTCCTTTGCATGTTTGTCACACTTAAGTGTTTCGGAACATCAAACCAATTTAAACAATAGTCAAGGACAACACAAGTAAACACAAAATGCAATTTGTAAATGAAGGTGTTTATTATTAAAGGTGAAAAAAAATCCAAACCATCATGGCCCTGTGTGAAAAAGTGATTGCCCCCCTTGTTAAAACATACTATAACTGTGGTTGTCCACACCTGAGTTCAATTTCTCTAGCCACACCCAGGCCTGATTATTGCCACACCTGTTCACAATCAAGGCATCACTTAAATAGGAGCTGCTTGACACAGTAAGGTCCACCAGAAGATCCTTAAAAGCTACACATCATGCCGAGACCCAAAGAAATTCAGGAACAATTGAGAAAGAAAGTAATTGAGATCTATCAGTCTGGAAAGGGTTATAAAGCCATTTCCAAAGCTTTGGGAATCCAGCGAACCACAGTAAGAGCCATTATCCACAAATGGCGAAGACATGGAACAGTGGTGAACCTTCCCAGGAGTGGCCGGCCGCCCAAAATTACCCCAAGAGCGCAGCAACGACTCATCCAAGAGGTCACAAAAGACCCCACAACAACGTCCAAGGAACTGCAGGTCTCACTTGCCTCAGTTAAGGTCAGCGTTCATGCCTCCACCATCAGGAAAAGACTGGGCAAAAATGGCCTGCATGGCAGAGTTCCAAGGAAAAAACCGCTGCTGAGCAAAAAGAACATCAAAGCTCGTCTCAATTTCTCCACAACACATCTTGATGATCCCCAAGACTTTTGGGACAACATTCTGTGGACCGATGAGACAAAAGTGGAACTCTTTGGAAGGTGTGTGTCCAAGTATATCTGGCGTAGAAGGAACACTGCATTTCATAAAAAGAACATTATACCAACAGTAAAATATGGTGGTGGTAGTGTGATGGTCTGGGGCTGTTTTGCTGCTTCAGGACCTGGAAGACTTGCCGTGATAAAAGGAACTATGAATTCTGCTGTCTACCAAGAGATCCTGAAGGAGAATGTCCGACCATCTGTTCGTGTACTCAAGCTGAAACGAACTTGGGTTCTGCAGCAGGACAATGATCCTAAACACACCAGCAAGTCCACCACCGAATGGCTGAAGAAAAACAAAATGAAGACTTTGGAGTGGCCTAGCCAAAGTCCTGACCTAAATCCTATTGAGATGTTGTGGTATGACCTTAAAAAGGCCGTTCATGCTCGAAAACCCTCTAATGTAACTGAATTAGGACAATTCTGCAAAGATGAGTGGGCCAAAATTCCTCCAGGACGCTGTAAAAGCCTCATTGCACGTTATCGCAAACGCTTGGTTGCAGTTGTTGCTGCTAAGGGTGGCCCAACCAGTTATTAGGTTTAGGGGGCAATCACTTTTTCACACAGGGCCATGATGGTTTGGATTTTTTTTCACCTTTAATAATAAACACCTTCATTTACAAATTGCATTTTGTGTTTACTTGTGTTGTCCTTGACTATTGTTTAAATTGGTTTGATGTTCCGAAACACTTAAGTGTGACAAACATGCAAAGGAACAGGAAATGAGGAAGGGGGCAAACACTTTTTCACACCACTGTATGTACTGGCATTGCAGGGGGCTCTATTGTAGATAGCAGGATCTACTGTTTTGGGGGAGGTCTATTGTTTTTGGCTACTGAAGGGTCTATTGATGCTGGGGATTTACTGTTGCCAAGGGGGCCTCTTTTTGCTGGGTTGGATCTATTTTTTCTAGTGGGGCATCTTATGTTGCTGCTGGGGTGGGGCATGTTGTTGCTGGATAGGATCTATTGTTGCTGGGGTGATTAATGTTGCTGGGGTGGGATCTATTTTTGGTAGAGTTGTCTATTGGGAGAAAAGTAGTGGGCTGGGACAAGAGGCAGTGCTTGGAAGTTGATTGGGGGCAGGGACAATGGATGACTCAAGAGACAGGGGGAGAGAAAAAAAATCCCGTTCTGCCACCCTAACAGCCCTGGCCTGTTGGGCATGGCCTCCAAAGACCTTTGCAAGTATGCTGTGATATCGGGCACTGAACTGTCAATAGCAAATCCTTTAAGTCCTGTAAATTGCAAGGTGTGGCCTCCGTGTTACAGATTAGTTCTTTCAGCACATCCCACAGATGCTGGATGGAGTGAGATCTGGAGAATTTGGATGCCAAGTCAAGACCTCAAACTCATTGTGGTGTTCCTTAAACCATTCTTGAACCCTTTTTGCAGTGTGTCAGGAAGCATTATCCTGCTGAAAGAGGTGACTGCCATCAGATAATACTGTTCTCATGCAAGGGTTTACTTGATCAGTAACAATGTTTGGGTAAGTGGTAATATCCATATGAATAGCAGGACCTAGTGTTTCCTAGTTGAACATTGCCCAAAGCATTCCATTGCCTCCGTCGGCTTGCCTCCTTCCCATAGTGCATCCTGGTGCCACCTCTTCCCCGGATAAGTGATGTACACACACCAGGCCATCCACATGAAGTAAAAGAAAATGTGATTCATCAGGCGAGGCCATCTCCCATTGCTCGGTTGGCCAGTTTTGATGCTCACATGCCCAGTGTAGACGTGTTTTGCTGTGGACAAGGGTCAGCATGGGTTCTCTGACAAGTCTGCAGCTACACAGCTCTATACACAAACTGCAATGCCCATTTTTCTGCATTCAATACATCAACGTTGTTGACAACATGTTCACTTGCTGGGAAATATATTTCACCAACTTTCAGATGCCATTGTAACAAGATAATCAATGTTATTCATTTTACCTGCCAGTGGGTTGAATGAAAAAAAAAAAAAACTAGTAGTGTGTACAAAGCTTTAAAAAGAGCTGACAATGACAGCTTGGATTTGGATTGGAATAGCAAATTAGTATGACTTGATGTAGTGTGTTTCGATACATCTGTACTGGCTGTTAGTATCCACAATCCTTATTATGTTCTATGTTGAATTTCTAGTCCACTTTGTAATTTGCATTTTAAAAAATAATTCATTTTTAATGGGCAACAAAAATTGCATTTTAGGTGCTTTTCAGGCAAAGATTTTTGACAATGTGACGATTTGTTTGTAAGTATGTAACTAAAGAATTTTGTTGGTGCTGCCAAGCTTGGAATCCTAAGATCCCACTTTGTACATAAAAATATGCAATCACTTCGCCATTTAGGTTTCTTCATTAGGATTGTTTTACCTAATTAACCACTTAAGGACCGCCGCATGGCAATGTACGTCGGCAGAATGGCACCGACAGGCACAAGCACGTACATGTACATGCTTGCCTTCCAGCAGGTGGGGGGTCTGATCGGACCACCCCCCGGTGGATGCGGTGGTCCGTTTCGCTTCAGGAGCGATCCGGGAGCTAGGTACCCCCATATACTACCAATAACGGTTTTAACCCCCTGATTGCCCCTAGTTAACCCTTTCACCCCCTTTTGGCAGTGTCACTAAGCGATCGTTTTTCTGATCGCTGCATTAGTGTCACTGGTGCCGCCAGGTAGCTAGTTATTTTTTTAGGTTCACCGCCAGGTTTTTATAGCGCTAGGTACCCCCATATACTACCCAATAACGGTTTTAATGCCCTGATTGCCCCTAGTTAACCCTTTCACCCCCTTTTGGCAGTGTCACTAAGCAATCGTTTTTCTAATCGCTGCATTAGTGTCACTGGTGCCGCTAGGTAGCTAGTTATTTTTTTAGGTTCACCGCCAGGTTTTTATAGCGCTAGGTACCCCGATATACTACCCAATAATGGTTTTAACCCCCTGATTGCCCCTAGTTAACCCTTTCACCAGCGATCACCGTATAAGTGCCACTGGTGCCGCTGGTTAGCCAGTTAGTTATTTAGGTTCCCCGTTTAGGTTTTTATATAGCGTCAGGGACCCCCATATACTACCTAATCAAGATTTTAACCCCCTGATTGCCCCAAGTTAACTCTTTCACCATTGATCACCGTATAAGTGTTGCGGGTGACTGGTTAGTTGGCTTTTTATAGCATCAGGGCACCCACAAATAAAGGTTTAACCCCCTGATCACCCGGCGGGTGATATCAATTAGGTTTTAGGGTCAGGGTCTGCGTTGCCCCAGGCAGCGCTAGGTTAGTGCCAGTACCACTAACACCCACGCGCAAAGCATAACCTCCCGTAGTGGTATAGTATCTGATCTGATCTATACTAGCGTCCCCAGCAGTTTAGGGTTCCAAAAAAACGCATTGTTAGCGGGATCAGCAGAGATACCTGCTAGCACCTGCGTTTTGCCCCTCGGCCCAGCCCACCCAAGTGCAGTATCGATCAATCACTGTCACTTACAAAACATATAACTGCAGCATTCGCAGAGTCTGGCCTGATCCCTGCGATCACTAACAGTTTTTTTTGGAAACGTTTTATATTTAAATCCTGAACGCGGTGCTTGGTTTTCGGGGTCCTGTACGTGGCTAGGCTCCCAAAAAGTCCCCCACGTGTGGTATCCCCGTACTCGGGAGAAGCAGCAGAATTTATTTTGGGGTGTAATTTCACTTATGCCCATAGGATGTGTGAGCAATATATCATTTAGTGACAACTTTGTGCAAAAAAAAAAGTTTGTAATATTCCCGCAACTTGTGGCAAAATATTAATTATTTCATGGACTCAACATGCCTCTCAGTAAATAGCTTGGGGTGTCTACTTTCCAAAATTGTGTCATTTGGGGGGTTTTGTGCTATTATGGCATTTTATGGCCTTCAAAACTGTGATAGGTAGTGAGGAGTGAAATCAAAAATTTGCACCCTTAGAAATCCTGAAGGCAGTGATTGGTTTTTGGGGTGCCGTACGCGGCTAGACTCCCAAAAAGTCCCACATATGTGATATCCCCGTACTCAGGAGAAGCAGCAGAATATATAACCATGGCATGTGTGAGCAATATATCATTTAGTGACAACTTTTTGTAAACTTTTTTTTTTTTGTGTCATTATTCAATCACTGGGACAAAAAAAAAAATATTCAATGAGCTCAACATGCCCCTCAGCAATTTCCTTGGGGTGCCTACTTTCCAAAATAGGGTAATTTGGGGAGGTTTGTACTGCCCAGCCATTTTAGCACGTCAAGAAATGAGATGGGCAGTCATAAATTAAAAGCTGTGTAAATTCCAGAAAATGTACTCTAGTTTGTAGACGCTATAACTTTAGTGCAAACCAATAAATATACACTTATTGACATTTTTTTTACTAAAGACATGTGGCTGAATACATTTTGGCCTAAATGTATGACTAAAATTTAGTTCATTCGATTTTTCTTATAACAAAAAGTAGAAAATATATCTTTTTTTTTTTTTAAATTTCAGTCTTTTTCCTTTTATATCGTAAAAAATAAATATCGCAGAGGCAATGAAATACCATCAAAAGAAAGCTCTATTTGTGGGAAGAAAAGGACGCAAATTTCGTTTGGGTACAACATTGCATGACCGCGCAATTGCCAGTTAAAGCAGTGCAGTGCGAAATTGTAAAAAGACCTCTGGTCCTTAGGCTGACAATTGGTCCGGGGCTGAAGTGGTTAATGAAATGTGGGCATACCTCTTTGATTCACTGTATGTTGTTTTAGTATTTATTTTTTTATGCATCAGTACGCAGCCCGCCTAATCATCTCGTCGCCATGCTTGTGGTGTAGTCCAACCGACTTGAGTCTGAAATGTTTTCGTAACTCATAAACCGCTGGCGGGGCTGCTGCGCCATCATATGCATTCCATTTTCTCTCTTTTTTTTTTTCCTTTATTTAATCTCTCTCTATTATTATTATTATTATTATTATTATACAAAGTTTTCCATTTACCCACACTTATCTTATATTGCCCTTTTCATCTTTCCCATGACTATATACGCTTAACTTGCCTCCCCACCCATCTCTCTCTCTCTCTCTCTCTCTCTCTCTCTCTCTCTCTCTCTCCCCTCCCCCCCCTCTCTCCCCCCCTCACTCTCAATCTCTCTCTCCCCTCCTCTCTCTCCCCCCCTCTCTCTCTCTCCCCCCTCTCTCTCCCCCCCTCTCTCTCTCTCTCCCCCCCCTCTCTCTCCCCCCCTCTCTCTCTCTCCCCCCCCTCTCTCTCCCCCCCCTCTCTCTCTCTCCCCCCCTCTCTCTCTCCCCCCCCTCTCTCTCTCTCCCCCCCTCTCTCTCTCTCTCTCCCCTCTCTCTCTCTCTCCCCTCTCTCTCTCTCTCTCCCCTCTCTCTCTCCCAACTCCACTTCTCCCTCTAGGTCTCTCCCATTTTTAGGTGTTCTATTGTCTTTTTAAATTCCAACCATCTTCCCCATATGCCATGAAAAGCTTCCAAATGGTCTTCACTCCTGTATATTGTTTCCTCCATTGATCTTAGCCAGTCTATTTGTTTTAGGATTTAGTATTCTGGATTGACATAAAATACATTACTATCATTTACTATCCAGCAAGACTTAACATTTTTATACATGTTTACTTCTCTTTTTTTCTAGTGACAGGCTTGCCTGAAGCTCAAGAGCAAAAAAGCCAGAAGGTTTGTGACCTTTGGCATCAATGCTTTAAATTGTCAGATGTGTGAAACAGGAAGTTACTTATTGCAGTTTGTTTCACTGTTTTTTCAGTTCCAATATGTTTTACTTGATAGGGATGATGCAACAAACACCAGGAATCTGGAGCGATTAGGCTCCTTTCACACAGCGCGGAGTCTGTTGCAATCAATGGGATCTGTGACCTAGACATGCCCATGGCTAGACGGGTGTAAATGGACACAAGTCCATTTTACACCCACATTTCCATGGGGTTTCATGTACTGTACTTTCAGATCAGGTCTACAGGAAAAAATGACAGGAGGTCCTCATCAAAACACCTGTGTGTAAGGGGGTTTTACATTAAAGTTTTTTGCTTCCTTTTTTTTGTATCTTCAGAAGTTACTCTGATATTTTAAATACAAGTAGTGCTTGGCAGAGCACTGCTATAAAAGAGAAGTATGGCCAAAGCTTTTTTCCCCCTACTTCTCTTGTGGGTTAAAAAGTGTACTTGTGCCCTCCTGTGACCCAAAACCAGCTGACGGCAGGTTAAAGCCTGCTGTCGGCTAATGTCAAGGAGCCAGGCTCTGGAGAGATCCCGACTATGTCGGGATCCACCCAGATGAATGCTTGGCAGTTGGTTTAGCCTCTCAGTGCTCCACTGAGAGCTTGAGCCATCTGCTTCCGCCCCCACCCCAGCAGAGCATAGAGCTGTGAATGAGTCACTGCTCTCTGCTCAAAGCACACCGAGAACTGAGAGTTCAGTGGTCATGTGATCGCTCAGTTCACAGTCTTAAGGCCAATGAGAGACAGCTGCAGAATTACAATGATGAGTTATGTATGTTTGTTTTTTTCCATTCCCACACTTCTCTTTTAATGAAAAAAAAGGTGCAGAAATTAAATTACTTTCCAGTCTGAAAAGACCATGGTATATATCTTGTCAAGTGACAGATTCTGCTAAGCATCTGTCATTTTGTTTATTTCACATACTCCCCATCTAGCTGGAAAGGTTTCATTTTTGGATTTGCAGGGATGCTGGGGCCACATAATAGTTTAAAAGTAAACAAAAAGTAAGAAAGACCATGTAAATTGGCATTGCCTGTGAACATGAACACAAGCCTTGATCTGCTTTATACAACGCTGCATCCTGTCCTAGGCCGACACGGCACAGGGAAGCACTTTGCAGGGGGGCAGCATGGAAAGAGTCCCCGACCGGCTTACACTGTTTTTTTACCATCCCTGTCCCACTGCAGAGATTTCTCTTCGCTTCCTGCCCCATAGCCAAACAGGAAGTGAGAGGAAATCTATGTAAACTAAGGGAATCCATTGCCCCGGCCCTCCCAGGCCCTCAGAACTAGTGATCCCACTTGTAAATTTCAGGGCGGGTCTTAACCACTTCAATACCAGGCACTTAGACACCTTCCTGCCCAAGCCAATTTTCAGCTTTCAGCTCTGTAGCAATTTGCATGACAATTGCGTGGTCATACAACACTATACCCAAACAAATTTTTTATCATTTTGTTCCCAGAAATAGAGGTTTCTTTTGGTGGTATTTGATCACGTCTGTGATTTTTATTTTTTGTGCAACAAATAAAAAAAGACCGAACATTTTAAAAAAGAACAAGTTTTTCTTTGTTTCTGTTAACATTTTTTGTAAAGAAGTACGTTTTCTTCTTCAATGATGGGCACTGATACGGCTGCACTGATGGGTACCGATGAGGTGGCACCAATTAGGTGGTACTGATGAGGTGGCACTGGTATCTAGCACTGATGGGCACTCATAGGTGGCACTGATGGGCACTCATAGGTGGCACTGATGGGTACTTATGGGTGGCACTGCTGGACACTGATGGGTGGCACTGCTGGACACTGAAGGGTGGCACTGATGACACTGGTACATGAGTGTGCCAGTCAGTGCCCATTTGTGGGCACTGACTGGCACAGATTGGGCATCATTTGCACATATGGATGGCCAGGGGGTACATACCTGGCCATCCACATGTTGCCCACTTCTCTGGTGGTCCTAGTGGAGTCCCTGGTGGTCCAGTGTGGCATCTGAGGGGGGTCTGCGCTGATAAACAATCAGTGCAGACCCCTCCTGTCAGAAGAGCCGCCGATCGGCTCTCCTCTACTCGTGTCTGTCAGACGCGAGTGAGAAAAAGCCGATCACAGGCTTTTCCTGTTGACATCATGATCAGCTGTGATTGGACATGGCTGATCACGTGGCAAAGAGCCTCCGCCGGAGGCTCTTTCCCGAGAGCAGTGTAGCGGTGTGTCAGACTGACACACCGCTCCACCGATCGCCGCGATGCGCGCCCCCACAAGCGCGCGGCGGCATGTTATCCTGAAGGACGTCATATGACGCCCAGTCAGGATAACAAAACCACCGCCCGGCCGTCATTCTGCTATAGGCCAGGCGGGAAGTGGTTAAATAGCATGGGGTGTGGCCTTGACAGAAAGGGGTAGGTCATATTTAAATTAGGGGGTGCATGGATTTTTGTCAAACCTACCCTGTTTCCCCTAAAATAAGACCTAGTGTGATTGTCGGTGATAGCTGCAATAAAAGCCCTACCCCCCAAATAAGCCCTAGTTAAAGTCCTTGTAGGTCTTCTTTTCAGGGTAGGGCTTATTTTTGAGGAAACAGAGTAGGGCTTATTTGGGTGGTAGGGCTTATATTGCAGCCAACACCGACAATCACGCTAGGTCTTATTTTAGGGGAAACAGGGTAGGGCAGCACAAAACCTAAATACACTACTGGCTCTATACTTTCTACAGGTAGGACATCTATCATTACATCCAAACTGTACTGGAAATTGTAGATCATCTTTTGCTCTCTGGATTTCAAATTGAGAAGTGCATATGGGTTTAAATTGTAACTTATTGTGTTTCAAACATTTGCATGAAAGTTAAAGGGAGATAGGCCAGCAATTGTCCATTATACTGTACATATACACAAGTATTTTTTTCTTTTTATATATTAATAATAACAATACACAGTCCTAGCAAGAGGAAAAGAAAGAGCAGATTGGTTGCTAAAAGGGAAGTAACAAACATTCTGCCGACACACGATACCTACAGTATGCATCAAAGTTCTTGGAAAGTCCGCCAGAAAATTTTGGTGGTTTTCTCCTGTACTCACTGATATATAAAAGCAGCAATGACTTACCGTCCTCGGGTGCATGTTTGTATTCTTTATCTTCTAAAACTTCAAAGTCAAAGCCCAGCAAGTCAATTGGGATTGTGTATTTGCGAGCATAATTTTGCTGAGCACCTGTCAGGAATGCTTGTGTGAAGAAAAAGCCTGACAACCAAAACATGGGGGGAGTTCCATTTTCATACCAATCCTGTATTAACAAAAAAAAAAAAAAAACGGAGTACACAGATTTGGTAATCTTCGATTTTTGTTGGTATATAATCCATACACAGCAATGTACACATTCATGCTGTCAAGTGTCAGTCATTTATGTAAAATAATGCATAAATAGCAATAATAATGTATAATACAATAATGTAGAAGGGAGTCTAGGCATAGACCACATTTAGAGGTCACAGATGGTACAAGAGACTGCTGGAAACTGCACCATGTTAAGAGGTTGTTGGCAGGTTTTTCTTAGAGACTGCTTTAAACAGCTAGGCCAGTGATGGCAAACCTTGGCACCCCAGATGTTTTGGAACTACATTTCCCACGATGCTCACGCACTTTGCAATGTAGCTGTGCATCATGGGAAATGTAGTTCCAAAACATCCGGGGTGCCGAGGTTCGCCATCACTGATAGGCTCATGGCACATTGGCGATTCTGTAGTTAGGTTTAACAGTTGCAGAATCGCTCTCTTCAGTGTTTTTGTTGCTGGAAAAAATTTATTGCGGTCAATGAAAGGTCTGTGTTGCTAAATTTCCAAGTGATGCTCAGTTGCTGAGGAATTCACTATTTGCAGTGTTTGGAGCTAAAGAGAGAATCACCTATCTTCAGTAGCTATCCATGTCTGTTGATGATCATGAAATACCTGTGATTTGTAGCTGCAGAGATAAGCATTGTAGCCAGCTACACCAGCAACTCTATAGCCAGAGGAAATAGGGAGAGAGATCTATAGATGCTACAAATGTGCTGATGTTACATGGCCCTTAAAGTACCATTACACACACTACTTCATCCAGTGGGCCTCACTCAGAGTTCTACTTTAGACTAGAGCAGGGGTATTAAATTAAAATTTGTGGAGGTCTGATTAGTACAATTTTCTTCTGGCCGAGGTCTGAATCGCAGTTTTATGCGATGACTCAAATTCTTTACATCCCAGCCCAGGTGTGCAGGCCTGACAGTCCATTCATTTGAATGGGCTGTTGTGCCTGCGTTTTCTGCTGGGTAAAAGTCCTGGCCCCTTTTTAAAAATGCAGCCGCATGGAAACTGCATGGTGCGTTTGTACCGTGCAATTTCCATGTGCGGGAAATTGCACCCTGCATTTCAGTGCATTTAAGAGTCAATGGTACCCCTACACGTTTTCTGTGCAGTACCTCATTTTGTGTGCAGTTGCTTGTCCCCTTCACATCTTCCCCACCACAGCACTGCCCCCTTCACATATCACCCCACAAAGTATTGCCTCTTCACATATCACCCCCACACAGTATTGCCCCCTTCACATATCACCCCACACAGTATTGCCCCTTCACATATCACCCCACACTGTATTGCCCCTTTCATATATCACCCCACACAGTATTGCCCCTTCACATATCCCCCCCACACACAGTATTGCTCCCTTCACATATCCCCCCCACACAGCACTGCCCCTTCACATATCACCCCACACACAGTATTGTCCCCTTCACATATCCCCCCCACACAGCACTGGCCCTTCACATATCCCCCCCCCCACACAGCACTGCCCCTTCACATATTCCCCCCCCCACACAGCACTGCCCCTTCACATATCACCCCACACACAATATTGCCCCCTTCACATATCCCCCCACACAGCACTGTCCCCTTCACGTATCACCCCCACACAGCACTGTCCCCTTCACATATCACCCCCCCACAGCACTGTCCCCTTCACATATCACCCCCACACAGCACTGTCCCCTTCACATATCACCCCCACACAGCACTGTCCCCTTCACATATCACCCCCACACAGCACTGTCCCCTTCACATATCACCCCCACACAGCACTGCCCCTTCACATATCACCCCACACATAATATTGCCCCCTTCACATATCACCCCCACATAGTATTGCCCCCTTCACATATCACCCCCACACCGCACTGCTCCCATTCCCCCGCTCCCCATCCTTCACAGTTCCATATATTTTCCTCCCTTCACTCCCCTACCTTTCACAGATCGGAGAGTAGGAGGAGGGCCAATCCTAAACTGAAGGCACAGCAGCACTGGGCGGAGTGTGGGAGCTGCCAGGTTAACTTTTCATATTACCTGGTGACTGGCTGCTAGGACCGCCTCCTAGTGAAGTGACAGGCAGCTACCTCTCTCCACGCAGTGCTGGTCCCACCCCCAGTCCAACTGGGACAAAAGCAGCGACTAAATTGCACGATCGTGGTGGTCCAGAAAGAGCAGGACCACGGCCCATCATTTATTGATGCCCGGACTAGAGATTCAATTTTATATTTTTTTTATATTATAATCCCGTACACCCCATACTGCTGCAATATGGCATACATTAGATGGCAGACTAGGATGTTCTCTGCAGATCGGGGCATGCAGGCTGAAGCTAGCTTACCTTGGTGTCGCCACAACTGGGGGTTGTCGCAGAGATCGGGCGGTGTCAGATGAACAGGACAAGCTTCCCCGCCCAGCACATGGCATACCAGCTGCAGCTGCTCCAGCTCCCCCTTCCCTGCTATACGCACCTTTTGGTACCGAGTGCCATACATCCTCCCCCTGCAGGGCAATGTGGCCGCTTCTCCTCTCAGTCAATTGGGTCTCAGGACCTGCTTCCTGATTGGCCGGGAGGAGAAGCAGGAAGACAATATTAAATATTACTTCGCTATTATCACACAACTAGGTGGGCTTGGGATGCGGCTCTCTGCACCCCCGGGCCCACCCTTTTTTTAAAGCTAATTAGAGCTTCAGGCTCTAATCACGTGCTTCACAAAAGAAAAAAAAAATAACCTGAAATTCATTTGTCCGGTGCCCTGCATGTAGATTAGGGGCTGGACGCATGGATAGGGTGGACGGTGCCTGTGCATCACTGGTAACTCATCTCAGATCTACTGTATACAGTATATGGGCAGCCTAAAAATTGTCTTCATGTTGTTGCTTTGTTTTTTCTATTAGACTACCATTTCAAAGCAAACTTTCTGTAAAGTGTAATTGTCCAATAATTAGGCTAGATGGTTGATGTAATTAAAATTGGCTTACGTTTTTGTCTGTAATCAAGAAGTGTTGATGTTAATTCTCTTACCTGTAGAAATTTTAGCCTTGCAAGAAAATCATTAACATAACTGCCAAGAGGTTTGAGACTTGGGTACGATTTCTTCATCCACATTCCAGGAATCTTTCCTTTTAGTATGCTCGTAACTACTTCTTCCAAATCCGCAGACATAACCACCAAACCCTGATTGAAACAGCCAACAATTTACAAAAATTGTTGAAGATTGGTTATAAACAAGAGTACAAGCACATTCCCCTTACCTTAAAAAATAACATCTTTATATTCATCACAAGAAATTCGAACACAAACCCTTATGCTATGAAGTGACAAATATATTTTTAAAGCTGAACCACAGGCAGATGTAAAAGACACAAGTGAATGCAGCTCTGTAATATTTAATACATCATTAAATTGTGTTGTATGTATACAATGACAATAAAGTATATCTATCTAAATGTATCTTTTAAAAGCATGCACTGTAAGTGCCACAATCTGACTTTGCATCAGCCTCTCATCCGCTCGGGAGGAGGGAGAAGCAGTACACGGAACAAGAGAGAGAGGAGCTCAGCAGTCAGCTGCTTCTCTTTTCACTGTCCACACACAGGGTAGGGCTGGAGAGGGGAGCTGGAAGTTAAAGGGAAAAACTGTAGCAGTGAAAGGTCAATCCCCCTTCTCTGCTAGACAGGGTTGTGGTGTGTGTGACAGAGCTGTGTACATTTTAAGACTGGGTGGACAGAAGTGCAAATTATTTGGCAGGTAAAACAGCTCTCATTTATGTATTTCATCTGTGTATTTAGCTATTTGCCTGAAGTTCAGATTTAACAAAGGCTGTTTATAAAAAAGCTAGAAACCAATGAACATCAAAACAATGAAACAGACTTAAAGCGGATCTTCACCCCCAAACTCCCTGCCCTACCAAAAAGTGTTTTCTACACAATTTAAATGGTCACCCAGCCAATGGATCAGGCGTTGTCTTGCTGTGATCCTCTTCCTTTCTGCCACCCCTTGGTCCTGTGGCGCTTTGTTGTTGTGTGACGTCATCTGGAGGCTGCCAGCTCTTCCAGGTTCAGCCAGTGCACCTCCCAATGATGTGCCACTAGGCCTACCCCCTCCTCCTAATGAATGAAAGGCGCTACCTCTGTGATATGCATATCACAGGCGCCAAAGGGTGTGTAGCACACCCCAGTAGGGACTGCTGATGAACTTGGAACCCCCACTCCTGCACAGCCAGGCACACAGAATTATCACAAACACCCAGAGAACAGTCCGTGACTTTGTTTTTTGTTTACTGAGGGTTAATAACTTGGATAGAAATGGGAGGTTATAGGATGCCCACTTGAATTCAACAAAAATTCAGGGACATCTTCCTATACACAGTCTCATATACTTTCCTCCTGCACAGCACTTGCTTGTTCCACCTGAATCACTTTAGAGATGATCTGACAGGCTCCCAGTCAGCATAGAAATGACCCTTTACAGGCAGGAACTCATAGCCCCTTTTTATGTAGCAAAGATGTAGTGAAACAGCTTTCTTTAAAAAAAAAAAAAAAAAACTTAAAGAAAAGAAAAAAAAATACTATTTATGCAAATGACCAGAGGAGGGGTGATTACTTTGAGGCTGAATATCTGCTTTAATTATCATAAAACTAAATCAACCTGACAAACTGGAATTGTGTTCATTAGAGAGAGCCCAGGCACAAAAGAAAACAATTCAGAAATAATACGCTTATATTGAGCATTTTGTGCACACGCTGATACTTTTGCCATTAAAATCCACCTATTTATTCCATTAGCCTATTACTAATCGTTCTACCTTGGTTATAAAAAACAACCTAGTTGCAGTACTAACAATACTTAATAAATGTATAAAAAGGTATACATAAATTTCATGCCACCATAAAAGACACAATAGGGAGGCATTTCCCCATCAATACTGACTGTGTTAATGGGGGAATCAAGCAATATTCTTTCCTGCAACCTTCTATGGCCTACCTTAGTCTTGTTAAAAGGTACATCTGTACTTTAAATACTTTTGGTAATAGGAGACAGAGTTGTAAAAGCTGGTAAAATAATGTAGTTGGTCTCCATTTCTATGTTATACCAACTGCATTACAGCTAGCTGTCTTACCTTTAGCATTTAGGTTTACTGACTGTAACCATGTAACCAGTAGCATTATACAAACTGTTTCCCACTGTTTGGCCACTTTATAAAGGTACACCTTGCTAGTACCGGGTTGGACCCCCTTTTGCCATCTGAATTGCCTATTTTTTCATGGCATAGATTCAACAAGGTGCTGGAAACATTCCTCAGAGATTTTGGTCCATATTGACATGATAGCATCGCACAGTTGCTGCAGATTTGTCGCCACATTCAAAGTCACTTAAATCCCCTTTCTTCCCTATTCTGATGCTCAGTTTGAATGTCAGCAAGTCGTCTTCACCACATCTAGATGCCTAAATGCATTGAGCTGCTGCCATGTGATACCAAGCAATTGAATAGGTGTACCTAATAAAGTGGCCAGTGAGTGTATATCTATACTTCCATGTATGATGTGCAATTCAATCACAGAAATACATTAAAAGTTATGAATGTACCATACATACCTTTATTGCTTTCTGTATATTGATACAAGAATCTCTAATAGTGGTTAGTAATTTATTGAAGCGACCCATTTCTTGAACCAATACTGTATTCATACTTTGGGTGTAAGTGGTCGGATAACGTCTCATTGCAGCTTCCGTGTCAAAATTCATAGGGAGTTTACTTAGGATATCTGCCGAAACTTCGTAAACCGCCTCATCTGATGATTTTCCTCCTCCTCCTGAAGTGCGTGACTGCATTTAACAAATATAATAATTGATTACATATATTACATGTATTCTGGATTTTTTGTAAATGTTAGTATAAAAAGCTCCCTTTAAAGCACTATTATGTTTTTTGGGGGGTTTAAATTAGAGCCAGATAAGCAATGGCGTAGGTAAACCTATATGATGCAAATTTTGGAAAGGGCCACTTTACTTTTAGTCAAACTCACGAGCACACGCAATGCACCAGCACAGAGATGCTACCAAAAGATCTCCTCTGCTGGGTTGTGTGTTCTATATCCCATGGCCAAGTACATTAGAAGCTTACCTGTCTGTCACAGAGGTTCTTTTGCATTTACCTCTAAAATGATGTGACCTACTGTGGATGTTTGCAAGTACAGTAAAGTGCAACAGTGGTGGTAACCAGCATGGGCCTAGTCAAAGCTGTGCCTGCTGTGAACACAGTTTCTATAGCACTCCGTGCACATCTGTTTTAAAACTACATGCAGGGGCGTGCCACCAATGAGGAAAAGTAAGGCAACCACCATGGTGGGAAAACCCTACCCTCATTACAACTCAGTAATGCTACCCTGTATACACAGGCATCTGCCTGAACCTAACAATTACTGATGCTAAATGACCCTTTTGCCTTTGCCTTTACGGGTGCACTGGCTCTGAGCAGATAATTTGTTGAAGAGAAAAAAAAGTAATGTATTGTTTTTAACATTTTTGTGCTAGTGATTTGGTGAACAAACAAAATGAAACTTTTGCCTTTGTCTTAGAAACCAACAACATAGATATACAGCATCACTGGTTGCTAGGACCCTGTCGGACAAGCTGCAGTATGATGAGGTTCTGTGCCGGTGTCTGTCTGGCTTGTTTTCTTTTTCATAAAAAATGTTTTTTGATTCAATTTCATAGCACAACCATCTATGGTTTACTATAGTATATTCCAAATATATAACCCGTCTTACATTTATATTACTATTCAGATTACATTTCTGACAATTACCTCAATTCTCAAAGCCACAATATTTATTGTACTTCTTGTTATTAATTTATCCAATGATCATTTTCACATCAGAGATGTTCAGTTTCACAAAACAATTTAAATTGCATTAGCCTGGAACTATTTTTCCCCATAAAAAGAATCCTCCAGGAAGAGTTATCTTTTCCACCTCTCCTCAATAAGCATTGTATTAAATCTTACAGTTATTAAGTGCCTGAAGCTAGCAGTCTTTTAAGGAGCTAATGTTCACTTTACAATCAATCAAAATTCATATAACAATGAACATGGACAACATCACAGGCATGCAGTAAATTCATCTGACGTGTGCAGTAATGCCATCTGTGAATTGATGCCAACAGTGCACACATTAACCCCTTGTCTACCAAGGTACGTGTATAACTAACGCTATGAGCTTGGCATTAAATTTTTCAGATGACCCTTGGCTTTCATGTAGAGCCACACGGTCACTTTTACAATACAATGAATGCCCAAACTATCACATAGGGGGCTTGTTATCCACCTTGTGACAGCAATAAAGTTAAATAAAAAAATTATTTTAAAAAAGTGCTAAAAAAAAAAAAACACAAAAGGCACCCCCATCACCCCATGTATACATCTGAATTCAAATGCATGTGAATGTAAACCAGAATTGTACCACACATGTGAGGTATATCACCATGAACATTGGAGTGAGAGCAATAGTTCTGGGATCATATATATATATATATATATATATATATATATATATATATATATATATATATATATATACATACATACATACATACATACACACACACACACATATATAAATAAATATGTGTTCGCCTGTTCAGGGAACAGTGAACAATTTGGGCTGTTCTCGGCAAATTCGAAAAGCCAGAACACCGCAGGTTTTGGTTACATCAGAGGGGGGCGGGGTCACCCATACGTCATTGGGGAACCCCTGGCTTCCCTCACTAGCGTCAGAGGGGGCGGGGTCACCCATACGTCATTGGGGAACCCCTGGCTTCCCTCACTAGCGTCAGAGGGGGCGGGGTCACCCATACGTCATTGGGGAACCCCTGGCTTCCCTCACTAGCATCAGAGGTGGCAGGGTCAGGTGACGGGTGGCCCCACCCTCCTAATATAAGAAACGTCAGGCGCTGGGATCCCCGCAGTGTCTCCTCAGTGGAGACAGAAGATGGATGCGTGCATGGACTGTGCTGGACCCCGGAGAGATGATCATCCATCGCTGGATAGCAAGAGTGGATTACCATCGCTGGAATCTTTTTTTTAATTTTTTTTATTTTTAATAAAGGAATTTTTCAAAGGTGTGTTTGTCTTATTTAACTCTTTTTTACACTTTCTTTGGGAAACTTTTGTACCCCCTTACCATTTCAAACGGGGGGCGGGATCTGGGGGTCCCCTTGTTAAAGGGGGCTTCCAGATTTTGATAAGCCCCCCGCCCGCAGACCCCCACAACCAACCGGCCAGGGTTGTGGGGATGAGGCCCTTGTCCCCATCAACATGGGGACATGGTGCTTTGAGGGGTCACAGACCCCCAAAGCATCCTCCCAATGTTGAGGGCATGTGGCCTGGTACGGTTCAGGAAGGGGGGGCACTCTCTCGCCCCCCCCCCTCTTTTCCTGTGGCCTGCCAGGTTGCGTGCTCGGATAAAGAGTCTGGTATGGATATTTAGGGGGAGCCCCACGTCAATTTTTTTTTTTTACATTTGACACGGGGTTCCCCTTAATATCCATACCAGACCTGAAGGGCCTGGTAATTGAATTTAGGGGAACCCCACACTTTTTTTTTTATCAATGAATGAATTGTCGGCTCCCGTAATAAAGTGAAAACTCATTGACTGTTCTCTTTATTACGGAGCCGACAATTCATTACAGCCGCGAGTAATTTTAAAATACTTTTTTTCCTGCAAAAATGACACTTTGTGCAGGGACAGTTCTAAGCACGGGAAACATGCACCCCTTCACAGGCATACTATAGATACCCCCCAGGTACGACATTTAAAGGAATATTACACTTTTATTGTTTCACTTTAATCATTATTAAAATCACTGCTCCCGCAAAAACGGCCATTTTTAAAACTTTTTTTTTGCATTGATCCATGTCCCCTGGGGCAGGACCCAGGTCCCCAAACACTTTTTAGGACAGTAACTTGCATATTAGCCTTTAAAATGAGCACTTTAGATTTTGAATGTTCGAGTCCCATAGACTTTAATAGGGTTCTAAAGTTCACACAAAGTTTAGGTCTGTTCGCAGGTTCTGGTGCGAACCGAACATGGGGGTGTTCGGCTCATCCTTAGTCTAGACCATTGTGGGCAGTGAAATATACAGTACATAAGTGACATAACTACAAACAGAACATTCCTGTTTATGTGGGACGACGGGGGAATATAAACAACAATGGCAGATGTTATCTGATTTTCCTCCTAAACAATATTCCCTACTAGATATGCCATCTGAGTGGGGTCAGGCATTTCCCATGGACATAGGACATTGCATGACGTGACTGCAGACTAAAAGATATCATATCATGTCAGTGGTTACTTAGTGCATTCCATTTGGTTATCAACCGTGCTATGAAAAGAAAAAAATATACAAAAGCTTTTACGGGGGCACTGGTTCTGAGCAGATAATGTGTTGAAGAAAAAAAAGTAATGTATTGTTTTTAACATTCAGCAATCAGGCATTTGTGTGCTAGTGATTCAGTGAACAAAGAAAATTGAACTTTCCTATTCCTGGCATCTTTCTTAAAAATACTGTGAATATAACAGTGAACAGCCTATCAATATTCATATATAAAGAGTAGCTCCACTTTTGTTGAAAAAACTGGATGATCTATGTACAAGTGCAAGTAAATAATATTGCCCTTCAGTTTTGCAGCTGAAAATAAAAATTCCAAATTCGTCAAACTTTACATACCTGAAAGTACATCCAAGAAAACCTAAATGTTATCTACCAGCACAATAACAATACACAAGGTGCCCAAAGTCCATCAAGGTTTGAAGGAGTACACACAATGTAAGAGACAGTGAGACTCACCTTAAAAATCATTAAGGTTACCTGTGAGTGGTAGAAGCTGCCACATAAATACATTATAGGAGTGCTTTCATTCGATATAAGCATCTGCATACAACTCTGGATTCTATGCTCTCTTTCGCAGCCGGTATCATTACCATTCATTTAATGGTCTCCACCATTTATATGTCTTTGCTTATAGGTCCACTTTGAAATTGGGTCAAACATTGCTGTCTTTTACATTGTGTTCGCACGATACATGCCACAACAATTGAAAAGAGGTTTTTATAAAGTGTTTTTTACACTAAGCAAGAGTCCTCTTTGTCCAGGAATGCAACGTATCTCATTAGCAACCAAAGAACCTAGAGAATGGTGTAACATTATGTTTGCTTTACATAACATTGGCACTGTTCTACAGAGTCTCTTTTTTTTTTTAAAGCTGTACTCCAGGTGAACAGCTAAATGCACAAGTGAAATACAAATGTGAGATATTTTTTACCTGCTAAAGGATTTCTATTCCTGTCCATCCAGTTTTTAGATTTAAACAGCTATGCCACACAGCACACCCCTATCTTACGAGGCAGGAAACCTGATTTTTCTCTACTACAGATGAGTACCACTTACAAGTGTTTTACTTTCTCCAGCCTTTGAATGGACAGTGAAAAGAAAAGCAGACACTGATCAGTCCATTTCTCTGTCACCCTTCTATCTCCTAGTCTCTTGCTAGTACTGAAGCATAACTGATTAGCTTTGTGTCCTGCCTCCCCTTATCTCTTTGGCCTGTGTGGTACATGGGAATATACAAGGCTGAATACCAAATCGAATGCATTTAGAAATACATTTACTCTGTATTACAGCCAACTGAATTTGTAGTTTAAATTTGATAAATACCATACATTTCAGGTACATTCAAATAAAAAGTGTGCAAAGCCTTAGATATTGTTTTTCTTTAGAAAACAGCCACAGCCTTAGCAGAAATGCCAACCACCTGCCAGCATGCTGCATAGAAGGAACCTTGTTCTCTGTGAGGAAGTAAAGGTTTCTTTACAGAAGTCTGACACACCTCTTGCTAAGTGTGTGCCAGAGGTCTCCTTTAGGAAGCATGAGCTTTATTAAATGGAGGGCTCTAACCGCATGTCAAACCTCTGCAGAGGGACTGCTGCTTTCACAAAAAGAGCAGAACTTTGAAAACCTTGTTTTGATGCACCTGGAATGTATTTACCCTGATATAAATTGAAGTTTCAATTGGCCTTTAATAAATACAAACCTGCATTGATATGTGCTATTTCTACCTGGAATTCAGCTTTAAGCATGTGGTGCATGGCAGATGAAAGGTAAAGGGGGCGGTTTACTAAAGGCAAATCCACTTTGCACTTGGAATTGCACTTGGAAGTGCAGTCGCTGTAGATCTGAGGGGGGTATGCAAATAAAAAACAGCATTTTTGCTTGCACATGATTGGATGATAAAATCAGCAGAGCTTCCCCTCATTTCAGATCTTCCCCTTGGATGTACAGCGACTGTATTTCCAAGTGCACTTGTAGTGCAAAGTGGATTTGTCTTTAGTAAATCAACCCCATAATGTACAAAGAAGTTCTTTAAACAGCAACCACATTGTTCATGCTTTTTCCTGGACAAGAGGTTCTATTTATAAAAATATCAGACTAACCAATCCTTTTTATTTTTAATATTTAAATATAAAAGACCCATCTCCAACAGTCTTAAGACACCCTACTGTTAATGAACACGTTTACCACAAGAAGAAAGAAGAACCCCAGAAGAACATGCACATGTATTAAAGTAACATATTTACTTACACTGCTATCGGTCTGGAAGAAAAAAAAAAAAAAGTAAAAGGTTACGTTCAAAACAGATTATGTTGTATTTGTTTCACTCTAGGATACATGAAATGGCCATATATTTCATGTTACATGCTTTAGCATGATGCAGTGCCATTCATTGTAAATGGCACCTCCAAGAGCACTTTGTTAACAGATGTACAATGCAGTGCAACACAAAGCAATATAATACACTAACATGCATTGCAGCGCTCTCCCAGAAACACTATGTTCACCTTTTTGGTGCATTTCTGTGTGTTAGGCAGTGCATTCAAAAGAATAGGCTGCACTAAGGCAATGCACATTATCATACAGCATAATGCATGTTAACACAAGGTAAGTATATCAGCTTACTGATCATCCCCTGGATATAGAAAACAGTTAAACCTTGCAGTGAGGATAGAGAACCGTGTAAGAAAAAAAAATTGTTCCACAGAGTTTAGTTTTAATATACAAAAATTCCATAAACAGGTAGATGTGTACTTCATGGCTTTTCCTTTTTTTATACAAGATTCCTGAGGTCTGATTTGCTTCATGTCTGCGTTTTTAAAGGTACAAAATTCTACAGCCACAAATGGACTGTTTCTGTTTACTGATTTGTCTAAAAATTTACCCTTTATTCCCCTATAATATTTTTATCTGGATACATTTTTATCACTAAAATTAGATTAAGTGGGGTGGAATGTGAAGGAAACCATGAAAGAAATATGAAGGCTTCCACTTCTGGTCACTCCTTTTGAAAATACTATCTGCCTAGTTTTCATGCTGATGTGTATGCCTTCAATACCTGGGGCAAGTACAGAGATAATGGATTTGGACTTTTCTCTAACTTTTATTTGTCTGATTTGAGTCAAGGATTTAGAAATATTGAAGCCAGGCACAGTCAGATAGCAATGGTGGCTTACATCTTTGTCTTATGATGGGTATATTTAGGTAGATCACTCATCTTTCATGGTCAGTGGAAAAATACTCAAATAGACATTGCTTTAGGAGGCACTTCCACAACAGAGAAGCAAATTCTACTGTTGCCCCCTAAAGCCGCATACACACGATCGGACTATACGGCGGACTTAGTCTGGCGGACAACCCGCCGGACATTGCAGTGGAGGTCCACCAGACTTTCCGAACGAGCGGACCTGCCAACACGTGACCAGACTTTTCCAGCGGACTATGGCGGGAGTCTGCTGGAGGCAGCGACATTGACTTCCTTCGGTAGTCCCGTCTACCTGGAGCTACATTCAAAGCGTTCTTCTTCTTCTTATGGGCAAGTCCGTTCATTTCAAAAGTCCGGCGGACTAGCATACAGACAGGCGGATTGTCCGCCGGACTACTGAGTGCGGCGGACAATTTTGAGTCAAAATTTCTTTCTAAGTCCGCCGGACTTTTGGGAAGAAAAAGTCCGCCGGAGCCCACACACGGACGGATTGTCTGGCGGATAATCAGATCGTGTATACGCGGCATTAGAGTTAGTGGGCGCAGGAAAATTACAATTTGGACAGCAGATTTGTTTGGATCAGTCTCTAGATCCTTGATGCTTTCATTGATTCCATCTCTATGTATGCCTATACAGCTGAAAATATTCCATATGGGTCAAGCTGGCCCAAACAAATGATTTGATTGAATGATTGATTCAATTAGTAAATGCTACATTCAGTAAGCAGCGCTGGAACAAACTGGAGTCAGTCTCAATGCTTGTCAGCCATCTGCTGTCGGCAACAAAAATTTAACTGGTATGGATGATTTTAAGCTATTCAGAAGCCTGGTATGTTCATTAGTAAATATAAGGCTTTCCCTGATTTGCTGAGGTGGAGATTGTGATGTTAATTGTCCACCTCTAAACCTCAGCCAATCAAAGGAAGCCTTGTGTTCATTGATAAAAATACAAGGCCTTTTCTGAATGACTGAAAAACATTCAGACCAGCTAAATGTTTTTGAAGTCACTCATACCGCTGTAGAACACAGCACTGCTTATTGTGTGTAGCTGATGCTACTACAATGTGAGACAGGGCAGTAAGGTGTTTGGTCCAGCTTGACCTAAATTATTTAAAGCGACAGGAAACCTGGAATTCAAATTTTAGTTTGTAAATAAAAGTTTTAAAAAGTTTTTGCTACTCAGAAGGCATCATTTGGGGAACCACAGGACACTAATTCATTCATTAAGGGATGCAAGAATGCAACAGCATACTTGCTTATCTAAAATGTACAGTACCACCTCATATCTCTCTTTCCTTGTTCATACAGTACATACATATGTACAAAAGTACTTATTTCAGAACCCTGGGGTTAATCTTCTGCATTGTGTAAAAAGGCTGCTGAATCCCATATACACAGATCCTCCCCTCCTTCAACTTACTCAAGAACATGTCCGGATAAGACAGAACCTTTGGAGTCAGGCTGCACATGCTCAATTTGGTGTGTATTGCTAAAGATTTTTTTTTTCCTTTGGAGAGTGCATGTGATCATCACAGGGCCAATCAACACTGTCCAGAGGGTCAAGGGCCCTAGCTTTACTAGGAACTGATAGAAGTCAGAAGACTGCTGTATACCGTTGACAAGAAAAGGTATTTAGCAGTTTATATGTTCTGTGTACTATGGGAGACCAGATATAGTGAATGCAGGGTGAATGCAGGGTCCTGGGTTTAGTAACACTTTAATTAAACAAGCTGATTGGCTACCACACACAGCTGCACCAGATTACATACATTTTAGTGCTCCAGTGCTCCAGTTTTAGTAAATCTCTACCTATGTGTTATTTCTAAACTTCAGGGCTGACATAGATTATTACGACTGTAAAATTTCAGCAAAGCAGAAATAAATATTTTTTAGTAGACAGTAGTGTGACATATTGGTCAACACTGCAGTCTAAAAATTCAAATTAGAGCTCTTTTTTCAGTCCCTAGGCCTAGAAGGTGCACTATCTGCAAGGAGTTTGTGGTTCCATCCTGTGTCTGTGTGGGTTCTACTGCAGATGTTTTCTCACACAAAAAACTCAAAGGGTATGTACAGTGAGTTTGTGTGCATGACTATGGTAGAGACATAAGATCGTAGAGCCCTTTTGGAGCAGTGACTAATGGAAATGTTTCCCTGTACGCTATAAGATGATGCAGAATCTGTTAATGCTTTAAACATAAAATATTGAACAAAAAAGTTTGCACATGCCTTTTAAGTGAACCCTATTCTATTTTCGGATGTACCATTTTCAGCATCGTACCTGGGTTAGAAGGATGTTGTCAAATAGCTGCTGTGTTTCTGATTGATCCTTGGTAATATCAGCATTAGCATTCATCCCAAAAATCTCAGGGGAAGGGTTCAGTGGAAGGGTCTTCGTATACTCAATGTAATGGTTGTACTGAAAAATTAAACGATGAGCTGTTAGAAAAAGGGGTTTGTGCTATAGTTCCAATTTATATTTATGAGCCTAAAACTGCCTAAAATCCATTATCGTGTTCACATTATCTTCATCTACAGCTTTCTATATGAAAATAACTCTCCAGGACACGACAATGACACATGATGATCTGCAATCTACTGAGAAAAGAAAATGAGGTATAATCTCCTTGCACTGCATTTTTCTGAACTTGGATTACAATTAGGAGATTTAATACTATCAATAGTAAGATGATCCCATCACGGAGTATAAATCATAACTTAATCAAATCCATTAAATATATAAGGTGCAACCAATATTTCTTTAACTACAGGTTCTAAAGAGAAAATTACAAATTAGGTTCTTAAATACAATGCAAGGTACTGTAACCCAAATTAACAAAAATATTTTAAGCGGTTTTCTAATACAGTTAGAGATGTAATTCTTTCACAGGACATGCAAGATATCTTTACTAAAATATCAATCAATAAAAATCTATTTGTAGGGCTAAGTGTCATCAGACTGAAAGACAGAAGAAATTCTGTGCATGGGCCATTCATTTTTCAACTTGAAAATTGCTGATCTAGTCACACAACTAGGTTAGAAAAGAAGAAATGTTCGTCAAGTTCAAACTTTGAGGAATTAGAATTAGAATTATTGGTGAAAAGGAAGACATAACAATGTACAGTATATTGTATTAGATACACCGATGCCAAGGACAGGTCAAGCAAAATTGTTCTTCTTAGCCCAGTTGGGTTATTTTCCTGAGTGGTTCTAAAGCCTAAATATTTTTAACCAAATGCATTCCTTGCACTAAGGCAAAAATTGTGTAGGCATAAATGAAGGCTCAGGTAAGTAATCGGGGGGGGGGGGGGGGAGGAGTTGATGCCTACACAATTCTGTGAATTCAATTCCACAGAGCAGATAAGTATAGAGATGTTTATTATTTGTTTATTATTTATTTTTATTTTTTAATGACCTTTACAATCATTTAAGACTTAAACAGTTTCTGAAAGATCATACTAATTGCCCCTCAGGATCCCTCAGGGTGTTATAAGTACATTTGCATGCTTCGTTCACCCATATCAAGTCCTAATGAAAGGGAGCCCTTTAAATCCCTGAAATGAATGTTTTTTTTATAATACAAGAATCTAAATAAAATAAAATCAGAACTTTACACGTTCAGTTTTTTTATATTTTCTTCCTTGTGCTCTCAGTCCCTTCTTGAAGAAACAGACAACTTTTGGCTGCCTGAGATTCATTTTTTTCTTTACACTGGCTAAAAATGCCTATTGCTTTAACCACTTGCTTACTGGGCACTTATATCCCCTTCCTGCCCAGGACAATTTTCAGCTTTCAGCGCTGTCACACTTTGAATGACAATTGCGCGGTCATGCACCACTGGGTTTTTTCGTTTTTGCTAAACAAACAAAAAAAACTTACATTTTGAAATAAACAAAATGTTTTTCATATTTAGTTAGAAAATTTTGCAAACAGGTAATTTTTTTCCTTTATTGATGTGCGATGATGAAGTGACACTGAATGGCACTGATAGGCTGCACTGACGGGCACCGATAGGCTGCACTGATGTGTGGCACAGAGCGGTGGCACTGATGGGCGGCACTGATAGGTGGCACTGGTGGGCACTGATAGGCAGCACTGATATGTGACGCTGATGGGCACTGATAGGTAGCACTGATATGTGACACTGATGATGAGTCACTGATGGGCCCTGATTGGCAGCACAGATAGGTGGTACTGGTTAGCACTTAAATGTAAATAAGCCTTAGCGCTGATATTACAGATATGTAGAGATAGCGATAAAATAAATAGAAAAAACCTATATGACTAGGCTGCGACCATGTCAGTGTTCTGTCACTTTAAAGTTAATGTTATATCTAATGGTGCGCTCAAGTCAACTTTCTATTAGATTGACTGCTCAAAACCACTATAAGTGATTCACACGAGCCCACAATGACTGGGGGCTCCCTTACCAATATATATCAAACTGTAGTCACCCCTGTGCAAATATACAATGTAATGTGCAAAACTTATGTAAACAAATATCAAAAAGTGTAAGGTGCTGTGCAAATAATGCAATTTTGAATATGTGCAAACACTAATATATACCAGGAAATATTTAAATACCAAATTGTAAATCTATTAAAGTGCAAATATGCTATTTCCGGCTTTCTGGCTTTCTCCACGGCTTCTGGGTATTTTTGGTCGTTCTCTGCTATTTTCCGCCACACTCGGCCGTTCTCTGTGGCTTTCGGAAAGCCGAAAGCCACCAAAAACGGCCGAGTGTGGCCGAAAATAGCCGAGAGCGGCCGAAAATAGCAGAGAGCGGCCAAGTGCGGCCGAAAATACCCGAAAGCCGCCGAGAACTACCGAGCACCGCAGAACACAGAACATCCGCCCTGTATCTCAGCGGCGCCATTTTTAAATGGCAAACACAATGAAAAGACTGCAAATGACTGACAAGGCTAAATGGAAGGTTGCAAATGACTGACAAGGCTGCAATGCAAGGCTGCAAATGACTGACAAGGCTGCAATGCAAGGCTGCAAATGACACTGATAAGGCTGCATTGATGGGCATTTAAATGTAAGTTTTTTTCCTTAAACTTCCCTCATAAAAGTTTTTTTCTTTTAAATTCCCTCCTAAACTTGGGGTGCGTGTTATACGCCGATAAATACGGTATCTATGCAGACAACTATAGCAGTGTACTAAGCTCAACAAATACTTAAAATCTATTTTGACCACAGATTAGCATATCCATATGTAGCTTCAAATGCAGTTGGATCACGATCAAGAGAGGGTGCTACTACTATCTTCACAATAGCTCTCTAAGTAATATGACTCGCGATCGTATTATATGATAGTATGAACACTTTTCCAAATGATATTAATCACAATTGTATTATCCCAGGTCTGAGCAGATGGTATTATCCCAGGTTTGAGCACTAAATAAAGAAAGCTTTCAATGCGCAATGATTACCATTCCTGCGTGTTACACACACGATAATTTCACTCACATAATCATGACCGCCAAGTAGCGCATTCAAACAATCAGCTGGAAGGAGGCGTTCCCCACACAGGCTTCCATGCTGGCTGTGTTCAAGAAGGCTCCAAACGGTTAGCACTTACTAGCAGTACTGATAGATGGCACTTGTGGGCACTGATTAGCAGCACAAGCCGGTTAATGGGGAAAAAAAAGCCGATAACTGGCTTCTGTTTACTTCCGTGATCAGCTGTCAATAGCTGACAGCTGATCACATGATAAAAAGCCCAATGTGATTGGCCCTTTACCCAATCTGTGATCAGCCGAGTCCCAAGGAGAGAACGAGAGGACGTCCATGTACGCCCTCCCGGGATTTTAAGCCCATGCAGTAGCTGTCTTTCGGCTATAGCACGGGCACCAAGTGGTTAAAGAATATGTTACACAAACATTTCATATCCCTGGTATGTGCCTGCTGTACCATGTACTTGTAGTACAAAGTATTCTGTTCTTTTTGTATAGCCAGTCTCCAGGCTTTCCTTTTTCAAACTAATCACACTACGCACGAGAGCACAGCCATCAAATGAAACAAATGGGAGAGGTGCCTCTAAGTGTAGAAGTAAAAAGTAATTTATTGGTACCATACAAACGGCAACTCACATGTGTAAAATGGTTAAAAGGCCCATCTTTATCTAGAAGATCCCGAGGGATGTCATCGGTAGAATGTCAAATTCCTCTGCTCATGACACTACATAGCACCGGACTCCCCGCTGGTCACCGCTGTGATGGTGAAATGGCCGTATGGTGAATGGATCCAAAGCGAGGCTTGGTGTGCAGGTGGCTGGAATTCTACCAGATTCCCTATTTTTTATCACCTCCCAAAGATCCATAGGAATCAGCATATTCCCCCAGGTAAGCCCATAGTGCCTGTGATGGCCAGCATGACCACAGGCTTTAGTCAATATATAGATCAGTATCTTCAGCCATTGGTCCATCAACTACAATCCTACATCAGGGTTGGCACACACCTGTTAGATTTCTTGTCCCCATACAGGTGGGAGTCCACCTATATATGCCTCTCCCTGGATGTCAATTCTTTATTTACCTCGATCCCTCATCATTTTGGTTTGTTAGCCTTAGAATCCTTTCTTGCCCAAGACCCATTAATCAATCCCAGACAGGCTGCTTTTATCCTGAAAGCAACTAGATTTTGTTTAATGATTTTTATCTACAGCAACAGGGCACCGCTATGGGAGCAACCTTTGCACCACCTTATGCCAACTTGGCAATGGGGTTTTGGGAAACCAATCATAATTGGTGACAGAATCCATTTTCTGTAACATTGTCTACTTTGGAAGATAAATTCATGATATTATCATTGTTTGGGATGTGCCGACCTCATTAGCCAATTTCTCAACCATTGTAATGATAACCCCTATGGCTTATCTTTTACATATGTTCAAGATTGTAACACCTTGGCCTTTCTGGACCTGGAATTGGGTCACCATGAGGGTAATATCTGTGTAAAAAACTACACTAAGCCAACTGTGGCAACTCTTTTTTACAGTATATTATAGTATAGTTTGCGTCAGAACTGTATGTGGGACACAGACTATGTGGAACAGAGCGTAGCCCTGAAAAAATTACTGGATAAAGAATATCGTGAACCGTTGGTGGAGCAAGCTTTTGAATTCTATCTCAAAGAAAAACCCCTAAAAAAGTTTGTGAACCTGGTGACCATTCCACCAGATTCACTACTACTTTCCATTTTCAGCACAAGAAAATCGAAATAATTCTTGCTAAACATTGGAATATACTACAACAGGACCCCCATTTAAAAGCCATCCTTCCAGACTATCCCAGAGTCACCTACTGTAGGGCTCCCACTCCGGAGAATAAGATCACCCCCATTAAACTTAAACCCCCAGATGCTATACCTAATCTACCAATTCTGATACCCCTAGTTGGCATGTATCAATGCCATAAGGCACTCTGCAAAGCATGTAAATTTTTCCAGCATGGCAAAGAAACTTAAGTGAAAACCTTTACCTTAATTGCTCCTCTGATTTTCTTGTTTATGGGTTATACATACACACAAACACACATTTACCTCTCATTGCTATTGTAAACTAAAAGGGTTAAAAATAACAAAAAATTATGCTGTGTTCCATAGGTGCTAACACAAAATTGCAAGCAACCCCCCCAAGACAAAACCCTCACGAAGACACTAATTGATCAATCCCCGTGTATCCCAATAAAAGAAATGCAAGTGTGATATGAAAGTGACAAAAATCAAGAGACGCTCTATAAAGGGAATGGACCAAAAAACACAGAGTAAAAAACAAATCCGAATAGCATAAATCATATTAAAATTTCGGTGTAAATTAATTAGTAATTGGGATTGAATTTACACCAGATTTTTAACATGATTTATGCACTTCTGATTTGGTTTTCAATAACTGTGCAGTCACATTATGAATAATTTTAATAACGTATTTTTGTTGTCCATCAATTATTGCTACCTATTGATTTTTTTGGGTCTATTCCCTGTATAGAGATTCTCATCTTTGATGTTTTCACTTTTATACCAAACGTGCATTTTTATTGGGATATACAGGGATTGATCATCTATTGTTTTTTCACTCTCTTTGAGGCCGCGTACACATGCGGGGACTGTTCGCCCAACTTTGTCCGTCAAACTGTTTCAGCAAACAGTCCGCTCAAAATTAGCATGGACGGACATGGCCACACACGACGAACGAACAGTTTGCTGAAACCGTGCGCGATGACGTGAACGGCACGTACAACGGGACGAAAAATACGACGTCCTATACACGGCATTATAACTTTCGGCGTGTAAATCCTTTCTTAGCATGCGCGGAACTTAGTTTGACGAACAAGCCTACACACGAGGGGACTGTTCGCTGAAACAAAGTTTCAGCGGACAGTTTTTCGGAATTTCCGAAAAACCTTGTTCAGCGGACTGTTCGCTGAAACTGTCCGCTGAAAGCCCACACACGGGCGGACTGTCCGCCGAAACACTGTTCAGCGGACAAAGTTGGCCGAACAGTCCCCGCGTGTGTACGCGGCCTGAGAGTTTTTTTTTGGGGGGGGGGGGGGGGGTTGCTTGTCATTGTGTGTTAGCACCTCTGGAGGTTATTTACTTTGTTTATTTAGCAGGGCAGCATACATTATTTTGTTATTTTTGTGCATTGGCGTGGGAACAAATTTGGGTGCTTGCAGCAGCTGTTTGATCCTTTTACCGATTTGGGAGGCGTATAAGAGTTTCTCCAAAACTGAATGGGTTGTTTTACAAGGTAAGGGTTTACCTACATGTTAACAGATCCAGTAACTCAAACCTTCCTTTTACTTCTCAAAATGTTTTGATGCTTTCCTTTACTATTTATAAGGGAGGATACCATTTGTTACAAAGAAAGCAGGCAAAACATTTCAAAATCCATTTATGACTTATGTGTCATTACTACCTCATTTACTTCATTCACAGTTAATAATCTAAAATTAAAATAAAATGCTAAGAAGTAGCCTTTGTGCATCTCTTCTGCCAAAAAAAAGGTGTATGCTTTCTCCTAAATATTTTTTTTTTGTTTAATGAATGTACACTGTCTGTGATACATAGTGCATTATACACTCATGACCCATACCCGGTATTATGCAGGATGCTGAGAATGGGGCAGAGTGTTGGGACAGTGTAACTTCTTACATTTTCCTTGTTTTCAGTACTCTGGCCACAGCCTCGATTCTGTGTACTTTAGGACTTGTTGTTACTGAGAGCTTTGTGACTCCACACTCCTTTCCTATAGGATTCAGCTGGTTACAACTAATAGTTTTTTTTTTAAAACTGTTTAACATATTCAAATTCTGCAAAGGAATTGCCCCAGGGCAAACTCAGAACATACCATCAGCACTATACCACCAAACTGACACATATTCTGATCATACAGAGCCCTGAGTAGCTCAGAAGAAGATTTAAATGACTACAACCAGATGCCACTCTGCATTCCACTCATAATCCGATAATTGGAACCCCATCATCAGTCTAATGCATAGATAGGGTTTAACATTGGATGAGCTGGCACAGAAAGGGTTTAAAACTGCTGTTTATGAGATAATAGATATAATAAAAGATATAACAAAAATCCCCACTTTTTAATACTGGGTTTTAAAGTGGTTGTAGACTCTCCCCCACAACTTTGTCCCATGTAACTCAGCATAAAAAACCCTAATGAACACTGCTTGTAGATATCTCCTTACTTGCTTAGTATTGTTGTAATTCTTTTTGTTCTTTATAATGACGTCACTGAGCATTCCCAGATCTCCCCTGATTTACGGCACACTCTCTATGTGCTTATCTATCTGTTATCAGGACTTCCTACAGCACACAACACTGATATCCCAGGAGACTTCATAATCACTCAGAGCTTCCTCCTACACACCATGTGACCTCACATGCAGTGTAAAGCAGGGCATGGGACAGCATTACTGCAGACTTATCAGCTGAAGCTGATAGGACTCACACAGGCAAACACTAGATAATCAACACAAGTAAATACTATGAAATAAAACAAGTCAGATATGAACAGGGAAGCAGGGTTGCCATAGAAATGTTGGATTGAGAAGGAGGCTTGGTTAACAGTACAGGAAGTGCTCAAAGTAAGGGTGGAAATACACTCCACTGTAGAATCAGAAAACAATACTTAAGATGGTGCTGCCTAACCCCTGGAAACAAGTTTTTTTAAAAGTTTCTTTAACCACTTCCCACCCGGCCAATGCATATATACGGCTGGGTGGGAGCCGTCTACTCCTGATAGGACGTTCAGGAACGTCCTTCAGGAGTAGCGGGATCGCGCGCGCGCCCGCGCAGCGGCGCGATCCCGATGTGCTCGTGTCACCCGGACACGGCACATCTCAGATCGGCAGGAGGGCTCTGTGATTGGCCCTCCTGACCACATGACGGCCGTGTCCAATCACGGCCGTCATGTGATGTAAACAAACAGCCGGTTGCTAGGCAATCGGCTCTCCTCTCCTCACACGGAAGTCACCGCTGAGGAGAGGAGAGCAGAACGCTGCAGCCGGCTGATGATCAGTGAGTATGGGCTGCTTTTTACAGCTTTTTACTCACTGATCATCAGTGTAGTGTAAACACACAACACACTACACAGTACAAACACAGTCCCCACACATGTCCCCAAAACATACATGTCCCCAAATAATAAAAACACATGTCCCTAATAATAAAAACATGTCCCCCACATATGTCCCACTAAAATCACATGTCCCAATGATTATCTGCACACATATGTACGTGATCACCTGCACACATATGTACATGATCATTTGCGTACATATGTCCGTGATCACACAAACCAATTATTATACACTTAACGGAATTTTTTTTACCAAAAACATGTAGCAGAATACATTTTGGCTTAAATTTATGACAAAATTTGATTTTATTGGATTTCTTTTCAAATAGAAAAAAGAAAATATTGTTTTTTTTCCAAATTTCCGCTATTTTTGCGCTTATATCGCAAAAAAAAAAAAAACGGAGTCGTGAATAAATAACACCAAAATAAAGCTCTATTTGTGCGAACAAAATGATAACAATTTCATTTGGGTACAGTGTAGCATGACCGCGCAATTGTCACTGAAAGCGCTAGAGCGCTGAAAGCTGAAAATTGGGCTGGGAAGGAAGGGGGTGAAAGTGCCCTGTATTGTAGTGGTTAAACAGTAAGTAATATGCAATTTGGGTTGGATTACAGTGGCTATAGTTTGATAATTACTTATTATAATGGACTAAATGAAAAGAAGCATCAGAGTGGCAGAGTTTACTTCCACTTTAAAGGCTCAGTCTAGATGAATACAACTGAGATTCCTAGTTGTAGAAACTGGATAATGTGATTCAAGAAGATACTCACAGTCCAGCCCCAATGCTGTCAGTGTAAAATAATTAATTTAACAATATCTGTTCTTTGTAGCATAAATAATTATCAGGGAAATGGGATGTTGAAATATCATAGGATACATCATCATTAATCTCTGATGTAGAAAGGTTTTGCTCCCCAACTTTTAACCATGAGGCTAGGTTCACACCGCATCACATGCCTCCCGGTGGCAGTTCACACTGCCCTATGCAAACTGCTGGGAGTGTCAGTGAAACGTTAATGACACCCCCAGATCAGTTTGCATATCGCAGTGCGATCTGCAAACTTGGATAGGAATCGGATCGCATGGTGTGAACACCCATGCGATCCGATTCTGCTGCGGACCAAAAAAAGGGTCCTGTGCGAGTTTGGGCCGGATGCGATGCGAATTCAGCCATACTATCTGTATGGCTGAACTCGCATCGCACAGAGATCGGATGTGATTTGCAGTGCAGTGCGAATCCCATCCGATTCTCTTCATCGCAGCAGTGTGAGCCCAGCCTCAAGGGAGTTATAACACAGGAGACCCAACATGAGCTAGATGAAGGCATACAGCGCTGCACAAACTGTTGGCGCTATATAAATCCTGTGTAATAATATAATAATATTTTGTTGCTTAAAAAATTGTGACACCATCTCCTACAATGTTGGAGGTGCAGGAGAGTCCAGTGCCCATCATCACTGTACTGGTATTTTGAGAGAATTTCACTCTGATATCAGCACTGCAAGGATCCCAGCTGGGATCATTAGACTGCTGCCACCTTTAATGAGAAGGTAATATATACACTTTATGTTCTCCCTCTCTTGGATTCTAATAGTAAGCTATAGCTAATTAGAAGCTAGGAAAAGAGAATACGTTTGTTATTTATCATCAGGAGGAATACTATACTATTATATACTACCCTCTGCTATTCCAAAAAACACCAGGCATCACCTCTAAAAGTTACATTCCCACTGGTTGCAAACTAGAAAAATATTTCAATATTGGTAAGGCACCTAGTGTGCTGTTTGAATAGTAGAACAATTAGAGACTGTACTGTAACATCTTCTGTTCAAACATCATTGTGACAATCGTAACTAAAACACAATTGTTGGACATCCATAGTAATCATTTGTTGGACAATACCTCTTCAACAAGTGCCAACACATGGCAAAGTTGCAGTTCCTGAAACACTGACTTCATTTATGTGTGTTGTAGTAAAAGGTTTACTATAGTGACTGAAAAAAGACAGTCTTCATCTCCCTTATTTTTCACATGGTTTTCAGCATATCCTTAAAGTGTGTTTCCATTTTTGTAGCCAAACTAGCATAATACTTACTTTATATTTGTTACATGTTCCCACTCACAGAGCAGAACTAAAAAAATAAATATATATATATATATATATATATATATATATAAATTGCAGCTTTCCTTTTTTAGATACTCTTTTCTGGAAACCCCACTGAAAAAATCCAAATTTTTCCCCTTTTGTTTATGAGGGGGGTGGTAAACCATGTTCTGCTATAAACAATCCTAGCTGTACTTTGTTTGCAGGTCTCATTATCAGTTTTAAACACTGTCTGACCTAACAAAGGGCTAATTATTTTAGAAGCTGGGCTTCTCCATTGCATGCTAACAAGAGGAGGCTGGGTCTGTCGTTAGCTTTTCTATTGGGAGAGACTCACACAGAACTTCTTTAGACACCTTCTCCTAAGAACCATCAAAAACGTAATACATTTTTTTTTCCAAATCAAATTTACTCTGGAAATCTTTCCATTAAGGATTATTTAACGTTTTTTTTGTCTGGTAAACAGGGTATGATATGGAAGGATTTATTTTTTAAACTAGGCAGGCTTTATTACATTTTACCAACCTCCACCCACAATATTTTACTTTTGCATATAGATGGTAATGACTTCAGTCATCTACAGACTCATTTATTTGATCAGAAATTACCTTCAATGCATAAAATAGTTTTTTCCTAGAACAGTCATTGTATTTAATGAAATTATTCCTGGACTGTTTTAGCATGATTTTGAGGCCATTGGAAAAAGTGACGAAGTGTATTAATAGGGCCAAATATGAATGCCCATCGCTGAAGGCTTTTCTTTTAGACATTCAAACCTAGAGGATTGAATTGCTGGGCTTTACAGGAGTGATGGCATACACTTGTCAAATATTGGCCTAGATGTTTTCAGTTGTGATCTGCAAACGTGTACTGACTTGCCTGAGGTCCAGTGGTGGGGTGCCAGTATAGTTTTGTGACCCACCTGGCTTTTGGGAACAGTTGATTTTTAAAATTCCTGTTATTTGTGTAAATAGCTCAAGTCATAGTGACTGGGTCTGTTTTCAGTTAATCGATTTATTTATATTGTGATGTGATTTTGACGTTTAAAAAATAAAAATATTAAATGCTATTTTAAATCAATAATATAGATCCACAGTCATTTTTATTCCATGCTTTGTGTTTAGTGTTTTTATTTAATTAGTTATTGTTTTTTCCTACTTGCTGTGCACGATCCTATAAAAGGTATTAGAAAAAAGTGCATATTGAAGAGTAAGAGTTTTTTCAGATAGTAATGTGATTAGAATGTGCAGTAGGATAAAGCCTAAAATATTTCAAATGTTGTATATATTATTTACATTTTCAAATATATTTCCAGAAAACATAACATATCACTTACATCTCCATCAGATGGAACATAGTAAAAACCACTTGAGTCAAATTTGTAACCTTCGATATTAATGATATCTGGGTTATAGAATTTGTTAAGGATGCTACGAAGTGTTCGCCGGTCCCAGTCATCAGTTACTCTGCCTCCATAGTTACACTCTCCAGTCATGTATCGTACAGCATCATATGGAACTTCCTGTAACATGAGAGGTAAATAGTAAAATATATAAAATATGTGATACTGGATCATATTGTATTATATGCATACAGCATGCAGAAAACTTCCCTTGCAGACAGGTACATGCATGCAGCTATATACACAGCTTAATATTACAAGGCCTTGATAATGGTCCTTTTGGTAAAAATTGTGCCCTAAACAAGGTGATTAAATTACTTGAGTTGATTCCTATAATTGTTCTAACACTTCATCCTTTCCTGTCTTGGGATGCAAATCAATTAGTAATCATTTTCACAAAGAAAACATTCTTCTTTTCCAAAACAACATCACTGAAATAGCTGGCTCGTCATTATGAAACTTTGATTAAACCAATCTGCATATTTATAATTAAAGTAATCAAGGTTGTGGGCGTGGCGTGGAGCTCAACGGGAATGGACGCTGAATAACTGAGTTCTGCACACCCTCGGCTGAAATCACCCTTTCCAGCCTTTCAGCAATAGCGATGGGCAAGCGGGGCAAACCTACACCAGGCTCCAGTCAACGCTGATCGTTTTCCACCCCAGGATCCCACAGCATACTGGAGCTTTTCGAGCTCCAGACACATCTGACCCGAGGCTGTTCTGCAGCCAAAATGGTACGGATGTAATACGAGGCAGAATATAGTGAGGACTGCCTGTCAGCCTCAGAAGATATGGTAAGGGAACCTGCCTACACAGATCACCCCCGGCAACTGTAACAAATTACAAAAATAGCAGCAGACATTAAAAACACTTTCTCTTTAGCTATCACTTATCTAAAAGCTGATCGCTTATCACAGACAGAGAGCAGAGGCAAAAAGGGACAGAGCTGTGGAACATTTGGACACGGCTATCTCATCTCATGCCACCATTTAATTCTCATCAATGAGCATTTAGCGGCCCTTGATAATAGGGGAAGGAGGCAAAATATAAGAGTGAGGGAGATCCCTGAAACGGTGGATCCACCCCAGATTTAACATGCTCTCCAGACTGTCTTCAATGAGCTCCTTGAGTGCTCTAAAGACACTAGACATGTGCATTAGTTTTCGTCCGAATGCATTTTCGTCCGAATTTCAGCTATTTTCGTTTTCGTTTTGACAAACGATAACGAAAGCACAAAATCCGAAAAACAAAAGATCCGACATAAATAAATGCTTTATTTTCGTTTTCATTGTTACAACAGTTCGATATAGAATAGGAGATTCGACATGACTCTGACAACAATCTGTCTATAGAACCTGTGGTCGAATGTGCCTAACCTTACCTCTATTAGTCCAAGATTATATAGAGAAAATATTCGACAGAGAAAAAAGATTTGACAGAGAGAAAAGATTCTGCAAGTTACTGTCCTAAAAAGTGTTTGGGGACCCGGGTCCTGCCCCAGGGGACATGTATCAATGCAAAAAAAAGTTTTAAAAACTGCCGTTTTTTTGGGAGCAGTGATTTTAATAATGATTAAAGTGAAACAATAAAAGTGTAATATTGCTTTAAATTTTGTAGGGGGGGGGTTGTCTATAGTATGCCTGTGAAGGGGCGCATGTTTCCCGTGCTTAGAATTGTCCCTGCACAAAGTGTCATTTATGCAGGAAAAAAAGTCCTTTAAAATCACTCGCAGCTATTATGAATTGTCGGCTCCGTAATACAGAGAACACTCATTGAAAGTCATTGATAAAAAAATAAAAAAATAAATTAAAAAAAAAGCGTGGGGGTCCCCCAAATTCAATTACCAGGCCCTTCAGGTCTGGTATGGATATTAAGGGGAACCCTGCCTCAAATTTAAGAAAAAATTTGAGGTGGGGTTCCCCCTAAATATCCATAACCAGACCCTTCAGGTCTGGTATGGATATTAAGGGGAACCCCGCATCAAATTTAAAAAAAAATTGACGTGGGGTTCCCCCTAAAAATCCATACCAGACCCTTTATCCGAGCACGCAACCTGGCAGGCCGCAGGAAAAGAGGGGGGACGAGAGAGCGGCCCCCCCTCCCTCCTGAACCGTACCAGGCCACATGCCCTCAACATTGGGAGGATGCTTTGGGGGTCCGTGACCCCTCAAAGCACCTTGTCCCCATGTTGATGAGGACAAGGGCCTCATCCCCACAACCCTGGCCGGTGGTTGTGGAGGTCTGCGGGCGGGGGGCTTATCAGAATCTGAAAGCCCCCTTTAACAAGGGGACCCCCAGATCCCGCCCCCCCCTGTTTGAAATGGTAAGGGGGTACAAAAGTATCCCTACCATTTCACAAAGAAAGTGTAAAAAATGGTTAAATAAAACAAACACACTTTTGAAAAATTCCTTTATTAAAAATAAAAAAATAAAAAAAAGATTCCAGCGGCGGTAATCCACTCTTGCTATCCAGCGACGGACGATCATCTCTCCAGCGATGTCTCATGTCATCCAGCGCAGCGAATCCTCCGTCCTTCTTCTGTCCCCGTGGAGGAGACACTGCAAGGATTCCGGCGGCTGACGTTTCTTATATACGGAGGGCGGGGCCACCCGTCACCTGACCCTGCCCCCCTCTGACGCAAGGGGAAACCCGAGGTTCCCTGTGACGTAGGGGTGACCCGCACCCCTCTGATGTAACACAGGCAGGTTTCCGTTACATCAGAGGGGGGCAGGGTCACCCATACGTCACGGGGAACCCCGGGTTTCCCCTTGCGTCAGAGGGGGCGGGGTCAGGTGACGGGTGGCCCCGCCCTCCGTATATAAGAAACGTCAGCCGCCGGAATGTCTGAAGTGTCTCCGTGGAGGAGACAGAAGAAGGATGGATCGCTGCGCTGGATGACATGAGACATCGCTGGTGAGATGATCGTCCGTCGCTGGATAGCAAGAGTGGATTACCGCCGCTGGAATCTTTTTTTTATTTTTTTATTTTTAATAAAGGAATTTTTCAAAAGTGTGTTTGTTTTATTTAACCATTTTTTACACTTTCTTTGTGAAATGGTAGGGGTACTTTTGTACCCCCTTACCATTTCAAACAGGGGGGGCCGGGATCTGGGGGTCCCCTTGTTAAAGGGGGCTTCCAGATTCTGATAAGCCCCCCGCCCGCAGACCTCCACAACCACCGGCCAGGGTTGTGGGGATGAGGCCCTTGTCCTCATCAACATGGGGACAAGGTGCTTTGAGGGGTCACGGACCCCCAAAGCATCCTCCCAATGTTGAGGGCATGTGGCCTGGTACGGTTCAGGAGGGAGGGGGGGGCCGCTCTCTCGTCCCCCCCTCTTTTCCTGCGGCCTGCCAGGTTGCGTGCTCGGATAAAGGGTCTGGTATGGATTTTTAGGGGGAACCCCACGTCAATTTTTTTTTAAATTTGATGCGGGGTTCCCCTTAATATCCATACCAGACCTGAAGGGTCTGGTTATGGATATTTAGGGGGAACCCCACGTCAAATTTTTTCTTAAATTTGAGGCAGGGTTCCCCTTAATATCCATACCAGACCTGAAGGGCCTGGTAATTGAATTTGGGGGACCCCCACGCTTTTTTATTTATTTATTTTTTTATCAATGACTTTCAATGAGTGTTCTCTGTATTACGGAGCCGACAATTCATAATAGCTGCGAGTGATTTTAAAGGACTTTTTTTCCTGCATAAATGACACTTTGTGCAGGGACAATTCTAAGCACGGGAAACATGCGCCCCTTCACAGGCACACTATAGACAACCCCCCCCCCCTACGAAATTTAAAGGAATATTACACTTTTATTGTTTCACTTTAATCATTATTAAAATAACTGCTCCCGAAAAAATGGCCGTTTTTAAAACTTTTTTTTGCATTGATACATGTCCCCTGGGGCAGGACCCGGGTCCCCAAACACTTTTTAGGACAGTAACTTGCAAATTAGCCTTTAAAATTAGCACTTTCGATTTTGAACATTGGAGTCCCATAGACTTTAATAGAGTTCTAAAGTATGCTATATAGTTAGCTCCGTCGAATCTTCTTTATACATTCGACAGACACCATAAGCCTTCCAAGACAGATTCGACCGTAATTCATGTGGATTTTCGGACGAATGCAATTTTTGAACGAAAAACGAAATAAATAAAAACGAATTTCGGGAGTAACTAAATAAATTAAGCTTTCGGACGAAAACGAAATTCCGAAACGAAATATTTTACTCTGCACATGTCTAAAAGACACTGAAATAGATTTGTGCGGGCACACAGGGCTCTGAATCTCTGTCCTGCTGACACGGCTCCCCCGAGAGACATTGTATGCTGCCTGCACAGCTTCCCACTCAAAGAGGAGATTCTTAACAAGGCCAATCAAAATGACCAAATCCTCTTTAATGAGCACACTATCTCCTTATTTCAGGACCTTTTGCATATTACACTCCAAAACGGGCGATCTTGGTGCCCGATACTGTCTGTCTTGAAGGAAAAGGGGATATCATACCATTGGTGCTTTCCTTTTGCCCTAAATGCTACATACTAGGGTAAACAATATTACCTGAGGATGCCTGACACCCCAACTTTCTGCGAGCAGCTCAACCTGCCACCGATAGAACTACCGGAGTGGTACAAGGAGTTCCGTATTCCAACTCAGGGACTGTCTCCACCCCACACTCCACAGGCTTCTCCTTCCAAGCCTCCCTTCACCAAAAAATCGAAATTGCTATGGCAAATCTCCTTATGTGGTCAAGGGATCCAGATCTCAAAACAACACCTGAAAAATGCTAACCATCTACCTTTGCTATGTCTTTATGTTTGAGCTGTAATCACAGGCTGCAATCTCTTATGCATATGGTCATTCTTGTTTAGTGATTAATATGCCAGGCATACTGTCTGAACAAATTGGAATGTTGGAATCGGTCTTTGACTAATTAACTATACCTATAGCCTTTACTTTACCCGAACAGGAAACATCCAAAGGAGGGCACTACAGTGGGGCAGTATGGGTGATACTCATTACCTTCTAAAACAATGTGTGTTACCATATAATACCCCACAAACCCATTATTCAAACCATATTACAGGTGTTTTATGTAATAGTGGATTTTAACTGTTATATAATTGGTGCAGGATTATTTGGATTGTGCAGCATAAGCTTTACCCACATGATTCATCTACCAGACTGATCTCATGTACCCAGTATTCATGCTCCTTGACAGATGTCCTGTGCCTCCAAGCCAACCAAAAATTACTACATAAATACCCTGTACTATACAGACAGACCTAAGTTATCCACCTGTGTGATTCTCCAGGTGGAGCACAGGGATGCACCTTATATGTTGTTGGGGTACCCCCTAGTTCTAAATGGGTTGATCTACTGCCCTTCTCTGGGAGTTTCATAGCTGAGGTTGTCTCTGAACTAATCCGCTACAACTGGTTTTATTTGCACTACTCCGCATTGATACCAATGTGTCTATATTTAGGCTTACTACGGTAAGTTATTCACTGTAACCAATGTTCAAATGTTTAGTTAACGCTTGCTCTTAGCGCTGTTTTCATGTTACTGATTCATGCTACCACTTAAATGGCTGGAAGGGGTACATGACCAATTTAAATATTTTACTTGCTTTATTTGAAGGCCATGGGAGGCAATGCTAACACTATTTTTATTACAACAGGTTTTCTAAATACGACTTGAACCTCCCATTACCTCTAACAGTGGATTCTGTTTGGTTATCTGCTGAACACGAATCCCTTGTTTTTTCTCCTAGCGATTGACACCAGGAGACGTTTATCATTAACCTCTCTGTTCACGAGATTCTCTTATTTGAGAGTATCCAGACTACTTCTCTATAATCTTCTGGATCTTTTCTTTCCCTAATCTCTCCATTCTATCCACCAAAGGACCAACTGATTCAAACAATCCAACCCAGAGATATTACCTGCATATTTAACTATGTCTTATTCTTTGCTTAACAAACGACCTTTTGTGATTTCTCATGTTAGGGGACGAAACACACCCGAGAAGCGAACTTCTTTACTACACAAAGTGAAGCCATCTGTGGTGTTTCTACAAGAGACACACTTCAAAACAGGTAAGGTATCAAGACTACACGATGAACATTACCAACATGCATATCATGCCACAAATTCCACCTCCACATCTAAATGGGTATCCATTTTACTCCACAAAAATGCAAGCTTCGTCATATCATGGCAACATGGTGATGCAGATGGAAGATTTCTGTTTCTTAAAGGGCAATGGGCAGGGTTGCCAATCACGTTGGCAAACATGTATTTCCCTAATTCAGCCCAAGTCACATTCTGCCAGCGTGTTGTTGAGGAATTGAAACACTTCGCCTCCGGATGTATAGTTTTAGGAGGGGACTTTACCACATCACTGAACCCCGTACAAGACACATCAGATGGTACATCTAGCTTACCATACAAAAAAATCAAAACTTTACTAGCCTCACTTACATTGGTTGATATGTGGCGCATAACTAATCCTACTGGCAGGGATTTCTCATATTTCTCTGCTTTACACAAATTCACACGCATTGGTTATATCTTTCGATATTAAATCTTTCTCAGATCATGCACCCGTTTCGCTGACTCTGTGGATGCCTATTGGAAGCCCACAAAATAGCACTTGGAGGCTAAACCTGTCTTTACTTACAGACACGTCGGGACTAGGCAAAATAACAGAAACCATAAAAGCCTACTTTGCGGAAAATGTCACGGATGAGCTGTCTCCATTAACAATTTGGGCAGAGGGGAGTTTATTAGGTTGGGAGCAGTGAAAAAAAGGGAGGCCGTAAAGAAAATCAATGATCTGATGCTTAAAATAGGCGAAATGGAAGCAAAACACAAGCAATCCCTAGCAACAGAATTTTCCACTGCCCTACTTGAACTAAGGAAAAAGCTACAGTCCATCTTAAATCATAAGTTGCAGAGAATCCTCTTTTTAACCACTTGCCGACCGCCTCACGCCGATGTACGTCATCAGAATGGCACGGGCAGGCATAAGCACGTACATGTACGTGCTTTGCCTCCCGCGGGTCGGGGGCCCGATCGGGCCCCCGCCCGGTGCCTGCGGCGGTCGGTTTTCGTTCGGGAGCGATCCCGGACGAGGGGACGGCCATTCATTCATGGCCACCCCCTCGCGATCGCTCCCGACGAATGGAAATCCCCGGTGACATCACTTCCTCTCCTGTAATGTAAACACAGGAGAGGAAGTGATGTATTCTCTCCTCCGTGTCGGTATTTTTCGTTCCGACACGGAGGAGAGCGGATCAGTGAGTTGCACCAACACATCCCACACACAGTAGAACATGCCAGGCACACTCACACCCCCCCTTTACCCCCCGATCACCCCCCCAATTACCCCTGCCCCCCAGTCACAGTGACACCAATGTCATTTTTTTTTTTTTTTTTTTTTTTTTTGCATTGGTGTCATTTGTGACTGTAATAACTGTTAGGGCAGTTAGGGTTAGCCCCCTTTAGTTCTAATGTACCCCCCTAACCCCCCCAATAAAGGTTTAACCCCGTGATCACCCCCCGTCGCCAGTGTCACTAAGGCTGGGTTCACATTGCAGCGGTTTATGAGAACGAATGTGATTCGCACCGCACTGCAGTGCAAATCACATCCGATCTCTGTGCGATTCGAGTTCAGCCATTCGCCGCACCCGCCGCACCCGCCACACCCGCCGCACCCGCCGCAAATTCGCACGGGACCCTTTTTTTGGCCCGCAGCAGAATCGGATCGCATGGGTGTTCACACCATGCGATCCGAGTTTGCAGATCGCACTGCGATATGCGAACTGATCTGGGGGTGTCAGTAACATTTCACTGACACTCCCAGCAGTTCGCATAGGGCAGTGTGAACTGCCGCCGGGAGGCATGCGATGCGGGAACCCGCCGCGGATTCGCGGCGTTTCCGCATCGCTCCAGTGTGAACCCAGCCTAATAAGCGATCATTTTTCTGATCGCCGTATTAGTGTCACAGGTGACGCTAGTTAGGCAGGTAGGTATTTAGGTTCGCCGCAGCTTTTTATAGCGCTAGGGACCCCCATATACTACCGCATAAAGCCCCCTGATTGCCCCCTAGTTAACCCTTTCACCAGTGATCACCATATAACTGTTACAGGTGACGCTGGTTGGTTAGTTATTTTTTTATAGTTTCAGGGCACCCGCCATTTATTACCTAATAAAGGTTTAACCCCCTGATCACCCGGCAGGTGTCATTTGTGACTAATAACTGTTAGGGCAGTTAGGGTTAGCCCCCTTTAGTTCTAAGGTACCCCCCTAACCCCCCCAATAAAGGTTTAACCCCGTGATCACCCCCCGTCGCCAGTGTCACTAAGGCTGGGTTCACATTGCAGCGGTTTATGAGAACGGATGTGATTCGCACCGCACTGCAGTGCAAATCACATCCGATCTCTGTGCGATTCGAGTTCAGCTATACAGATAGTATGGCTGAATTCGTGTCGCACCCGCCGCACCCGCCGCAAACTCGCACGGGACCCTTTTTTTGGTCCGCAGCAGAATCGGATCGCATGGGTGTTCACACCATGCGATCCAAGTTTGCAGATCGCACTGCGATATGCGAACTGATCTGGGGGTGTCATTAACATTTCACTGACACTCCCAGCAGTTCGCATAGGGCAGTGTGAACTGCCGCCGGGAGGCATGCGATGCGGGAACCCGCCGCGCATTCGTGGCGTTCCCGCATCGCTCCAGTGTGAACCCAGCCTAATAAGCGATCGTTTTTCTGATCGCTGTATTAGTGTCACAGGTGACGCTAGTTAGGCAGGTAGGTATTTAGGTTCGCCGCAGCTTTTTATAGCGCCAGGGACCCCCATATACTACCGCATAAAGCCCCCTGATTGCCCCCTAGTTAACCCTTTCACCAGTGATCACCATATAACTGTTACAGGTGACGCTGGTTGGTTAGTTATTTTTTTATAGTTTCAGGGCACCCGCCATTTATTACCTAGTCTCACTAGTGTACCCCTAAATTTAGGGGTGTCTACTTTCTAAAATGGGGTCATTTGGGGGGGGGGGTTTGTGCCATCTTGGCATTTTATGGCCTTCAAAACTGTAACGCCCTTAGAAAGCCTGAAGGCGGTGCTTGGTTTTTGGGGCCCCGTACGCGGCTAGGCTCCCAAAAAGTCCCACATATGTGGTATCCCCGTACTCAGGAGAAGCAGCAGAATTTATTTTGGGGTGTCATTTCACATATGCCCATGGCATGCGTGAGCAATATATCATTTAGTGACAACTTTGTGAAAAAAAAAAAAAGTTTGTAATTTTCCCGCAACTTGTGGCAAAATATAAAATATTCCATGGACTCAACATGCCTCTCAGCAAATAGCTTGGGGTGTCTACTTTCTAAAATGGGGTCATTTGTGGGGGTTTTGTGCCATCTTGGCATTTTATGGCCTTCAAAACTGTAATAGGTAGTGAGAAGTGAACTCAAAAAATTACGCCCTTAGAAAGCCTGAAGGCGGTGCTTGGTTTTCGGGGCCCCGTACGCGGCTAGGCTCCCAAAAAGTCCCACATATGTGGTATCCCCGTACTCAGGAGAAGCAGCAGAATTTATTTTGGGGTGTCATTTCACATATGCCCATGGCATGCATGAGCAATATATCATTTAGTGACAACTTTGTGAAAAAAAAAAAAAAAAAAAAAAAGTTTGTAATTTTCCCGCAACTTGTGGCAAAATATAAAATATTCCATGGACTCAACATGCCTCTCAGCAAATAGCTTGGGGTGTCTACTTTCTAAAATGGGGTCATTTGTGGGGGTTTTGTGCCATCTTGGCATTTTATGGCCTTCAAAACTGTAATAGGTAGTGAGGCGTGAAATCAAAAATTTACGCCCTTAGAAAGCCTGAAGGCGGTGCTTGGTTTTCGGGGCCCTGTACGCGGCTAGGCTCCCAAAAAGTCCCACATATGTGGTATCCCCGTACTCAGGAGAAGCAGCAGAATTTATTTTGGGGTGTCATTTCACATACGCCCATAGCATGTGTGAGCAATATATCATTTAGTGACAACTTTGTGTAAAAAAAAAAAAAAAATTTTTTTTTTGTCATTATTCAATCGCTTGAGGCAAAAAAATAAAATATTCAATGGGCTCAACATGCCTCTTATCAATTTCCTTAGGGGGTCTACTTTCCAAAATGGGGTCATTTGGGGGGGTTTTGTACTGCCCTGTCATTTTAGCACCTCAAGAAATGAGATAGACAGTCGTAAACTAAAAGCTGCGTAAATTCCAGAAAACGTACCTTAGTTTGTAGATGTGACAACTTTTGCGCAAACCAATAAATATACAATTATTGACTTTTTTTTTACCAAAGACATGTGGCTGAATACATTTTGGCCTAAATGTATGACTAAAATTGAGTTTATTGGATTTTTCTAATAACAAAAAGTAGAAAATATCATTTTTTTTCAAAATTTGCGGTCTTTTTACGTTTATATCGCAAAAAATAAAAATCGCAGAGGCAATCAAATACCATCAAAAGAAAGCTCTATTTGTGGGAAGAAAAGGACGCAAATTTTGTTTGGGTACAACATTGCATGACCGCGCAATTACCAGTTAAAGCAGCGCAGTGCCAAAGTGTAAAAAGACCTCTGGTCATTTACCAGCAAAATGGTCCGGTCTGAAAGTGGTTAAAGAAGGGGTTGTTTTACGAACATGGAGACAAAACAGGGACATTCCTTGCAAGAACATTGAAGGAGACACAACTAGCTGCTGACACCAAAAAGATTGCATAAGTATTCCATAATTATTACAATGATTTATACAATTTAACGAATGCACACAGACCGAGAGACCAACTAGGGACACGGACACAAATAATCCAAACATTCCTTACAGACAGTGGTTTACCCACCCTGAATGACAATGACTCCCAACAATTAGAAGACCCAATTACAGAGACAAAATTGCTAGTGGCCATAAAATCTCTCAAACCAGGGAAAAGCCCATGCCCAGATGGCTTTACAGCACACTATTACAAATCCTTTTTAACACCCTTATTACCACACCTATTGAAAACTCTCAACTATCCAAGAGACCCCCATGAGATTCCAGAGGACTTTTTGAGAGCACACGTGTTGCCCAAACCAAATAAGGATTCATTGGACTGCTCCAATTACAGGCCAATCTCATTACTTAAGATCAACCTGAAATTATTTGTGAAAGTTTTAGCAAACAATTAAGGCCATTACTACACCAGTTACTAGGCCCAGAACAGATCGGTTTTATGCCAGGCAGAGAAGCAAGGGATAATGTGACAAAAACTTTAAACCTTATCCACAGAACACAATCGGATGACTTTGAGGGCATGTTACTTTCTACTGATGTGGAGAAAGTCTTCGATCATGTATCGTGGGACTTTATACTCGCCACCTGTGCACATATTGGACTGAAACCACATATGCTATCTTGGATAGTGACCCTGTATCACAACCTGACAGCGAAAATAAAGAAAATGGTGCCCTATCAGATACAGTAATTATTCAAAACAGAACACGACAAGGCTGTCCCCTTTCACCGTTGCTCTTCAGCCTCACTTTAGAGCCACTTATTCGTACAGTGAATAACTCGCCATCTATTCATGGTTTTCAGGTAGGAGACAGAACTTACAAAACTGAAGCTTATGCTGACGATCTTCTGTTTTTTATAACCCAGACACATATCACTATGCCTAACATTATGCAAAGCGTTTACTCTAGGACTATATATCCAATCTCAAAGTAAACTATAAAAAGTCTGACGCTTTGAATCTGTCCCTAAAAGATCATGCAAAAACGATCACACAAAATAACTGCAAGTTGGGAAGAAAAGGCTCTTAAATATTTGTCTGACACCGAAACTTGACACACTTTACACAACAAACTTTCAACCTCTGCTACAAGCCATAAATGCTTTCTAGATAAATGGTCTTTAAAATACTTCTCATGGTTCGGCAGGGCGGTCATAATCAAGATGACAGTTTTACCTAGAATTCTGTATTTTTTACAAACCATTCCAATCCTTCCACTAACAAACTTTTTCTGAACTCTACAATCTATGCTCAGTAGATTTTTATGGTTGACCAAAAACCTTGCATTGGCCTCCAGTTACTCACTCGAGCTAAACATAGTGGAGAAATGGGCTTCCCAAATTTTTAAAATTACTATCTTGCTTCACATCTTACTCGAATTATAGACTGGACATATCATTCAGACAATAAGGATTGGGTGGCTTTGGAAAATTATATAGGTCCAATACCAGTGACAAATTCACCATGGATACCATGGAACTCTTGTCCTGAACAACTGAAATAACACCCTTTAGTAGGGGCAACACTTAAAAATTAGCAAAAAAAGTGATTCAGATCTCTGACTTAACTACATCTCCAGGACCTCTAACACCATGGATATCTAATTCAGACTTTCCGCCAGGAATGAACAAGCCACCACAGCTGTATACAGACGGGAATATATCTTTTTTTGCTTCACACTGTTTCAAGGGCAGTAAGAAAAAATCTATTTTGGAACTTCAAACTGAGACAGGACAAACATATATGACAAAACTGGAATATAGATAGATTCAAAGTTATGTCTCGAGTCCCCAAAGGTATAAACAACTTATAAGACCTTTAACCCCTTTTGAAGTGGTGCATCTTAAAGCAGCCAAAACTGAAAAAACTATTTCATTATCTTATGCCTCGTTGCAGACCTCCAGAACTCAGGAACCAAATAAACACAAAGGGGGTTATTTACAAAAGACAAATCCACTTTGCACTGCAAGTGCACTTGGAAATGCAGTCACTGTAAATCTGAGGAGTAGATCTGAAATGAGGGGAAGCACTGCTGATTTTATCATCCAATCATGTGCAAGCTTAATGCTGTTTTTTTACTTTCCTTGCATGCCCCCCTCGGTTTCACAGCGACTGCACTTCCAAGTGCACTTGCAGTGCACTTGTAGTGCAAAGTGGATTCGATCAGGCAAAGGGCACATTACAACATATATGGTGGGACTGCATCTTAATACATCCATTCTGGCGGAAAGTCTATGAGACAATAAAACTCCTTATGGAGAGGGGCGTGGCCAGCGCATGAGCTGAATGGAAGCTCTGTGAGAGAGCTCCGTGACACGAACGGGCATATTAATGTCAATTCACAGCGAATATCGGTAAAAAAGATACGAACAGACGACGGAAGAGTTCCTGAATCCGAAGGTGATGTCAAAAAAGCGGAAAGACGAACGGAAAATGAAAAAACTAACGACATTCTCCTCTCAGTCAGCGGGAGGGAGAAAAAAAGATGGCACAGATCCTCTCACAGCTGCTGTACCAGCAACAGCCTCCTCAGGGAGAGCGCAATACACTGACAGGCCTGATGCTGCTCTAGAAGAATCACCTCAGAAAACACATCTGGAATCTCCTCATGAGGAAGATTACCTCAGCCCTACATGTCGCAGCCCGGCTAAAACTCGTATAAAACTGGATTTCACAGGCCAGGAGGTAAGCCATAAAATACCTCATATTAGTCAAGATAACACAGTCATAACTCCTATAGCTTCACCTATAGCCGCATTCCCCACTAATAACCAGCCTATTCTGGACACCCAATTAAAAGAAATGCTATTAACTTTACATACTTCACTTCATACGGATATTTTACAACTTACAAATCAATTCTCCAAAGCAGTGAACTCCTTAGGTGAAAGAGTACACACTATTGAGAACTCTATGGGAGACATGACCAATACTATTAATGATTTAATAGATGCTCATGAAGAAAATAAAGCTGAAAAAGAGTGGCTTAAATTTAAAATCGCAGATTTAGAAGACCGCTCAAGGAAGAACAATCTCAAAATCAGGGGTATCCCTGAAAATATACAGCAGTCTGATCTTAAAAAATATGCCACTGACTTATTCTCCAACTTGCTGCCAGCTATACCAGCCTTAGAGCTCACAATTGATCGTATCCATCGGATTCCGAAACCGTCATTTCTCCCTCCACAGATACCACGTGATGTACTACTTAGAGTACACTTCTACCATGTTAAAGAACAAATCCTATATAAAGTGCGACATCTATGACAACTTCCATAACCATATAATACAATCCAGATTTATGCTGACTTGTCTAAACATACTCTAGATATGAGAAGACAACTTTCCACGATTACAAAAGCTCTGCGTAATCATAAAATTGAATACCGTTGGAAACAACCATCTAAACTACTGATACAGAAGAACGACACCTACCATACAATCACTTCTGTGGAACAAGGCATTAAGTTACTTCACGCATGGGGTATTATCCCCGAACCAACTCCACCTATCGGAACTAAGAAGAATCCGGAGAAACTTACGCCACAATGGCATTAGCTTTCATTGACTAGATCCGGTCAAAATACAATCCTATCTATAGGAAACCGATCTATCAGCTTGCCCGCCGTGCCGTGCGATACTAAATCTTTGGAACAGCTGACCTTTGAACTAATTCCCCATTCTAATGTTGCAGTATACATTGAAATGTTTACCACTGCAAGTTAAGTTTAATGTTTGGTTATATTTTTGTTTGTGCTTTTACTTTTATTTTTTTCTTCACAGTATCCTATACACAACTCATAGCATTCAAAGGGACAGGTATGTTGTGAACCTACAAAATTTGAATCAAAACTTTTCAGTCACTAAATTTTTGGACATTCATAGTCATTTCAGACTACAGATTGTTCACATGGAAGTAGAATTTAAAGCTATTATCAGGCTAGTATGTACTTACTTTTTCCATCTTATTAATATTTTAGGAGTATAAAGTTAATATCTTTAAATACTAATGGTCTTAACCATCCAGCAAAAAGAGCGTCGATGTGGCAAATGGCTAACACCCAGTGATGTCAAATATTGTGCATACAAGAAACCCATTTCAAAACAGGAGCTATTCCCACTTGCACCCATAAGAACTTTCCTCACATATTTACAGCATCAGGCCAACAGAAAAAAAGAGGAGTACTTATTGCCATACATCATTCAGTTAATTTACAATTGCATGAATCTATTGTAGATACCAATGGACGATACCTCATATTAATATGTACCATTGATAATACACTTACTACATTGGTAAATGTGTATGCGCCTAATAAAAGGCAATCCCATTTTCTGAATGGCCTGATGAGAAAAATAGGTAAATGCCGAAAAGGTGCCTTAATAATTTGTGGAGACTCCAACACAATACATGAACAAGAACTAGACACTTCTAATCCCAAAACCAGAACCAACTGTGCACTTAAATTTTTTTTGAATAAAAGCGATCTCTATGATGTATGGAGATGCCATCATCCTGGAGATCGTGAATACACATATCATTCCCTGGTACATAATACCTATACTCGTATCGATTATATTTTTACGGATAAGTGGTTATTGCAGCGGGTGAGGGAGTCTGACATTGCACCCATCACTTGGACTGATCATGCCCCAATTAGTATGACTATTCTACCTAAACACTCTCAAACGACCCATTTTCTATGGAGAACAAATGCATATCTTATCAAAATGCCTACCTATGCTACAGCTATACAAAACCAGATAACTGAATTCTTTAAATATAATGTGGGATCGTTGTCAGACTCCGCCACCCTATGGGGTGCTCATAAAGCATTTAGTAGGGGAATCCTAATGCAACTGAATGCTCAATTCAGGAAAAATAAAACGAAACTCATTGAGAAACTTACTGCTGACATTAAAACATTAGATTCCCAAAACCAATCTCACCCATCACAACAACTGAAAACTAAACTACAAATATTACGACAGGAACTCAGAACGACTTTATTGGATACATTTGAAAAACATACTAGAAAACGTAAAGCTAAATATTACCATACTAGCAACAAAGCAGGAAAAAACATGGCACTTCGGATCAAAGGCAGATATTCCAAATCAAAGATTCCATATCTATACCACCCTATTACTAGAGAAAAATTGCAAGACCCCCAAGACATAGCGATTGCATTTAGCTGTTATTATAGCTCCCTTTACAATCTTAAAGATGATTCTCAAACTCCCACACCTACCCCAAAGATAAGTGATTTCTTAGATACTATTAGTCTCCCATCATTAACTACTGATCAAATCTCTGATCTTAACGTCCCATTTTCAGTGGAAGAAATTGCTAGAACTATAGACTCCCTGCCCAACAATAAATCTCCGGGCCCAGACGGAATGATAGGAGAATACTATAAATTACTTTGAGATATACTGGCTCCCCACTTATGCTCACTTTTTAACGAAGTGGCATCCAAATCAGAATTTCTGGCTGAGATGCTTCAGGCCTTGATCATAACACTGCCGAAACCAGGCAAAGATCCCAATGCTCCCCAAAATTTCAGACCGATTTCATTATTGAACATTGACATCAAAATATACGCCAAAGCAATAGCGAATCGACTGATGAACTACATACCAGACCTCATTCACAAAGATCAATCTGGCTTTACTAAAGGTCGACAATCTTCAGATGCAACAAGACGTCTGATTGATATTATACACTTCACTGAGAGACATCAAACGCCTTCTCTGCTCCTTTCTTTTGATGCAGAGAAGGCCTTTGATAGGGTCCATTGGGGCTATTTACAGTCAGTGCTTTTAAAATTCGGCTTTCATGGAAATATTTTATCGGCAATTTTTGCACTGTATAAGGGCCCCTCTGCGAGAGTATACACAAATGATATGATGTCTAGGCCCTTTGGCATCTCGAATGGAACATGACAAGGTTGCCCCTTATCTCCTTTAATATTTAATTTAGCCATCGAACCTCTAGCAGAATGTATACGATCTGACACAAAACTATCTGGTATAAAAATTGAGCAAATAGATAATAAAATAAGTCTGTTCGCAGATGACATAGTGCTTATAGTATCTGATCCTATTTCATCTCTCCCGAATCTCCAAAATATACTAACGACATTTGGAGCAGCATCATATTATAAAATCAATGAAACTAAGTCCAATATTTTAGACCTAGGATTAGATAACACAACCAGGCAGTTATTGTCTAATAAATACCCCTACCACTGGAAAGACGAAGGGATTTCTTACTTAGGAATCACTCTCACTAACAAAACAAAACAGTTATTTAAAACTCCTTATGGAAACATCAATTCAATTAAACGCAGCATGCTGTTTACTACACATCCAAACTGCTCTATGAACAAATAAGAAATCATTGACTAGATTCTTGCTTTCTGCCACAAAAGTGGTAATCTCTAGACATTAGAAAACAACATCCACCCCCACAACCAAAGAATGGCTACATGAAGTACACTACCTCTAAAATATGGAGGAAATAAGGGCTACAATGCATGAAACAACCAAAAAATTCAATAGCACCTGGCAACCTTGGGTGGTCTTTAAATACTCTGAAGCATATAAAGCAGTGACATAAAATTTACTCAGGCAATTTCTGGTCCTTGGTCTCCTGTCTCTTTTATATTTTCTTTCTTGTCTAAGTTCACTTTCAGCTTTGCTACCCTTTTTACCCAATACAGTTTTAATCATTTTAAGCAACAGATGCTTCTATAGAGTGTATACCGATTACACACGTATGCACAAATAACTTTACTAACTTTAATGACAGGCCTTGCTTACTAAAACTGTAACTTCAATTGAAAAAATGTATGGCCATATAAATATATCTCAGTGATTATTGCATAGGATACACTTTAACCACTTGCCGACCGCCGCACGCCGATGTACGTCGGCAGAATGGCACGGGCAGGCATAAGCACATACATGTACGTGATTTGCCTCCCGCGGGTCGGGGGCCCGATCGGGCCCCCGCCCGGTGCCTGCGGCGGTCGGTTTTCGTTCGGGAGCGATCCCGGACGAGGGGACGGCCATTCATTCATGGCCACCCCCTCGCGATCGCTCCCGACGAATGGAAATCCCCGGTGACATCACTTCCTCTCCTGTAATGTAAACACAGGAGAGGAAGTGATGTATTCTCTCCTCCGTGTCGGTATTTTTCGTTCCGACACGGAGGAGAGCGGATCAGTGAGTTGCACCAACACATCCCACACACAGTAGAACATGCCAGGCACACTCACACCCCCCCTTTACCCCCCGATCACCCCCCCAATTACCCCTGCCCCCCAGTCACAGTGACACCAATGTCATTTTTTTTTTTTTTTTTTTGCATTGGTGTCATTTGTGACTGTAATAACTGTTAGGGCAGTTAGGGTTAGCCCCCTTTAGTTCTAATGTACCCCCCTAACCCCCCCAATAAAGGTTTAACCCCGTGATCACCCCCCGTCGCCAGTGTCACTAAGGCTGGGTTCACATTGCAGCGGTTTATGAGAACGAATGTGATTCGCACCGCACTGCAGTGCAAATCACATCCGATCTCTGTGCGATTCGAGTTCAGCCATTCGCCGCACCCGCCGCACCCGCCACACCCGCCGCACCCGCCGCAAATTCGCACGGGACCCTTTTTTTGGCCCGCAGCAGAATCGGATCGCATGGGTGTTCACACCATGCGATCCGAGTTTGCAGATCGCACTGCGATATGCGAACTGATCTGGGGGTGTCAGTAACATTTCACTGACACTCCCAGCAGTTCGCATAGGGCAGTGTGAACTGCCGCCGGGAGGCATGCGATGCGGGAACCCGCCGCGGATTCGCGGCGTTTCCGCATCGCTCCAGTGTGAACCCAGCCTAATAAGCGATCATTTTTCTGATCGCCGTATTAGTGTCACAGGTGACGCTAGTTAGGCAGGTAGGTATTTAGGTTCGCCGCAGCTTTTTATAGCGCTAGGGACCCCCATATACTACCGCATAAAGCCCCCTGATTGCCCCCTAGTTAACCCTTTCACCAGTGATCACCATATAACTGTTACAGGTGACGCTGGTTGGTTAGTTATTTTTTTATAGTTTCAGGGCACCCGCCATTTATTACCTAATAAAGGTTTAACCCCCTGATCACCCGGCAGGTGTCATTTGTGACTAATAACTGTTAGGGCAGTTAGGGTTAGCCCCCTTTAGTTCTAAGGTACCCCCCTAACCCCCCCAATAAAGGTTTAACCCCGTGATCACCCCCCGTCGCCAGTGTCACTAAGGCTGGGTTCACATTGCAGCGGTTTATGAGAACGGATGTGATTCGCACCGCACTGCAGTGCAAATCACATCCGATCTCTGTGCGATTCGAGTTCAGCTATACAGATAGTATGGCTGAATTCGTGTCGCACCCGCCGCACCCGCCGCAAACTCGCACGGGACCCTTTTTTTGGTCCGCAGCAGAATCGGATCGCATGGGTGTTCACACCATGCGATCCAAGTTTGCAGATCGCACTGCGATATGCGAACTGATCTGGGGGTGTCAGTAACATTTCACTGACACTCCCAGCAGTTCGCATAGGGCAGTGTGAACTGCCGCCGGGAGGCATGCGATGCGGGAACCCGCCGCGCATTCGTGGCGTTCCCGCATCGCTCCAGTGTGAACCCAGCCTAATAAGCGATCGTTTTTCTGATCGCTGTATTAGTGTCACAGGTGACGCTAGTTAGGCAGGTAGGTATTTAGGTTCGCCGCAGCTTTTTATAGCGCCAGGGACCCCCATATACTACCGCATAAAGCCCCCTGATTGCCCCCTAGTTAACCCTTTCACCAGTGATCACCATATAACTGTTACAGGTGACGCTGGTTGGTTAGTTATTTTTTTATAGTTTCAGGGCACCCGCCATTTATTACCTAGTCTCACTAGTGTACCCCTAAATTTAGGGGTGTCTACTTTCTAAAATGGGGTCATTTGGGGGGGGGGGTTTGTGCCATCTTGGCATTTTATGGCCTTCAAAACTGTAACGCCCTTAGAAAGCCTGAAGGCGGTGCTTGGTTTTTGGGGCCCCGTACGCGGCTAGGCTCCCAAAAAGTCCCACATATGTGGTATCCCCGTACTCAGGAGAAGCAGCAGAATTTATTTTGGGGTGTCATTTCACATATGCCCATGGCATGCGTGAGCAATATATCATTTAGTGACAACTTTGTGAAAAAAAAAAAAAGTTTGTAATTTTCCCGCAACTTGTGGCAAAATATAAAATATTCCATGGACTCAACATGCCTCTCAGCAAATAGCTTGGGGTGTCTACTTTCTAAAATGGGGTCATTTGTGGGGGTTTTGTGCCATCTTGGCATTTTATGGCCTTCAAAACTGTAATAGGTAGTGAGAAGTGAACTCAAAAAATTACGCCCTTAGAAAGCCTGAAGGCGGTGCTTGGTTTTCGGGGCCCCGTACGCGGCTAGGCTCCCAAAAAGTCCCACATATGTGGTATCCCCGTACTCAGGAGAAGCAGCAGAATTTATTTTGGGGTGTCATTTCACATATGCCCATGGCATGCATGAGCAATATATCATTTAGTGACAACTTTGTGAAAAAAAAAAAAAAAAAAAAAAAGTTTGTAATTTTCCCGCAACTTGTGGCAAAATATAAAATATTCCATGGACTCAACATGCCTCTCAGCAAATAGCTTGGGGTGTCTACTTTCTAAAATGGGGTCATTTGTGGGGGTTTTGTGCCATCTTGGCATTTTATGGCCTTCAAAACTGTAATAGGTAGTGAGGCGTGAAATCAAAAATTTACGCCCTTAGAAAGCCTGAAGGCGGTGCTTGGTTTTCGGGGCCCTGTACGCGGCTAGGCTCCCAAAAAGTCCCACATATGTGGTATCCCCGTACTCAGGAGAAGCAGCAGAATTTATTTTGGGGTGTCATTTCACATACGCCCATAGCATGTGTGAGCAATATATCATTTAGTGACAACTTTGTGTAAAAAAAAAAAAAAAATTTTTTTTTTGTCATTATTCAATCGCTTGAGGCAAAAAAATAAAATATTCAATGGGCTCAACATGCCTCTTATCAATTTCCTTAGGGGGTCTACTTTCCAAAATGGGGTCATTTGGGGGGGTTTTGTACTGCCCTGTCATTTTAGCACCTCAAGAAATGAGATAGGCAGTCGTAAACTAAAAGCTGCGTAAATTCCAGAAAACGTACCTTAGTTTGTAGATGTGACAACTTTTGCGCAAACCAATAAATATACAATTATTGACTTTTTTTTTACCAAAGACATGTGGCTGAATACATTTTGGCCTAAATGTATGACTAAAATTGAGTTTATTGGATTTTTCTAATAACAAAAAGTAGAAAATATCATTTTTTTTCAAAATTTGCGGTCTTTTTACGTTTATATCGCAAAAAATAAAAATCGCAGAGGCAATCAAATACCATCAAAAGAAAGCTCTATTTGTGGGAAGAAAAGGACGCAAATTTTGTTTGGGTACAACATTGCATGACCGCGCAATTACCAGTTAAAGCAGCGCAGTGCCAAAGTGTAAAAAGACCTCTGGTCATTTACCAGCAAAATGGTCCGGTCTGAAAGTGGTTAAGGATGTCATATATTTTCTGTTGAACTTGAATGATACACAAATATCTGTAGGACTCTTTATTCTTCTACAACTGTTATTATTCTTTCTTTTGCAATAAAAGAGATTTAAAAACATCTTACAACTAAAAGCTCAACAGTTTCTGCAGTTATACATATATTATTCTTAGAAAATTAGCCATATTGGAAAAGAACACAAAGTCATGTAAACTGTATAATAATGACCAATTTTTGTAAGAAATAGTAACATTAGTATTATACTACATATAAAACACAAGGCAATTATAGCTTACAAATATGTACAAAATGGTGGGCATTAATACAACAAAAAAAACATAAAATGTTCCTGTTAATCTTACATCATATTGATTTAGAAACATGTGGAGCTGTTGAACACTTATCCTCAAATCAGTCTCATTAAATTCATAGGGAATGTTCCATCCAAGGGGACCAAATTTCCGTCTTTCTTGAACCAATGCATGGAAGAAGCACAGACTGTATAGCAATTTTTTGAATTCCGGCTAAACAGATTGAAAAAAAAAAAGCATTCTTAGTTCAATCTTGAAATACTTCAAAATGTCTTCTAAATAGCTTCAGTTAACAGACATCACACCAAAAAGTATTGCTCTATCACTCAGAAATGCTTATTTCTCTTATTATAGACATAGCACTTACCGTAACCTATAATTTTGCACTACAGCTCTAAATTCAGACCTAATTCAGCCGTTTGATTATCTCATGCTGCGTACACACGACCGGACTTTCTGGCAGACTAGGTCCGACGGAATCAGTCCATCAGACAATCCGATCGTGTGTGGGCTAATCCGATCATTTTTCATTTAAAAAAAGCGGATGGACCTAGAAATAGAACAAAAATCTGTCTGATGGACTAAATTTCTATCGGGAAAACCGTTCGTCTGTATGCTAGTCCGATGGACCAAATACGACGCAAGGGAAGCTATTGGCTACTGGCTATTGAACTTTGTTTTTTAGTCCCGTTTACGTCATCACGTTCAAAACTAACAGACTTTCTAAAGGACTTAGTCCGTTTGTGTGTAGCCAAGTCCGTTCGTTCGGAAAGTCAGCCTCCAATTCTCTTTATTGTGAACTAGCAGAAATAAGTTCATGCTTTCTCAGGGCATGGGTGAGCTTCTTCACATGGAAAGTTATTTGGCAGATGGATTTTAATGCTTTTTAGACCTTGCTGGTTTGTCACAATAAAGAGAATTGGAAGTTGAGAGTGCCCTGAATATCTCTTGTGGAAAGACTTTGTTGATTGGACTGGAACAGGTGAGCACCAAGACCCTCTGCTGTGCAGGTAATGTAAATAGCGTTGTCTTGTTTGGCTCCTCTCTTTTGGCTGTGACTAGATGTCTGCCCTGTAATCCCTCTGGGAGCCTAACTACACATGCAATGCATTTTTGTTTTATTATAATTTACAAATAATTGGTAGGCATGATAAAGAAAAACCTGAAGATAATGATATATTTACATATTTATGCTTTGTAGCAGCTGATGCATTTGCTACCTCTAATACCCAAGGAGAATTAACACAGTTTCTTGCGTACGTGACAATACTGCAAAAACCAAAATATTACAGCTTTCCTATCCCCATAGAAAAGAACTGTAATAAAAAAATGTGTGGTACATAGTACAAAGTATTCTGTGTTCTATGCTTGTATAACTTTATTATGTCAAGCTCCTCCCCACATTGTAATCTCATCATCCTCAACCCCAACACCCCCTCCGTAATCATCATCCTTGTCCCTCTCCACAGTCACCCTCATCCCTCTTCACATTGTAACCTCACCAGCCACTTCGATCTCCATAATCGTGCCCATCATCCTCATCCCTCTCCAGAATGATCCTCATCCCTCTCCATATTGTAACTCCATCTTTCTCATCGTTCTCCATAACCATCTTCATTCTCCATAATCATCATCCTCATCCTTCTCCACAATGTAACCAAATCATCTTCATCCCTGGATTCTTATTGCACATCTATCCTCATCTCCAACCTCTCTCTCCATAATCATCCCCATCCTTCCCTGCTTTGTAACCCATTATCCTCATCCTTGTATTCTCTGTGTGCTCTCTTCATCTTCATGCCTCCAGCAGCCTCTATCCTTCCCTCTTTACATAATCACCCATTATCCTCATCCCCATCATCCTTTTCATAATCATCATCATCTTCTTCATCCCTGTAGCTCTCCTCTTTCGTTATGACAGAGGACACTGTCCTGATGTCTGTATATATGTCCTCTAGTGTAATGTAATCTATAGTGTGAGGTGTGATCTTAGTACTGTCAGAGGAAGTGGCTGCCACAGCACACTTACCTCCCTCCATCTTGCTCTTTCATGCACCAGAGAAGGCGGGCTGGGTGTGACCATCTCTGAGGCCGGCCACATCCCCTCCCCGAGTTCCACCCAATCAAAATGTGAGTCAAGGAGCAGGCTCTGCCTCAGGGGTGTACTCTGTAGCAGTATGTCCCCAATAAGAGAGCACTGATCATATGCGGGGGGGGGAGAAGGTAGGGGGAGGAATTTGTTTCCCCGGCATGTGTATCTCTTTGACTGTGGCTGCGGCTGTTCTTCTTGTGCGGCTGGGGCTGGTAGGGGCCTCATTCATCTGGTGATGGTGTTAAGACAGCCCTGGTGCATGGGGTGATTGTTGAAGTGGTTCGGCCTTTTTAAGGTGCAGCAGAGCAGCCATGGAGTAAATGTGCAAGAAAAGAAAATTCCCAGAAAGAAAAGAAGACTCCCACACACGAAAAATTCTTATATGTAGCAAAATTAGGTGAAATTGAAGGCTTGGTTGGCCAAATTTCAAATTCAATGGTGGCACTATCGGATCACAAAACTCACAAATTTTCTGATTTTCAAAAGAAAATTCTTTCGAAATATGACAATGTATAGCCAGCCTTAATGTTTGTATGGGGAAGGGTGTTCTGTGGCTGTAACACTTTCTGTTCTTGGGCGACGTTGCTGCTTCAGTACAGTGGGTGAGTGTTGTCATTCTAGGACAAGAAGTTTGTTACTGACCGGATCCCTAAGTAACAATAAAGGAAATGCCTTAAACAAAAAACAGGTAATGCAGTCACAACATCTGGACTGCTAAACTACAATTCATTTTTTTTTTAGTCTTGAGGTTTAGATATTTTAAGAGTAGAAATTGAGATTCTTAGAAATACCAATCCTGACTGGTTGTTTTTAAAACTTATCTGTTTATCTGACATTACTACACTTCTCAAACTTAAATTTAAAAGTTGGTGCTGATATCTATTCCTTTGCAGCTAGATATAACACCATTATGATGTAGACATATTAACAATAAAAAATACAAAATAAAAACTCTTTCCCTTAGGGCAATGTGTAAAAATGTTTATAAACACTACTAACAAGCTTTTTGCAGCTAGTGAAGAACTCCGGATCAGAGATAGGATCCATCAGGTATGAACGGTTAATATTAGAACGCAAGCCTTTAGGTGCCTCATTTGTCATTTTCACTCCATTCTGCAGTACAGACACAGGGAAATTTGGTGATGGATAACTTGTAAGCCAGAGGCGAAAATCTGGATGAGTAGTCTCTGGATTCAACTCCTGTGAAATGATAAAACAGTAACGTATAAGCAACCACTGATATTTCATTTATATAATGCAAAGTAAAAGGTACATAAACAGTTAACCTATTCATTTCAGTTTTATTTACTGAAGATGAGATAAAAAGGAACCAGAAATTAAGCCCTAGCTTATTAGCTTCCAAATAAGCCATAGATATTTTTATCTTTGATATATTTTCTCTTTAGTATTTGCAGCTAACTACTAAAACTGGTCGTCCTTGCAGCTGAAAATGCGTGGTTTGTGAATGAGTTATAGCTGGCAGCTCACACTTTTTTAAAGGTGCACATACAAATAATGGTTTGATGATAGCCATCAGCAACTGTTTGTGGACCTCCATTCATATCCATGATAAACAAAGGTTACCGCAACATACACTGGTAAGGCTAGGCAAGGTTTTCCATGTCTGATTATTATCCACCTTGAGAGAATTGGCCAGTGATGGTGCAATATTCTTTCCTGAAAAGAAAGAAAATTGCTTGATTCCCCCATCTATTGCGGGGGGGGGGGGGGTGTTGTCCCTGCTGGAAGAACACTCAGTGATTATAGTTAGTGGCCATGGGCCCTGGCAATAATCGCATGAAAAATCTGACAGGCTAGTTATACCCAAGTTGGTCGATAAACATATACATTCAACCTGCCCATACATGGTTCAAACCTTGGATGGCCCTTGCTGAACCAGCCGATTTGAACCATCTATGACTGGCTTTATTGTAAAACAAACATTGAAGTAAATGAGGGGAAACTCTGATGATTTCTATCATCCAATCCTGTGCAAGCAAAAATGCTGTTTAATTTCCTTGCATGTGATTGGGTATACTTTGCAATGCAAAGCCTTACCTCAGGGGTATCCAAACTTTTTTCAAAAAGGGCCAGATTTGATGAAGTGAACATGCATGGGGGCCGACCATTTTGCCTGACATTCTTTGAACCATTAAAATTCGGTCTGTGTTTGTTTGAGCACTAATACACTGCCAAACAAGAATTCTCTTCCCTTGTGGCTGTGTGTGAGTAAAGAGATGATCTCGGTTATTTGGATATACCGTATTTACTGGCATATAATAGGCACCTTCACTTTAAAGCTTCATACACACGATAGGACTTTGTACAAACTTTCCTGTGGATTTTTGTACAAAGGGCGTCGGCCCTGAACTTGTATTGCATACACACGGCAGGACTTTTTCAGCCAACTTTCACCAAGTCACGTGGTTTTTCTGCTCTTTACCGCTACCTTTGGTCAACTTCTGTATTGTTGTCTGATCTTTTGCATTGGTTCTGAGCATGCGTGTTTGTACTTTGTACAAAAGTCCTATGGTTTTCTGTACACACGATCAGACTTTGCTCCATCGGACTTTTGCTGCCAGAAAGTTTGTCGTTCGCACAGCCAACAAAAGTCAGATGAAAACCAAAAAAGTTTGTCCGATGGAGCGTACACACGGTTGGATGTTGCTCCAAAACAGCTAATTTGCATGTTTGTTGTCAAAAAGTCCGATCGTGTGTACGGGCCTTAAGAGGGAAGTTTCAATAAAAAAAAACTAAAATTTTAAATAAAGAACTATGAAGCAAAATAAGGGTCAGTGCCCCTCTGCAGTCCCACCATTGCCATGAATGCAGCACCACCATTGCCATCAGTGAAGCCCCCCCATTGCCAGGAATGCAGAGCCCAGTATTGACAGGAATGCAGCACCCCCACTGCCAAGAATGCAGCACCCAGTATTGCTAGGAATGCAGTACATACCATTGCCGGAATGCAGCACCAACCATTGTCAGAATGCAGCACCCACCACTGCCAAGAATGCAGCAGTATGGCCAGGAATACAGTACCCAGTATGGCCAGGAATGCAGCACCCCCCATTGCCAGGAATGCAGCACTCGGTATTGCCAGGAATGCAGCACACAGTATGGCCAGGAATGCAACACCCCCCCCCCCCATTTCCAGGAATGCAGCACTCGGTTTCGCCAGGAATGCAGCACCCACCATGGCCAAAAATGCAGCACCCAGTATGGCCAGGAATGCAGCCCCCATCATTGTCAGGAATGCAGCCCCCATCAGTGCCAGGAATGTCAAGAATGCAGCCCCCATCATTGTCAGGAATGTCAGGAATACAGCCCCCATCATTGTCAGGAATGTCAGGAATACAGAGCCCATCATTGCCAGGAATGTCAGGAATGCCACCCTCATCATTGTCAGGAATGGCAGGAATGCAGCCCCCATCATTGCCAGGAATGTCAGGAATGCCACCCTCATCATTGTCAGGAATGGCAGGAATGCAGCCCCCATCATTGTCAGGAATGCAGCCCCCATCATTGTCAGGAATGCAGCCCCTATCATTGTCAGGAATGTCAGGAATGCAACCCCCATCATTGCCAGGAATGTCAGGAATGCAACCCCCATCATTGCCAGGAATGTAGCCCTCATCACTGTCAGGAATGCGGCCCCCATCATTGCCAGGAATGTCAGGAATCCAGCCCTCATCATTGTCAGGCATGCAGCTCCCATCAGTGGAAATTTGTTTCAGATAAAGGCAGATGCTGATGAACTTAACATAGTGGGGGAGATCGCTGGATTAACGTTGCATGGTTAGTACAGTGTCTCTGACTGAAGCTGACTGTTTTATTCATACAACCAGAAAATAAACTGTAGTGCGTACGAGGCTTAAGAGTTTCTGCAACATGCAAGCAGACTGTAGGCTATCAGCTGTGCCTAATCACCAATAGAGTCAGTGTTACCAGGCATTTAGCAAATGAGCAATTTATTTGGATTAGTGCATTTTATTTTGAGTGTTAGTATACTGTATGATTCTATGTGTTTCAGTATGATATCAATTCTGTGTCTGCAGACATGTATCTAGCTAGTATTAGGGCTCATGTACACACAGACTAGGTTGACCGGCGGCCACAGGAAAACGCAAAACACTGTAAAATCACTTCAAAATTGTGCCACAATTTTGCCACATTTTGCCACATTTTGCCACTGGTAGTCAAAAATTTCCTATCCTGAACGCGATTCTTCCACGTTCAGGAGAGGGAAGTTGAGGAAGGTTGAACCTCCCCTAACTGCAGCAGCTTCTAAACTCTTGTAAAAGCCTATGTGTACATGGATACAGGCTTTTATGGAGTTGAGTTTAGGAGCTTTGGCTGAAAAACACCAAAAGTTTCTAAACTCAAGTTAAAAGCTGTAGTGTACACGAGCATTCTCGATTTTCACAGGACAATCCCCAATTTGGGACCCTCAAACCGATCATGGGTTGCCCTGATTCGGGATTTTGGGAATGTTTGCTTTTCCAATTTTTGGAGCAGCAGGCTTCAACCAAATGGCCGCCGCCACTGCTAGATCGTTCCCCCTTGTGTTCAGTGGAGAGAGGAAGGGGGCTCGATCCGTGCAGCCAATGAATTGGCTTCTCCTCTCACAATACTGAATCCGGAGTTAGCTGCATGGATCGGCCCCTCCCCTCTCCACTGAACACACGGCGCCGGACGCTCATGCCAGGAATCTGCGCTTGTGACAATCAGAATTTAACTTTAATGTACAGGCAGGAAGGGGGTTAACTATATACAGGAGGAGGGGGGGTTAGCTATATAACTCTCCCCCCTCCTGTATATAGTTAACCCCCCTCCTCCTGTATATAGTTAACCCCCCTCCTTCTGTAGAGGAGGGGGGCCAAGTATATACAGGAGGAGGGGGAGAGTTAACTATGTACAGGAGGGGGGTTTGTGAAAATGTGACAATAGGGGCGCTCATGATTTAAATAAAGAAATGAAAAAAATGCCCTAGTTACCTAGACACTAATAAATAAAATTAATATAGTGAAATCTTCTACAGTTATCAAAAAAATCAGATACAGATGATTAGTTATTACTTAACCACTTCCCACCCGGCCAATGTACATATACGGCCGAGTGGGAGCTCTCTACTTCTAAGAGGACGTTCCTGAACGTCCTTCAGAAGGAGGGGGATTCGTGCACGCACGTGTGCCCGCGTGCGCACGTGTGCCTGCGCACGTGCCCGCGCAGCGTCCCGATCCCGATGCGCTCGTGTCACCCGGACACGGCGCATCTCGGATCGGCAGGAGGGCTCTGTGATTGGCCCTCCTGATCACATGACGGCCGTGTCCAATCACGGCCGTCATGTGATGTAAACAAACAGCCGGTTGCTAGGCAATCGGCTCCTCCTCTCCTCACACAGAAGTCATCGCTGAGGAGAGGAGAGCAGATCGCTGCAGCCGGCTGATGATCAGTGAGTATGAGCTGTTTTTTACAGCTTTTTACTCACTGATCACCAGCCTAGTGTAAACACACCACACAGTATAAGCACAATATCCCCACATATGTCCCTAAAACACACATGTCCCCAAAACATACATGTCCCCAAATAATAAAAACACATGTCCCTAATAATAAAAACATGTCCCCCACATATGTCCCAATAAAATCACATGTCCCAATGATTATCTGTACACATATGTCCATGATCCCCTGCACACATATGTACATGATCATTTGCGTACATATGTCCGTGATCACACAAACCAATTATTATACACTTAACCAAATTTTTTTTAACAAAGACATGTAGCAGAATACATTTTGGCTTAAATTTATGACAAAATTAGATTTTATTGGATTTCTTTTAAAATAGAAAGAAGAAAATATTGTGTTTTTTTTCCAAATAACACCAAAATAAAGCTCTATTTGTGCAAACAAAATGATAACAATTTAATTTGGGTACAGCGTAGCGCGACCGCGCAATTGTCATTGAAATTGTGAGAACGATGAAAGCTGAAAATTGGGCTGGGAAGGAAGGGGGCGAAAGTGCCCTGTATTGTAGTGGTTAAAAAAAAAAACATTTAAACCAATATCAGTCATACCCCTACTGTTATTAAAAGATCGGTATGTGGAGTCCCATGTTTTTAGCCAAAGTATATGAGCTAGTGAGACATCTAGAGGACAAATATGATAATGACGTTTATATAGCAATCTGTATTATATGTGCTTAGGGTCATCATTCATTCTGTTGACCTTTGGTAAATATAGTCTTTGTATGTTTCTTTCCTTAAAGATCTTTGTAATTTGTCAGGTAAAATTATGTAATGTAATTTTTTAGTCAGTTTTTAATTATAGAGTACGAGTATACTATGTTATAAACAGCGTTCCGTTCTAAATACCTGAGCGGGACCGAGGCTGTGCATAACTAATTTTCTTATTGGCTTTTGCCATTGATTGGCACTATAAAAAACGTTGACCCCAACGCTATCTGAAGACGTGTAAACGAAATGTACGTCGAGGCGGTACCTGGTCAAGTTTTCGTACGCAGTTTCCGGTTTTCCTGGTTGTCGCTGTACAGGGTGGAACGCACGCCGCTCAAAGCGGCGGACCACGAGAATCTTCCCACCCGGATGACAAAACCTGTTAAACGAGCAGCCCCAGTGTCGGGTCAGGCACTGTACAATGTAAGCAGCCTTTTGGCTTTTACTTTTAAATCACTTTAATTAAACAGTATTACACTATGGCCATTGTTTGCTCTTTCTTTATGCCCCGTCTGAGCCTATGAGGAGGAAGTGTTACCTGTAGATTCCATTTCATTTCACATGTGAGCAGGTAAAAACCTGCACAAGCGCAGCTGACTATCTTTTTAATTAAAGTAGTCACCTAAATCTGGTAAGCAGATAACTTTACCATCACTATTGGGTGCCTGTGTGCTGAAATCTGTGCTGAAGGGATTTAACATCTTCAGAAGACTTTACTGCACTCTGGAAGTTGTACCAGTTGGAGTGTATCACAATCTCTATTCTGTGGTGTTCAGTTACCCTAATGGACTTTCTATGCGTTTCTTATAAATATTTAAATGGGACTTTATAGTTTTGTATATCGCAATTGTTATTGTATACACATGCAGGTATAGATGCTCTGAGTAATAGCGTATCATCTGTATCTGAGTTTTTTGATCACTGTAGAAGATTTCACTACATCAATTTTTTTTTATTAGTGTCTAGGTAACTAGGGCATTTTTTTTCATTTCTTTATTTAAATCGCAAGAGCGCCCCTATTGTCACATTTTCACAGTATTAAGAATCTCTTTGATCCTTTCAAGGGAGCAGCTCTAAAATAGTATTTAATTTTTTATTATATATATTTTTTTCACAATATATATATATATATATATATATATATATATATATATATTTTGTGTGGCGCAAAGTTTGTTCCAGCTGTTTTATTCAGCTGTCCATTCACAGGAGGGGGGTTATGTAGGATCTGAGGCTGCTATCCCTTCATTCCTCTCTCCCCCTTTCCCTCTCCATCCCTCATTCATCTCAGACTCTAACCACACCCCTTGAGCCACGCCCATGTAAGCCACACCCACAAGCTCACGTAAACCACGCCCATTTTTCCACCGTGGCGCGCTTCGCACACCACAGTTTTTGTTTTTTGCTATGGCACACCTGCAAATGTATGCCCGCCCCCTAATTATAATACGTCTCTGCCTACAGCCAAAAAAGTGTCCTGTAAATTTTTTTTGCAATGTTGCCAACTATGATGTTGTCTCTGTGGACATGTTTCTGGTTTGTCAGTACACTGATGATTATGTCCCTGCAAACATGCTTTTGTTAGTATGGTACTGACTGTGTTTAGGCACACACCCATCTCTTTGTTTCAGTATAGTAGGTATTTTATTACATTAAAGAAAACCTGTTATTACAGAAATAGGCAGGTTGTCGGTAATCCCCTGCCAAAACTGTTATTTGCCTGTCTCTAGTTTCAATACCTTCTAAGGCAGGCCATACATGAGTTGAATTTCGAAAGACTTTTATTTCGAAAATCTTATCTAAGAATTTTTGTTCGAACTTCGAACCATTAGTGGACAGCAGCAACAGCCGATTTTTGTGCATCCATCGAATTTGAGTAATTGGGTATGTTGGAAAAAAAATGTTTAAATCGTACAAAAAATGTAAATCGAAAAAGAAATGTGCATGTGCAAGAAAAGAAAATTCCAGGAAAGAAAAGAACATTCCCAACCACGAAAATTCTTTTCTGTAGCAACATGAGGTGAAATTGAAGGCTTGGTTGGCCGAATTTCGAAATCAATGGTGGCACCATCAGATCACAAAGCGCACAAAATTTCTGATTTTGAAAGGAAAATTCTTTCAAAATTCGACCATGTATGGCCAGCCTAAGACACAAATCTAGAAAAATAATTCAGACGCAGAACTTCTGATCTGCACACTTCTTCCAGGCCAAATAAACTACTGAGGTTAGAGGAGCAGTCTGACAGCCAGGCAGGTAACATTTTCCAAAGGAGTGGTCAGCCTTAGCAGTGCCTTTTATACTCATAGCAGGTTTTTTTTAAGGAGTTTTGATTTTACCATCATAGTTAACGAATCACCTCTAGAACCTAAACATAAGGGAGACTCATGTCACAAGATTTAAGCGTTCATGCCATCACTCACCCTGGCTCTGGTAATTTTCATGTATTTGTATTGTTTGAAAACTATATAGTAAAATCTTGAACATCCCTTAATTTATAACAACTTAGCCACAAACACGTCCACTTGTTCTAGCTTTTTGTTTATCTACTTACTGTATATTGAGAAGTAATAGAAAATCTTAAGAGTCCATTCTAACTTTTGCCATTTTGCTGTGTTGCGTTTATGCCTGTGTATTACTATTAGTTTACAAGCATTAAAGTAGGCTGTGTTAAGGAAGCCCATTCAAATTAATTGGCTGCCAGCACACCAGAATGGACAGTAATTTTTCACCTGACTATGTCAAGCTGGGTGACTCAAATTTCAGCCATTTCAGAAGGAAGCATCCCAAATACGAGCTGTCTATAGCAAGCCTTACACATTTCTACAACTAAAATATAAGAAGAGCGTTGGCTAATGATTGTATATTTGTGCATGGCCTAATAGTTGTGGATAACTTGTATTACTGAACAAGGAGTCCCGTGTCTACTGTAACGTTTAGGGGTATATCTTCTGTGATAGTGCTTTGTGATCACTTGCAAAACCATTTCTCATAAACAACAAAAAGTCTTTATTTTCTTCACTCAAAAACAGTGCTTTCAGCAGCAAACGTAAATAGCATAACGCCAGCAACAAAAAAACAACTAAAAATATCCACTTGTCAATTATCACAAATGAAACATAATTACGTATCAGCCGCATAAGGGATACACTGGAAGGACAGTCCAGACTGAGCTGTTTTTAACAGCTTCCAGCAGATGTGAAGCACTCAGACGAGCGTCTCCTCTCCAAATTCCTACTACTCCACCCTTGCACTAGGAGCTTCCTGTCTTTTAAGTGCTGTTTCCTGCAGGTAAGCTTACCTTGTGGAACTAGTCCCTATAATCAGGGATGGAGGTTTTTCCCCATCCGCATATCTCTTTGAACCTCCAAAATTCAGAGTTCCAAATAAGAAATTATTAATGCGGAGAGATCTGTGAATCAGTTCTCTCCTTTATGATTGAACTGTCCCAGAATCTCTCACCCTGCACGGGTGTGAACACCTCAGTACACCAAAACCATCCCAAGTAAAGGGACCGCAACCCAAATATGGGTGAAACATAGCACCTGCCCAGGAACCATCATTGGCGTCCTATACACTACATATAAATAAGATTAAAATGGTAATGTTATCAGTTCACTATTGGGGGAATCCTGTATTCCTGGAATCCTGTATATAAGCAAGATTAACATGGTAACATTGGAAATCCATTTCATGTAAACGGTGCAGTCACTTCAAATGCAACATAATACACAGTTCATGTACTGTAATACTGTTTAGGCAGAGCACAATTTTTTTCTGTATTGTTCCTTAAAAGGCATATGCCTTAAAAGTCTATGAAGGGTATAAATTGCTTTTAAATGTATTACGTTTTATACCTCACAAACTTTTTCCAGCATTGGCATCCAGGATGTAGCCAGATGGCAGTTCTGTAGGACTACCCAACTACCTTCTTTTATAGCCTTTTCAGTCATGCAGAGGGCTATTGGTCCTTGTCCTTGTCCAAGAGACAAAGAGCTCAACTTTGAGCTTCCAAATCCCTACAAAGAGGAAAGGTAATTAAAGATTATATCATATATCAGTAGGCATAGCATGTCACTAAATTAGTGCAAATGAAGTAACAGATAACATATGAGATAAAATCTTGTAATACATCAAAACATTAGCAGAGATCAAGTGTGAAGAAATATACCACATGGAGAAAGAAAACAAAGCTGCACTCCATATTAAAAGAGGTAATAATGTTTTTTTAACTCCACTCACAATGCACAGACAAATCCACCTGGACCGCCCACTAACGCATTTCACTCAGTAATAGCTCAGTTGAAGAGCTCACTAATTGAGTGAAAAATGTTAGAGGGCAGAGGTCTAAGTGGATTTGTCTGTGCACTGAATTGATGAATAAAATCATTATTACAGTTTCTAATATAGTGAGGCTTTGTTTCCTTTTTTCCATTTAGACTATTTATGAAGAAGATTTGGTACTGCTGGTGAGGCTGCACCCATTGTGGAAGTGCTGGGGCACAATATTTGTACTGGAGCAGCTAACTTTTCTAGCTTTCTTTAAGCACAAGTGTGTGATTTAGGCTGGGTTTACACTGCAACACGCTCCAGCTCACAGCAGGAGTCCAGGGCGTCTCCATTCACAATTTCAGCCCAAATTTTTGGCTGAATTCGGACCTGAAACGGACCAAAAGACGCACAGGCTTCCTGTGCAATTCACACAGGAGCCGCTGTGGAGAGGTGTGAACCGGCTCCATAGAGAGTCGGTCCCAATCCCGTGCTATGCGAATTGGAGAACCCACGTCCAATTTGCATAGGTGTGAACCCAGCCTAAAACATTCAGTTTGTGAAAACAGGGATTTTCCTTTTCCATTCTTCTTTGTTTTGTAGCTTTTTTATTAGAACAACAAAAACTCTATAATTTTACTTGTATAGATTTACCTGCTTAGGTCCTAAGCTGAATCTGATCAAGATTAAAGGGTCTATTTATCAATGTTTTTACACAATTCACCCAACTTTTCACTTCACTTATTTCAGTTCACCTATTTTTCACATAAGATTCTATTAGAAATATAATTGAATCTTGGGTAAAATTTGTAGTGAAAATACTGATATTTAGACCCCTCTAGAATTAGCAGTCCTTGCAAAACAAGTTGCTGACTTGGAATGTTAGAAAGTGTATCATTGTATATTGTATTATTCCCCACACCAAGAAAACAGTACTATTTTTTTTTTCATCCCAGCACATTACAGTGGGTGGATTTGTAAATGCCAATTTTCAGCACCCACATATAATACATATTGTAAAACAGGGACAATGCATTTGTTCCACTGTAAGTGTACACATTTTTGTAAAAAAACCCCGAAATTTCCAAAACTTTAACACAAAAGTAAAGTCTATTTTTAGCCTTTAGCCACATCACGGTAACTTTCAAATCTCAAGTTCACCTTTACAAAAAAATAAAAATAAATGCCCATTTTTTGCAGGTAAAAATATATGCATGTATTTTTTTTGTTAGGGCCCAAAAAGGAATTACACCCATGAGCACCAGATCCTTATACCCACTGGACCATATCTTAAGAAATTTACCATGTTTATCCTCTGAAATAGATATACATTTTTTATCTATTTTTATTCTCAAAGCTTGATTGGACAAGCTCACTTTAACAACTGATTGGTTGCCATGCACAGATTCTGTCTGCTCCAATTTTGAAAAATTCCCTTTAATATGTTATTTTCCATCATTAGCAACTACAGTGATTAGTATGCTCCTGAGAACAGAATTTACCCTTCATTCTATATTTTAAATTACAACTATATATATATATATATATATATTTTTTTTTTTTTATCTGACATGATGGTAACAAGAGAATTCACAAGTGCACATCAAGCTAAGTTGCTTATTCTGACACTAAACATTCCAGTTGCTAGAACACCATGATGGATCTCCTTAAAGCCAGATCACTGCCCAGACTCTCCCACACGGTAGTGCCATCAGACAGAAGTGTAGCCAGATTTTGGAGCACTATTAAATGTACATGGCACATAGAAACTCACTACCCCATTATACTAGGTAAATAGTTATATAATTAATATGGGTGGAAAAATATTCCATGTCCATTACATCGCACATGTAAAAGTTGATGAGTTCTTAACTCCAACTAAAGAATTAAACAGCAATGTTAAAAAATTATTCTGATATTTGTTTGTCAGTGATTTTTATTAAAAACAAAAACCTTGTAGAAATACCTGATCATCAGCAAATTTCAGTAAAGCTGCCATTGGATCTGACCCAGGAGACAGCACAAAAATCAGTGGGGCACAGCAGTGACTGTCAGCAAATGCTTTGGAGAGATCAAATGGAGGAGGTTCAATAAACTGCCGTCCCAAATTTTCTGTTACAAATTCTTGAACCATTGGAATAACCTAGATTTAAAAATATATATATATTACTTCAGTAAAGACAAAAAACATCTGACAACAGTTACTAAAATTAGGGACATGTATGTGTGTGTATGCACTAAATCTATGCAGGTTCAATTGGCTGTTGTAACTGACACAATAACAAAAAGACAAGAAGCAAAGGTTAGGGCACCTTTTACGGAAACGTTGTACTTGATAAACTGTTGCACCAATATTGTATGACAGAAATGAATTAGAACTAAAACCATTTTATTTTGCAGAGTTTCTGCTTTAAGACAATATATACTATTTGGGGGTTTAAACATGTGTGCAAAAAATGCAAAAATGGACCTGGCCCTAAGCCCATGTTCACATCGGGGCAATATGACATTTTAAATTGCATGCCAAATCAGAGCTTATTGCCAGCAAAAACACCACCTTTGTGGCAACTTCGGGGAAGCTGATGCGTTGCTGCTCTATATTACGGGTGCTTCAGTCTTAGTAAATTCCTCTCAGTGCGTATCAAAACTCAAGAACAAAAATGTAAGATAGTTGCCCAACTGCAGTGTAGTTGGGCATCATGGGAAATGTAGTTCCAAAACATCTGGGGTGCCAAGGTTCGTCATCACTGCACTATACTATACTACACTATATTATCAAAAGTATTCGGACGCACATGGACTTTAATGGCATCCCAGTCTTAGTCGGTAGGGTGCAGTATTGAGTTGGCTCACCCTTTGTAGCTATAACAGCTTCAGCTCTTCTGGGAAGGCTGTCCACAAGGTTTAGGAGTGTGTCTTTGATCATTCTTTCACAAGCACATTTGTGAGGTCAGGCAGTGATTTTGACTCGCAGTCTCCACTCTAATTCATCCCAAAGGTGTTCTACTGGGTTGAGGTCAGGACTCCATGCAAGCCAGTCAAGTTCTTCCACCCTAAACCTGCTCATCCATGTCTTTATACACCTTGCTTTGTGCACTGGTATGCAGTCATGTTGGAACAGGAAGGGGCCATCCCAAAACTTTTCCTACAAATTTGGGAGCATGAAATTGTCCAAAATGTCTTGGTATGCTGACGCCTTAAGAGTTCCCTTCACTGAAACTAAGGAGCCAAGCCCAGCCCCTGAAAAAACGCCACACCACAACCCCCCTCCACCAATGATTTGGATCAGTACACAATGCAAGGTCCATAAAAACATGGATGAGTAAGTTTGGGGTGGAGGAACTTGATTGGCCTTCACAGAGTCCTGATCTCCCCCCAATAGAATATCTTTGGAATGAATTAGAGTGAAGAGTGTGAACCAGGCCTTCTCATCCAACATCAGCGCCTGACCTCATAAATGCGTTTCTGGAAGAATGGTCAAACCTTCCCATAGACACACTCCTAAACCTTGTGGACAGCCTTCCCAGAAGAGTTGAAGCTGTTATAGCTGCAAAGGATGGGCCAACTCCATATTGAACCCTACGGACTAAGACTGGGATACCATTAAATTAATGTGCGTATAAAGGCAGGTGTCCCAATACTTTTGACAATATAGTGTATATAAAGATAGAGTTTGCACATTTTTACTTAGTAATTTATTACTTAAAAAAAAAAAAAAAACTCTAATTTTCACTGGCAAAATATCTGCACATCTGTTCTTCCAGTTAAACAGCATAAACTGATCTGCATTAAGTTCATGCCCTGGCTTAGCGGCTTTCCTGTGCTTAGGCTAATATTTTCTCATAATAACATGAGGGAGACAAATGAAACACATTTGGAGTTACATTTTTCTGTCACGCTCCATTATATTCTGTGTGCTATGTTGATGTTTTATTTTAGCAACCCATTATATCAGAGCTGAGCATAAGCAGGCTTTTAAATTGCTACCATACTTACTTTGTCAGGCCTGAGGCATCGAATGATGAGCATCCTTTGGAACGCACCCACTTTTTCTTGCCATTCCAAAGGAAAAGCCTCATGGTGTGGTTCCTACAAGTGCAAACACAGTACATTGGTTTTACTTTATCATATAATAACAAGTTGAATTCAACATTGCAGGAAACTTAGGCGTACTGGTACAGAAGAATAAAGACAATCATAACACCTTTATCTACATGCAGGATCCTATAAATACTACACTATGAAAACCATTCTAAATATTACTGTTTTTTGAAACAGAAGAGGAGCTATAAGACATGCTTCAAAGTGAGTTTCAAAGTGGCTAGCATATCTGCAGAAACAATGTTGTGTAAAAAAAACCCCAGTACCAAGGTAATGCTAGGCCAAAATAATAGAATTGCAGGGAAAAAAAAACGCACGGCCACCAGACCAGACATGATATAAATGGGGCTATACTGACATCAGACAGCAAAAACCTTGACGTAGAATAGATACTTTACGATGAAGGACCTTAAAAATGCACCACCACCTAAAACTGAGAACCTTAGGTGCCCAAGTCATTGTGTTTATGGGCAAAAGGGGGGGGGGGGCAGGAGGAGTTACAAGCAACATGAAGTGTAGGTTGCTGCCCTTTTAGAAAAGGGTCTAATTGATCCCTTATCATCTCAACAATGGCATTCAAAAGGTGAAAAGGGCACTGTTTTATAAATCAAAACTTTAGGAACTGCGTCTCAGTCTAAGGCTCACCAGTTCCTAAATGTCTTGCAGGATAATTTCATGGGTCAGATGGTAGACGCACCAACTAGAAACAAAGCGTTGCTAGACCTACTGATTACCAACTATACAGACGGATGTGGAAATAAGCGTCAATTTAGGAAACAGCGATCACAGGTCAATTAGCTTCAGTATAAAGCACACAAATAGGAAACATAAGGGGAATAAAAAAAAAAAGACATTGAATCAAAAGAGCAAACTTCCCCTAACTACAAACCTTGCTACAAGATATAAATTGGGATACAATCTTAGGAACAAAGAACACGCAAGAGAGATGGGTTTGCTTTAAGAGCATATTAAAGTGGTTGTAAACCCTTACAACACCCTTTGACCTACAGGTAAGCCTAGATTAAGGCTTACCTGTAGGTCCAAGAAATATCTCCTAAACCTACACGGTTTAGGAGATATTTGCTGAAAGACAGGCACCGCTGTCTATGGCGCATGCGCCGTAGACAGCGGCGCACAGGCGCACTGAGTGCAGCACCCGTCAACGGCGATATGCCACGCATAGCGGCGCCCGTGTGCATGCGCGGGAGTAACGTCATCGCGGCTTCGCCGAATGACAGCGGCGGAGCAGCGAGACCCACCGAGAAGATGGATGCGCCGGACTACAGGGGACAGCGGTGACATCGCTGGCTCCTGTGTCAGGTAAGTGAGACATAATGGACTACTATGCGATGCATAGTAGTCCATTATGCTTTACCTTTGCAGGGAATGAAAGAGGAAGTAAACTCATCAGAGTTTACGTCCTCTTTAAATAAGGGCATTAGACAGTGCATCTCATTGGGAAATACATTTAAAAGAGTGAACAAAAGTCCTGGATGGTGTAACTCCAATGAAAAAATGCATATAAAAACAAAGAAGGCCTTCAAAAAATACAAGGCTGAGGGATCATCATCAGCATTCAGACTTTACAAAGAATGCAACAAGAAAAGTAAGGGTACAATTAGAGCGGCTAAGATAGACCACGAAAGACACATGGCGGAGGAGAGCAAAAAAAATCCCAAGAAATTCTTTAACTATATAAACAGTAAAAAAAGGGAGGACAGACCATATTGGCCCCATAAAGAATGAGGAAGGAAATCTGGTTACAAAGAATGGGTAGATGGAGAAGGTAACGGGGAGCTTCAGTAACCAAAACTGCACTGTTTATACTCATGAAACATCACAGGAAGCACCTGGCTAACAAAGGACAGAATTAGAAATAGACTTGGAAAACGTAACATTAAAAACTCACCGGGACCAGATGGCTTGCACCCGAGGGTCATTAGGGAACGCAGTCAAGTAATTGCCTCACCGTTGCTCCTAATTTTTACTGACAGTCTACTGACTGGAATGGTACCAGCTGATTGGAGAAAAGCCAATGTAGCACCAATATTTTAAAAAGGACTAAAATACATCCCTGAGAATTACAGATCAGTTAGCCTAACATCAATAGTATGTAAGCTCTTGGAGGGCATGACAAGGGACTATATACAAGATTTTAGTAATGAAAACTGTATCATTAGCAGTAATCAGTAAGGATGAGTTGAATACGGTTCGCAGCAGAACAGGCAAAAAATGCGTTAGGACACGCAAACACTGTTAAAGTCTATGTAGTTTTAAAGGCTTATATGCAAGTTATTGTCATAAAAAGTTTGAGGACCTAGGTTCCGCCCCAGGGGACATGTATCAATGCAAAAAAAGTTTTAAAAACTGACGTTTTTTCAGGAGCAGTGATTTTACCTGGGGGGTGTCTATAGTATGCCTGTAAAATGGCGCATGTTTCCCGTGTTTACAACTGTCCCTGCACAAAATTACATTTCTAAAGGAAAAAAAGTAATTTAAAAGTACTCACGGCTATAATGATTTGTCTGTCCCGGAAATACACATAAAAGTCATTGAAAAAATGGCTTGGGGTTCCCCCGCAGTCCTTTACCAGGCCCTTTGGGTCTGGTATAAATATTAAGGGGAACACTGAACCAGAATTTTAAAAAAAATTGCGTGGGGGTCCCCCCAAATTCCATACCAGGCCCTTCAGCTCTGGTATGGATATTAAGGGGAACCCCATGCCAAAATGAAAACAAATGGCATGGGGGTTCTCTTCAAAATCCATACCAGACCTGGTCTGGTATGGATTTTAAGGGGAACCCTGTGCCAATTTTTTTTAAAAATGGCATGGGGGTCCCCACAAAAATCCATACCAGACCCTTAGCCAAGCACGCAACCTGGCAGGCCGCAGGAAAAGAGGGGGGGACGAGAGAGCGCCCCCTGTCCTGAATCATACCAGGCCACATGCCCTCAACATGAGGAGGGTGCTTTGGGGTAGCATGTTGATGGGGACAAGGGCCTCATCCCCACAACCCTTGCGCGGTGGATGTGGTGGTCTGCGGGTGGGGGGCTTATTGGAATCAACAAGGGGACCCCCAGATCCCAGCCTCCCCCTGAGTGAAATGGTAACAGGGTACAAATGTACCCCTACCATCTCACAAAAAAAGTGTGAAAATTGTAAAAATTACATTGGGGACAAGTCCTTTATTAAAAAAATAAAAGAATAAAACTGTCCCACAAAGTCTTCTTCTCTTGCTCTGCCGACGGACCAAAAAAGAAAAAAAAAACCTGCACGCCGCCACCGATTCGCCTCCATGGGAGGTACCGCCATAATGACCGTCCTCTCAGGTGACAATTCTTTTATAACTGAAGGCGGGGCATCCCTATGGCTTACCCGTAGCGTCAGAGGGGCGGGGTCACCTGGTTATGGGTCCCCTCGTTAAAGGGAGCTTCCAGGTTCCAATAAGCCCCCCACCCGCAGACCCCCACAACCACCGGGTAAGGGTTCTGGGGATGAGGCCCTTGCCCCCACCAACATGGGGACATAGTGTTTTGGCTACCCCAAAGCACCCTCCCCATGTTGAGGGCATGTGGCCTGGTAGGGTTCACGGGGGCGCTCTCTCGTCCCCCCCTCTTTTCCTGTGGCCTGCCAGGTTGCGTGCTTGGATAAGGGTCTGGTATGGATTTTGAGGAGGACCCCCATGCAATTTTTTTTTTAACTTTGGTTCAGGGTTCCTCTTAAGATTCATACCAGTCCTACCTTTTATGTGTATTGCCAGGACCAACAATTCATTATAGCCGCGAGTACTTTTAAATGACTTTTTTTCTTTAGAAATGTCATTTTATGCAGGGACTGTTGTAAACACAGGAAACATGCGTCACTTTACAGGCATACTTTAGACACCCCCCCCCCCCCAGGTATGAAATTTAACTTTATTTTTAAATTTAATATTTCACTTTTATTGTTTCACTATAAGTATTATTAAAATCACTGCTCCCGAAAAAAACGTCCATTTTTAAAAATGGGATTTTTGTACTCACCATAAAATCCTTTTCTTTGAAGTTAATTGACGGACACAGCTCCTTTAAATCTTGCCCTTAGGGTTATCATGCCATCTTCAGGAGAGGATTAGGCAGAACATGTAAAACATGTAAAAACAGCAAGACTGCACAGCACCAACCAGGGGGCGGTCTCACTGGCTATAACCCCCTCACCCTGCTTCCTGCAACTCAGTTTATCAAAAAGCAGTACAAACAAAACTAGGAGGGGTGGGTGCTGTGTCCGTCAATGAACTTCAGAGAAAAGGATTTTACGGTGAGTACAAAAATCCCATTTTCTCTTTCATTCATTGACGGACACAGCTAGTTTAAATCTTGACCTTAGGGATGTCTCCAAGCAGTGCAAAAAAAAACGAGAGGTGGAAACAGCAAGAAATAACTTCACCCACAACAAGAGGAACTCCTCAAACAGAGAAGTTGCCACCTTAAGCGGCCACCATCAAAACCTGCGGCCAACTTATGCATCTAAAGATGCGTTCACAACAAACTAGTAACTTTATGAAAGTGTGAATTGCAACCTTACACCGCTGCCTACAAAACCTTGCGGTCAAAGCAAGCATCCGGAGATGCGCCTAAATCAACTTTGTAGAGTTTAGTGAAAGTGTGAACGGACAACCAAGTCGCCGCCTTACACACCTGGGAAACAGACGCTTGATGTTGGAAAGCCCAGGAGGTTCCAATTGCCCTGGTGGAATGAGCCGTGACAGGAAAAGGGGGCACCTGCACCTTTAAAGCATAGGTCTGAACCACGATCTGTCTGATCCATGAGAGATGGTCAACGAAACTGCCAGACCTTTTTTCGGACCAGCCACCAAGACAAACAGAGTCTGACCTCCGGAAAGTAGCCGTAGCCGACAGATACACCCGTAGGGACCACATCCAGGGAATGTAGAGCAACTTCTTTCGGATGTGTCGGCTTAGGACATAGGGATGGTAACACGATGTCCTCATTTAGATGAAAGGCCGAAACCACCTGTGTAAGAAAAGAGGGCTGTGAACGAAGCACCGCCTTATCCTTGTGGAGGACCAAGTAGGGAGACTTGCATGACAAGGCCGTCAACTCAGAAACCCTCCTGGCAGATGTAATAGCCACTAGAAAGTCTACTTTCTGAGAAAGAGTCAACAAGGGAATCTCCCTAATAAATTGCGGTTTCTGAAGAACCGATATCACCAGATTCAGATCCCATGGAGGTAGCGGTGGTCGAACCGGAGGGGCTACGTGTCAAACCCCTTGCACAAATGTACTCACCAATGAGTGAGTCACCAAGGGACAATGGAAAAAGACAGCCAAGGCTGATATCTGCCCCTTGTTGGTCCTTAAGGCAAGTTTCTGATCCACTCCTTGCTGTAAAAACAGCAGGATCCGAAGATTCTAAGTATGTGTGCGGACGCCACCCCATTTCCTCACACATGGAGATGTAAGCTTTCCACATACAATGGTAAATCTTCTGAGAAGATGACTTCCGTGCCATCAGCATAGTGGAAATTACCGAGTCTGACAGACCTCGGTCCCTTAGTACCTGGCTTTCAACAGCCATGCCGTTAAAACCAGCAATGGTAAAGCAGGATGAAGTATCGGACTTTGTGATAGAAGGTACCCTTGCATCGGCAGCTGCCGAAGAACATCCGCCACCAGTCATACTAGGTCGGTGTACCAAGGACACCGAGGCCAATCAGGGGCAATCAGAATTACTGGAATCCCCTTGGCCTCCACTCTGCGTAGCAGATGTGGCAGGAGCTTTAGTGGGGGAAGGCATAAATCAGCCGATAATGCCCCCATGGACCCACCAATGCGTCCAATGCTTCTGCCCAGGGGTCTCTTGTCCTGGACACAAACCTCTACACCTTCTGATTGAGCCGAGAGGCCAAGAGATCCACATCTGGTGTGCCCCACTTTAGGCAAATGAGCCAGAATACATCCGGATACAGCGACCATTCCCCTTGGTCCAGCATCTGACGACTTCCAGTTTTCTACGCCCGGGAATGTATATGGCCGACAGGGTCTGCCCACTGTAGGATGTGAGCTCCCGTGCTGCAGCTGAGGTCCTTGTTCCTCCTTGTTGGTTGACATACGCCACCACTGTGGCGTTGTCCGACTGGATCCTGACCGGACGCCCCTGCAGCCTCCGTGACCATGTGGAGAGGCACCGCCTGATCGCCCGAATCTCGAGCACATTGGGATTCTTCCCACATCCAAAGGCCCTGGGCCGACTGTACGCCCAAAGCTCCCTCCAACCGGTCAAGCTGGCGTCCATTGTAATCACTGTCCAATTAAGAGGAAGAAACGATCCCCCAGACCAAAGGGCTAGAGACCTCAGCCATCAGAGAAGGTAATCCCTGACTAGTTGGCTCACCCGAATTTGACAATCCAGGGATTACGGAGATTTGTCCCATTTTGACAAAATCTCCTTTTGCAAGACTCAAGTGTGAAATTGAGCATACAGTAATGCTTCAAAAGTGGCTACCATGAGACCCAGGACTCGCATGCAGAAGCGCAACGACGACCACCTGCGGTTCACCAATAACTTCACTGTAGCTTGAAGAGTCTGCAGCTTGTCTGAAGGGAGAAAAACTCTAGTTTCTGAGGAGTCCAGCAGTAAGCCCAGGTACTCCAGGTGTTGAGTCGGCACTAACACCGACTTTTTTAGGTTCAGTACCCAAACAAACTCCAAGAGAGTCTGTATGGTGATCGCTACATCCTCCCTTAATTCTGAGGTGGAAGCTGCCCTCAGAAGGAGGTCGTCTAGGTAACCCACAATTGTGATCCCATGTTGCCTTAACAATGCCAGAATTGAGGATAACACCATGGTGACTTGGGGTGCTGATGCCAGGCCAAAAAGGAGAGCCACAAATTGGTAGTGCTCTTTCACAACTGCAAATCGCAGAAACCTCTGATGCCTGAGGCATATGGGTACATGTAAGTATGCATCCTTGCTATCCAAGGATGCCAGGAAGTTCCACTGATGGAGTGAAGCGACCACTGACCGAACTGATTCCATCCTGAACCTTTACACTTTCACAAAGCTGTTGAGGGCCTTGAGGTCCAGGATTGGACGTACCCCTTCCTTCTTTGGGACTACAAACAGATTGGAGTAGGATTCCTGAAACCTTTCCAGCGTTGGTACAGGTACTATGACCCCGCACAGCAGCAGCCCCGAACAGGGCTTCCTGACGAGCTGGAAGTAGATGAAGGTTGGAGGGAAAGAATCTGTTAGGTGGACAAGAAAGAAACTCTATCTTGTATCCCAATGAAACCAGTACACAGACCCATTGGTCAGACAGTAGGGAGGTCCACCGAGCTGAGAGTTGGGCAGGGTGCAAACCTTCATGCGTAACATTTTTGCTCACAGACTTGTTTGGTTTGCGAAACCAGGGACGCTTTTGTCCTTCAGCCAGCACCTTGTAGGACTGGGAATGCTTACCTGTCGACCCGGGCAGGCAAAAAAGCCGTTTCTGAGTGGCTCCTTACTAGGGATGAGCCGAACACCCCCCGGTTCGGTTCGCACCAGAACTTGCGAACGACCCCCGCGTTCGGCACGAACGTTAGAACCCCATTGAAGTCTATGGGACTCGAACATTCGAATTGGAAAGTGCTAATTTTAACGGCTAATATGCAAGATAGTATGCTAAAAAGGGTTTGGCGATCTGCCTCCTGCCTCAGGGGACATGGGTCACTGCAAAAAAAAGTTTTAAAAACTACCGTTTTGGCGGGAGCACTGATTTTAATGACGATTAAAGTGAAAAAAAAAAGTGAAATATTCCTTTAAATATGGTGCCTGGGGGGTGTCTATATAGTATGCCTGTGAAGTGCCACGTGTTTCCCGTGTTTAGAACAGTCCCTGCACAAAATTACATTAAACGGAAATAACACCATTTAAAACTGCTTGCGGTTTTAATGTTATATCTGGTTCCTGCAATATGGTTGAAAATCATTCAGAAAAATGGCATGGGTAGCCCTCCCTGCCCATTACCAGCCTATTTGGGTCTTGTACGCACATTAAGGGGAACCCTGTACCCATATTAAAAAAAAGGAAATGCGTGTGGCCCCCAGGCCCTATATACTCAGAACAGCAGTATACAGGCGGTGCAAACAAGACAGGGACTGTGTAGGTTTGTTGTGTTAAGTTGAATCTGTTTGTCATTTTCAACCGGTACATTTTTAAAGTGTAGCTCCAGTCAAAAAAAATATCTTTAAGCTTTTTGGAAAACATAGGGAAGGGTTATCACCCCTGTATAATTTGTTTTGTCGTCCATCTTTTTTCATCTCACTTGCTGTTGTCTCCTTCCGTTTGCAAGTAGGAGATGTTTGTAAATTGGATGTTTGAAAGTAGGGGCCTGCCCTATATGCTCTGCAGAAATGGCGGAACAAGGTGTTGGTTTTGCAACAACATTGTAAGCCCTCAAAGTGACTCTTGGTGGCCGCTGGAGCGCCCTGCTGTGAACGATTATATCAAGAATTGTAATTACATGCCATTGTTGAACAGTGGTAGAAAAATTGACCTTTGGTGGTTGTGGTGCTGGTGCCACAACACTATAAGTCCTCACAGTTACTCTGGGTGGGCACAGGAAGGGGCCCTCCTGTGAAATATTATATCAAGAATTGTAATTACATGTCCCTGTTAAACAGGGGCAGAAAAATTGGGCCTTAGGCACTGGTGCCATCACACTGCAACCTCTGCCATACACTCTAGTTTTTTTGCAGGAATTAGCCCTGCTGCAAAGCATTGCATCAAAAATTTTACTTAAACGCCCCTGTTAAACAGGGGCAGAAAAATTGGGCCTTAGGCACTGGTGCCATCACACTGCAACCTCTGCCATACACTCTAGTTTTTTTGCAGGAATTAGCCCTGCTGCAAAGCATTGCATCAAAAATTTTACTTAAACGCCCCTGTTAAACAGGGGCAGAAAAATTGGGCCTTAGGCACTGGTGCCATCACACTGCAACCTCTGCCATACACTCTAGTTTTATTGCAGGAATTAGCCCTGCTGCAAAGCATTGCATCAAAAATTTTACTTAAACGCCCCTGTTAAACAGGGGCAGAAAAATTGGGCCTTAGGCACTGGTGCCATCACACTGCAACCTCTGCCATATACTCTAGTTTTTTTGCAGGAATTAGCCCTGCTGCAAAGCATTGCATCAAAAATTGTACTTAAACGCCCCTGTTAAACAGGGGCAGAAAAATTGGGCTGCTGGCATCACCCAGAACCAAAAATGTTCTTCCAACATATCAGCGGAGGAGGAAGAGGATAGACAATCAACATAACAGGACAGTCACTCAGCATCAGCATAGGCAGTCTTGAAGGGATGTGGTATTTCAAAAAAAATTATTCGGTTACATCAGCTTCAGGTGCTTGGTAGCTGTGGGTGATCCAAGACTGATTCATCTTGATGAAGGTCAGTCGATCAACTGATTCGGTGGACAGGCGCACCCTGTGATCGGTAACGAAGCCACCAGCAGCACTGAAGGTGCGTTCCGAAAGAACGCTGGATGCAGGACAGGCCAGTAGCTCAATTGCATACTGTGCAAGCTCTGGCCAGTGATCCATCCTCAAGACCCAGTAAGCCAGAGGATTTTCAGTGGGAAAGGTGTCCAAGTCTGACCTTGCCCCTAGGTATTCCTGCACCATGTAAATTAGACGCTGGCGATGGGTGCTGGAACCAATCATACCTTGGGGCTGCGGACTAAAAAATTGTCTGAAAGCATCAGTCAGACGGCCACCTTCTCCACCGCTCCTTCTGACTGATGCCTCAGCAACACGTTGTCCAGGACCAGGAGTTTGTGACCTCCCAGTCTCTGGGAACGCGTTGCACAGAGCTTTCTGCAAGGCCTCCCGGAGATGTCTCATCCTCTGCTCCCTCTGCGATGGCAAGATAAGGTCGGCAACCTTACCCTTGTACCGTGGATCAAGGAGAGTGGCCAGCCAGTAATGGTCCCTCTCCTTGATCCGAAGAATACGAGGATCCTTCCGCAGGCTTTGCAGGATCAGGGAGGCCATGCAGCGTAGGTTAGCTGAGGCATTCGGTCCGGAGTCCTCTGGGTCACTAAGGACAACATGATCCGCAGCTACCTCCTCCCAGCCACGTACAAGTCCACGTGTTTCTTGGGACTGTAAATCATCCCTATAAGACTGCTGCTGCTGATGCTGAGTGCCAGCCTCCACCTCCATGCTGACACAATCATCCTCCTCCTCCTCTTCCTCCTCCTCACCCTCTTCCTGTGTGATGGGTGGCACAGCAGGAACACTGTCTGGATAAAGGGGGCCTTGAGAGGCAAGGAAGTCCTCCTCTTCCTGCCTCTGTTCTGCCTCAAGTGCCCTGTCCATTATTCCACGCAGCGTATGCTCCAAGAGGTGGACAAGAGGTATAGTGTCACTGATGCATGCACTGTCACTGCTCACCATCCTTGTGGCCTCCTCAAACGGTGACAGGACAGTGCATGCATCCCTGATCATGCCCCACTGGCGTGGTGAGAAAAAACCAAGCTCTCCTGACCCTGTCCTGGTGCCGTAGTCGCACAGGTACTCATTGATGGCCCTCTGCTGCGTGTGCAGCCGCTGCAGCATGGCCAATGTTGAGTTCCATCTGGTGGGCATGTCACATATAAGGCGGTTCTTGGGCAGGTTCAACTCCTTTTGGAGCTCAGCCAGCCGAGCACAGGCATTAAATGATCGGCGGAAATGCACACAGACTCTCCTGGCCTGTTTCAGGACATCCTGTAAGCCGGGGTACCTGCCCAAGAACCGCTGCACCACCAGGTTAAGGACGTGAGCTACACAGGGCACATGGGTCAGTTGTCCCTGTCGGAGGGCGGAGAGGAGGTTGGTGCCATTGTCGCAAACCACCATTCCTGGCTTAAGCTGGCGTGGCGTCAACCACCTCTCGGCCTGCCCCTGCAGAGCTGACAAAACATCCGCCCCAGTGTGGCTCCTGTCCCCCAAACAAACCAGCGCAAGCACGGCATGGCATCGTTTTGCCTGCGTACTTGCGTAGCCCCTGCAACGCCTACGGAGCACCGCTGGTTCTGAGGACAGAGCACTGGAAGAGGCCATGGAGGAAGAAGAAGAGGAGGGGGTGGAGGAGAGAGGTGTGTCACAACCAATAGTAGCATTTTGGAGGCGTGGTGGCGGAACAACCTCCAATACTACTGCACCTTGTCCTGCATCCTTCCCAGCAGCCAGAAGAGTGACCCAATGGGCCGTGAAAGACAGGTAACGTCCCTGTCCATGCCTGCTGGACCATGAGTCAGCGGTAATATGCACCTTACCGCTGACCGCCCTGTCCAGCGAGGCAAGGACATTGCCTTCCACATGCCGGTAGAGAGCCGGAATTGCCTTCCGTGAGAAAAAGTGGCGTTTGGGGACCTGCCACTGAGGAACCGCACCTTGTACAAACTCACGGAAGGGGGCCGAGTCTACCAACTGAAAAGGCAGCAGTTGAAGTGCTAGCAATTTAGCCAAGCTAGCATTCAACCGCTGGGCATGTGGATGGCTGGGAGTAAATTTCTTCCGCCGGTCCAGCAGCTGGGGCAGGGACATTTGTCTGCTATAATCGGACGTGGATGTACCACTAGCAGAGTTCCCGGAAGCACTTGGCTGTGACACACCTAATTCTACACCTTCATTCCTCTCAGAGCAGGTTTCAGAGAGGACTGAAGGTCTAGTGGGGTTGGAGATGCCAGCTGATGAGGAGCAAGGAGAGGTCCGCTTTGTTCTTTGGTGTGGGTCTTTGAGGTATGCTTGCCAACGAGCTGCATGGCAGGTCAACATATGTCTGGTCAAGCATGTGGTGCCCAAGCGGCTGATGTTTTGGCCACGTGAGATACGCTTGAGACATATGTTGCAAATAGCAGCGGTGCGATCTGATGCACTCGTCTCAAAAAAGGCCCACACCAAAGAACTTTTAGAATAACGCACAGAGGAAGCGCTCTGCGCAGGCGGAGCTCTGCGGTGTGATTCAGTCGGTGTGCTGCCCCTAAGCTGGCCCCCGGAGGGCATCCTGCCTCGTTGGACATGTGCCTCCTCCTCCTCCTCCTCCTCCTCCCTCCTTCCAGGCACCCACGTGGAGTCAGTGCCCTCATCATCCCCTCCCTCTTCATCGCTGTAGCAAACCTGGCAGTATGCTGCAGCTTGTGGAACATGACTGCCAGATTGCTGTCCTTCTTGAGCATCCCCTGTCTATGTGCTCACGCTACTGCCTTCCTCTAGCTGAGTGTCATCATCAGAGCCCACCAAACACTGGGCATCCTCCTGGAGCATGTACCCAACACTGTGCTCAAAGAGTTCAGGAGACTCCTCAGGAGGACGTGGTGGGTCTAGGGAAGGAGTCACTGATGATGACATTGAGAGGAGGGACGACGATGTGTTAGCAGCTGCTTTTCTACTACCCTGAGACTGGGTGAGAGAGGATGAGGAGGATGAAGAGGGCTTGGTCATCCACTCTACCAAGTCGTTGGCATGTTGCGGTTCAACATGTCCAGCTGCAGAAAAGAAGGACAAGCATGTCCCATGGCCACGTGCTGATGACAATGCACCGCGTCCCCGACCAGCACTGTTGTCTCTAGACACAGAGCCTGCTTGCCCTCTTTTATCGGCTCGCGCCTGTCTGCCTCTCCTTGCTGGCCTTCCAGACATGGTAATGGCCTGAAGGGAGTTGGGTAAAACAGTAGTTGGGTAGTTTATATTGTGCTGGAGGCACACAACACCCACTAACTCCTGCAGATGCCTTTTTTATAGAACAGCAGAGTTAAAGGGGTATATACAGATGTATACTGTGCTGTGCTGGAAGCACACACAACTTCCAATAACTCCAGCAGATGTCAATCGGGCCCAAATAGAGAACAGCTATGTAGGTGGATAATAGCGGTATGTACTGGGTACAGAGCAGGCACACAGCACGCACTATCTCCTGAGTGACACTGCTGACTGCAAGCTCTATTGTTAAAGATGGACCACTAGCTATATAGGTGAGGTGAATATCACGGTGTATACTGCGGTCAGGGCACGCAGACAATAACCAGAAAACAGCAGAGTTAAAGGGGTATATACAGATGTATACTGTGCTGTGCTGGAAGCACACACAACTTCCAATAACTCCATCAGATGTCAATCGGGCCCAAATAGAGAACAGCTATGTAGGTGGATAATAGCGGTATGTACTGGGTACAGAGCAGGCACACAGCACGCACTATCTCCTGAGTGACACTGCTGACTGCAAGCTCTATTGTTAAAGATGGACCACTAGCTATATAGGTGAGGTGAATATCACGGTGTATACTGCGGTCAGGGCACGCAGACAATAACAAGAAAACAGCAGAGTTAAAGGGGTATATACAGATGTATACTGTGCTGTGCTGGAGGCACACACAACTTCCAATAACTCCAGCAAATGACAATCGGGCTCAAATAGAGAACAGCTATGTAGGTGTATATAGTGGTATGTACTGGGTACAGAGCACGCAGACAGCACGCACTAACACTACTGACTGCAAGCTCTATTATTAAAGCTAGATCACTAGCTATATAGGTGAGGTGAATATAGTGGTGTATACTGCGGTCAGGGCACAGACAGTAACCACTACACAAGAGCAAAATAGTAAATCAGCCAAAAACGATTGGTGTGTAACTGTGTTGAAGGTACACAGAACACCCACTGCTTCAGATGCTAACAAACACTACACGAGGCCGCCTGAAAGGCAGCTTTATATAGTGTGGGGCGTGCACTACACAGTCTGAGCTATGATTGGCCACAGGCAGGATGCCTGTGGCCAACCATTGCTCTTCCCGCTTCTGGCGCTGCGATTGGCCAAGCATGCGGGGTCACAGTGCATGCTTGGCCAATCGTGAGACAGCAATGCATTGCGCCATCGCAGTGCATTGTGGGCCACACGAATTTTGCCGCGAACGGCCCAAACGTTCGGAATTCGGCGAACGCACGAACGACCGATGTTCGAGTCGAACATGCGTTCGACTCGAACACGAAGCTCATCCCTACTCCTTACCTTTCTGGACTGTGGGAGCAATGTGCTCTTCCCACTGGTAACATGAATCATTAATAATGTCATCCAGCAAGGCACCAAATAGCCTCTAACCTTGGAAGGGCAAATCTGTCATTGCTTTTTTAGATGCCTGGTCTGCAGACCAGCATTTCAGCCAAATCAGGTACCGTAGCACCACTGCTGATACTGATGCTCTAGAGAGCAGGGGGACCGTATCCAGTGCCGCATCACAGACATACTTAGGGCCATGCACCAACTGATCTGCCAGTTCTATGCAGACCGGGGAAGTCTGTTGCTTCTCCAATTCATGGTGCAGCAACTTTGCCCATTCGGTAAGTGTCTGCGACACCAAGGTCACAGCCAGAACAGGTCGTAGCGCTGACCCCACCACCGTAAACATGGACCGGGCCACTGCCTCGGCCCTCCTATTGGAAGGGCCCTTGAAGGCAGGAGTCCCTTCTACCCAAATCATGGTTACTTTATTCAACCTGGATACCGGGGGGTCAACGACTGGAGGAGACGCCCATTTTTTCATGAAGAATCATTCTTGCCAAACCAATCTATTAACATTCTAGGAGGAGGTGAACTGCCATCTAGATAAAGGAAGGCCTGTAGGTGTGGTGTATCTGGATTTTGTAAAAGCATTTGACACAGTTCCCAAGGTCAGTTGCCATGGACCATAGGGTGAATACATGGCTTGAAATATGGCTACAAGGGTGAGTTTAGATGGTGGTGATAAATGGGGAGTATTCGGAATGGTCAGGGGTGGAAAGTGGGGTCCCCCAGGGTTCTGTGCTGGGACCAAACCGATTTAATTTGTTTATAAACGACCTGGAGGATGGGGTAAACAGTTTCTCTGTATTTGTGGACGATACTAAGTTATGTAGGACAATAACTTCTCTGCAAGATGTGAAAACCTTGCAAGAAGATCTGAAAAAAATGAATGGGGTGGGCAACTACATGGCAAATGGGATTTAATGTGGGACAATGTAAAATAATGCATTTGGGTGTCAAAAATATGAATGCAATCTACTTACTGGGGGGAGAACCTCTGGGGAATCAAGGATGGAAAAGGACCTGGGGGTCCTAGTAGATGGTAGGCCCAGCAATGGCATGCAATGCCAAGCTGCTGCTAACAAAGCAGAATAACAGAATATTGGCATGCATTAAAAAGAGGATTAACTCCAGAGATAAAGCAATAAATCTTCCACTCTACATGACTTTGGTCCGGCCTCACCTGTAGTATGCTGTCCAGTTCTGGGCATCAGTGCTAAGGAAGGATGTACTGAGAATGGAGCGAGTACAGAGAAGGACAACAAAGCTAATAAAGGGACAAATACCATACTGGTGACCCCATAATAGGGATAAAACTTTTACGAGGAAGGGAGTTTAATAAGACACATGGCCACTCATTAAGATTAGAAGAAAAAAGGTTTAACCTTAGACTGATATAGGGTTCTTTACTGTAAGAGCAACAAGAATGTAGAATTCACTTCCACAAGCGGTGGTTTTAGCGGGGAGGATCGATAGTTTCAAAAAACTATTAGATAAGCACCTGAATGCCCACAACATACAGGGATATACAATGTAATACTAACATATAATCACACACATAGGTTGGACTTGATAGACTTTCAACCTCACCTACTATGTATGTAAGTATGTAACTATGTAATAAAAATAAAGAAAATCTACCCTCCCCAATTTCCCCAATTTTTGAGTATTATAAATCAGAAATATAAAGAGAAATGCATGTACAAGGTGCATGCAATACCTACAGAAACCTTAGGTTATGGTCAATGGATTTCTGAGGTACCTAGGATCACAACTAAAATAGTAGAAAACTGAATTTATTTTTTTACATATTTCACATAAAAGCAGTTACACACATCCAATAAATCATTCATTCTGCTCAATTTGAGGCTAATAAGCCCCCATTAGTGCCAATCCTAATTCTGAGTTAAAACTGTTAGGGGATCAACAATATTCAATATTCCTTTACATGTCTTGTGGGACATATGAGTTGGTTGCTGGGAAAGTCCAGCTATAGCCTACTCCCTCCCATCTCCCATGCCTCTCTACTGGTCCATGTTCATAGCAGGGCTCAACACATGCTGAAACTTGAATGGACTCAGAGAAAACAGTGACCACACAGATCTATATTAGATCCATTGTTGGACTCTCCTCATGGAGTAACAACTTGACAGCAGGTGCTGAGCAAGCATAAAAGATAAAAGATTAAAACAGTTGTATGCATAATATAATTGGCTCTATAATATTAGGTTATATATATATATATATATATATATATATATATATATATATATATATATATATATATATATATATATTAACTCACACTTCATTATATACTTTTGCTATGCTCTAATTTTTTTACTGCAATTGTAATCACTGCCTGCAGCCACATTGTACACCGGTACTGCTCTTCTCTCAAAAAGCAGTGCTTCAACTTAAAGTGTTTATCATGGTAATTCACTTTTTTCCCCTTATGCTTATCTTCAAGAATAGCAATTGAGCCAGGCATATCAACCCCAATGTTTATCAGATGCTGATATAGCCAAACAGCTTCTTGAAATAATATGTATTTCCCTTCTGTCAGTGACAGTGCTACTGTTGTCTATTTTCTGCTCATCTAACAATATCATCTCAAAGTTAAAAGTGGATCCGGTAGCTGACTTGCAATCTTGTCAAGGCTCTGTAAGCATCTTTATATTAAGCAATGTTTGCGAGAAATGATGAGGCTGATATTTCTTTTTCAATTTCTTGCTGATAAGTTTAGACATTTTTGGACATGTAGTTCAGTCACGCTAAAGAGAAGCAGCAACTTTTCTACACAAAACTCAGATGACTGCTAGTCTAAGACTTTTATTGAGACAATACATCTAGATGGCACCCATATACATTTTTAAAGATATATATAGAGGCCTAATATCAAGAATATACCAACATGTAGGAATAAGACATACTGTATGCATATTTAAACTTTAATACATATTATTAACATAAAAACAATATTTACATTAAGAATAACTAGACTAGTTTCTTATTTCCATCATTTAAAAAGTACTGTATATTGCACAAACAGTGGGGTAATATGGCGCACTCTGGAAATGGCTATATATTACTAAGAGATGGGTATGGAGTAGGGTACTGAACTGGACAACAAAACAAGTTCATATAAATCAATAAGTCTGTGTAGGGAAAACAATATGCTGTCATTGGAAGGCTGCCAGCTCAAAAGTTAGAAGAGACTCTGGAACATAGAAAGGGACAAAAAATAGTGACTTCTAAGCAGGCCCGTTGCGACAGGACAGGCAAAACAAGCAATTGCTTGGGGCCCCGAGCTGGCCTGGGGCCCCAGCCGTGCCGCCGGCCACCGCTTCCTATAAGCTGCAGCCTGTAGCGTGGCCGAGCTCCTCTTCCTTCCTCCTGCAGTTCGCACAGTACAGGAGATTCAGTTTCCTGTTCCCGGTCAGACTGACAGGAAGTGCACACACTGAGTGCTCACTTCCTTTCAGTCCGGCTGGCCGGGAACAGAAAACTGTATCTCATGCCACGTGGTACGCGATAGGGAGGGGGGTTAAAAAAAATACGGGGGGAGTAGTAAGGGGGGGAGGATATATGTATATATATATATATATATATATATATATATATATATATATATATAATGTATTTCTAAGTAATTTTTTTGTTAAAAATACAGAACTTGTAAGTGTCAAAAACATGGCTTAGACATGAAAGGGTTAGGTGACCTATGCTGAGTTTTTTACCCCTGAGTTAAAGTGTAACCAGTAGAGATATTTATAGTAAGCTGTTTTGCAGGTGAATTGGTGTGGTTAATGCTTTTCCCCAAAGGCTGTTGGATCAATTCTCCATATCTAAATTTATTCTGTTAGCCTTAGGCCGCGTACACACGGGCGGACTGTTCGCCCAACTTAGTTCGTCAGACAATCCGACAAACAGTCCGCTCAAAATTTGCATGAACGGACTTGACCACACACGATGAGCAGACAGTCCGCTGAAAGCGTGCGCGATGACGTGAACGGCACGTACAACGGGACGAGAAATTCGACGTCCAATACACTGCAATGCAACCTTCGCCGTGTAAATCCTTTCTGAGCATGCGCGAAACTTAGTCTGTCGAACGAGCCTACACACGAGCGGACTGTCCGCTGAAACCAAGTTTGGGCGGACAGTCTTACGGAAATTCCGAAAAACTTTGTTCGTCAGACTGTCCGCTGAAACAGTCCGCTGAAGCCCACACACGAGCGGACTGTCCGCTGAAACACTGTTCAGCGGACAAAGTTGGGCGAACAGTCCGCCCGTGTGTACGCGGCCTTAGGGTATTTTCATTTTATATGTTTAGGTGTGGCACATCCCATTGTTCCAGTTATTGTTTTCTGGGTGATTCACACACAATTCAATCATACACTAATGGGAACTTATGTGAGATTAAGCAGCTGGTAAACTGCCAAACGAAATATGAAATAAATGTAATTTCATAGGAGCTACAATATCTCATAAAAGTGAGTACACCCCTCACATTTTTGTAAATATTTTATTATATCTTTTCATGTGGGGTGTACTCACTTTTGTTGCCAGCGGTTTAGACGTTAATGACTGTCTGTTGAGGTATTTTGAGGGGACAGCAAATTTAAAGTGTTATAAGCTGTACACTCACTACTTTACAATGTAGCAATGTGTCATTTCTTCAGTGTTGTCACATGAAAAAATATAAAAAAAAATGTACAAAATGTGAGGGGTGTACTTGTGAAATAATGTATGTAATGTTATATGTGAGAAATAATGAGCACTTTTGATCATTATAAGCACACAAACAATATCCATATTGGTAATGGACAGGGTACAGTAGACTTTGTCATTTTCTAAAGGATGAATATCAGATATATATTTGAAAAAAGCAGCTTAGGAAGAGAACTTACCTTTGCACCTAATTTTTAAAATGATTGCTTCTTGGAAATTCTACGGTGTACACCACAAATGTATTCTAATGTAAAGGTGTTCACTTACCAAACTATCATATACAGCTTTCCAACCATCTTTAAGCCTCATAAAATCCTTGCGAATGCCTTTAAATCTTAGTAGGGAATCCAAACGGCATATTTCATCCCAGGATTTTTGGGGTAGCCAGGTACATGGATTGGAGTGTGGATTGTCCAGCCCTATGCCTCCAGTCAGCAAAAACATCCATTCCTCCTCATCAACCTAGAACAATGACATTGCTTTCTTAGGATGCCTTTCAGAATGTACAATATATAATAAAATCATGGGCCAGACCATTTAACCTAAAACTATACACTTCTATACTGTGAAGTGCATGGTAGTATCAGCCAACCGGAACATTGTGCAGGAAAGGCATGATCTGTGCACGTTTCTTACACCACACGTGAGCATGCTGCCGTTAAAATTAATTGTTAATGGCACCCCAAACGCATCTTACAATACAAGGAGGCCACCAAACTGCATGGTACCATAGTACCATACAATTTGATACAGCACAATTTGAAAAACAAATAGAAGCTCTACTTTTCACATGCTAGTATGTTTGGCAGCCCATTGAGATGCATGGGCCGTCAAAATCAGAACATATGGACCATGCGTGTTTCCATGTGAACCAGCCCTTAATGTGACTCAATAAAAACTGAAAAACAAAGCTGGTGACGGGTATAAGGTGCAGGCACCAAGCAATTTTCAGTGCCCTGCTCTGCACAAATGCTTAGTTGTGCTGATTAGGCTAAAACCTCTTGATAGTGCTAAAGTTTGCCTTCCCATCTCGTTTTGTTTTACAGATCATCTGTTATTATTTGGAGCTCCATAACATTTTTGTTCTGGATATATAAAGATTTATAAAAGGCAAATGCTTTTACTAAAAGTTCAAACAGTTCTTACCAGTTTTTGATGCTTAAGAAGATTTACTGTTAAACAGAATGAAAAAAGAAGCTTGTCCTTTTCAAAAAGTGAACGGCAAACATTTGCATATAGTGAGTACGTGAAGTGATCTTTGAGAAGCTGAAGCCTTAAAAACAAAACAAAATAATGACAAATGTACATAGGTTTTAAAAACATAGCAGCTCTGAAAGCACCTGAATGACTAATACAGTTAACATTTTATCAATAATGCTGTTTTCACTAACTAAACAACAGTAAACATTTAAAAGTAAAACACAAAACAAAAGAAAAGATAAAAATGTAATACAAATGTGTAATTATACAAAAGCTATACATTAAAGTGGAGCTCCACCCAAAAGGGCAAACTCTACTTATCTGCCTCCCCCCCTCCTCGGGTGCTGCATTTGGCACCTTTTGGGCTGAAGCGAGTACCTGGTTTTGACAGGTACCCACTCCCACTTTTGGCTCAGTTCACCATGGCGAAGTGAGACAGAAGTTTGGCCCCCTCCTCCTTCCTGCAGCCAGCTCATTGAGAAAGCACAGCGGGATTTGCGCATGTGCAGTAGAAAACCAGCTGTGGAGGCTCAAGGCGGCAGCACCCAAGAGACAGTTCAAGAATCAGCCCACTGGATGCCTGGACAGGTAAGTACCTTAACAGTAAAAGTCAGCAGTTACAGTATTTGTAGCTGCTGACTTAAATTTTTTTTGGGGGCCGGGGCGGAACTCCTATTTAGGAATAGTGATTGCTCAATAGTAACTGGCCAGCATAGTAAGAGTGTCAGTTTCATAGAAATTGCTATGATTTACATTCTTGCTAGTGGGTAACTGCAAGTTTTAGCTTACATATCCTTAAATATAGAATCTAGCAACACCAAATCAATGAAAGTAATTTTAACTTTGCTCAATTATTGATTGGGATGCAATGTGGATGTGTAATACACCATAATTGAGTTAATCCATTAAAACTGGAATAAAGGAAATAAACACAAAATTGCCAGCAGCAAGCAATCAGGTTTCACATTTAATTCCCTGGAGAAGCAAGACTCCTTTCATTGGTAATAATCGGCAACAACTTAAAAACTTCAGTTCTGTGCTGGGGGGTTGGTTTGTGCTGGGGTGGGTGGACCTATGCTGGGGGGTGTCAGTCTGTGCAGAGGGGTGTGTACTAGGGGGAGTCAGTTTGTGCTGGGGGGAAGGGGTCGGCTTGTGTTGAGGGGTCCATACTTTGGGGGGGGGGGGGTATTTCTAATTTCAGAGGTTTGTTCTACAGGGATCTGTTTGTGCTAGGTGGAACCAATCTGTCCTGAGGGGTCTGTGGTCTGTGTTGAGGTGGTTGATCTGTGCTGAGGGATTTGTGTTGAGGTGGTTGATCTGTCCTGAGGGGTTTGGGTTGAGGTGGTTGATCTGTCCTGGGGGATCTGTGTTGCGGTGGTTTATCTGTCCTGAGGGATCTGTGTTGAGGTGGTTGATCTGTCCTGAGGGATCTGTGTTGAGGTGGTTGATCTGTCCTGAGGGGTTTGTGTTGAGGTGGTTGGTTGATCTGTCCTGAAGGATCTGTGTTGTGGTGGTTGATCTGTCCTGAGGGTTCTGTTTCGAGGTGGTTGATCTGTCCTGAGGGATCTGTGTTGAGGTGGTTGATCTGTCCTAAGGGGTCTGTGTTGAGGTGGTTGATCTGTACTGAGCGATCTGTGCTGGGGGAGGGGTCAGCCTGCACTGAGGGGTCTGTAATTGGGAGGGGAAAGGGTATGTACTGAGCAGTCTGTGTGGGGGGGGGGGGGGGGGAATTGACAAGAGTCACTGAAACAAAAAAAAAAAAAAATAGAATAAGGGCTTATGCTGACTGGCGCTGTTTTTAAATGCTCAATTTTATATTTGAACACACTTAAATGTGTTTGAATGGCAAATGCAGTGTCTGAGAAGAAAAGGCTGCATATGACCTTCCTTCGACATTTGACCACATAACAAGCCTTGTTTTCTGCCTTAACCCTCCATGAATAAAGACCCACTGTTTATATACAAAAAAATACATGTTTGTAAAATAGCCTACCTTGTCTGCAAATGTTCTGATCTCTCTGAGTTATCTATAGACATTACAAAAAGGTTAATAAACCAAGTAAGAGAATACTGGTACATGGGCTCAATGTTGGCCAGGTCAGCAATGGAAAAAAAGAGAATTGAGGAATGGATGGAGATTGGGCGATAGCCCATTCTTGTTGCATCAATCTTCTTTTCTGTTGCCTCTGCCACAGCTTGCTTCTCAGAAATTTCATTTGCCAAGGCCTTGGAGGAAGACAATATTTTAATGGCAGTTTCATCTTCTAATATGTTTCCTTCTGAAGATGAAAGCACTTCTAAAATCTTATCTTCAATTTCTTTTAACTGCCTGGAAGTATAAGAAAAAGAATGCATAACAAACAAGATTTTAGTGTTGAAAATATCAGGTTTTACTGTGTGCCATCAACTAAATGATGAATTAAATGACTGAATTTTTTAATGATTAAATGGTTTCAAAATATTTTTTTTATTTAGAACGTATAATGTATGGTTCCAGCATCAAACACTTCATGCTAATTCATGCACATAATAATTTACGGGCAAAAATGCAAGAGTTCAGAAATTTTTAAATGATAATTTACTCATTAACACATTTCATTTATATACTTAAATATCAAAGGGATATGAAATTGTTATTCATTCACATGAAATAGTTATTAGCTATTGCAAAGTTTTATTTCTCATTAATCTGTTTTTTTTTATTTTTATAATTAATCCATTTTTTACACCTCAAAGGCTCCATAATCTGCTCTCTTCATAGGCATGTTACATAAGGGAACAGCATTAGCCAAAAGCAATACATACTGTACTTTGAATAATGAGAATCTGTGTGATAATGTCTGTGAATTGACGTTACTTATACACTGCAAAAAGCAATACTATAACAAAACTATCACATGCGATAAATTAACTTGACCATGCAATAAAACCTTTTGTAAATTATAAATATTAGTTGTGACTAATACATTCTGCAAATAATATATGGTGGTAACATTATCTAGTGCATCATAAATCAGTGAATGAAGTGTTTGTTACCTCGACATTTCATATTCCTGATATGTGTTTTCTGTACCATGTACATGTATATGTATTACAATCAAAAAGGTAAATGTATTTTAATGGGATTTTATATGCTAGACCAACACAAGGTAGCATTGCCGGGACCGACAATTCATTATAGCCGCGAGTACTTTTAAATTACTTTTTTTCCTTTAGAAATGTAATTTTGCTCTCAGACTGTTCTAAACACGGGAAACATGAGCCACTTTACAGGCATAATATAGACACCCCCCAGGTACGAAATTTAAAGGAATAATTCACTTTACGCATTATTAAAATCACTGCCCCCCCCAAAAAACTTTCTTTTGCATTGATACATGTCCCCTGGGGCAGGACCCAGGTCCCCAAACACTTTTTATGACAATACCATGCATATAAGCCTTTAAAATTGTCACTTTTGATTTCTCCCATAGACTTTTAAAGGGTGTTCTGCGGCTTTCAAATGTGCACCCCAAATTGTTCACTATTCGGCAAACAGGTAATCACCCGATGTTCGAATCAAACTCGAACATCGGGCCCATCTCTAGCAATTAGTCTTTTGGGGTATGTCTCTACCAGCTTTACACATCTAGAGAGTGAATTTTTTCCCCATTCTTTTTTCCAAAATAGCTCAAGCTTTCTCAGATTGGATGGAGAACAGCAATTTTCAAGTCTTGCCACAGATTCTCAATTAGTTTTAGGTCTGGACTTTGACTGGGCCAGTCTAACACATGAATATGCTTTGATCTAAACCATTCCATTGTATCTCTGGCTGTATGTTTAGGGTCATTGTCCTGCTGGAAGGTGAACCTCCGTCACAGTCTCAACTCTTTTGCAGACTCTAACAGATTTTCTTCTAAGATTGCCCTGTATTTGACTTCACCCATTTTCCCATCAACTCTGACCAGCTTCCCTGTCCCTGCTGAAGAAAAGTATCCCCACAACATGGGGCTGCCACCATGTTTCATGGTGGGGATGGTGTGTATCAGGAGGATGTGCAGTTTTAGTCTTTCACCACACATAGAGTTTTGCTTTTAGGCCAAAAAGTTAAATTTTGGTCTCATCTGACCAGAGCACCTTCTTCCATATGTTTGCTGTGTCCCTCACATTGCTTTCTGCAAACTGCAAACTGGACTATTTATGGTTTTCTTTCAACAATGGCTTTCTTCTCGCCACTCTTCCATAAAGGCCAGATTTGAGGAGTGCACGACTAATTGTTGTCCTGTGGACAGATTCTCCCACCTCAGCTGTGGGTCTCTGCAGCTCCTCCAGACTTACCATGGGCCTCTTGGATGCTTCTCCGGTTAACACTTTCCTTGCCCAGCCTGTCAGTTTAGGTGGACGGTCATATCTTGGTAGGTTTGCAGTTGTGCCATACTTTTTTTCAATTTTTAGATGATCGGTTGAACAGTGCTCCATGAGATGTTCAAAGGTTAGGATATTTTTTTCTAACTTAACCCTGCTTTAAACTTCTCCACAACTTTAGGTAACTTCTAAAGGAAATTGGTTCTACTAGATTTTAGTTGGGGATATCAGAGTAAAGGGGGCTGAATACAAATGTACGCCACACTTTTCAGATATTTATTTGTAAAAAAAATTGAAATAAACTATATACATTTAAACTGGCTACAGTTTTGCATGACCATGCAATTGCCAGTTAAAGTAGACCAGTGTCAAATAGTGGCTAAGATACTAATTTTTATGGGAGGGTTAAGATACACTTAAGTAGTTTGGTATTTTGGTATTTTACTTACATTTAAATTACACTTTAAATTGTTTGGGTTTTTACGAGCAATATTTTATCAAATAAATACAAATTTTAAGGAATTTTTAGCATCTGATTGCCTTCTAAAAGTAATCTTTTCATTATAATGACAGAGAATTAGACTGCTTGCAATGGAAAGACCTTCACTTTTCCTCTAGAATGCTGTTTGTGTGAGATTAACAATTAAATGTCCAATGCAAATGTTACCTTTTATTTTCTGCACCTTGAAGAATAAGTGCTTGCTTCTCTTCCTCGAGATCTGGTCTTTCTCGAGCTACAACAATACCCAACAACTGGTCCTGCATCCCTTCGGGAGTGATCATAAAATTCAGCAAGGTGACCTGCATGATGCAGAAGATATTGGAATGAAGATATTGATACAAATATTCCAAACTAAATGAAGCAACCAAATTAAACCTTCGACTTTGAGAGAAGGCAGCGTGCTTGACATTTCAATAGTGTTATTTCAAGTTTAATCAAAAAGAGCACAGCATTTAAATGTGAACTTTAAAGCATGATACCCATCAGGCAAACATACAGGAAAATAGGAAGCTATGTAATAAACCATCAACACAAATCACAGCTTTGTAGTCTACAAAGAATTCCTCTGGTGTTATTTTCCCCCCATGGAGGTTGACAAACATAGCATCTGATTCATTGAAAATATCATCATAAAAACATTGCAAACAAAAAGCAAACTCAATTATTTAAGTAAATAATTCCAAACAAAAGATAATAATAATGACATACTTTTCCACATGGACTCAACAACACTTAATAAAGTTTAAAGGAAACCTGTCATGAGACCAACTAGGCAGTTGCCTTTGCGGACCTCTCCTATTGAAAATGCTAGTTGCCTTGCAGTCATGCTGACCCTTTTGTCAATACTTTGAGTCACTGACCTAGAAATATGCTGATAAAGATATTTATCTGCATACATGTTCTGGGCCAATGACTCAGAAAGCATTGAAGCCAGCAAATCAGCATATGAGCCAAGGTACTAACATTTTCAAAAGGAGATCAGCATTGGTATCACTATGATTGGCATCCCTATGTATATCTTAGGGCAGATTTACTTTAAAGAGTGACTCCACTTTTGTTGAGAAAAAAACATTCCCCTCTGGGTGATCAATGCACATTGCAAGAATTTTGACAAACTTTGTTGCAGATTCCTACCTTTTCTTATTCTGAAGAAAACAGATGTTTGTTTGTCTGTGTCCATGAGCAAAGTGAATGTGAATGGGAGTGACTGTATAATTATCAATCAGCTGCCACACTTGCAGGTTTCTAATGAGGAAAGTGGCAGGGACTGCATCACTTTAGAGGTGATTTCCCTTTGGCACCACCAATGCCATTTTTGTTCCAGGGACCCCCAAAATCTGACTTGTATCTTAGTTCTAAGCCAATCACACAAGCAAGAAATAAATTTTTTTGGGGGGCCTTCCATACACCGCTTCTGTAAGGAATGCCTCAAAGTTGCCATATAGCATTGCATTTTACACAAAATTACAGTGCTGAAGTTTGAATCCGAAAATACATTTTACTAACATTTAATTACAATATCACTTGTGTAGTAATTGTATGTGATATTTTTATTTTTTTTTGCTAATTTTTTTCCTAAGAAAAAATAAGCTATGAACTAACCTTGACAGAAGTTTCAGGCAAGTAATGTGGATTTCTCAGTTTAGTTGTAATGTAGAAACGGAAATCAGGAGCATATTCTATAGTGGAATCACCAAGGCGAATGCACACACTGCCTCCTTGTTTAAATGTTTGTTTCAGTAGAAGTGGCTCAAGAATAGGGTCCAATTCTTCTCCAACATTTTCTAGTAGAACTATACAAAGAATATGAGTCAAACAACAACACAGACACCAAGGCCCTGTACATATGGGCTTCAATATGCTTTGCAGTATGCTAGCAGGCTTCAGTAGGCTTTAGAGAAGCTTCAAGTAGTGCTAAAGAATATGAAGCCTGCTAGCAGCTTGTTTAAAGTTACAGTAACTAATCTCATTAAGATATACATTTACCCCCTCCAAACTGAAGCTGAAGTGTGCTTTAAAGGCTTCCACAAATTTTTTTGGAGTGGCTGAAAGTCATGGGAAGGGGGTTTAACTTAAAGATGGGCTTCAACATATTTATCAATTATATGAAGATTGGGATTAAAAGTACTTGCGTTGTTTGAGTAGATGATACAAAGCTTTTATTGTAATTAAATATTGACAGTGTCTTCCATTTACAAGTTGTTTTAGAGACACTCCTTTGCTTCTATGTTTGATAACTACACATTAGGTTCAATGTAGAGTTATGAATTTAGGAGTTAAAATCACAAATGCAACATATATTGAATGGTGGGAGAAATGTAGGGACCCTATAACAGAGAAAAAAATGAATGTCTGACTTAATATCAACATGCAATGTCACTCTGCAGAATAAAAAGCTAGCAAGATAAGCTCTTTTCAAAAATAAACATTGCCTCACGGAAGTAAGACATTTATTTGCCCCTACACAAAGCATCCTTAAATACACAGGTAATTTTGGCCACCAGTTCACAAAAACTAGAATTGGAAAAAGAACAGAAAAATCCAATTACATATTCTGGAGTACCCCTATGTCAGCACAAATAGGTGTGGCTCCACCCACATGACCCTAAGGAAAGTCCATTGTCTTGTCAACTTATGAGCTAAAGGGGGCCTAAAATGTGGCCCCTGACATCACCAAAGGGCTGCACATAATGTTCATATATATATATATATATATATATATATTAGACAGCGGGTAAAATAAGAATTGAACACATGGGGGCGTGACTGGATGTGATTGAGGCAGGTCATAGCTTCCCAGAGCTCCAGCTATCCTCCTGAATATTACACTGATTTATGCCGGTCTAACCAATTTCTACCTGAATCTGTACCCCTGCAACACTAGGAGACAACAATGAGCAAGAGGATGCCATCCTCAGCATCCAAAAAAGCTGAAAGAGCTATTCTCACAGCCCCCATTGGATCAGAGAAACAGCAGCTCCGCTCCCAACCCAGCATGGCGGCTAGCTCCTCCCACGCCATCTTGGCTCCTGTGTCTGGTACATAACACGCCAGACTGCAGACCACGAGGATGGAGCAGTCGGAATGCAGTTTGTCCCAGAAATCAGGGATCGCCTCATCAACACCACCGGAGATTGAGGTGGACACCGAGGCCATTACCAGACCAATCCTGGAGGCAATTGTGGCATCTAAGTCAGTTCTTGTGGGACGCATTAATTATCTGGCCTCCGAGTACAACCTCTTCAGGCACGACTTAGACAAGATTAGAGGCCGACTTACTACACAGGAGGATAGCATATCTGAAGGCTCACAGCTGGTGGAGCTCAGAGATATGGTAAGATCGCTTTAACACAGAGCGGATGACGCTGAAGACAGACAAAAGAATGAACAATGTGAGGGTGGCAGGGTTGCCAAAGGGGGCTGAGGGGTCTGCCACAACTAAATTTGCTGAAAAAGTCTTTAAAAACCTGCTTTCTCTGGGAGATCTCCCACCCACATATGTTGTAGAGAGGGCGCACACTGGAATGAGGCCCTCAAGTTCCCCACCACGGCCATTCCTGGTCAGGTTTCTTAATTACAGAGACAGTGACATGCTACTAGCTGAAGCCAGAAAGCATCAAGATTTGAAGTTTGAGAATGCATGCATCATGCTATTCCTGGATTTCTCTGCTGAGACACACATTTACTGATGTCAGGAGAAGGCTCAGAGAAAGAGAATTAAAATACAGCATGCTCTACCCTAGCTGACTTTGGGTGCAGTACAGGGGTGCTGTGAAATTTTTTGATACTCCGCAAGATGCCTGTGTTTGGCTAGATCAAAACCCATGATGCCTTTCTGTACATTTTCTTTCCACAGCACCTGATGATTTCTCTGCTTGTTTTTTCTTTTTTTTGATCTTTCCTTCTCATGAAGGCACCAGACCGGGGCTCTTCACCTGCATTCTTTTCCTTTTTTTTGCCCGGGACACTCACTGAGCATAGATCACTGCAGAATTATAATGTCCCATACACACGATCGGAATTTTGGTCGGAAAAAGCTCTGATGGTTTTCCCGACAGAATTCTGATGGGATTTCGCTCAAGCTGTCTTGCATACACATGGTCACACCAAATTCTGACTGTCAAGAACGCGGTGGCGTTCAACACGTACGACAGGACTAGAAAAAGGAATTTCAATAGCAACTAGCCAATAGCTTCCGTCTCGTAGTTGAATCTGAGCATGCGTGAGTTTTTGCACGTTGGAATTGCATACACATGATCGAAATTTCCGATACAAACTTTTTCCTTTGGAAAAATTGAGAAACTGCTCTCAATATTTTGCTGGCGGAAATTCGGCCAGCAAAATTCGGAACATACACACGGTTGCATTTTCCGACGAAAAGCTCTCAACTGTCCTATGCTGGCCGAAATTCCAACCGTGTGTATGCGGCATCAGTCTTTCTACATCCCCCTCTTCTATGGTGCACACTTCTGCCCTGCGGTTAGAAGGCTACACCAGTTAATCCCTTGTTTAAGCAAGGAGTCTCATGTTAAAGATGTAAGTTTTCATCTAGAACTGCCAAACTTTAGACGCTTAAGGTTGGATACTTCCAGTTTTTTTGTTTCTGGGATCAAGCTGCATACAGGAAGATTTTTGGTTGTTTTTTAGTTTAGTAGTTTCTGGTATGACAACGGTTTTCTACACTAATGTTGCACTAATCTTAATTATGCATTGCATGTCTTTATATGAGTTTTCTCAATCTATTTTCTGGCCACTAGCTGATCCTCCTTGGTTCTTTCATTTTTTCCAATGGATAGTAGGCTGAGTATCTTGGAATGTGAGGGGTCTAAACAACAAATTTAGGAGGGCGGCAGTGTTCCAGTACCTCAAACAGGTCAAGCCACATATCATTCTCCTGCAAGAGACTAATTTGGAGGAAAGTAGAGCTCTATCCCTACGTAGACCTAGGATTCAAAAGGCATTTCACTCTACATATTCCACATATGCTAGGGGGGTCTCCATACTGGTCAGCAAGTCCGTTCTGTGTATGGTACACCAGATGTTTATAGATCCAGGGGGTTGATATGTGGCTGTGATACTAGACATTTATTTTCCTTTCCAAGTACAATTGCTGTATGGCTTGTTAGTTACACTGGCACCTTATGTCCATTTCCCTATGCTACTCATGGGAGATTTTAATGTTATTTTGGACCCTGTATTAGACTCCTCTAATGTCAATAGGCCAGCCTCGGTAGACCTCTGCTCCTGGGTATCCTTGTCAGGTCTGACTGAACTATGGCGTTGGAAGCACCCTAATGTCACATCCTATTCTCATTTATCTTCATCGCATAAATCCTTTGCAACAATTTATTTAACATTTGGCAACGCTCTCTTGCTACGGTATCTACTTTATTCTGAATATTTAGCAGGGGGAACCTCGGATCATAATCCACTCTCTGTCACCTTGACTCTTCCAATGGGGGGGGGGGGGGGGAGGGGAGGCTGGAAATTATCACCAAGGTGGCTGCAGGAAGATCAGGTAGTCACCCAAATACAATCCTCCATACATACTGGTTGACTAATGCAGACTCGGCTGAGCCGCCATTGGTGCGGGAGGCATTTAAGGCGGTGGCAAGAGGAGAGTGTATCTCTGCTAAAAAGGCAGCCAGGAAGGAACATAACTAGGAGGGTGAGCTGCTTCTGGCCAGAGAAAGAGAAAGTGTGAGAATACACACGAACTCTCCATCAGAGGCTATGTGTCCCTGCTGGAAACGCGGCGCTCTGTGTCACTACATTTTACGAACCTTGCACATACTGAGTCTAGGAGGAGGGGAGAGTCTACCTGAAGGAGATAAGAATGGCAAGCTATTAGCCAACTTGGTGGCAGACCAAAAATCTCCTGTTAGCATACCAGCATAAAAACGTGGGTGGGGTACTGGTTACAGAGCTGGGCAATATTTTGAATGAATTTGTACACTACTTCTCACCATTATTTTCCCCTATTTACTCATATGTTTCCCAAGACTTGGATGAGTTACTACAAGGGCTTTCCCTTCCTAGACTGTCAGATTCTGATATTGCTCTCTTAGATGATAGCATTTCAATATTGGAAATTGAAGCGGCCATCCTAGCATTTACACCACAGAAAGCCCCGGGTCCAGATGGATTCCCAGCAGACTTCTACAAAGTATATATGAAACTGTTAGCCCCTAGACTGAACATGCTTTTCACTGTTTGGAACATGGGGCCCTCCTGGCTTCTATGATGGAGACCTATATGGTACTGCTCTTAAAGCCTGGCAAGGATCCCCAGGTTCTTCCTATCGTCCTATAGCACTGCTCAATATGGATCTGAAGATACTTACTAAAGTGTTAGCATACTGTTTGGCCAAGGTCATCCCGTCCTTGGTGGACATTGACCAGATGGGATTCCTGCCTGGAATGTCAAGGGACATGAATTTGAGGAGGCTGTTCACTCACCTGCAGCTAGATACCCCAGACTACCCAGCCAAAGTCAGTGTTTCTATAGACATCGAAAAAGCTTTAGATTCTGTCGATTGGCAATATTTACATAAGGTGTTGGAGAGTATGGGTTTCAGCCCTGGATTCCGCCGGTGGATCACATTGTTGTATAGTGACTCTCAGGTGGCAATTCAGCTGGGAGTCTCCCTCTCTAATTTTTTTGCAATAGGTACAGGCACCAGGCAATGTTGCCCTCTCTCCCCATTTATTTATGCTCTAATGATGGAGCCCATAGCGAGAGCAGTCCACAGAGGTAGGAGCAATTAGGATGGGAAGCATTCAAGAATGTCTTGCATTATACGCTGATGACTTGCTCCTGTTCCTCAGGGAAGTGGGACTTTTTCTCCGAGTGGTCCTATTACTACTTAACATATTTGCCTCCTATATGTGCTTACGGGTGAATTGAAGCAAGTCATCCATACTACCGCTGGGTCCTGAAGCAAAAATAAAACTAATGATAGCCTTCCACTGCGGTGGGTCTCCTCCATCACTTATTTGGGTGTTAAAATCACTGCTAACATTCAGTATTACATACTCCTAAACCTTCACCCACTGGTAGCACAACTTAATCAAAGAACCCAGGTATGGAAGAGGTTGCCTTTATTATTACTGGGACATATCAGTCTCCTCAAGATGAAGATTTTGCCCCTAATTCGATACTTTTTGCGTCATTCCCCTCTGTGGATTGCTAGAGCATATTTTCAAAAACTAAACACTATCATCGGGTCCTTTCTGTGGTCCCCCAGTCGCCTCGTATAGGCATCAAAGTTTTGCAACAATCTGGAGACAAGGAGGATTGGCACTTCCAGAATGGCAAAAGTACTACCTTGCAGGTCAGATGGTTTTTGCTAGGCGTTGGCTGCTAGCGGATGATGGGGACTCTGCCACAGTCCTGGAAGTTGTGCAGTTGGGGTCATATGAGAGTTTACGACTAGCCTTTTACAGGGGCCCAAAATCTAGCTTACCTCTGAGTCCATGAAAGCGACTATAAAGGCATGGGAAGTTACCACGGCCCTGGTGTCTCCTAGCTTTGTGGGAGTTACACCCTCTGGCCCCTGTGGATAAACCCAAACCTCCCTCATTTTTGCTCCCTACAGGACCTCATGATTTGGGCCAGTAGGGGCATTAAGGTGTTGGGAGATATCACCAGGGAGGGTGACCTTATTACTTTTGACCAATTAAAGGCAAGACATGACTTACCCAACTCATACTTCTTTTGCTATCTGCATGTTCGCCATGCATTTCAGGTGCAGTTCTGTAGTCGGAAGGTAGAGTATCTCCCTTCAGCTCTTGAGAGCCTTTTGTCAAATGAAGATTTGGTTAAACCACTATCAACAACGTACAAATCTTTATTTAAGAAAACCCCTCCAGGGGTGTCCAGATGGAGTGAAAAGTGGGAGAGGGAAATCACAGATATCCAGGGGGAAGATTGGGACGATATGTGGAATCATCCCTTCAAGCACTTGGTGTCTCCCAGGGATCGTCTGATCCAGTTTAAATTCCTACACAGAATGTATTATACATCGGCCAGGTTGTCCCACATCTAACCCTCATCTAGTAGTGAATGTTGGAGATGTTCATTCTCCCCAGCCAATGTGGAACATATATTTTGGAGCTGTCCACAGGTACAGAGTTTCTAGTCTGGGATCACCTCCTGTATCTCTGAGATTCTTAGTGTTCCGGTCCCTATGACGCCTAGGGTTTGCCTTCTAGGTTTGGTAGAGGAGGTGGTTCCTTCTCTGGCACATCGCACCTTACTAAATATAGGGTTATTCTATGGTCGAAAGGCTATTTTGCTCAAATGGAAAAAGTCAGGTGCTCCTACACGGTCATATTGGAAGGGTCTGGTGAACTCTGTGATCCATCTTTACAGAGCAACATATAGGTCAAGATGTTGTGAAAAAAAATTCATAATGTATGGCAGTCATGGTTGGATTCTTCCTCCACTGTGGGTTAAACACATGTATGATTAGATGCTACAGTAGTCGCTACTGTTGAATGACAGAATGGATAATAATGGGATGATACAGTGATTGACTGAACAGATACTTGCCTGTCTACCCTCACAGCTAGTGCTGAGTATCCTGCCTGATGAATAACATGTTATCACCTTGTTTGAATTAACTGAGGCTATTGCCTTAGATTTCCTGGTTCTGGTCAGTCGGAGTTTGAGGGGAAGGAGGGTGGGGAAGATGGGGGCAAGTTGACTTTGGGTAGTTGAACTATGTTAGTTCAGTTACTGGCCCTGCGTGGGCACTGGGCGGAGTGGGTATTTTGAGTACTTTACAGAGCAGCAAACACTCCTCGCATGCTCTGAATCATACAACAAGAAATGGTACATACGTGCTGCCCTTTAAGTCAGAATAAGGACCAATAAGTCATAAAGATTTTGAGGCCAAGACCTCACTAAAGTGTAATCATTGTGAATAGGCCATCAAAATGTCCATTGATTATAGCTTCCTAGCCATAAGGGGCTTCAATCCCCCAACTATAAACATAAGCTGTTTAAATAGCAAACGAAGAAAAAAAAGGGAGTGGGGGGAACACTTAGAGCATGATGCCAAGGCTGGCTAGAATTAGGGGAACATTAGAAGAGGTAAAGAGAGAGGGAGGAAAAAGAAGTGAGTTTGTCCAGGGTTGCTCCAGTCATTATCGGTCTTGCTCTCCCGGGACCTGCAGATAGGCCAGCCAAGGGGACCATATTTTGTCAAGGATGGATTTTTTTATCTCATAGGCCACTCACGATTTTTTCATTCAACATGATCCACGTAAGTTTTCATTTCACAAAGTCACTATCTAATAACAGGGCTTTTTCACGCAGTTGCTATAGCGATTTTAGCTGCTAAGAACATAAAGGTCTGGGTATGTCATGGGACATTTTCAACAGGTTTGTTTAGTAGGGCTATACTTGCATCTTTAGTGATATTAGCCATTGTGATTGAGAAAATAAATGAATGAACCCTTACCCAAAAGTGACAACCCTTAAGGCACATCCATCATATGCATGTGCAATAGTGTAAATATCTGGCCACAACCCCTGAAGAATGCGGCTGAGGTGCCTGGATATATTTTTGACAAATGCTCCTGTACCAAGTACCATCTGGCGTGCACTTTATAACGTCACCATTTTTGCTAGGTAAATATATCTCTAAAGGTGATATTGCCATGCAATTTTCACCACGTGTTGGTAACAACCCATGCAACCCATACATACAAAGAAACCAAACCAAATAAGCTCAGAAATTAAGTTATGTGTAATAAAATGGAATGACACAGGGAAAAGGTATTAAACACACGAGAAATGCAGGTGCAAAAAAGGCATGGAAAGCCAAGACACCAGCTGAAATCTATCCGTAATTAGAAAGCAATCCTGCCCCTTGTCAGTACAAACTAATATCAGCTGATTCAGTCTCAACTGATGGCGTGTAAAAAGGTGTCTTGTTACCACAATAAACATCTCATGATGGATAAAAACAAAGAACTCTCTCAAGACCTTTGCAACCTTATTGTTGCAAAACATACTGATGGTACTGAATATTTCAGTGAGCACTGTTGGGTCCATAATCCACAATTGGAAAGAACATCTTTTTACCATAAACCTGCCATGACCAGGTGCAAGAATTTTGAAACAGGAGTGAAAAGAATTATCAGAAGAGTTGTCCAAGAGTCTAGACCACTTGTGGAGAGCTTCAGAAAGACCTGGAATTAGCAGGTACAATTATTTCAAAGAAAACAATAAGTAATGCACTCAACCACCATGGCCTGTATGCACACTCACTACGCAAGGCTCAATGCTATATTTTTGGTTGGGGGCATGTTGCAGAAGACAATATGAACTCAGGAACATGTTACATGAGGCTAGTAGAGAACAATGCTATTACCCTAATCAATTTTCTCACTACAATCTGCTGCCATCCGTGGCCTCTGTGCCGCATGATGTTACATGTCAGGTCAAACTCCGTCCAATCAATTATGTCACAAATGGCATCATTGTGGGTTGAAATGCATTGGATGGCGTTAGACGTGACGTGAAATGTCATCACACATATCGGCGGTGGCTGGAGGATCATAACTTGCTTTTATTATGTTTTATTCTTGATGGGACTGTATATTATCATGTGGGTGCGCATTTTTCATTTCAATAAAAAAGGAGATTCATATTTTCTACTCTAGAAGGCATCGCTTCCCTTCTGGTCTCTGCTGTTTGTGAGTCTGCCTTTCACACATAGGAAGAAGAAGCTAAAGTTTACCTTGGTTGCTTGGGACTGATCCCACAAGCGCATATGACCTTGTAAGCAGTGTACAGTACAGTACATCCCTCACGTTTTTGTAAATATTTTATTATATTTTTTCACATGACAACACTGAAGAAATTACACTGCTACAATGAAAAGTAGTGAGTGTACAGCTTGTATAATATTGAAAATTTGCTGTCCCCTCAAAATAGCTAACACACAGCCATTAATGTTTATTGTCAAAAACCGCCTCTTTTTTTTACATTTCACTGCCTTTTTGGTGAATGGATAGGGGTAGTATATACCCAATTCCCATTCACATGGGGGGGAGGTGGGATGTGGGGACCCCCAGATTCCGCCCACAGACCCCAATAACCACCAGCCAGGGTTGTTAGGAAGAGGCCAACCCCCATGTTGAGGGCATGCGGCCTGGTATGGTTCAGAAGGGGGGGGGGGCGCTCACTCGTCCTCTCTATTTCCTGACCCGCCAGGCTGCATGCTCGGATAAGGGTATGGTATGGATTTTGGGGGGGACCATATTCCATTTTTTTTTATCTTGACATGGGGGGGGGGGAGTCCCCACCAAATCCATACTAGACCCGAAGGGCCTGATATGGACCTGAGGGGGGACCCCACGCTGTTTTTTTCACACTTTTTTTTTGCCGGTAAGTTTTTTTTTTTACATTCAGTCAGGGTTCCCCGCTGACAGCTGATGACTCATTGGTTGTTAAGGACAGGGCCTCCTCCTTAGCAACCAGTTATATATATAGACAGTTTTAAGTTCAGTTCAGTCACTTTTTTTTTTTGTAAAAAATGGATGTCAGCGGATATGAAAAGGGATGTAAAAATTGACATCCGTATCCGTTTTTGACCTTTTTTTTTTACAAAAAAAAAGTGACTGAACTGAACAAAAAAAAAAAAAACGGAACGTCCATGTGAAACTAGCCCAAGGTTCATGAGGATGTGAAATAAAATGTGAAATAGTCTTCCTTAGAAACTGCTTCTAGTAGATAGCTTTGTTCTGAAAAGAAAATTGGACCACATGCTATAAGGATCCTTTGGAATCAACTACAGTTTGTAAGGAAAGCTTTTTTTTTCCTTTGTCAAATTGGATGGACATATGTCTATCCATCTCTCTACACACAGGTCCTATTTTTCATTGTGTAAGCTATGGCATTTTAAGCAAACAGCTGCATCAAGGGAAATCATTTAATGAATACATAAATATGCAGTTCTTCACAGAACAATTAAAAGGAACTAATTAAGGGAACTTTCCACAAATGAAATTTTGAACATGCAGATTTCACCACCTGCCGTTCACACAGCAATTACAGTTTTAATGTGATTAATGAGCAGTGCAAAATGAAAAGGAAAAAAAGCACAGCTCACTTTTACAGTAACTGTAGTTTTAACAAATTTAACAATTTAATGTCCATGTCATGGCTTACAAATATACTCACCCGGTGTACCAAACTGAATGCAGTTTTCCAGTGTTCTGACAAAGTCAGGGTCACTAAGCTTAATGATATGTAAACTGTTGGCTTTTTCCATATTTTTCACCCATTTATTTGCTTGACCCTGTGGATCAATCATCAAAGGCCATCGCCTGGCGTTCCTGTAATGCATTCATAGAAATACTTAGCACTAATTATTTATACATTACATAAGCATTCATTCTTCAGTGTGGCTTATTGAATGTAATCACTTTCTTATCTCATCAAAGAAAGCATGAATAATTCAAATGAAGATAACACCGATAAGTAAACATTTGCTTTTGTATTAAAGATAAGGTGAATGTTATCAAGTCACTATTTCAAATTAACTTTATAAAAGTGAAAACTAAGTTGTAATTGCCTTTGTTTGAAAGGAAAGTGTTTGTAATCTACACTAGGAACTGAGTAAATGTAATTAATGAAACATAACTCCAACCAGGCTCTGTATTAATGATAAAACTGTAGACTAATTAGCCACAAATTTGCAAAGGAAACTATGGTATGTAAACAGATATTTTTCTTTTTTTTAAAAAAAAGGATAAAAATCGACACAATGAGGTTGATTTACTAAAGCTGAAGGGTGCAAAATCTGGTGCAGCTGGGCATGGTAGCTAATATGCTTCTAACTTCAACTTGTTAAAATAAAGGATAAGTTCACCTTTTGGAACATGTTCCACCCGTATTTAGGTAAAATGTAAAATGTTCCAAAAGCTGCAGCCATTCCCCCCTCCTTTCCCAGTGACAGCGGGCCGGCATCTTTCCCGGGGCGCCTGTTGTTATTCTTTGAAACTAACATGGCCATGTGGGGCTCTGCCCACCAACCACGTCATTCATTCATAGTCCTCTGTAAATGGGAAACTACAAGTCAGCTTGTAGTTCTCAATGAACTACCATGGCACTGTTGAGCACTCAGGTAGTTCATTGATTCTTCCTGTCAATAACTGTCTGCTCGTACAAAGTAAACAGATAAAATGACAGAGCAAATTAAAAAAAACTGCACAATTGTTCTAAAATAAGCATAAACATCAAAAACAGCCACAAACTCCACGGAGAAATATAGCACAGTCCCAAGCCAGAAATTCATTAACAGAGTTGCTCTAAAAATAAAGGTTCTGTGAAAGCAACTGCTCCACCTGCCATCGTTAGTTGAGTGATCCTGTGACAATCACTTCCACCATAGGCAAAATGCTCACTTCTATCATGGAAGGTCAGTAGCACTTGTGGCTCTAAACCTAGCCTTGGACGTCCCAGGAACTTCTTATGGCATGTAGAATCACAATCCAGGTGCCGATATCATAGGTGGTCCCCAAAATATAAAACACTTGCCATAGTATAAAAATCCTTAAAAGCGTTATTAGAGGCATAAACATTGTACTTACATCATTTAGAACATGTAATCATATTAGGAACAAAACAAGCCGGCCGGCTAATCGCAGCTACCCCTACTTCTGGGATTTGAGAAGCATGGTGACATCATAATGTATGACAAAATGCGCTTCTCGAATGGGTAGCTGCAATTATCCGACCAGCTTGTTTTGTTTCTAATGCAATTACATGTTCTTCATGATGTAAGTGCAATATTTTAAGCCTCCAATAAAGCTTTTAAGGATTTTTATACAATGCAAGCCTTTTGCATTTTGGGGACCATCTATGATACTGATACCTGGATGGTGATTCTACATGCCCTAAGAGGTTCCTGGAATGACCAAAGGCCCTGGCAGGATTTAGAGCCACAAGTGCTACTGACCTTCCATGATAGAAGGTCCGTGCTATCTGGTAAGCTAGCATTTTGCCTATGGTAGAGGTGACTGTGACAGGAACACTTAACCACTTGCCGACCAGCCACCGTCATTATTCTGCGGCAGGTCGGCATGATCCTGCGAACCATCGTAGCTATACGTCGGTCCCTTTAAGCTGGATAGCAGGCGTTTACACATGTAGGTGGTTTACATTCCTATTACAAGGGATGTAAACATCCCTTGTAATAGGAATCTATTGTGACAGGTCCTCTTTATAAAGAGGCACGGGGTCAGTAAGACCCCAAATCTCTCCTCCAGGCTGGAAAGCATGAGATATAAAAAATAAATTCACCAATCTCATGCTGACAGCCGCAATCACGGCTTTGTTTACTTCCGGGAACCTGAGCGTGAAGTCGTAACGTCGTGCCCAGGCCTCCGCCGGACGATTCCTTCTCCAGGCCCCCAATGGCACAGAAGAGCCCGGAGAAGCACCGGATGGTGGCAGGAGGGGGGGATGTCCACTCCCATTGCTTATAAGAATGATCAAGCAGTGGAACTGCCACTATGATCATTCTTATCGCACACAGAATCGCCAGCTGCAAATAATGATATCTGAATGATGCCTATAGCTGCAGTCATCATTGAGATATCCCCTCACAAAGTCAAGGACGTCATATGACGTACTGTGGTAGGGAAGTGGTTAAATTAGGCTAGTATGAATATCTGGATTTGACTTGATATTAGCTTCTTGCAATCCCCTGCAAAGTAGCACTAGGAGTCAGCCATGTGTCTTATATGCTTTACAACAACAAGCATATCCCAGTGCTCACAGTCACTGGTCGTGATCAAATATATTAAGTAGCAGCTAAGAGGGAAAAGGTATTTCACGGACACCAACTAATAATAGTAATAAAATACTAAATGGCTCGCGATATTGGACTCCATAAAGTGTATGTAGAACACATAAACCAAATATGTGAACCATTCCGCTCACATATGTAAACGCCGTTCAAACTACACATGTGAGGTATCGCTGCGTGCGTTAGAGCACGTGCAACAATTCTAGCACTAGACCTCCTCTGTAACTCTAAACTGGTAACCTGTAAAAAAAATTAAAGCGTCGCCTATGGAGATTTTTAAGTACTGAAGTAAGTTTGGCGCCATTCCATGAGTGTGCGCCATTTTAAAGCGTGACATGTTAGGTATCTATTTACTTGGTGTAACATCATCTTTCACATTATACAAAAAAACTGGGCTAACTTTACTGGATTGTTATTTTTTAATTCACGAAACCATTTTTTTTCCAAAAAAAAGGCGTTTGAAAAATGATTGCGCAAATAGCGTGCAAGATAAAAAGTTGCAATGACCGCCATTTTATTCCCTAGGGTGTCTGATAAAAAAACATATATAATGTTTGGGGGTTCTGAGTAATTTTCTAGCAAAAAAAAATGATGATTTTTATATGAAGGAGAGAAGTGCCAGAATAGGCCCAGTATGGAAGTGGAAGACATACTTATATTATTTTTATATTTTTACATTGTTAAAGGTTGCAAAGTCAATGAAGACCCATTCTTACAGGAATCATTTAAAATAGTAAATTGTGAAAATAAAGTATATCCAAATTTTCTGAAATGTATAACCTAGTCTGAGTAAGCTATTAAACAAATATTTTTATTTGGAAGCTTACTGAATAAAGACAAGCTGCCAAACTTTTCAGGAACCAATCCAGAAGGTTATAAACCTGATTTAGAGATTAAGCTCAGCGACAAGAATAACAATGGCGCAATAAGTGTTGCTTAGTGCCATAAACTTGTTCAGCTGTAATGTGCTTCTTAAAATAGAAAAGAGCAGTGCTGCTTTTTGGATCTGTCAGCTCTGTCCAAAACCTGTGACATTCAAATAACACCTTATACACAAGCAAGCAAATTTTGAATTGCAATTTTTACTGTACAATCATGCAACCAAACACAGACACATTCCATCATGTAAAAAAAAGCTCCTGACAATTGTACAATAAAAAAAAAAACTTGCTTGTCATTTAAATGTAGAATTTGGCAACAACACAGACACCTGCAGAGTTTTCAGAGCTGCTGTGTCAAAAATATATTTCCCTGTTTTTACTATCTGCTGTTTGCTTAATACTTGGAATATAATTCTAGCCAACGCTTTCTTCTACTTTTGGATACCCTGTGTAAGGGGTTAAAAAGATTTCTTCCTACTCAGTAGACGTGTGTGATTTGGTTTCGTTCTCTTTCAATTTTCAGGCGAAAATGTCATTTTCGGAGATTCAGATGTTCGTATTTTCGAAAGGACATAGCAACTAATCTACATGAATCCGAAAAAGGTATATCAAGGTTTTTGGATTTATTACACTAGGTCACATGCCCTCAACATGGGCGGAGTCATAGGCGTGTGCAGGGGTGTTGGATGTGCCAGGGCACACCCTAATCAGCCTGTGCTCCAGGGCCAATGATAAGGCAGTACAGCCTGCAATCCTGTACCGACACATGTTCTATTAGTTCAAAAGGGGGGCCCAGGAACCTGCCAAGCAGAAGGAATGGCTGTATTGCTTTATTGCACATATCGATCCTCTTGTTCCTCCCACTGCAGCACTTCCGGCTTCTCCTCCTCTTCCCTCTGGCTGAGCTGTAGGGGGATTGGTTCTAGCATCTGCACCTCCACCCTGTCTTCCTTTTTCAGTCTTAAATGTAAGGCATCAGGGGTCTGTTTAGAACCCTGATATTTCACCAAAGCCCCTCAAAATGGCAGCTAAAAATGTAATAAACAAAATCTAAAATTGTATTTTTTTTATAAAAAAAAAAAAAAAAGAAAAAGGATTTGTTCACATGTGCTTTGCACTAGTTTACTGCCTCTGTTGCTCTGTGCTCTCTTCCCCACAACCCTGGCCCAGTCTGCAGGCTTGGGGCTTATCAGAATATGGACGCCCCATTTGACATACAGATCCCGCCCCCCCCCCCCCCCCCCCCCCATGTGAATGAATATGGGGTAAAAAACACAGAAACAGCTTTTAAAAAGTGCTTTATTTGAAAAAATAAATAAATGCCCCCTGAAGCAGACCCCCACACTGTTTTTTTTTTTACATTATTTTTAACTGTCACTTGTTTTGTTTATCTGTTGACAGCGGGTAATGCTGCTGACAGCAAATGAGTCATGGTTATTCACAATCAGCGCTATTCTGAATGAAACAAAACTAATGCTTAAGATACAAAACAAAATTCAAAAATAATTAATACTTCACAAAATGAATGAATCTGAAAATTAAACAACATTTTCCAGTATGCATATGTCTACGACTTAGCCTGTGGAGCACATTTTAGTTGGGTGGATAAAAACAGCTTTTAATCACAGTTTCAGCTTTTTGAACAGGTATGGAGTGTCCAAAAAATTTGGAAAAAGCAAAATTGAGATCAGTAATCCCTGAAAAGGCAGCAAAAGCAGCTACCTAATTCAAGGGTTTAGAGCTATAAGGGGAAGCTTAAGCATTGATAACTGTGAGGAGGTAACATCCCAGCAACCCGGATGAATGAAGAGCCCTCTTTTTGCCTGACTAGGTGGAATAGAGGTCCTGAATACCTGCGCCTCAATAGTTGAGAGGTCTGTTTACAAGATACTACTGCAGTAGCAGACAAAGATTCCATCCCAAGATCTCCTTACTGGAGGTAGAAAAGTGTTAATGGCAGTGCCAAAAATTGGCCTAGCCTTAAATGGTAAGCAAAGAAAATGTTTCTTGCATGTTCTTGGCATTCGAAGAACACAGTCACAGAACCCTACATACCTGAAGAGGCTTGATGCCCCTGCAAGACACACATTTAGAGGTTTGCAAGAGACCATTACAGTCAAATCACAGGGCTGCAGTCATTTGTTCTACAAGCGCCAGGACACAAGGGTTTCTCCTTGAAATAGGGCCATCTTCTTTAAGAGACTTAATCCACACTGACATAGATTCACAAATCTGAGTCACCACCAATAAGGAATAGACAGTTACACCATATAACTTAAACTGAGACTTAAAGAGGGATTCCACCTAAAAAAAAATATTAAAAGCCAGCAGCTATAAATACTACAGCTGCTGACTTTTAATAAATGGACACTCACCTGTCCCGGGTTCCAGCGATGCCGGCAGCCGAGGCCGATCGATCGCTCGGCTCTCGGCTGCTGCCGTCACCATTCTAGGTGAGGGAATCAGGAAGTGAAGCGAATCGGCTTCACTTCCCGGTTCCCTACTGCGCATGCGTGAGTCGCGCAGCGCAATAGAAATTCTCTGCGCTGTCACTGGGACCCGTGTGTGTCCCAGCAGACAGCACGGCAGGACAGGATATGACATAGACTCCCACGGGAGTCTATGCCCGGAAGTGGGTGTAAATACCTGTCTTTGACAGGTATCTCCACCCCCCTCCCCCCTGTAAGGTGCCAATTGTGACACCGGAGGGTTCCGATTAGCGGAGGTTCCACTTTAGGGTGGAACCCCGCTTTAAGTAGAGAATCCAACTGATAGTTGAAATCCGAAGCCCCTAAAGTATGGGTAAAAACCCAGAAACACCTAAAGTAAGACCATCAGCAATATGATGGTATGTTTGTTTTCATTCCTTGTATAGGAATACTCTACATATCCTGTGAAGGTCTTTGCAGCCATAATAGCTAAAAAAAAGTACCTGGAACAACAGGCTGATCCTCTAATTGCTGGGTACAATAAAATGCATCAAGGTATCAAGGACTCCTTGTAAAGCTGAGTCAAATGGAACTTACTGTAACACAGGCTCTTCATAAGAAGGATGTGAAGACTCTGAATTTGAATCAGATATGGTAATAGGGACCTCATGCACACTTATGCCCTATACACACGGTCGGACATTCAGACCACAAAATCTGTCTGATTTTTTTCCGACTGATTTTGTCCAAAACTGGTGTTGCATACACATGGTCGGACAAAGTTGTCGGAAAATCCGATCGTCCAGAACGTGATGACGTTCATTCGTTACGATGGGACTACGTTCAGGCTAGTAGCCAATAGCTTTCATCTCGTAATTTGATCTGAGCATGCGTGGCACTTTGTCCGATCGGAATTCTGTACAAACGATCGGACAAAGTCCGATCGGATCATGTTGTCGGAAAATTTTATATCCAGCTCTCAAACTTTGTTGGTCAGACATTCCGATGGAAAAAGTTTGATGGAGCCCACACACGGTCGGATTATCTGACAACACGGTCCAATCGGACATTTTCCGTCAGAGTGTCCAACCGTGTGTACAAGGGCTTAGAGGTGAAGGTTCAGTAAAGCCAGAATCTAATTCTGGTGTGGATGGTGCAGGAGTGTGCTGGGAGTCTTTTTGAAAGTATTTCTTTATTAACTGTGCACAAAGCAATAAAAAATCCAAAATGGATATTAGAGGTCTTGTGAGCATATAGAAAGTTTCAGCCACACTCCGCAAAGCTATACAGGCATACCCTATTTTTAAGTACACAATGGGTTTTATTTACATAAGCTGGAAAGTGCAAAATCAGGCTCACTTCTGCATAGAAACCAATGAGCTTCCAGGTTTTATTACCAAAGCTTAATTGAACAAGCTGGGGTTAGAAGCTCATTGGTTTCTATGCAGAAGTGAGCCTGATTTTGCACTTTCCAGCTTTAGTAAATAAATCCCATTGTATTGTTTCAATGGATGATAAAGGAAAAATATATTGTTGGTTCTCATAATAGGTTTTCTTTCAAAACAGTTTAGAGTCATAATGGTCGCTGATATTTGCCTATTATTGCATTTCAGAAGAGTAAAGTTATAATGAATATCATTAGAATGCAAGAAAAATCTTATTTTCTCTTTCAATAATTTTTATTGAATTTCATTCTTTGGTAAATACATCATGTATAGACAGAAAATAGAAGTAAAGCAAAAACATAACATAAAAAAAACAGAGAATTCAAATGAAGCAGGATGCATCAATCAGAAAAAAAAAGTCAAGATATACAAGGTATCTTATACAGATATAATTGGGGCTATTATATGTCAAGAAGGGCTTGGAGTGTAAAGATCCACTTCATTGAAAATTTGTAATAAAGATGTATATAAGAAAAAGGGACACAAAAATTAAAAAAAATATATATATATGTAAATATATATATATATAAATATACATACAGAAACATAGATAAAAAAAAGGTAGGAATTTGATTAGATTTAAATGTGAGGTGTAGAAGATTTAAGATATAAACATATCGGCAACTTCTAAGGAGACCCCCAAGGTCACCACTCCACCCCAATGGGCTCACACTGTGGAGTGGGATAGCTCGGGGGACTCCCGCCGAAGAACTCCCCATCTACGTCCCTTTAAACCCCCGGACAGCACCCAGAAATTGTGCTCCCCGGAGGGAAGTGAACAGCTGGACTTCAAAATTCCCAATTAAATTCCAAATGAACTCTTTAGAACTAGTAAACTCTAGTCCGAACCACAAAGGTTAACTAAGGAAAAATGTAGTAGAATAAGGTAACATCTAATCAATTACTAGATATGAGAAATCCTGCTTAAAGAAAAACAACAACAAAAAAAAGGAAAAGTAGAAAGTGTAGTCAGGAGAGAAGAGGTAGGGTAAGGAAGGGAGAGTTGTACAGGATTCAGGGTCCTGGCTCCATCCATGTAGAATTTAAGACAGAAGGTGTCCTGGAAACAATTGTACTTGGATGTGTTGGGCCCATGGATCCCATGTCATTTCAAATTGTTGAGTGGTATTCCGTAATTTAGCTACTATTTGTTCCTGAATCATAATCCAAGAAATTTTTTGCCTGGTAGCCACAAGAGAAACCCTAGAAGTTTTCCAAGCTTTTGCTAAAGTGATCTTGGCTCCCAAGCACATAAAAAAGATTAGTTGTTGAGTATGTTTAGGGGTATTGTGTAGCCTGCGGTTCAGAAGGATATATGAAGGATCTTGTGGGATTGGGGCTTTCGTGACCTTCCTCACTAGATGTATAAAGTTATTCCAAAAGTTTCGTATGCGAGGACAAGACCACCATATATGTAACATTGTACCTAAAAGACCACATCCTCTGAAACAGAGCGGTGAAATCTCTGAGTACATCTTTGAAAGTCTCACAGGAACATAATACCATTTCGTTAGAATTTTGACATTAGCTTCGATTAAGGAAATATTTAAAATACCTTTGGAAGAACGTCTAAAAACTTGAAACCACAATTCCGTATCTAGTTGGATGTCCAAGTCTTCTTCCCAAGAACGAGCATATGTCGGTTTGTCACTCCTATCTGCCAGGGACGAGTAGATAAGGGAAATACCTCCTTTGCGATGACCATGTTTTAAGCACCATTGCTCGTAAATCGTAACATTGTAACTATTTGGTTTGTCAAGTTCAAGAGAATGTATAAAACGTTTAATCTGTGAAAGTCTCAATTGTTCTGAATCGGGCATCTCTAGTTTGGAGTAGCAGTGTCTCATTGAGATGGGTCCATTTGGTGTAATGAAATGTCCAATTCTGAAAAGGCCCTTGTTCAACCACCAATGAAAATCTTGGATGTTCAGGCCAGGAGGGAAATCAGGATTATGGAATAAATGTACGAGAGGTCTCAGTGGGGAAATCAGGTGTTCATTTTTGTATAGTCTGTCACAAAGTGCTAGGGATTGAGAAAGCGTTGGGGACAATATGGCAGGTCTTTGCTTTGTTGGTCTCCATATTAGATGATCTAATGTGTAGTCAGGTACTGCCTGGTTCTCAATAGAAACCCAGTCTGGACAATTGGTTTTAGTATATATTGCTGAAAATTGTGCTAGTTGTGCTGCTTGATAATATAAAAAGAGGTTAGGAAGTCATAAACCACCTTGGGTTGTCCGGCGGAACAGGATGTCACGCGCCAGTCTATGTCCCTGTTTTCCCCAGACAAATCCAATCACTTTTGATTGGAATTTGTTGAGATTCGACTTTTTAATAGGTATGGGAAGGGCTCTGAATAAGTACAAAATTCTAGGAAATAAGTTCATCTTGACTGCATTGAGCCTGCCCAGCCAAGACAATCCTTCTTTAGACCATTTAGTTAAATCTGCTTCTAAAGATTTGAAGGCGGGTGGGTAATTAGCATTGTATAAATTACTGACACATTTGGTGAGAGAAATACCTAAATAGGGAATCCTATCTGTAGCCCAGGAAAAGGGAAAGAAGGGCGCAAGTCGGGAGATGGTTAATGAGGGAACCGAAATATTGAGAGCAACTGACTTGGAAATGTTAACTTGGAGACCTGAAATAGTTCCGAAATCCCGAAGGAGATGAAGTAAGTTGGGGGTGGAAATTAAGGGTGAGGTCAGAAATATAAGCATATCATCAGCAAAGAGAGCACATTTATGCTCTTCTAAACCACAACGAACACCTTTAATATTTATATCTGCTCTAATGGCGATGGCTAGAGTTTCTATAGCTATAATAAAGATTAACGGTGACAAGGGACAACCCTGTCTAGTACCTCTATGGATATCTAATGGTTGAGAGAGGTGGCCTAATAGACGTACTTGAGCAGAGGGGGTTGAATATAGGGATTTTAGAATGTTCATAAAATTTGCTCCGAAACCCCATTTGGTGAGAATTTCAAAAAGATATGGCCATGAAACAGAATCAAATGCCTTCTGCAAGTCCAAAGACAGCAGAAGGCCTTCTTGTGCCGGGCCCCCGTCCCAGTGCGAATTCAATAATGATATTAAGTCAATTGCCCTTCTCACCTGATCCATTCCCTGTCTCCCCGGGATGAAGCCCACCTGATCCTTATGAATATAGTTAGATATAAAACTGGACATTCTGTTGGCTAATATTTTAGTCATAATTTTAAGATCATTATTGATCAGCGAAATGGGTCTGTAATTTCCCACTTCACTAGTATCTTTACCAGGTTTCGGAATAACAGAGATAAATGCAGTATTAGAATCATTTGGGAGGGGGGCTCCATCCCGGAGAGAATTAAAGAAACGAGCCATGTAGGGAGCTAATTTTGGTCCAAAAGTCTTATAATATCTGACTGAGAAACCGTCGGGGCCCGGTGCTGATTCTGATTTAAGGGCTTTTATGACGTCAAGTATTTCGGCAGGGGAGAAGGAATCATCCATTAGTTCTTTATGAGTTTGATGTATGTAAGGTAGATCGAGGTGATCGAGGAACTGATTTCTAGCTTTGGAATGTGTATGAGTTGTCATAGAGTAGAGGTTTTCATAAAAATCATGAAATGATTTCAAAATTTCTACCGGATTTTGTGTAAGGGTACCCGACGATTGTCTGATTTTAGGGAAGACCAAGGTACGAGTTCGAGGACACAATTTACTCGCGAGTTTGGCACCTATTTTATCTTTTTGATAATATAAGCGAGCACCTGTCCATCGCAGATGTTTTTCTGCTGAGGTAGTGAGTGAGAGATTAAGTGCAATGCGTGCTCTATCAAGTTCAGCCAGGCTCTCTGGGGTAGGATGTTTTTTATGACTTTTGCTAAGTGTTTGGAATTCCTCTTTGAGTCGTATAAGCTCTGCGGAGTGTTCCTTTTTGAGTCGGGCTGAGAGTTGAATTATTTTACCCCTCATGACCGCCTTGTGTGCCGCCCACAGGGAGCCTGGCGAAATTGAGTCTGTATTATTATCTGTAAAGTAGTCCGAAAGGGCTGAGTTTAATACCGCACAGTGAGCTGGATTGTTTAGAAGAGACTCATTAAGCCTCCATTGGAACGGACGTTTATCTCCTCCTCCCCCTCTAATAATTAATGAAACGATGGAATGGTCAGAGAGAGAGGAATCATAAATTTTGGAGGATTCAACCAAAGAGATGAGATGTGGAGGAATAAAGATATGGTCTATTCTGGTTAAAGTATTATGAGGGATAGAAAAGTGAGTGTAGTCTTTGGATCGGGGATTCATTTCTCTCCATATGTCTATTAGGCCTGCTGATTGGATGGAATGTGCAACCCTAAGACTGCATTTAGGAGGTCTTTTGGGCATTGGCTTAGTAGGATTGGATCTGTCTGAGGAAAGGTCAAATGGGATGTTCGAATCTCCCGCCAGAACAACAATTCCCTTCAGATGGGATTTCAGCGTCAAGAGAGTCTTTTCAAAAAATTTGTCCTGGCGGGAGTTCGGAGCATAGTAGGAAACAAATGTGTATGTTACTGAATTAATTGATCCAGAGACCAGGATGTATCGGCCTTCTGGGTCTCTAATTGTTTTAGAATGATGAAAATGAACTTTGTTGGCAAAGCATATCGCAACCCCTTTTGTTTTATTGGAAGCATTAGCTAAATAAAATTGAGAAAAGTTTTTGTGAAGGAAAATGGGGTTATAAGAAATGGGAAAGTGTGTCTCCTGCATCAAGATAACATCAGCTTTGAGGGCATGAAATTGTTGCAAGATTTTACGCCTTTTCACTGGGGAATTAAGGCCTTGAACATTATTGGACATTATACGGAGATCAGATTGTACCGGTGAGGTAGAGTTCATGGGAAGAGCATGTAGGAGATAATACTATGAACAAAAGGAATACCTGTCTTTGTGGTGATCCCTGGCAGATAGGAGATGACACCTGTTCTTTTGAGGAAATGCTTGTGAGAAAAAAACAAGGAGAATCCAACCAGGCCCTGATCCTGTACAACGGAGATGGGAAGGAAGATGTGATTAGACTGGGAAGGGTAAGAAAGGGAGAGTGGAAAGGAGGAAGAAGAAAGTAGGGAGATAGAAATCAAATAAAAGTGCATCAGAATATGCATTATATAAAATAACAATTCAAGCCAAAAAAAAAAAAAAAAAAATTAGTAATGTATACAATAAATAAAATAGGAAGGGAAAAAAAATCCCAAAGCGGCCCAAAAGGGTCGCTGTAAACAAACCCCGGTAGGAGAAATAGTTCTCCTATCGAAGTAAACAGGGGGGTGCATTGTACCCACCCTGGACAACCTCGCCACATAGGTTGATTATCTCAAAGGCACTAAAACAAAAAAAAATCTGAGCCCAGACTATAATAAACATAGGGGAAGTATAAATAATGTGCAACTGCCCCCCTCTTCCTCTACAATATGAGTGACCATGACTTAATGTCAAAAAGAGCCATTATAAGAATAAAAATAAAGAAAAAAAAAAACCATCAAATAAAAAGAGAAAAGGTCAGTTGGAGAGAAAAATAAAATTATAGAGGAAGAGGGGTCTAATACAGGCATTACAGTAAATTTATATGTCAAAAGGGAGAAATATTTTGAAATTTTCCACTTTAGAAAAGAGAGAAAATAAATAAATAAATAAATAAATATCCTTTTTAATGTCTTCTGTGGGAAAAAGCCTGGAGAAGTTTCCAGGAAAAACAGGACCAAATGTCAACCCGGTCCTGGTAAAGGTTCGGCCCTAAGGACAAACCGTAAGGAAGACAAAAAACGTTTTCTTCCTTTTTTCTGTCCTTTTTTTTTTTCCTTCTTTCCACAAAAATTGGACAGTTCAGGTGTATCTTCAGGTTGGTGGAGATTCCCTCGATCTCTTGGGCATCTGTTTCTGCCATATTTGCGTCAAGGGGCTTGTCGGTGAGGGGCGTTTGGATGACGAGGATCCTTTCGGTGTAGAAGTCTGTGGAAGTTCCTGGGTGATCATTCCCAATTGAAGCAGGAGCCGTTCACCATCTTGGAACGTCGAGAAGTGGTATGGTTTATTATTATAAGAGAAATTCAGGCGGAGAGGAAAGGCCCATCTGTAAGGGATTTCATTGCTCGTCAGAACTTGAAGTAGAGGTTTAAGAGCTCGTCGTTTTTGGACTGTGTATGGTGATAGATCGGTAAAAATTTGTATGGAATGATCCTGAAATGTCAGAGAATCTGAGGTTCTGGAAACTCTCATTATCTCTTCTTTCACTGAATAGTAGTGAGGTTTCACTATAATGTCTCTAGGAAGACCATCTGAGCGAAGAGGTTGCAGAGCCCTGTGAGCCCTGTCTAATTCTAGACGATCTTGTGAAATAGTGGGAATTAAGCTTTTGATGAGGTCTTGGATAGCGAGATGAATGTCCTTGATAGATTCAGGAATGCCTCTAACACGGAAATTATATCTCCTCGACCTATTTTCAAGGTCTTCAATTTTGGCTGTGGCTGTTTCTAAATGATCCTGGAGTTCTTGAATCCTGGCTGTGTTTTGGTTAATGCGTAGGCATGACTGATCTGATTTTTGCTCTATTACATCAATCCTGGTTCCTAGTTGTTGCAAATCAGCATGGATGGAAGCTGTGATCTGTGAGGCAGTCTGAGATAAACCTCTGGACAACATTTGAGAAAATGCGTTCATCATAGAGGCAAAGTCTGTGGGAGGTGAGGGCGCATCTTTAGGAACTATGTCCCATGGGGTAAAGCTTATAGGTAAAATATGCTGTATGGATGAGTTACTTTCCCCCCTAATATGACTCAGAAGAGGGTCTGTGGATAGGGTCCTGAGTTGAATTTCACTCACTGTGCCGTTTGAAGTTGAAGTTGAGGTTGAAGAGAGGTGCTTAACTGTGTAGTCTTGGTCCGCTATGGATTCCTCATTGCAGGCTGTATTTTGTGAGGTAACGGCGGCCATCTTGGATCGGCCTGACCTCTCTAACGCTGTGGAAAGCGCGGGTTTGGGGTTCCGTCGGGACTTAGAACCGGGCATTCGTGTGAAGCCTGCGTTTTCCCCAGTCCGAAGTGACTGTTTGCCGGTAGAAACGAGGGCTCAGAACGTCGTGGCGGCAAGCGTTAGTCCAGGGTGGCGCGGAGCTCCCGGTCTATGCGGCCATCTTGGACGCTTCCGCGCATGCGCCGTCGAAAAATCTTATTTTCAACATCTACATCATAAATTATTATCAGCTTGTCATTAGCATTAGAAGGGGTCCATGATAGGTTCCTGCTACTTTTATGCCAAGGTCATATGCCAAGGTCATATGGAGATATTATTTTTGACAATTTCTAACAATAATCCTAATTTATTGGGGGTTTTTTTTGATTGTCAATAAGGAAATATTTTGTAACATGTTGAGATATGTATTTAACGTAAAAAGTATAGAAAATGTAAACCCCAGTTGGATGACATTTAGTTTGATGAAACACTCTACATACATAAAGTATATATATAAAGTATATATTGTCATGTTTTTAAACAAAATACCTCTCTGTACACAATTCCAGGTTACCTGCACTTGCTTCAGCAGCAGCTGGACTTCCTGATGATGACAACAGCAAAGCATGCCTGTACAATATGTATTAGCTTCTAGTGGTTCGGTTTAGATCCACTTCTAGCATGAGTCTTACCAGCCTTAGAGGGGTGATCAGATATGAAGGCACAATCTATCTGCTCTCGGGCATCTAGTGACAGTTCATGTTTGGTGAGTGGAATAGGGTGGGGGGAACTGGATTACAGACACCACTGGTACTTGCTTATGATGGTAAAAACAACAAAAGTAATTTATCATTTGTCTGGCAATGTCTGGGGATGCCTCATGTCCATTAAAATCACTGCCTGAACCCATTGGTTTGAGAGATTGGTATTTCATATCTATTAGTGCTGTTTGTGTCTGTACAGATGTAACTTTGCAGTCAGGGATAATTTATGCAGGAAACAATTACACAGTCTTGCCAGTTCACACACTGTAAATACTTGCACAATGTACCATACTTCCAGCAGCAAATCATACATTCATTTATATCAGTTGAATGGTGCCATTTTCACAACCAAATGCATAAACAAAGATAATACCCGATTACCATAAACATAGCACCTATACACTGCAAATGTCGGAATATTATTCACAGTTAAGAACTCTAAAGTGTGTATTTCTACAACACTTTACATGATTATAACCACATTACTTACGAAATAATAATCCCATTATCAATGGAGAAGCTGTCTGAAGGTAAGCCAGCGATATTCCACTCTCTGATTTTCACAGGTTCCCCCAAACTACTGGTGAGAGAAAAGTCCTCTGAACAGGGTAAATTATTTTGCTTGCAAAGTAACGTCCATTCTTTTACTTGCATCTGGAAAACAGAATGCCAAGTTGAGTATCTTAGAAACATGTATGTACATGTATGGGACATACACTACATAGACAATCATTGCTTACACTTCCAGAATGGATTGTTTAAAGAGGAACTGCAGTTCGCTCACATAATTTGTAATAAAAACATCTTTGCCAATCTGAAACTTCCTTCCAACCACTTTGCATATTATTTCATATATAGAGGCATACCCCACTTTTAAGTACACAATGGGGTTTATTCACTAAAGCTGGAAAGTGCAAAATCAGGCTCACTTCTACATAGAAACCAATGAGCTTCTAAACCCAGCTTGTTTAATTAAGCTTTGGTAATAAAACCTGGAAGCTCATTGGTTTCTATGCAGAAGTGAGCCTGATTTTGCACTTTCCATCTTTAGTAAATAAAACTCATTGTGTACTTAAAAGTGGGGTATGCCTGTACTGTGATTCTGTACTTGCCAAATATGCTGCAGAAATCTACCTCCACTGAGTCTGGCTGTAACCATTTTAACTGTGGGCAGCTGAAGCTGCTGCCTGTTCCCTTCCTGGATTAACACAGAGGCACGCCTCCAGCTCTGCAGCTCTCTTTGGCCCTCTTTTAAATCATCACCCCTCCCTTCCTGGCAAACTCTCACAAGAGTGAGAGATAGAGAGCTGTCCATGATGTTATAAGCCTAGGCTTTTTACCAGAAAAGAAACAGGAAGTGTGCTGTATAAGGTATTTACTGGCAGAAAATAAATGTTTTACTATCTAAAGTTAAAACAACAAGGGCAGAAGATTTAGTAGATCGAAGGCTGAAAAAATGACTGAAGGTCCTTTTTAAAGACAAATTATATCTCGTGTACTAAATAAAATGTGAGAAGCTTCACTAAAAAATGTGTGAATGTTCACTTTAATTATTCAATCGTGTGTAAATGATATTCCTGTTCATTTTGAATATCCAATCATGTGCATATGCTTTTCACACAATTGTGAGTGATTCTCCACTCATTTAGTAAACCTGCCTTATTGCCCACAAGAAAAAAAATAAAGATTAGACATGCAGTAGTTCATTATAATAAAGCAATATGATTGCGCTAAGCCATTGACAAGATCAATTTCATAATCAATAACTTTATGGGAACAGCAAATCTGAACAATCAGATGCAGTGATTTTGCAGCACAGTACCGCAAGCTCCCAGCTCTCAACCCAGAAGAATAGATGAACTTTCAGTGGTACTAAAGCTGTAAGTAAACATTTTATATACCGTATATACTCGAGTATAGGCCGACCCGAATATAAGCCGAGGCCCCCAATTTACCCCCAAAAAAACTGGCAAACTTATTGACTCGTGTATAAGCCGAGGGTGAGACATGCCTGTCCATCCCTGTGTGTGTGTCCGTCCATCCCTGTGTGTCCGTCCATCCCTGTGTGTCCGTCCATCCCTGTGTGTCCGTCCATCCCTGTGTGTCCGTCCATCCATCCCTGTGTGTGTGTGTGTCCATCCATCCATCCATCCCTGTGTGTGTGTGTGTCCATCCATCCATCCATCCCTGTGTGTGTGTGTGTCCATCCATCCATCCATCCCTGTGTGTGTGTGTGTGTCTCCATCCATCCATCCATCCCTGTGTGTGTGTGTCTCCATCCATCCATCCCTGTGTGTGTGTGTCTCCATCCATCCATCCCTGTGTGTGTGTGTGTATCCATCCATCCCTGTGTGTGTGTGTCTCCATCCATCCATCCCTGTGTGTGTGTGTCCATGTGTGTGTGTGTGTGTGTGTGTGTGTGTGTGTGTGTGTGTGTGTGTGTCCAGCCTACCTGTGTCCCGAGCCTGTGTCCCGAGCCTCCGTCCCGTGCCTTGCCTCCTTGCCTCCGTCCCGTGCCGTGCCTTGCCTCCTTGCCTCCGTCCCGTGCCGTGCCTTGCCTCCTTGCCTCCGTCCCGTGTCGTGCCTTGCCTCCGTCCCGTCCCGTCCCGTGCCGTGCCTTGCCTTGCCTCCGTCCCGTGCCTTGCCAGGATCGCCGCTCTTCGTCGGCGCCTCGGCGGCCATTCTAAAATTCAAAAGCCGCGCCTCCGCCTTCGCCTGTGATAGGCGGAACACTGAATTTCCCAGCAGCCTGTGTTCCGCCTATCACGGACATCGTCTCATCCTCGTCCGTAGTACGAGGATGAGCGGATGTCCGTGATAGGCGGAACACTGACTGCTGGGAAATTGAGTGTTCCGCCTATCACAGGCGGAGGCGGAGGCGGAGGCGCGGCTTTCGAATTGTAGTATGTCCGCCGTCTGTCTGCTCGATACGCTGATCGAGCAGTCAGACGGCGATGACTCGAGTATAAGCCGAGGGGGGCACTTTCAGCCTCAAAAAAGAGGCTGAAAATCTCGGCTTATACTCGAGTATATACGGTATTTCAGTTTGCCAATTCTTAGATATAAATGGCTGCAGTTTTCTTTTTTAGACTTTCCGCTTTTATTTAATTATGCAAAACCTTTATCCCAAAAGGAAAAAAAACTATTTGCTTATATAGTGTTAGCCAGAGTTCAAGTTCAGTTTCTTAGTACTTTTAAATTTGCTAGTCCATCTAACACTGCCTTCCCCCTGACTGACAATGATGCTGTCCAAAGGTGCCCCTGTGCTCCTTCATCCAGAGTGGAGGACCTCTAATACAGGAGGTCAGATCACCAGATTAAAACAGAGGGAAAAAAGTGTGAAATGAAAAACAAATGCAGCCACTGTACCTAAAGATTGGCAAGCTGCAATATTTTACATTTTTGGTTTTATATTTAATACTGTTTTAAGGTTCAGGCGGAACACATGCACTGTATATTAGAAGTCAATGGTTGTTAAGGACACTGGTGGATGATGTCACTAGCCCCAATCACATACATGTAATCTTCGGCCATGTACGCAAAGTTGCTGGGGATAGTTAGAGAGAAAAAATATAGAATTTATTCCAGGCCCTTAGGGTGTGGTATAGATTTTAAGGGAAACCCCATGCAAAAACCAAGATAAAAAGGGTTAGGCCTCTCCCAAAAATCCACACATAGCTCTCTGCAGCCCACTTGCTTGTTCCTCCCTTTTCTGGCCTGCCAAGCATGCAGCTAAGGGTCTAGTATAGAATTTTGGGGGGAGGGAGCGAGGCTTCACGATTTTTTTGTGTGGGGTCCCCCCTTAAAATTCATACCAAAGCTAAAGGGCCTAGTATGAGTTAGGGGGAGCCCGTGCCATTTTTTTTGTAGGGCTCGCCAATTAACATCTTTATGTATCATCTAGGATAAGAATTTGGTATAGTAAAATTAAATCCCTAGCTGTTTTCTTTACAAACAAGGTGATGCAGCTGGGAGCTGTCATTTTGCTGTCATTTTAAACAAACTTTTTTCTTTGTATATGTCAGTATTGCTGTAGTAAGTTGTATACATCGCATGCCTCGTAGGCAGGTTCGGAGCATCCCCAAGATATGTTATTCAAAGGGATTTTGCATTTTTTTGTTTTACTTTAAGCATTAGTAAAATTGCTGATTACTTGGCAATGGCATAGAACGGAATAAAAAAAAAGAAAAAGTATTTTTACATATTTTTACTATGATTTAGCTTCATGCTTGACAGTTTCACTTTACATGAGGAGCTAATTATAAAAGTTAAGCATTCATAGATCTGTTGACTTAAGTTACCTTTGTAAATCCTGATTGAAGCATAGGTATACACAAACAACAAAATCTGGTTATCATTATGTTCATTTATCATTATCATTATGTTCATTCATCATTATTATTATGTTTGAAAACTGCACAATATTATCAGCATGCACTAATAAATGCCAAAAGTGCCAGTTAAAGATATACTGATATCAGCATTTATTGAGCAGTCACATGCATCAAGTTTGCAGGTTCACCACCAGCAATAAGACAACCAATAATGTAAGTCATAATAAATTTCTTGAAAATAAGGGAAATTAAAAACGTAAAAAAAAATAAGTTTGGACTTTAGATACATTTTAAATATTATTTAGGGAATTGCATCTGCTAGAAGGAATATGATTAAAGATTAAAAATGACACAATAAATTATCTGCCGGCAGATAATTCTGCTAATTTTAAAATACTAGCTCGGTAACACAAGATGATCCAATAAGGCTAATTCTGTTGCAGGAGGCAAATTCTGAAGAGGAATCAAGAGAATTGTAATTTATATATTCGTGATCCAAATAAGATAACACTGTAATCACCACAACTATAGACATCATGTAATTAAGGCACCGACTGGGATGAATTAATCAAAACTTTAATTATCAACCCCCTGATTATTCTTTTTCTTCTCCGTGGTTGATTAATTACAAATGACTTCCCTTACAGAATTCCTGTGTTGTAAAGCTAATTCTTTCTTTTGTAGACATAGTCCTAAATAACAGTGAAGTGAATGCATTTTCTTTTCTGCAATGTCACAGAATCACTTGAAGTTGATAAATAATGCAACAATTAACAGTAAAGCATACATTTACAATATTTGAGTATTTGGTGCATAGCAAGTAGTAAATCTTTTCTTAATGTCCTCACTTTGCCTCTAGAAGTCAGAGTCAGTTCAGTTCAGGGGATACTGAATAATAAGTGACTATGTAAAAAAAATCATTATTTTCCCTTTGTTGTACAAATTATACAACATAAATATATAACAATGCAAGAAAGAAAATGCTGATGTGCTGCTGTCATCTACAAATAACTTATAAATCCATGTGTCTAATGTATCATAACCTTTTTTTTTCCAACTGCATATTAAAATATTCCCAGTGTATTAAATTCATGTGTTTGCTCTGGCAGGTACAGCAAATGTAAAAACAGCTTTTAAAGTGATTTTAAAGTCTCAGTTTTTTTCTATTAAAATAACAAACATGTTATACTTACCTGCTCTGTGCAGTGGTTTTGCACAGAGCAGCCCTCCTCTTCTCGGGTCCCTGGCTGGAGCTCCTGGCCCCTCCCTCCTGTTGAGTGCCACCACAGCAAGCAGCTTGCTATGGGGGCACCCGGGCCTGGGCTGCAGCCCTGTGTGTCTCTTCAGACACCGAGCTGCAGTTTGGCCCCACCCTCTCTCTCCTGACTGGCTAACTGAGTTTGATTGACCTCAGCAGGAGCCAATGGCGCCGGTTCTGTGTCTCAGCCAATTAGGAGGGAGAGTCCTGGGTGGTAGAGGCACTCGTGGACATGGCTGGATAGTGAGGAGGCTCAGGTAAGTATTTGGGGGCTGAGAGGGCTGCTGCACACTGAATGCATTAACCACTTTCAGACTGGACCATTTTGCTGGCTTAAGACCAGACCACTTTTTGCGATTCGGCACTGTGTCATTTTAACTGACAATTGCGCGGTCGTGCGATGTGGCTTCCAAACAAAATTTACATCCTTTTTTTCCCCACAAATAGAGCTTTGTTTTGGTGGTATTTGATCACCCCTGCGGTTTTTATTTTTTGCGCTATTAACAAAAATAGAGCGACAATTTTGAAAAAAACGCATTATTTTTTACTTTTTGTTATAATAAATATCCCCCAAAAATATATAAAAAACATTTTTTCCCTCAGTTTAGGCCGATACGTATTCTTCTACATATTTTTGGTAAAAAAAATCGCAATAAGCGATTATTGATTGGTTTGCGCAAAAGTTATAGCGTTTACAAAATAGGAGATCGTTTTATGGCATTTTGATTAAGAATTTTTTTTTACTAGTAATGGCGGAGATCAGCGATTTTTATTGTGACTGTGACATTATGGCGGACACATCGGACATTTTTGACACATTTTTGGGACTATTGTCATTTATACAGCAATCACTGCTATATAAATGCAGTGATTCCTGTGTAAATGACACTGGCAGGGAAGGGGTTAACCAGTGGGTGGCAGTGTAGGGGTTTAGTGTTCCTAGGGGCGTGTTACTAACTGTGGGGGGCTGGGCTTTGTTTTAGTGAACACTGATCTCTGCTCCAATCACATGGAGCAGAGATCAGCGTCACTTGTTGCTAGGCAGAACAGGGAGATGCTGTTTACAACGTCATCTCCTCGTTCAGCCGCCCCGTGAGACGATTGCGGGTATCCCTGCGGCGATCGAGTCTGCGGGACCCGCGACCAGACTCACAGGGGTCCCGACTGGCACGCGAGCACGCCGCTGGCGCCGCACTCGCGATGGCAGGGCGCATTTAAAACTGGACGTACCTGTACGCCAATATGCCTGCTTGTGCCAGTCTGCCGACGTACATCGGCGGGCGCCGGTTGGGAAGTGGTTAAGATAAAAAACCATCAGACTTTACAACCACTTTAAGCATATTTTTAAGCTGCGGCCTCAAACTTGTGCAGAGGTGATTTGAGGTCCCTTCTGTTATAAACCATGAATTGCTATAAGGAGAAGGCTTCCTACAAGACGTCCTACTTTATATTACACAAATTGATATCTTTTCAGTACACCTTTGTTAAATAATAAAATTGATTAATGAAACGCAGAGATGATAGAAAATAAAACACCAGAACTTTTTTTAACGTTTCTTCTGCACACAACCGGACAGTCTACAAAATACACGTTACCAGCGCCATCCACAGGAGTATAAAGGGATTAAACACACAGTTGTCTTCAGGGACACACATTTCTGAACATTAAATTACAATGTTAATGAACAAGAAAGAAGCAAAATAGCTAGCCTTTCTACCTCATGCTGAGCAAAAATGCAGTTTTAATGTAGCTACCATAGTCTTATCATTAAGTCATAGAATTGACAGTAATAGCAATTAACGTTTATATTTGGTCCATGTGACATTCTATGCACAATGATGTGCTGGGAGAGGCACAGAAAAATACTAAAAAGCTTCTCTCAAGTGGTGACAATAAACAAATCTGTGGTGATCCACTAACAAAATAAATCAAGACAACAGTTTTTTTTTATACCTTTAAAATTATGTCTTTTGTCTGTAAAACTGCTATTTAACCACTTGCTGACCAGCCACCTTAATTATACGGTGGCAGGTCAGCCCATTCCCATGAATCGCGGTAGCTGTACGGTGGTACCTTTAACAGCTACAGCAGGCACCATGGTGGGGGGAGCCAATGCAAGTGGCCGGCGGCCGAGATGTCCCCCAGCCACCTGTGACCGCTTCACAGAGAGCCAGAACGGGGATCTGCCAATGTAAACAAACAGGCCCCTTTTCTGACCGGGGAGTTCAGAATGATCGTCTGTTTATAGTGATTAGGAACAGCGATCTCTCTGTACTCCCAGTCAGTCCTCTCCCCCCCACAGTTAGAAACACCTCCCAGGGGACACATTTAACCCCTTGATCACCCCCTAGTGTTAACCCCTTTCCTGCCAGTGACATTTTTACAATAATCAGTGCATTTTTATAGCACGGATCGCAGTATAAATGTGAATGGTCCCAAAAAAGTGTCAAAAGTGTCCAATCTGTCCGCCACAGTCCCGATAAAAATCGCTGATCACCACCATTACTAGTAAAAAAATAAAAATGGCATAAATCTATATTTAAAATTTTTTGGGGGATATTTATTATAGAAAAAAAGTAAAAAATATTTTTTTATAGCACAAAAAATAAATAACCGCAGAGGTGATCAAATACCACCAAAAGAAATTGGCATACTTTTTTTCTTTTGGTGGTATTTGATCACCTCTGCTGTTTTTATTTTTTGCGCTATAAACAAAAATTGAGCGACAATTTTGAAAAAAATTCAATATTTTTTACTTTTTGCTATAATAAATATCCCCCAAAAATATATAAAAAAAACATTATTTTTCCTCAGTTTAGGCCGATGCATATTCTTCTAAATATTTTTGGTAAAAAAAATTGCAATTAGCGATTATTGATTGGTTTGGGCAAAAATATAAATATATAATATATATATATAAATTATAGCATTTACAAAATAGGGTATAGTTTTATAGCATTTTTATAAATTTTTTTTGTTTTACTAGTAATGGCGACGATCAGTGATTTTTATAGTGACTGCTACATTATCACATATCGGACATTTTTTACACATTTTTGGGAACATTGTCATTTATACAGCAATCAGTGCTATTTAAATGCACTGATTCCTGTGTAAATGACACTGGCAGTGAAGGAGTTAACCACTAGGGGGGCAGGGAGGGGCTAAGTGTGACGTGTGTATGTTTTTTTACTGTTGGGGGGCGTGGTTTGGCATGTGATGTCACTGATCGTCTTTCCCTATAACAGGGAACCGACGATCAGTGACAGCCACAGGGAGAGATTTGTTTACACCTACCTCTCCTCGTTCTTCAGCTCTGTGACTCGATCCCGGGACACCAGCGGCGATTGGGTCTGCAGGTCCCGTGGCCACGGTCACAGATCTCAGGACCGGGTCACGAGCGCGCCGCCGGCGGTGCGCGCGCGACCAACAGCTGAGCACTTAAAGAGCAACATACCTGTATGTTGATGTGCCCAGCCATGCCATTCTGCCGATGTAAATGTGCAGGAGGCGGTCCTTAACCAGTTGCCGACCGCCGCACGCCGATGTACGTCGGTACAATGGCACGGGCAGGCATAAGGACATACATGTACGTCCCTTGCCTCCCGCGGGTCGGGGGCCCGATCGGGCCCCCGCCCGGTGCCTGCGGCGGTCGGTATTCGTGCGGGAGCGATCCCGGACGAGGGGACGGCCATTCATTCATGGCCACCCCCTCGCGATCGCTCCCGACGAATAGAAATCCCCGGTGACATCACTTCCTCTCCTGTAATGTAAACACAGGAGAGGAAGTGATGTATTCTCTCCTCCGTGTCGGTATTTTTCGTTCCGACACGGAGGAGAGCGGATCAGTAAGTTGCACCAACACTCACACACACAGTAGAACATGCCAGGCACACTCACACCCCCCCTTTACCCCCCGATCACCCCCCCCAATTACCCCTGCCCCCCAGTCACAGTGACACCAATGTCATTTTTTTTTTTTTTTTTTTTTGCATTGGTGTCATTTTGACTGTAATAACTGTTAGGGCAGTTAGAGTTAGCCCCCTTTAGTTCTAATGTACCCCCCTAACCCCCCCAATAAAGGTTTAACCCCGTGATCACCCCCCGTCGCCAGTGTCACTAAGGCTGGGTTCACATTGCAGCGGTTTATGAGAACGAATGTGATTCGCACCGCACTGCAGTGCAAATCACATCCGATCTCTGTGCGATTCGAGTTCAGCCATTCGCCGCACCCGCCATACCCGCCGCACCCGCCGCAAATTCGCACGGGACCCTTTTTTTGGCCCGCAGCAGAATCGGATCGCATGGGTGTTCACACCATGCGATCCGAGTTTGCAGATCGCACTGCGATATGCGAACTGATCTGGGGGTGTCAGTAACATTTCACTGACACTCCCAGCAGTTCGCATAGGGCAGTGTGAACTGCCGCCGGGAGGCATGCGATGCGGGAACCCGCCGCGCATTCGCGGCGTTTCCGCATCGCTCCAGTGTGAACCCAGCCTAATAAGCGATCATTTTTCTGATCGCCGTATTAGTGTCACAGGTGACGCTAGTTAGGCAGGTAGGTATTTAGGTTCGCCGCAGCTTTTTATAGCGCCAGGGACCCCCATATACTACCGCATAAAGCCCCCTGATTGCCCCCTAGTTAACCCTTTCACCAGTGATCACCATATAACTGTTACAGGTGACGCTGGTTGGTTAGTTATTTTTTTATAGTTTCAGGGCACCCGCCATTTATTACCTAATAAAGGTTTAACCCCCTGATCACCCGGCGGGTGTCATTTGTGACTAATAACTGTTAGGGCAGTTAGGGTTAGCCCCCTTTAGTTCTAAGGTACCCCCCTAACCCCCCCAATAAAGGTTTAACCCCGTGATCACCCCCCGTCGCCAGTGTCACTAAGGCTGGGTTCACATTGCAGCGGTTTATGAGAACGGATGTGATTCGCACCGCACTGCAGTGCAAATCACATCCGATCTCTGTGCGATTCGAGTTCAGCCATTCGCCGCACCCGCCGCAAATTCGCACGGGACCCTTTTTTTGGCCCGCAGCAGAATCGGATCGCATGGGTGTTCACACCATGCGATCCGAGTTTGCAGATCGCACTGCGATATGCGAACTGATCTGGGGGTGTCAGTAACATTTCACTGACACTCCCAGCAGTTCGCATAGGGCAGTGTGAACTGCCGCCGGGAGGCATGCGATGCGGGAACCCGCCGCGCATTCGTGGCGTTCCCGCATCGCTCCAGTGTGAACCCAGCCTAATAAGCGATCGTTTTTCTGATCGCTGTATTAGTGTCACAGGTGGCGCTAGTTAGGCAGGTAGGTATTTAGGTTCGCTGCAGCTTTTTATAGCGCCAGGGACCCCCATATACTACCGCATAAAGCCCCCTAATTGCCCCCTAGTTAACCCTTTCACCAGTGATCACCATATAACTGTTACAGGTGACGCTGGTTGGTTAGTTATTTTTTTATAGTTTCAGGGCACCCGCCATTTATTACCTAATCTCACTAGTGTACCCCTAAATTTAGGGGTGTCTACTTTCCAAAATGGGGTCATTTGGGGGGGGTTTGTGCCATCTTGGCATTTTATGGCCTTCAAAACTGTAACGCCCTTAGAAAGCCTGAAGGCGGTGCTTGGTTTTCGGGGCCCCGTACGCGGCTAGGCTCCCAAAAAGTCCCACATATGTGGTATCCCCATACTCAGGAGAAGCAGCAGAATTTATTTTGGGGTGTCATTTCACATATGCCCATGGCATGCGTGAGCAATATATCATTTAGTGACAACTTTGTGAAAAAAAAAAAAAAAAAAAAAAGTTTGTAATTTTCCCGCAACTTGTGGCAAAATATAAAATATTCCATGGACTCAACATGCCTCTCAGCAAATAGCTTGGGGTGTCTACTTTCTAAAATGGGGTCATTTGTGGGGGTTTTGTGCCATCTTGGCATTTTATGGCCTTCAAAACTGTAATAGGTAGTGAGGAGTGAAATCAAAAAATTACGCCCTTAGAAAGCCTGAAGGCGGTGCTTGGTTTTCGGGGCCCCGTACGCGGCTAGGCTCCCAAAAAGTCCCACATATGTGGTATCCCCGTACTCAGGAGAAGCAGCAGAATTTATTTTGGGGTGTCATTTCACATATGCCCATGGCATGCATGAGCAATATATCATTTAGTGACAACTTTGTTAAAAAAAAAAAAAAAAAAAAAAAGTTTGTAATTTTCCCGCAACTTGTGGCAAAATATAAAATATTCCATGAACTCAACATGCCTCTCAGCAAATAGCTTGGGGTGTCTACTTTCTAAAATGGGGTCATTTGTGGGGGTTTTGTGCCATCTTGGCATTTTATGGCCTTCAAAACTGTAATAGGTAGTGAGAAGTGAACTCAAAAATTTACGCCCTTAGAAAGCCTGAAGGCGGTGCTTGGTTTTCGGGGCCCCGTACGCGGCTAGGCTCCCAAAAAGTCCCACATATGTGGTATCCCCATACTCAGGAGAAGCAGCAGAATTTATTTTGGGGTGTCATTTCACATACGCCCATAGCATGTGTGAGCAATATATCATTTAGTGACAACTTTGTGTAAAAAAAAAAAAAAATTTTTTTTTTTGTCATTATTCAATCGCTTGAGGCAAAAAAATAAAATATTCAATGGGCTCAACATGCCTCTTATCAATTTCCTTAGGGGGTCTACTTTCCAAAATGGGGTCATTTGGGGGGGTTTTGTACTGCCCTGCCATTTTAGCACCTCAAGAAATGAGATAGGCAGTCGTAAACTAAAAGCTGCGTAAATTGTAGTTTGTAGATGTGACAACTTTTGCGCAAACCAATAAATATACAATTATTGACTTTTTTTTTACCAAAGACATGTGGCTGAATACATTTTGGCCTAAATGTATGACTAAAATTGAGTTTATTGGATTTTTCTAATAACAAAAAGTAGAAAATATCATTTTTTTTCAAAATTTGCGGTCTTTTTACGTTTATATCGCAAAAAATAAAAATCGCAGAGGCAATCAAATACCATCAAAAGAAAGCTCTATTTGTGGGAAGAAAAGGACGCAAATTTTGTTTGGGTACAACATTGCATGACCGCGCAATTACCAGTTAAAGCAGCGCAGTGCCAAAGTGTAAAAAGACCTCTGGTCATTTACCAGCAAAATGGTCCGGTCTGAAAGTGGTTAAGCGGTTTAAGTGGTTAAAGGGAGTTTTATTTACAACACAGATTAAAATGGTTTCTTTTGTAAATTTTTGAGTGAGGACAAACTTTTTTATTTTTATGTTACATTTTATCTTGAAAGAGGGTTTATGTCTATTGTTTTTCTCGGCTGTATTATCGTAATGCTGACACATTAGTGAGACATTAAAAGTTTTAAGCTGACCATACATAAATGGAAATTTGGTGGGTTCCACAGGGGCTGGCTAAATTTCAATCCATGTGTGGCCACTGCAGTTAAACAGAAGTACCAATATTCAAAAAGGGGCAGAGATATATTCCTAGAAAATACAGGCATGTCAGTCTAACATCAATAGTATGTCAACTATTGGAGGTGATAAGGGACTATATCCAAGAATTTGCTGATGAAAACCACATCATTAGTAGTAATCACTCAGCATGGGTTTACGAAGGGTCATTCTTGCCAAACCAACCTGTTAACATTCTACGAGGAAGTGAGCTGCCACCTAGATAAAGGTAGGCTGGTGGATGTGGTGTATCTGGATTTTGCAAAAGTATTTGATACATATCCCCATAGATGCTTAATTTACAAACTGAGGCCTGGAGGCATGGACTATGGTTTGTTCATGGATAGAAAACTGGTAAAAGGGGCATGCCCAAAGGGTGGTGATACATACTGTGTACTCTGAATGGTCTGAAATGGAAAGTGGGATACTCCAAGGCTCTGTCCTGGGACCAATTCTGTTTAATTTATTCATAAATGATATAGAGGTTGGCATAAATAGCTCAATCTCAGTTTTTGCTGATAACACTAAAATAAGTAGGGCAATAACTTAACATCAGGATATAGAAACTTTACAAGAAGACCTGAATAAAATAATGGGGTGGGCAACTACATGGCAAATGAGGTTTAATGTTGAAAAATGTAAAGTATTGCACTTAGGGGCTAAAATGTAAATGCTAATTGCTCACTAGGGGGAGAACCTCTGCGGGAATCTAGGAGAAAGATCTGGGGGTCCTAGTAGAAGTCAGACTGAGCAAAAGCATGCAATGTCAAGCAGCAGCAAGCAATGCCAGTAGAATATTAGCATGCATTTATAAAACTCTGATGCGGCCACATCTGGAGAATTCCATCCAGTTCTGGTCACCAGTCCTCAGAAAGCATGTGCTGGAACTGGAAAGAGTCCAGATAAGGGCAACAAAATTAATAAGGGGACTGGAGGACCTCAATTATGAGGAACAACTACAAGCACTAAACGTATTCTCCCTGAAGAAGAGACGTTTGAGAGGAGATATGATAGCAATATACAACTATTTCAATAGGGATCCCAGCATAGGTAGCAAACTATTCAGTCTCAGGGAGTGCAAGAAGACACACAATGAGATTGGAGGAGAAGTGGTTTAATCTTAAGCTGTGTAGGGGGATTTTCACTGTCAGGACAGTAAGGATGTGGCACTCTGTTCCACAATTGGTGGTGTCATCAGGAAGTATTGATAGTTTACAAAGGTATGAGAAATGATTATTGACAGCTGCAGCCAATGACTGTGTGTTAAACTGTGTATTCTTACAATGGAGGACTCCCCCTGCTGTCAGAATACAATAGTAAAGTGCAGTGGATTATCCCATCCACCTCAAATGTGTGGATGGGGGAATCGGTTGTTTTTTTTCATTCAGACTGCAAAAAAAAAAAAAACTGAACAGTGCATGGCCAGCTTAAGACTTCATCCACACAGGCGTAGTACCCTCAAACAGGATAACCTCTGGAATGCTTTTGAAAATGTAGATATACATAATTTTCCCTGCCCATGTTTTAGTTTTGTTTCATATGAATATAGTCAAAATCTAGTAGACATACAAAAAATAAATGTTTTAAAAACAAAAAATTATTGCTCTGTCTGGACTCACATCTGCACATTTTATCTGTGTTGCGTTAAAAAAAAAAGACGTGCTTGCTGTATCTTTGATGAGGTTTCTAGCAAAAGTTATATTACATGAAGTTAAATAAGAATGCATGTAAAATGCAAAATGTACCTACAATGCACCATGCCTACTACATACCTAAAATACATAGATGTGAAATGAGATTGCCAGCGGTGTGCAGAGGGCCTCCAGATTGCCAATCGGGGTTTCCCTTTTCCTAAACCCTGAAAAAATGTATTAGCTCTTTAGTCCCCTAAAAACACTCTTCTTAGTGCTTGATATTTACTATAATTTTATAAGAGAGTTTGAATATCTGGGAATAAATAGGAACAGTGGTGATGGCGGGACTTGCGTCAGTACCTGGGTTACCTGCTGGTTGCACGGTTGTTCCCAGAGTCAAAGGAGACAGTTCCGATGGCCACCAGTGGGTGTCTCCCAGCAGTCAGTCTGTCCAAGTAATTAGGCTGCACCTGACATGGGCTGCTGGGAGGTATATAATTCCACACTTAACTGAAGTTCAGTGCTTCAGTATTCTTCCTGTGAGCCATGTCACTGTCTGATCCTGACCCTGATCCTGTGCCTTGCTCCTGTACCTGATCCTGCACCTGATCTCGCTCCTTGTTCCTGTGACCTGCTCCCTGCATCCGGGCTCGCAGTACCCTGCTCCCTGCACCCCTTGTTTGCTGTCTTAGTTCTGACTCGCTGCTTATTGTCTTGCTTATGAGAGCTCCCTCCATTTGTACATAGTTAGGTTATCACTGGGTTCTGCACTGTCATGTTTATTTTGTCACTTCATATTGTTTATGGTTTACTGGTGTTGGTGTTGGAAGAGTGATATTTGTAAAGAAATTTCTTAACTGATCAATTTTCATATATATATATATATATATATATATATATATATATATATATATATATATATATATATATATATATATATATAGATAGATATATATATATAAACATATATATATAGATATATATATATATATATACACACATATATATATATATATATATATATATATATATATATATATATATATATCCCCTAGTTTGTAGACTATAACTTTCACACAGACTAAATAATATGCACTGTCATGGGCTATTTTCACCCCAAAATTTTAGCAAAATACATTTTGGTCTAAATGTATGAAGAAAGATTATTTATTTGCAAAGTTTTATAGCAAAAACTAAGCATACATTTTTTTTTTTCAATTAGATAGCAAAAAATAAAAAACCCAGTGGTGATCAAATACCATCAAAAGAAAACTATTTGTGTCAAAAATAAAAAAATATGGGTACAGCGTTGCATGTAATAGTATTGCAATTGCTTTGTAATTCAAAGCATGACAGTGCTTAAAGCTGAAAATTGGCCTGGACTGGAAAGGTGTGAAAGGGGTGAAAGGGTCCAAGGGCCTCGGCTATGGAATGCTCTACCAATCAACATCCGCCTGGAAGAAAATCACCTGGCTTTTAGGAAAAAACTCAAGACCTTTCTCTTTTAGCAGATGATCAAAGCTCGCCACAGCGCCTAGAGGCGATTCAGTTCGCATTGTGCACTATACAAGTATTTCATTCATTCATTCAAAGTGTTCGGACTTGACGTGGTTAATGTAATTGTATTTTAAAAGAATATACTTTAGATATTGTTTAATCATCCCACAACCATTCCTTCTATAGTCAGTTTTAGTAATGAATGACCAATTCTGGAAATTCATGTAGCCATTTAGCGGTTGTAAGATGACTGCCTACACAGGTAAAAACACTCATTATATGACTTCTTTTTGTTTTGTTTTTTTACCCCAGTCACTCTATATTTGACTTCTGTCAGACTTTTATTGGAAATGTTAAACAGCCTAGTCTGCTAATATGAATATGTTCCATATAAATAACAAACAGCTTGTGGCAAACCAAAATGAAAATGCCACACTTCATTTGAAAACAGTAAAATATACTGAAGAACTTTTCACTGCTGAGGATTTAATAGTAACATTTCAGAAACCAAAGCAGTGCTACATTTTCTATCGATGACATACACTAAATGCAAGTAAAACATCAAATTATCACCTTAATGTGGTTTATGCGTAATTAAACTAGCATCCTTAGATATTATTGTATTAAATACCAGTTGGGTGGATGAGATGATTTATCTCCATTTACGTTATGATCACAAAGCTTATAAAAGATTTGCAGCTCCCTATATAACTTAGTGAAAGAGAGCCAAAGGCTTCTAATGATAACAGGATTTCACTAATGATATGAAATAGTAACATTTATCTTTATTTTATATAGTGAATAAAATAAAAGACAGAGCAGCTCTGCTTTATTCTGAAAGAAATTAGAAAGTGTTCTTTTTCACCATATGGGCATTGTCAAATAAATTTCAATTAAAATTTGATGAAATCAATCAAATCAAATAAATCAAGCTGGGTAAACAGCAGAACTGCATACATATGCCTTAAGGCCTTTAGTATAAAGGTTATTTTCAGCATCTGGCCCGTACAGGACAAATGGGAAATGGGTATTTTTTGCTCAGTGGATCGTGATATTTGTGTTCTTAAAGTTTTTGCCAGTTGCATGATATTCCCATAATACAGCCCTTCTGATCTGAGTAAGTGAGGGTTGAAATAGTTTTATGCATTGGAGATACTGTAGGTTATAGCTACACAATAGTTGCAGGTTTTTTATTCTTAAGGAAAAAAAGAGTCAATAATATGGAAAGAAAAATAGCAGAATCGGGTCATTAGGGATTACAGTAGTTTTAATATTTAAGAGATTATAGTGGGAATATTTTTAATAAAGCTAGATGGATATCCAGATTTACCAAACCAAGGGCTGTTAAATATCTTCTCATAGCTTTATCCATGCATATTCAAGCTGCATCTAATGTACCTTGTGTAGCCCTGTAGGGGTTGCTGAAAGTTGTGGTTTACCCGTCACCCTGCCCAGCCCAACATCCATCTTACGGTCACTCAGTAACACAGACTAGTCCGTAGCTTGTTTTGTTTTGTTTTATTGGGGAGATTAAACTTGGATGGTTATTAAGGAATTATGGGATGCCCAGGATTTTAGAACAAACAATTGTGAATTGTAGATCAATCAATTGGGACTACTATGTACACTCCCTGTACTAACACCTCAATCTTCTCTTCAGCACTTCCTTGCTGCAGACTGTTCCTCCACCACCACTTCCCTTGCTGCAGACTGTCACTCCCTGGACTAGCTAACTCCCCGTGGGTAGGCCTGACACTGCTCCAGCCAGGCTTCAATGAACTACCTTTTGCTAGTAGGGACCTTAGGCCCCTGTGGTGTAGAATAGTTCAGGTGCTAGCTGTCCTTTGGTCAGCTACCACTCCCAGATAGCTCTCTTCAGGCCCTGCCAGCCAGCCTGGCTGCAAAGACCCCTTTCCACTGCCTTTCTCCACAGTCCTCTCACCACTGGTTCTGCACTCATCTCTCAAACTGCAATCTCCCAGTTCTCTCAGGCATGCATCCACACCCTCTTACTCTAGCTCCTCCACCTGAGAACTGCTCCCCAGCTGGGCTGACCACAGGTATTTAAGGAGGCCTGCTCCTGCCAATCCAAGAAGGCTCCCTAGATACCTCAAGCAGCTCCACCTCTTCTCCCCTTCTCTCCTTCCAGGACCTTCTAGAAAGAAGGGGGAGGTAATGGTCATGCCACCTGTCAGTCACCTAACTCTCCCTGAGCCACTCCCAACCCAGAATGAAAACAAACAGGCCTAGCCATCAGCTAAGCCTGCCCAAATTTTCCTACTCTGTCAAAAACTCCTCACATATAGCACTCATTAACTAGAAGATGCAATACTTGTTATTTCTATAAAAATGTTTTTTAAACATATATAACTTGAAGAACCTGCAGTTATTTCTTTCTTGGTCTAGGAAATGGTTTTTGTCTTAAATAACAGTTTAATGCAGGGGCCTCAAACTGGTGGCCCTCCAGCTGTTGCAAAACTACAAGTCCCATCATGCCTCTGACCGAAGGAGTCATGCTTGTAACTGTCAGCCTTGCAATGCCTCATGGGACTTGTATTTTCGCAACAGATGGAGGGCCACCAGTTTGAGACCCCTGGTTTAATGGTTCATACATCTTTACAACTATTCATTTTGACACTTTCTCATGAAGGATATGATAGATCAAAAATCTTGAAAAAGTCTTTCACCAATTTGCCCATTAAGGGCAAATGATTCAATGCACCCACACTCATATGTCAACAAATTAACAATATTATGTTCCACATTTTTATCTTGACTGATTACTTTAAAAGCTATCCTTTGTTGGCCTAGAAAAAACAATTTTTAAATCCCTGGTCGCCAGACTGTTTTTTGTTTTTCTTAATATGTATGTGCACAGAGCTTTAACTGTACTTGAAATTGTTTCTAGGTTTCAATCTACTCATCTTTGTTGTGCTAGGACTCCTAAACTAATTTCTAAAAAGCACATTGATATAATTAAAATATAACTGTTATACTGTATAAAATGCAGGGACAACTGCTAACTAGATTGAAATCCATTGTACAATGTCCCAGAAATAAAGTATTCTTTGTTTCAATTTCTCAGCCATTGGGGTATATTGTTTATGAAAATAATTAACTTACCTTATTACCCTTGCATCCTAATGCTCTTTTAAGCCTTTTTAATTTATTACTGTAATGAAGTCAGGCTGAATATGCATGAATAAATGTCTCTTTTTTACCTTTTTCTTACTACCTAAGTGCTACTGCAAGAGTTAAAAAATTCAGCGCAAAGGCGATTTGGACCATGTTCTTTCACATAAGCTGTCCTGAGATCTGGCATGCCCCACTGAAGACTGCCCTAATTAACATCATTCTAGTTTTCTGAGCAGACTTGTTGATTAGGGAAGTGTTCAAAGTGTTCAGGGGTGTGTGTCAGGGAGCTGAGCGGCTCAGCGGTTGCTTGTGTGCAGTCTGATTCTCCTGGTGCTGCAAGTAACCCTTGATGCAGCACTTAGGAGATAATAAAAAAAGTTTTAAAAAATGGACATTTAGTACTGTATATGTAGCCAGAAGGCAGTAATAAATTTAAGCAAGTTTAACGGTGCTTTAACCACTTAAAATCGAACTGCAGTTTCACTAACCATATTTATGCACTTGTTTCAGTAGCTTGAAAACGCCATTATGACAGTTTACTTATACTGAGAATAAGTCTTGCTTCTTCCAGCATTGCCTTGCCATTAGAAGGTGCTGTTTGGAGGAAGAAGACCTGCGCTGCATTAAGTACCGGCCTCCTGAGTATATTTAGAAGGATATGCTCAGAATCAGGAGGCTAAAGGCAGTAATAAGACTTATCCTCAGCCTCATACTAGCATTCTTCAGGTTGTTGAAATAAACAAAACGCATAGTCGTTGTTCCTTGTTAGTACAAGGATACTATAATGTGTTTGTATGACTGCACAGCAAGAAAATCTCAACTCAACCTTTGAGTTTTAGACACCTTGCTTTACTTGTTGATGTAACATTGCATAGCATATGGGTAGAATCTGTTTGTGTAAATAGTAGATAATAGTAAGGCCAGTTTAGGCAGAAGGGATTTTGTGCCAAGACATTGGGGTTGATATACTAAAACTGGAGAGTACAAAATCTAGTGCAGCTCAAACAAAACCAAACAAGCTGAAGCTAGAAGCTGATTGGCTACCATGCACAGCTGCACCAGACTTTGCACTCTCCAGTTTTAGTAAATCAACCCCACTGTTTGTCCTGGTTTATATATAAAAAATGCTGAATGACACTGTCCACACAAATGCCATCCAGTTAATTTGTTGGGACCTGTGGTTAGTGGGGAGTGATTTTTTGAATACATTCAATTATATAACCTAAAGGATACGTTCACCTTTGGGAAAATGTTACATGTTCTACCTGTTCTTAGGGTGGAACATATAATAAGTTCCCAGTCTTGTAGCATCTTCCCATAGATCTTGCACCGGTGCTGAGCAACGATGCAATGCTTTACGGGTTCCTAAAAAAATTATAATAAATGCATATTTTTTTACCTGCAAGAAATATATTGTTCCTTGACCTCCTCTCTGACTAAAGAACCCAAAGTGACAATGATTTTGCCACTTCCAGTTTCAGAACTGTCATTCCTTGCCTACTGTAGGCAAGGATGTAGCTAATAAAGCATTATCTGTGATCAGTGCTTAATTTGCTGTAATGGAGGGCAGGAGAGAAATTGGGGGTCTAACAGAACTCTGATGCATCCATATAGATCCTGTCACCTGCCCATGCTATCCCATAGGGGACTTGTTAGCCCTCTTGTATTAGAAATAAAGTCAAATGAAAAATAAATAAAAAATGCGTAAAAAAATACAATTTTAACAAAATAATACAATTTTAAAAATGCACATGAGGTATCGCTGCATCAGAGTGAGAGAAATAATTCTATGGGCATTATTCTTTCTTAATTCTAGAATTATAACCTGTAAAACTTTTAATGCACCACCCATGAAAAATGTTACAGTAGTTTTTCACCATAGGTTGTTTCAGGAGTCTTGACGTATTTGGTACCTGTTTACTTGCTGCAACCCCATCTTTTATATTTTACCAAAATGTTGAGTGTTAGATTATTTTAGTGTATTTATTCTTAAAAATATTTGAATAATCCCCGCTTTCAGAAAATATATATTGTTTGGGGGCTTTAAAGTGATTGTGAAGCTTGATTTAAAAAAAAGCAAAAAACATGTCATACCTGCTCTGTGCAATGGTTTTGCATAGAGTAGCCTGGATCCTCTTCTTCTCAGGTCTGACAGAGTCTATGGCTCCTCCCCCCGCCACGAGTGCCCCCATAAGAAGCTGCTTCCCATGAGGGCACCTGTGCATGCTCACTTCAGAGTGTCACACAGCCTGGCTTGGGCCTGCCCCCCATTCTCTGCAGATAGGTTTTGACTGACAGCAGCAGGAAACAATGGAACTGCTGCTCTCAACCAAGCCTTTCAGAGCCAGGAGAGGGGAGAAGAGCTGGTGCAGACATGCACAGTGCTGGGCCAAGATAGGGTTTAGCTGAGTATTTGGGGAGGGGGGGCAGCCCTTATTAAAGGGTTTTTTAAATTAATGCAGAGAATGCATTAAGGTAGAACACCTTTTACCTTTGGAACCACTTTAAGTGATTTTCTAACAAAAATTGCTGACTTGTGTTAATTAAAAAGAATGCCCCAGACAGCATGTGGGGCTGGATCAGGTTGAGATGTAAACCAGCTTCCATACACCTCTGCAGAAGCAGATCACTTATAATAATGATCAGTTGGTTACTACTAGATGACTGCTGCAGTGATCTGTTTCTGCAGAGGGAGGCTTAGCAATTTAGAAGTAAATCAAAAAACGTAATTATTTTCTAACCAAACTACTCCTGGAGACAACTGGACCACTTAGGTAATTGGTAAAGCTTTTATGAATTTCCATCATACAATTCAGAGGATTTTCTCCCAAATGTTTACTAATGCAACTCATGTCAGTGACTTCCAATAACAAGGTCTGGAGTTATAGCTGAAATGTAACAGTTGAATCAGTTGTCAAACTCTGACAAAAAATGTATTTTATATATTTCCTTGGAATTGATGTCTCCCCCTTGGGCCTTTTTCTCTTTTTCAGTTTTGTTCAGTTAATGATTAGGATCAATCAAATTTTTTATTTCTTTGGAGAGCCCTCTTTGAAAGATATCAAGAGTGCCTCCTGGAACTGCAGGGGGATTAAATAAATATTTCTTCATTAAAGTTTTTTTTTCATATTTCTATCAATTTTCATTTGGTTAGAGCAGCCTATCAATCTACATAAATCTGTTTGTTTGGAATCATGATTAGACATACAGCGAATATTAAAACTAGGAAACCAACTGTATAAAAAGTAGGAGAGACTCCTAATACCCAAGAATATATCCGTTTTAAATTTAGTAAAATAAAAAAGTGGTAGCGATACAGTAGCTGAACCATTTCTTAAAGTAACAGTCTTCCAATAAATCCACCTTGGGTATATTAATCACTTGACAAACACTGTATCTCTGTCAGACTGTAATTCACCTAGATCCATATCTTTAGAGTTTGCAAACTATGAGTTTATTCATAAAACTACATTCTAGACAATCTTAACAGAAGTATGCCAATGGAGGCAACAATCTACTTTCTCTAGAGAAATGCAAAAAAATAAACTTTACATCTATTAGTTGATAGTATTAGGTATTATAATTTGTCAATCAAATCCCATATACAAACTTCAACTATAATTCGAGACCTTGTTATAGGAAAGGTGTTGAGATCAGTTGTAGATTTAAAAATGGGAGAAAAGCTATACCGTAGGCATCCTTAGAAACCAATTAGGCAATATCTGCTAAAAAGAATTCCTGGGAAGTCCAATCATCTTTGAGATAAATCTGGTTACACAGCAATTACGCTTTAAGATTTTATGCTAAGACTGTATGTACTGGGATCAATGGGTCTGAAGTAGCATAACATAATGAAGGTATACCTTAACTACTTAAGGACCGCCTCATGTACATATACGTCGGTACTTTGAAGAGGGGTATCTCGGTAATGGCAGCAGCTGCTGCCACAACCGAGATATCCCTCTCTACAGGAGGTGGTCCTGTTTACGATAATGGTGGTCTCCACGGTGGGTTCACCGCAAGATCACCTTATCGGCGGAGGGAGAGGTGCCACCCCCCTCCTGCCGCTCTCCTGCGCCCTCCACCGCTTACCGGAGCCGTCGGTAGCGGCAGAGGCTATCGGGTCATTCTTATTGCTGGCTATAGAGACGAGTGAGGCTAAGATGGCCCTCACTTGTCTCTATACCATAGGAGGGCAGAAGCGACATCAAAACGTCACTTCCGCCCATAGCTCTTAAAGGAAAATTTTTTCAATGTAATTTTTTCAAATTAAATTTTTTGTTTACATTCCTTGTAATAGGAATAAAAGCGATCAATTTTTTTTTTAAACAGTGTAAAAATAAATAAAATCAAGTAAAACACCCCGTCCCGAGCTCACGCGCAGAAGTGAACGCATACGTGAGTAGCGCCCACATATGAAAACGGTAGTCAAACCACACATGTGAGGTATCGCCACGATTGGTAGAGCGAGAACAATAATTCTAGCCATAGAGTCTAGACCTCCTCTGTAATGCAAAACATGCAACCTGTAGAATTTTTTAAATGTCGCTTATGGAGATTTTTGAGGGTAAAAGTTTGACGCCATTCCACGAGCAGGCGCAATTTTGAAGCGTGACATGTTGGGTATCAATTTATTCGTCGTAACATTATCTTTCACAATATAAAAAAATTGGGCTAATTTTACTGTTGTCTTATTTTTTTATTCAAAAAAGTGATTTTTTTCCAAAAAAAGTGCGCTTGTAAGACCGCTGTGCAAATACGGTGTGGAAAAAGTATTGCAATGACTGCCATTTTATTCTTTAGGGTGTTAGAAAAAAATATATACAATGTTTGGGGGTTTTAAACATGTAAACTCCAAGCCTGAAAAAGAGGTCTGGTCCTTAACCACTTGCCGCCCGCCCTATAACAAATAGACGGTGGCAAAGTGGTTGCATAATCCTGACCGGACGTCATATGACGTGATCAGGATTATGAGCCGCTGCGCGCCCCTGGGGGCGCGCATCGCGGCGATCGTTGTTGCGGGGTGTCACTCTGACACCCGGCAACTACGATCTCGGTAAAGAGTCTCCGAAGGAGACTCTTTACCACGTGATCAGCCGTGTCCAATCACGGCTGATCACAGTGTAAATAGGAAAAGCCGGTGATAGGCTTTTCCTCACTCGCGTCTGTCAGACGCGAGTAGAGGAGAGCCGATCGGCTGCTCCTCTGACAGGGGGGGTCTGTGCTGATCGAGCACAGCCCCCCCGAGGATGCCCACACTGGACCACCAGGGACGACACCAGACCACCAGGGATGCCCAGGACAAGGTATGCCACCCTAGACCACCAGGGATTCCAGTCAGTGCCACAATGGATGCCAATCAGTGCCCATAATGGATGCCAATCAGTGCCCACAATGGGCATCACTGATTGGCATGCATTATTGATTGGCACTGATTGGCATCCATTAGTACAATATATTATAATACAATGCCGCCTATCAGTTCCCATCTGTGCCGTCTATCAGTGCCCATCCATGCCACCTATTAGTGCCCATCCATGCCCACCTGTGCCGCCTACCCATGCCCACCTGTGCTGCCTACCCATGCCCACCTGTGCCGCCTACCCATGCCCACCTGTGCCGACTAACCCATGCCCACCTGTGCCACCTATCCATGCCCATCCATGCCAATCTGTGCCAGCTATCAGTGCCAATTTGTGCCACCTATCAGTGCCCATCTGTGTCGCCCATCAGTGCCACCCATCAGTGCCGCCTATCAGTGCCACATATCGGTGTCCATCAATGCCACCTCATCAGTGCCACTTCATTGGTGCCACCTCATCATTGCCCATCAGTGTAACCCCATCAGTGCCCATCAGTGAAGGAGAAAACTTACTTATTTGCAAAGTTTTGAAACTGAAACCAAAAAAACATTTTTTTTTCAAAATTTTCGGTATTTTTTTATTTGTTTAGCAAAAAATAAAAACCGCAGAGGTGATCAAATACCACCAAAAGAAAGCTCTATTTGTGGGAAAAAAATGATAAAAATTTCATTTGGGTACAGTGTAGCATGACCGCGCAATTGTCATTCAAAGTGCGACAGCGCTGAAAGCTCAAAATTGGTCTGGGCAGGAAGGTGTTTAAGTGCCTGGTATTGAAGTGGTTAAGTGGTTAATACTTTTATTGTTTTGTACATATGTGATTTATAATTTGTTCTGTTTGCAAAATTGTATTACTGCCAATTTTAAATGCTTAAAAATATTAGTATTCTTAGAATCTGTGTGTTTGTACACACTTATTAAGAGGAGTGTTTTAGACCCCAAGTATTTTAATTGAGGGGGTGAGTAGGTGAGAGTATGCCTGAGACTCGTGGAAGCACACTTTGATGTGCTAAACAGTTAATAGTATTGGGACTACTCTGATCTACGCCAGTTATATGATTTTGCAATACCTTAACCAATAAAATTTGTTGAACCGGTATGGCGAGTGCACGATTGTGATGTGCATGCATGGTTTATGTGTCGCCTTTAAGGTGATACATGACAGGTCACTGAACCCTACAAATATACAATAAAACAAATGATAACTGATACCAATATATCCTTGGATCTCTGCTATTGAGATACTTAAAAGAGGGAGGAGATTAAAAAAAGACAAAAGCGAGAAATATCACCTTCAGCATGGATTGGCATTAGAAATGTGGTGACAATTGGGAGATACCTGTTAGATGAAATTTAAAGCTTCAAAAATGACAAACTATATTCCTAAAATACATACAGAAACTCCCAGACCATCTGTTTATTTTTAAATAAATATTTGCTATGCAGTACACTCATTTAGCAAAATTCGAAAACACCGGGGCCCTATTTTAACATTCTCAAATTACAGTTGTCATTATTAGTTTGCAAACATTTACTGTATGCGGAAAGCCAAGCACTGTGTATTAATGAATCCACAATAAAGAAGAATTAGATGTCTACTTAGTGTTCTTGCTTCCTCATTGGGACTACTGTAAGGTTTGTATAGCAAGATTAAATTGCTCGTGTAACTTTCTGCACAATACAGAAACATAGGCTGCAGCAGAACATAAAAAAATGGTAGTAGTAAACTGACAATAGCTAAACATTTTATATCTAGTCTTAACAATGGATCCTTGGAGGGGACTAAGAAATATCTAATAATATACTGTAAAATATCTCACAATTTTTCTGTTCGCATACTTCAAAATACTTTTTCCAATATAATTACCTGTCGGTAACTAGAAGTGAAAGCGCCTTGGTAAGCTACAATTCCAGAAGAAATTAGGATATCGCCTGTAAGGTTAATATAAAGTTTTCCAAGCTCTAATGCAGTTTGACTCCATCTTGTTTTTTCACCACCTAAACCTCCAATCAATTGTTCTGCACGATCAAGCTTTTTGCTGCACAAGTCAACCTAAAAAGAGAGTTGCTTAATTAATATGGATGTCAGAAAAAGAGAAGGCACACAGAGAACTAAAGCATATTGTTTTTAAAAGCAAAGGTTAGGTTTACAACACATCTGGATCAATGGGACGATTTCCCTTATTTCACGTGCTTGTCATGGGATAGGAAGGGGAGTTAAGTCTCCCAAATGGGCCAGAGACAAAATAAATCTGACAGTGCTACTTATTTTTCATTCACTTTATTCCCCAATCTATTCAAAACCTAAAATGAACAGTCCAGGCATGACGCATGAAGGAAAAAGAATCACCTTCCAACAAACACATTGCCAAGAAAGTATTTTCATTTTCAAGCTAACAAAGTGTCAGAACTCCATATCATGGATTGGATTCACTAAAGGAGAAGAGAATGTTTGCTGTGCGAAGGGAATTTGCTTTGCAAAGTGAATATGGTAATATTGTGCTGACTATAATCAAACAAATGCAAGCAAAAAAATAAACTAGGTGACAGTTCCCTTGCAAAGTAATTTATTTTTTATTTTTTATAGTTTTTAAACTATAAGGTTTCAAATAGGACATAAACAAAGCATATTAAAAAAAAAAAATTAAGAAGGGAAACACATAATAAATGAACACAGGTCAATAGCACTGACAGCCAATAATATCACGTTATATGAATGAAACTAATAAAACCATACAAAATTTGATAAGTATCACACAAAATAGTAGTACAATTTACATAGAAAAAAAGGAAAAAATTTGAAAAATTATTTTTTAATCACAATATAGATAGATTCTATCCAGTATCCAGAAAGCAAGAGGTTTATAATATATTAGGCCAAGATGGCGGTGGCCTTGAAGTGCTATCTGATCAGTCCTTCCCTACATGTTTCGCCATAAAAATGGCTTCCTCAGGGGCAGTAGAATATAATCTCAAAAGAGAAACAATGATTCCCAAGGTAACCCCGCGTAAAAGGCCACTCAAGCGCAGTCATGCAGATGGCGATCACCTAATAACCACCTTAGTGTAGCTATAGGGGGTACAAAGGGCAATCGTAGAGACAATATAGAGAAACATCTAAAAACATAGGAGGCACTGAAAAAATTACACTCAATGATGAGATTCCTGGGTTCCTGGAGGCGCTGCATGTTATTGCTTAGTTAGAACAAGATCACTCACATGGGAGTTTGTCCTTTGCTGAGGTGTTATTGACATCTACACTTACTTCACGTTTGGACTGCCCGATGGTTTAAAGCTTGTCCTCACTTTGTAGTTGAGTGCTACTCATTCTTCAATGAATTCCGGTTTTGTTTCCAGACCTTTTCGGGTCATGCCATTAAAATCTCATCATTGAGTGTAATTTCTTCAGTGCCTCCTATGTTTTTAGATGTTTCTCTATATTGTCTCTACAATTGCCCTCTGTACCCCTTATAGCTACACTAATGTGGTTATTAGATGATCGCCATCTGCATGACTGCAGTTGAGTGGCCTTTTACGTGGGGTCACCGTGGGAATCATTGTTTCTCTTTTGAGATTATATTCTACTGCCCCTGAGGAAGCCATTTTTATGGCGAAACATGTAGGGAAGGACTGACCAGATAGCACTTCAAGGCCACCACCATCTTGGCCTAATATATTATAAACCTCTTGCTTTCTGGATACTAGATAGAATATATCTATTTTGTGATTAAAAAATTATTTTTCAAATTTGTCCTTTTTTATGTAAATTGTACTACTATTTTGTGTGATACTTATCAAATTTTGTAATAAATCAGTTTTTTAAATATTTATAATTTGTTTATCCGTATTAAGGCACCGTGATAATCCCACTTGAGGTGCAGTATCTATAATTGACTCCTTTGCCACATAATTCCTACAAAACGTTTTTTTTAAATAAAACCATACGTGTCCACTGAAATAAGTTTGCTATGAGAAAAAAGCACACAATTTATCAGGGATAGGGAAAAAGGTATCATAAATAAGAGGGCTATCTGTGGGGTCCTGGAAACTTCGGTCAAAATCGCAATTGTATATGCATTAAAGACTACATCCCAAAAGTGCTTTAACGATGTATATTCCCATATATGGGACTTATGTCAGGGTAGAACAGGCAGTGCCAACAGACATCAGGGACGTTAGGGGAAATTCCATGTAGTAAGGGCAGCGGTGCCATCTGGTGAAAATTTTGAAATTGCATTCTTGAGCTAAAGTAGCTATAGAAAATGTGTGTGTTAAGGAAATGTATAAAAGAAGGTCATATAGGATTGATGCTGAGTTTGATGGACCCTCTGATTACAGATTCAAAGGGGAAAAAAGGTTGGTGTAAGTCCCCCGTCTTCACAGTGTGAAATAGATCTATGTTTGATCAGTTGCCTTGGAGGGCAGGGGAGACATCAAATAGACCCCTCTTGTTTTCATAAAGAGTACCTGTCACAGCCCAAAGCTACCACAAGGGGGCTTGTTCACTCCTTTGTGATAGCAATAAAGTTAAATGAAGACAAAACATACATTTTAATAAAATAAATGAAAATAATAAAGAAAAAATACATGCACCCCCCCCCCCCCCTTCCATGCATATGCGCACATAGGTTAGGTGCACATATGTAAATAGTGATTGCACCACACATGTCAGGTATCGCCACAAATTTTAAAATGAGGGCATTTTTATACACGTCTGTGTAAATATAATGTGAAATACACAATTATAACAACCATTTTATTTTCTCTGGTTTCATAAAATAAATAATGCTTGGGAGTTATAAGTAATCTTCTAGCATAACATGCTGATTGTTCTAATGTTCTATTACAGCAAAATAGAGAAATCCTGAGTTGAACATTCTGCAAGCAACATTGTCTAAAATGTAATAAACTTAACTATGTAGTGTTCTTTCTTTTTCCTTAGATCATAAAGGACTCATTCTGAACTGAGACAGTGTATTTCTTTGTAGGTCGAACTTCTGAATACAATTTATGTCCATGCGATATCTAATTCTCATTTATATTGCTTGCAGAAATAGTATTACAGTTATTGAGCAATCTGTCTTTTACTGGCTGAAATTTCATTTTTGGAATCTCTTCAATAAAAATTGAATATGAAACATTTATACTCCTCATGAGTGAAATGTTTTAACATACTGCTGTAATAAAACTTAGAAAGTTCTGATTGCATTTTTATTTTTCCAACACATATCATAATCATCCTCTTTTTAAAGCTGAAATTCAGACAGATTAAAAAAAACTGTTAATACAGGACAATGAACATGACCTCATGAACCTCTGCTCCTTCACTGTCCAGTCGCAGGCTGGGACCGGTGGAGACCTATCTGTAGTTCTAACTTCAGTACAGAAAAGTCGAGTCACCAACTTGGCTCTGCCATATGATAGTGGTTTGCAAATTTCAGAAATGGATGACGAGATTAAGAGAAATACAAAGCCTGTGGCTGGTAGAACAGCTCCTAAATATCAACTGTGTATTTAGTTGTTTGCCTGAAATTAAGCTTTACATCAGCTCATAATTTACTCACTCCAAGGTGATGTGCTGTTCAGTATTGATAGATTGGTCTGTAGCTATTTTTTTTTTTTAAACAAGAAATGTAGCTCATAGGTATATCTACACCCCTATCCTCAACTATGATAATAAGCTATGAGTAAATGAGAGGAAAAAGTGAAACTGTGACTTTAAGCAATTTCTCCATATGGAAAAAACAGCAGGGCATGGTCACACAAACCAGAACAACGATACAGGAGGGGCATGTTGATGGAGAAATAAAGAATGGAAGAATGCAGCATTTTTACACAAGACAAGAAAAGCTCTTTCTCCTGGCTATAGTTGAGCTTTAAGTTTTTAAAATGCAAAAAAAAAGTGGAAAAGATAACAATAAACTTATGCCGCGTACACACAATCGCACATTCCGACAACAAAATCCATGGGATGTTGGCTCAAACTTGTCTTGCATACACACGATCACACAATGTTGTCGGAAATTCTGAACGTCAAGAACGCGGTGATGCATGATAAGCTGAGAAAATTGAAGTTCAATAGCTAGAGTGGCTCTTCTGCTTGATTCCGAGCATGCGTAGAACTTTGTGTGTCGGAATTGTGTACACATGATCGGAATTTCCAACAACGGATTTTGTTGTCCGATCCAGATCTCAAATTTTGTGTGTCAAAATTCCCATGGAAAATATCCGATGGAGCCTACACACGGTCAGAATTTCTGAAAAAAAGCTCCCATCGAACATTTTCCACCTGAAAATACGACCATGTGTACGCGTGTGTATCACTATAAAACTCATTCAAAAAATGCATAAAATCTTTTAGAAACATGTTTTACTACTGCCTTTTTCCTTTTGCTCCCTAATGCTGACCCCTTATGTGGCCATCCTTCTTCATGTTGCTGAACGAAGCAGCGATCCTATTTATATAGGAAAATTATTTAGCTGCCAAATTTAGACCAGCAACTCTCTTCCATCGCCATAATTAGTTAATGAAAATCAAGGGAAAGAAACACTGCTGCTTTCCTATGAGCCTGGAAATAAAATAAAAAATCTGCAAAATCTGGGGAAGCAACCGATGCTGGTTTATTTCCATAAAGCACAGTGGCATTACCCTATTGCTAAAAAGGGAAAAAGCAATGTGGAACGCTACAAGCAAATCCTAGTGACCATTGAGAGCCCATTATGCCTAACAGCTGTCTTGTGGTACAAGTTGAATGAATCACTTCACAGGTCAGATAACAATAGAAAAACTGCTGCATGAAACTTCAGAATCAAGGATTACTTTCTTAATAAGTGTAAAATGTACCTTTAAAACAGTTACTTCCTTTTTTAAACGAAACAATATAATTTAGCGCTAAAAAAGTGCTATGAGAACACGTGTGACAAATGCTTTAAAAAGAAAAACCAATAAAGTCCAAATATTAAGTGAATACAATAGTCCTTGAAGTCCACATAGGACCCAGAATGTGATGTTTCACACGATGTTTCACACGATGTAAAAACTAGAGAGTGATCTTGGAGACATCTCATACCAGTGACATCTAGGTAGGTAAAAACAAGATGGGTACTCTTACCGAAACCACAAGGTCATACGTGCATATATAGATAGATGAATCCCAGCAGGTCTATCAGCCACTGGAATTGCTGTGGGTCCTCTGGTCAAAGAAGGAATGGTCTGTATCATCCACAAAATTCCAATTCCTCCAGGGTCCCAATGGAATGGATGGGAAGAATCAACTCCAACCCAAAAAACGGGATATCAATCGAGGCCAAGGTCATACGTGCATATATAGATAGATGAATCCCAGCAGGTCTATCAGCCACTGGAATTGCTGTGGGTCCTCTGGTCAAAGAAGGAATGGTCTGTATCATCCACAAAATTCCAATTCCTCCAGGGTCCCAATGGAATGGATGGGAAGAATCAACTCCAACCCAAAAAACGGGATATCAATCGAGGCCAAACTCATATAGGGGATCACCATCATCCTTTGGAGGAGACATCGCTGGAGAGGACAACACACTGCAAGGGCTCGAGTTCCATCTGCTGGGTCTTGAACCTCCGATCACGGCCTGCCCCAGGGAAACCAACCTACGGACACCCTGAACATTTGGACACCGCTTAGCCTGATGGTGATCCCCTATATGAGTTTGGCCTCGTTTGCTATCCCATTTTTTGGGTTGGAGTTGATTCTTCCCGTCCATTCCATTGGGACCCTGGAGGAATTGGAATTTCGTGGATGATACAGACCACTCCTTCTTTGACCAGAGGACCCACAGCAATTCCAGTGGCTGATAGACCTGCAGGGATTCATCTATCTATATATGCACGTATGACCTTGTGGTTTCGGTAAGAGTACCCATCTTGTTTTTACCTACCTAGATGTCACTGGTATGAGATGTCTCCAAGATCACTCTCTAGTTTTTACATCGTGTGAAACATCACATTCTGGGTCCTATGTGGACTTCAAGGACTATTGTATTCACTTAATATTTGGACTTTATTGGTTTTTGTTTTTAAAGCATTTGTCACACGTGTTTTCATAGCACTTTTTTAGCGCTACATTATATTGTTTAGTTTATTTATGAATTTGGTCATATTCGTATGTAGCTGCTTGTTCCCACACTTTTTTTTGGTTAGCGCAATATTTTCTTTCTTCCTTTTTTAAGAATTATGATAAAAAAAATAAAAATAAAGAAAAGAAGGATTTTTGACTTACCTGTAAAATTACATTAATCACATGCATGGATAATATACTGCCACCTACAGATTAATACACTGGCAAAGTTGTAAGTACTGCATAACCCAATCCCAGTAATCCTTAGTTTTTAGCAAGCAGTAAGAGCATATGCCAGGACAAAGGGGAGGGGGTGTCCTGTGTTCAGTACTGAAATAAAAGGATTTTACAGGTAGGTCAAAATTCCTTATTTCTTAATCATACAGTACAGGACACAGGCCACACCATTAATCAAGACCCTGAGATGTTCCCATGCAATACAACTGAGGGGTGAGCAACACAGCAAACGATGCTGACAGGCCCAAAATAAGGGAGTCAGATTTCCAATAAAGTGGCTTTAAGACCAAAGCAGACTTCAGCAGAGGCATGAACATCCATCTGGTATAACAAACGTGAACACAGGACCAGGTGGCAGCCCTGCAATTCTGAGAAACATACATCTGGGGCTTAAAAAGCCAGAGAGTTAACGACTGAATGGGCTAAGTAAGCCATAAAATGGAAATAGAGAATTCCTATATTTCAATGAATAAACTGCAGTGATAACTTGCCTAGGCCACCTAGAAATAGTGGAATAAGATTAAAAGAAAATCTATGGTTTGGACAGAAGTAGTGACTAAACAATGTAAAGACAACTCTTTGGAAAGCTTGGAAACTGGAAACAGAGAAAGCCTGATGATTTCCTGATTGAGCTCGAAAGGAGAAACCACCTTGGGGGGAAAGGAGGTTTGCAAAATGAAGAACAAGGCTACCAGTTCCAGATTCTGTCCAATTGACATGATAGCCACAAGAAAAAACCCTTTTAGAGTAAGCCCTTGTACACACGGTCGGACATTCCGACCACAAAATCTGTCTTATTTTTTCCGACGGATTCTGTCCGAAACTGGTGTTGCATACACACGGTCGGACAAAGTTGTCGGAAAATCCGATTGTTCAGAACGTGATGACGTTTATTCTTTACGACGGGACTACGTTCAGGCTAGCAGCCAATAACTTTGATCTCGTAATTTGATCTGAGCATGCGTGGCACTTTATCCAATTGGAATTCTCTACAAACGATCGGACAAAGTCTGATCGGACCATGTTGTCGGAAATTTTTTTATATCCAGCTCTCAAACTTTGTTGGTCAGACATTCTGACGGAAAAAGTCAGATGGAGCCCACACACGGTCAGATTATCCGACAACACGGTCCGATCTGACATTTTCTGTTGGAATTTCCAACCATGTGTACGAGGGCTAACGGATATCCCAAATGGGCTCAAGGGGAGGCTTCTGTATTGCTGACAGGACCAGATTAAGATCTCATGGCGAGACTGATGAACCAATGAAGTATGACCTGTGAGCCACCCCCTTAAACCTTTACCAGCGAATGAGCAGACTGAGAATAGCCAAGACTGAAACTTTTCCCTTCAGGGTGCTCAAAGTCAAGTGCTGAACCAGGCCAGACTGAAGAAGGATAGGACACGTACCACAGAAGTTTCACTTTTAATGACTCACACCATGTAAAATTAGTCTCCCAAATATGATAATAGACCTTCCAAGACGTCAATTTCCAAGCTTTAAGCAGCATAGGAATATCTGATTTGGAGAAACCCAGATCCCTTAGGACTTGGGCTTTAACAACCAAGCAATCAACGCCAGGTATTTTGAAGCAGGATGGTAGACCAGCTCTTGAGAATTCGGGTTAAATCAGTTGAAAAGTGGCTGCATAGTGTCTCCCAGGAGTTGAGGAATGTCCGAGTATCAAGTCCCTTTGGACCAGTTTGGTGGCACCAGGATGCTGTAAAGCGGATAACAAAGACTATGTAGTGTAACAAAGGTGTATATCAACCAGAACTGATCCCATAGGATCACCAGTGAAACCACTGCGAAGGCTTTGGGATAGCTGGTCATGAAACTGTCCTTGTTAAGACAGGATGCAGACAGATATATGTCTGGTGTCTCCCAACACTGATGTAAAAAATCTGAAGCAAGGATGGCCAAATATACATAGCTACACTAGGAAACTGAGATCAGACTATATAGAGTAAAGTAAATTTATTAATAGTAAAACAAAATGCATCCAGTGATAAGAAGCCTAACTAACAAACTAGCAAACTAACATTGTACAAAAATAGAGAACACAGATAAACAGGGAAAACTGGAGATGCAGGGAACAGATGATAAGGGGGAACCAGGACTTGGGTCAGGTACAAGGGTAGTAGGAACGAGGCAGCCGGTTTCAGGATGCAGGGCAAGATCAGGATCTAGGTTCAGGATAAGTGGCAAGCAGTATCTGGCAACAAAGCAAAACACTGAAGTGAAGTAATAGCAGAGGAGGGACAAAATACCCTCCTAGCAGCCTACATAAGGTGGAGATTGTGTATTGGGATCTGCTGTCTGGTGGAAGATACCTGCTGGTGGACACCGGACCTACAACCTTCCACTCTGAGAAGCCCAATGCCAACGGCAGGTGATCCTGGTCCTGACAATTTCCCCTCCTTAAGGTGCAGCCTCTGTACGCTTTCCCATGTCGCACCACTGGGGACTGGATTCTGACTGGGTACCTTGCTGGTCAGTTCTTTGAGGAGGCGCAACACTTGGGATATATGCTGCATTAAGTTATTGTAAGCTCCAACACTGGGATTCCAAAGGCAACTTGAAGGCTTAACATCAGAGTCCCTGGTTCATACAGGTATCCTGAAGGCAGGGTATCCCATCACAACTAGACATTCCCCATCTAGGATGCTAGACTGCTCTGCATTTTAGCAGCCACTAAGATCTACCCAAGGTATACGTTACCCAACCAGGGTCCTCTAATGCACCTGAATTTAAGAGATAATGCCTGAGTCAGGGCAAGGTTCAAATGGAACTCTACCTTTCCCTAGGAGACCTCTAAGCTAAGACTATAATAGCGGGTGCAACTCACACATTGAAAGTGGGTATCTGGACCACCCAGCCTTGGCACAACAGGATAAAATGACTACAAAAGTAACTCAGGACAGGCAACAATAGGGATTTTAGACCAAACAGGTAACCCATGCAAGCCATTTGACAATAATGGAAGTTTTAATTCCATCAGCAGGCGGAAGCTTAACCTTCATACAAAGGTCCAGTTGGGCAGCAGGTAAGGAATCATCAAAGTCCAACTGGGCAGCGGCCAGGGAATCATCAATGTCCAACTAGGCAGCGCCCAGGGAATCAGCAAAATCCAAATGGGCAGTGGCTCGGGAATCAGCAAAGTTTGGCTGGGCAATGGCCAGAGAATTATCACAGGCCAGCTAGGCAGCAGAGGATCATCAGAGGCAGGCTTGGCAGGTGAAAGTTGATCATCAGAGGCAGGCTTGGCAGCAGACAGCAGATCATCAAAGGCAGGCTTGGCAGCAGATAGCTGATCACCAGAGGCAGGCTTGGCAGCAGACTGGAACCCGTCAGCAGGCATTGAGGCAGACTGGACCCCATTAGCAGGCACAGAGGCAGAATGGACCCCATCAGTAGGCAGCACAGAGGTGAACTGGATCCCATCAGCAAGCAGCACAGAGGCAGACTGGACCCCATCAGCAGGCAGCAGGGAATCAGGAACTGGCTGAATAATGGTTGTGGCTGCAGTGGATAGTGGCAGAATTGTATGGGTAGAGAAAAACTTTTGCTTCTTTTTGGGGTTAGATGCTAAGGTCTTGCAAGTGGTTGCATGGCGCTGACTAAATTGTGCTGCTCGTGGCACAGTAGTTACAGTACTGAGGACCATAGAGGAAAAGGTAGCAGAAGCAGAGGAAGATGCCTGAGAGGTCACCATGGGTAACAGAAATGTAGGGGGGGGGGTGCGGTTAATGAAAGCAGAGTGCTGGTATAAAGGAGGTAGGGGACACTTAGCAGCAGCTGTGGTTGTGAAGGGTAACAAAGGAAGAGATTCCTGATGTTTAGGCAGATGTTTGAGGCAGATCTGAATTGATGTGGATCAACTGAAACTGGGGATCATATCTCTGACCAAGGTTGGAGCAAAGGCTGAACAAAGTTACAGTTCCTTTGTCTGACAAGGGAAAGCACATCAATAACACAATCTAACAGGAGCCTTTGTGAACAATCTGAGTAGTGCTCAAAGAAGTAAACTGCGTCATCTTCCAGCAACCATACCAAAGACTCAGCCTGAGGCATATTAAATAATGGAGTGAAACCATCTTGGCCATGATGTAGCAGGCAAAGCAAATTCAGAACAAACCTTAACCAAAGGCTGTATTTCGCCAAATGAAAATCCATCTTGATCAACTAAGGTACAGTATGTGCTACCTTAATGTATTCCAACAGTAATATCTGGAGGCACGTATCTTTATCCTCCAATGCCAATTTCACATGACAAATAGCCTGTCCTAGATGCATCTTAACAGGAAGGACAGCAAATACTCAGAGCAAATACTTCCCAGTTCCTAAGTGCAGCCGATCTGGTCATCAATGGGCTTCAGTGTTATGTCAGGAATCAGCAGCAGGGATGGCCAAATCTGCGTAGCTACACTAGGAAACTGAGATTGAGTGGGGAAATTAATTATTTGATCCCCTGCAAGTTTTCCCCCCTACAAAGAAATTAAGTGTCTATAATTTTTTTTTATCATAGGTGTATTTTAAATGATAAAAACAGAATATCAACCAAATATTCCAGAAAAAACACATGATACAAATGTTATAAATTGAGTTGCAGTTCAGTGAGTAAAATAAGTATTCCCTACCCACCAACAATAATTCTGTCTCCCATAGACTGCTTACAGTCTATGGGAGTGGTGAGTATGTGCTCATGTGGTACACAGATTAGTGCTGCCAACTTAGGAAGGTGCTCCTAACGAAACAGTACCTTTACACAAATGAGGTACATAAATAAACAGAGATAACTGGAGATGCAGGGAAAAGATGGGAAGGGGGAACCATGATTTGGATTAGGTACAAGGGGAGCAGAAAAGAGGTAGCAGGGCCGGGATGCAGGGCAGGAGCAAGATCAGGGTCTAGGCTCAGGATAAGTGGCAAGCAGTATCTGGTAGCAAAGCAAAACAATAAAGATAAGTGTAATAGTAGAAGAGGGACTAAATATCCTCCCAACAGCTAGCATCAGGTGGATACTGATTATTAGAATCTGCTGGCTGCAAGAAAACACCCACTTGCAGACACTGGAACTACAACCTCCCACTCTGGGAAGCACAGTGTCACTAGCAGCTGATCCCCAATCCTGACCATTTATCACCCAGGACACTCCCAGGTGAAGAAACAATTTCCCTGTTTCCAGGCATTGACAATTGAAGAAGTCTGCCTGTCTACCTAGGGAATATGGACTGTGAATAGGGTGGGAACATACCTTTTGGCCCAAGCCAGAATAAGGTGTGCTTTGCAAAGAGCCATGTGGCATCTGCTGCCCTGATAATTGATATAAGCCACAACTGTGGTGTTGTCGGACTGAACTCTAGTTGGTCACCACTGAAGCTGGTCAGTCCATCTCATTAGGAGTAGGTGAGTGGACCTTACTTGACCCGAGGCTTGCTTAATAAAGGTGTCTAAGCATGCTCCAAAGAGCCGTTCTCCATCAAAAGGAATCCTTTCTAGATATACTTTAAGGATACTTCCAATCATCAAGGCAGTCTATCAAGGGGGTGAAGAAAATTACATGAGGGGGAAACATATCTAAGCAAAATTCCCAATTATCCCAAGAACCAGGAAAAGAGTGTAATATAATATTAGGAAGGCCCACCTTCCAAAGTGAATGGTCATCTTTATGAGGATCACAAGAGGTCAAGATTCCTATCTCACTTGAAAATCTAGAAATTGACTGACCTTGGGTAAGGTCTGCTAAGAGTTTCAAGAAAATTAAACCAGAGGTATTTGGGTGGACATTATAGTCAGTGCTATAAATAGAGTCAAAACCATTTGTGAACTTGGTGTAGTCAATTCCATACTCAGGAAGAATTTGGCAGGACCTCAATTCTCCACCTAGTAGCTATTCAACTCCCTCAAAGATCCAGAGTCCTCAGTAACAATAATCTATATACCTAAAAAAGGAAAACCCTGTCTTATGGACTTCTATGCACCATAAATATCTATATATACCAAGTCTAGTTATACACAGTTTAAAATTACATATCGTGGTACATCATTCCAGACAGTTGGATCCCTGGCTTTTGAGACATATTTTATATCCTCTTAAATCCTTTAATTAAAGTAAACTGCTATCAAACAAGTTTCCTCAATTTACAATATTCATCAGCTTTAAGCGAAGCCAGCACTCTGAGATCTAGGCCAAACAGGTGCCAAAAAGCATGCATCGCTTAAACATTTGGACATCCACCAAAAATCATAGCACATATCATTTTTTTTATTTCCAATGTCATTCTGCACACATTTTGACAAGTATCTGTGTGTTCCTGCACTTATTGGATTGGTCTATTGGCACAAAGTGATAGAGATAAAATGGGATAGTGTTCCCAAAGATAGGTCTTTACTAACATAGAAATTAGAGGTTTCATTTTACAGAGAAACTTAACCAATCTGGGAATACCTTCACTTGGGTATGGTCACACTAGAAGGATGGACAATTGGCCAAGATAACGGGTTTAGAGTATTTTAGAAAGTTTGCAAAAGAGAAAGCACTGGGAAAAAAAGTGGAGACATGCCTTTAAGCAGGTGGTTACTGACTTTGAGATATGTGGTTGTAGTAGAAGAAAGATTCTGATTGTCTATGAATTATTATGGCTCTAGCAGATGAAGATGGGGCTGTGTTTCCCTATTCATAGATCCCCTGTGTTGAAATAGGTGTACAGTGCAAATACCATTAGGATTGGGAATGCAACTGTCAAGTGAATGACCAAAGAGATTCCTTTAAAAGCTGAGTGAATAGGCACTTTCTAAACACATTCTCAACACTGCATGCATGTAGCCAGTTCTCTATGCATTAGAACATGCACCATTCTTATGTGGGAAATAATCCTAGATGTCTGAAAGGACCATTGCAGCAGAAGCATAGGGCTTCGGACATTTGTTCAAAAAGGTACAAGACACATAGGTTTGGCCTTGTGTTAGAAGTGTCTTTTCAAAGGGATGTGATTAATTGTGAGATAGTTTCACAAATCAAAGTCACTGCCAACAGAGGACAGGGAGCTATTCCAGTTAATTCATACTGAGCCTTAATTGTCTGTGAAATCCCTACATGTAGAAATACCACTGATCGGAGTGGTGGTATGCCTGTTAAAGTGTCTGTAAACTCTATACCCAATTTAGCATTAGGTGATGCACAGAGATTATAAAAAAATCCTCCTACATAAGCTGTACCTGTTTATATGCAGTCATTCAAAGTGCTCAGTTTACACAGGATTTTTCAGTTCTATAAAGGAGGGGGTGGGTATGTGAAGTCTCAAACTATAGATCTCAGTGAGAAGAGTTTTGAGCCCTAAATGGAGGAAAGGGACACACCCTCCTCCTCACAGTATATGAAGAACAGCCATGGCTGTCAATCACAGGTGGTGTGCTGGAGCCCCCCTTCACCTTTTTATTTTTCTTGGTGTCAGGAAACCCATTTAAAAATGACTAATACAGATAACAGATGAACGAAGCAACAAAGTGGAATCCCACTCACTGCTTTGGACAGAGCCAAGTACACAGTATAGAAGGAGTTTTTTTGTTCATATTTCATGTCTGAGGTTTACAACCACTTTAAGGTGGATAGCGATTAAAATTAAAATGGTCTTAACCATTAAGAGGCTGTCTTTGCTTTAGCCCAACTGGCCTTTCCCGTTAAGTGAGTTATCAAAGACTGGGTTAAAGCAAAAGATTATGCCACTGCTCCAAATCTGGCTGGGTAGCAGAGTTCAATGCCAAAGGTCACATAGCAGGCTTTATTAGCCCCAAATCAGAGGTTTACTGACAGAGCAAGACATCAGGAACTGAAGAGTGCCCTGCAGCTAACTAACACAGGACACAAAGGGGGTTATTTATGAAAGGCAAATCCACTTTGCACTGCAAGTGCACTTGGAAGTACAGTTGCTCTAATTTTATGGGGTAAATCTGAAATGAGTGGAAGCTCTGCTGATTTTATAATCCAATCATGTGCAAGCTAAATTGCTGTTTTTTATTTTCCTTGCATGTCCTCCTCGGATCTAGAGCAACTTTACTTCCAAGTGCACTTGCAGTGCAAAGTGGATTTGCCTTTCGTAAATAACCCCCATAGTGTCACAATTCTGAGTCCAATGCCCAAAAGTCACTTTTAAGGCTAGCACTGCAATATTGGAGGATGGCCTTCATAACCAAATAAAAATGATTAAGAAGTGATAAAAATGTGGAATTTTGGATAAAAATTTAAAGTTAGTGTTCTCCTACCACCTATGACACAAGCAAAAAAGTAAGGCATGATAGTTGGAGGTGGGATTGTACTATAGGCTAGCTTAACCACTTGCCAACTAGCGACGTATCGGTACGTTGCTGGATTGCAAGGGTGATATCTCGGTCATTGCTGCAGCTCCAGCAATGACTGAGATATATTTTTTTTCAACTAGCCATTGTGAAACCAGTAAAAGTAATCTAAGAACCAAAAGACCCATCGGATTACTTTTACAGGGGGTGGAAGAGGGCCCCCCTTCCTGTCATCGCCTTTACTGGGCTCTAACGATCGAGCCCTTCAAGGATGTGATCAGTGGCATCCAGTTCCTGAGATACAGTGAGAGGAATGGATGCCGTTCCTCCCACTGTGTGACATCAGAAACCAGAAACGATGAGTATTTAATCACTTCCACTTTTGGTCTCATGCAAAGAAAGCTCTTGCCAGCTTGTACAAGAATCAGATCAAACCGATCTTGATTTGATCTGATGCTTTGGAGGCCATAACAGGTGATGGAGAGATCTGGGGTCTATTAGATAGCTGTCTGTGCCCCCCTTAGGGAGATTCATCTTCTCTATTTGTTCTGTTTACCGTTAACCTTGAAAGTGAAAGTAAAAGAAAATCCCAAATTTTGGGTTGTCCCCAGGAAAGTAATAGATATGAAATCTTCCAATGGGGACCTGGGGGTCCCCAAGAGCTTCCCTTAATTTGCAGGGATATGCAGACAGGAAGTGAAGGTACATCTCCCCAATGGGACAAAGATGATCAAAATGATCATCGAAATGATCAATGAAAAATGATCAAAATAAACCTTATAGGGGTTATTATCTTCCTTTACTGTAACCAAAATGAAAAATAAAAAGTTTTGGCTATAGTTTTACTTTAAAGGCTGCAAAAACATAAAAGTTTATTACCACTACTGGTATATATGGTTTGTTATTTTGCTGTAGTGGTTTTGTCTCTTCAGCTCCTCAAACCCAATTTACCGTATAACTGGGTTAATGGTTACTGAGTCTACATTACAACTACTCTAACAGAAAATAGACTCCTTCAATACTAATGATAGTGAATGCAAGGCTGATAATAACCTTGCAACACATTAATACAACTTGTTCTATTTTAGCAAATAAAATTAGGTTCCTAAAATAATCACTGACATTTAATCTCCATCTTAAATACACACCTCGACTAATTTAAAAAAGGAAACTTATGCTTTTGATGCAGATGGTAACTAGTCAGAGCCCAGCTGCTGTTTATTTCAGTGCAATCTGAAAACAAACACCAACACTGACATGGATGCTGTGACCCTCTGCTGTGACCCGCTGCTGTGATCCGATGCTGTGACCCGCAGCTAGTGTGAACCTGGCCTAAAGGTGTTTTATTTATAATGCATTCATCAAGGTAAAATAAAACCTTTTAGGAGCTACTCTCTCGCTCCCTCCTCACTGGACTTAGTGAGAGCAGTGGGAGCCACTGGCTCCTGCTATTGTCAATCAAATTCAATGACGAGGAAGCAGGGTGTGCGAGGTCGAGCACATGTGTGGCTCGGGATCCAGCACACATGAGTGTGTGCTGGGGGATACTCAGAAAGCATGAGAAGTCAAGAGTGACACTAGGGGACCCCAGAAGAGGAGGATCAGGGCCATTCTGTGGAAAACCATTGCACAGAGAAGGTAAGTATGGCATGTTTCTTATTTTAAAAGCAAATGTACATTTGCAATCAATCACTTTAAATATTTTTTAAGGTTTTTAAAGGTTGCAAGTTGCATTGCAATAAAATAAAACTTGATTCTGACCATTTCTTAATTGTGTTTGAGTGTTTTCAGTGGAAATCTGTCTCATCTACGGTGCTAAAGAGGTTTCATGCCTTTGTAAAATTGCCCTTGGTTGGCTGCCAAGAGCTTCAGATACAGGTGTCATAGAATACACAACATTTTGTTGAATACATTGATAAATGAGGAACAACGGTTTTGCATCTAAGCTAGTTGCTAATTACTTACAGTTAAGCTACAATGTTCAAGGGTGTACTTAAGAAGTATGTAACTATGTTACAGCTTTATCTAAGCATCTAAAAAATAGAGTTTAAAATAATATGTTATGAACTAACAAGATGTGATTACTAAAACAATTAAATCAGTTCTATAATTTTTAATATGTGTATGCAACAATCACAGCACACTGCAGATGATTATAAAAAACGAAATTACAGAGACAAAGGGAAAACATCATTAACTTGAACAGCACCCAAGCTAGCTGCTAGAAATATGGAACACAAAGCCTTTGATGCAAATACCCTTGTTTATTGAAGCTCATAAACTCTCCCCGTGCAAAGCAACATAATTAATGCCAGCTAATTTGTGAGCTTCAGACCCCCGAATGTCATTTGTATGAAGCAGTCAACACAGTGGTCTGCTAAATACAAAAAAAAAATAGATATTGTATATTAGAAGGACAGCTGATGCTAGACAGATCTACCATCAGCTGAGAAAGTCAATGCTTAACTGCAGATCAAAGCATTTCATTTACCACCATCTAATGCATATTGCTTTTTATCTTCTGTAATTTTTATGGTGATCTCAGATGAGAGCTGTTAAATATATAAATAAAATTACTTTCAACTCAGCTAACGAAGTCTGAAAAAACAAAAATAATCAAGTTTCATGTGCATTACTTAGATAACAACCCAATAAAGTGTTGAAAATAAAAGTATATATATATATATATATATATATATATATATATATATATATAGAGAGAGAGAGAGAGAGAGAGAGAGAGAGAGAGAGATACAGTAGCTCGCAAAAGTGAGTACACCCCTCACATTTTTGTAAATATGTTATTATACCTTTTCCTGTGACAACACTTAACATTGAAAAAATGACACTTTGCTACAATGCAGCTTGTATAACAACACACAGCCATTAATGTCTAAACCACTGGCAACAAAATTTAGTACACTCCTAAGTGAAAATGTCCAAATTGGGCCCAATGTATCAATATTTTATGTGGCCACCATTATTTTCTAGCTTTGCCTTAACACTCTTGGGCATGGAGTTCACCAGAGCTTCATAGGTTGCCACTGAAGTGCTCTACCACTCCTCCATGATGACATCACGGAGCTGGTGGATGTTAGAGACCTTGCGATCCTCCACCTTCCATTTGAGGATGCCTCATAGATGCTCAATAGAGTTTAGGTCTGGAGAGATGCTTGGCCAGTCCATCACCTTTACCCTCAGCTTATTTAGCAAGGCAGTGGTCATCTTGGACGTGTTTGGGGTCGTTATCATGTTGGAATACTGCCCTGAGGCCCAGTGTCTGAAGGGAGGGGATCATGCCCTGCTTCACTATGTCACAGTACATGTTGCCATTAATGGTTCCCTCAATGAACTTAAGCTCCCCAGTGCCAGGAGCACTCATGCAACCCCAGACCATGAATCCCACCACCATGCTTGACTATAGGCAGACACACTTGTTTTTGTAATCCTCCCCTGGTTGCCGCCACACGCGCTTCACACCATCTTAACCAAATAAGTTTATCTTGGTCTTAGATCACAGGATATGGTTCCAGTAATCCATGTCCTTAGTGCCCGTTCACACTACCGCGACTTGTCAGGCGACTTAGCCGCCTGACAAGTCGCGTTCCATTCTGTACTATGGAACCGTTCTAATAGGAGCGACTCAAGTCGCTCCGACTTAGAAAAAGGTTCCTGTACTATTTTTGGGGCGACTTCAGGTGACTTGCATTGACTTCTATACAGAAGTCATTTTGCAAGTCGCCGCTGAAGTCGTGTGCAGGTCGCGTCTGTGAGTCGCGCTGCAAGTCGCGTCGCCCCTGTGTGAACAGGCACTTAGTCTGCTTGTTTTCAGCAAACTGTTTGCAGGCTTTCTTGTGCATCATTTCTAGAAGAATCTTCCTTCTGGGACAACAGCCATGCAGAGCAATTTGATGAAGTGTGTGGATTTTGGTCTAAGCACTGACAGGCTGACCCCCCCACCCCTTCAACCTCTGCAGCAATGCTGGCAGCACTCATACATCTATTTCCCAAAGACAACCTCTGGATATGATGCTGAGTACATGCATTCAACTTTTTTGGTCGACCATGGCAAGGCCTGTTTTGAGTGGAACTTGTCCTGTTAAACCGCTGTATGGTCTTGGCCACCGTGCTGCTGCTCAGTTTCAGGGTCTTGGCAATCTTCCTATAGTCTAAGTCATTTTTAAGTAGAGCAAGAATTCTATTTTGCAGATTCTCAGAGAGTTCTTTGCCATGAGGTGCCATGTTGAACTTCCAGTGACCAGTATGAGAGAGTGTGCATGATAACACCAAACTTAACACACCTGCTCCCCATTCACACCTGAAACCTTGTAACACTAATGAGTCACATGAGAGGGAAAATGGCTAATTGGGCCCAATTTGGATATTTTCACTTAGGGGTGTACTCACTTTTGTTGCCAGCAGTTTAGACATTAATGGCTGTGTGCTGAGTTATTTTGAGGGGACAGCAAATTTACACTGTTATACAAGCTGTACACTGACTTCTTTACATTGTAGCAAAGTGCAAAGGTCAGGCAAGTTTACCACAAATAATGCAGGAATCATGGGTGTGTAACCCACAGAGCGCAGCGATCAGGAGTATGTAAAACACAGAATGTAGGGGTCAGAAGTGTGTGAGGCACAGGGTGCAGTGAGCTGAAGTAAGTAATGCACATGCATGAAATGCAGTTGTCATGTGTAAGTAATGCACAAAGTCCACAGGTCAAGAGTAAATAATGCACGGGTCCAGAGTACACATAGCACAGAGTTCAGGAGTAAGTAAAACACACCGTGCAAAAGTAAGGAGAAAATAATGCACAAACTGCAGCAGTCAGGAGTAAGGCACAGAGTGCAGAGGTCAGGATTGAGTAATGCATTCATTGCAGAGGTCAGGAGTCAGGAGTGTAATTCACAGAGTACGGGAGTACATGAGTAAATAATGCACAGAGTGCAGTGCTCAGGAGCAAGAAATGCACAGAGTGCAGGTTTCAGGAGTGCATAACACACAAAGTGCAAGGTTCAGGAGTGTGTAATGCACAGAATTCAGGGGTCAGGAGTAAGTAACATACAGAATGTATGGGCCGGAAATAGGTATAGCACAGAGTGCAAGGCTCAGGAGTAAGTTATGTAAACAGTGAGAAACACACACAGTGTGCAAGAGTCAGAAGTAATGAACAAAGTGCAGGGGTCAGAAGTAAGGCACAGAGTGCAGAGGTCAAGAGTAGGTAACATGCAGGGGTCAAGAGTGTTTAATGGACAAAGTGCAGGGATCAGGGTCAGAGATGAAGAGGTCAGGAGTGGATGACACACAGAATGCAAGAGTTAGGAGTAAGTAACACAGAGCGCAGCAGTCAAAACTAACTAACTCAGAGAGTGCATTAAACAGGAGTTTGCAACACAGAGTGCAGGGGTCAGGAGTGTCTAATGAGCAGAATTAAGGAGTCAGGAGTAAGTCGCATACAGAATGCATGGGCCAGAAACAAGTAAAGTACTTAGTACAAGGCTCAGAAGTGAGTAATGCAAAAAGTTCAAGGTCAGAAGTGTGTAATGCATAGAGTGTAGACACAAACAGAGTTCTGTAGTAATGCATAGTTCAGAAGTAAAGTAATGCACAGTGCAGAGGTCAAGAATAAGTAATGCAAAGCAGCCAGGGGTCAGAATTGCATGACACACAGAGAGCAGAGAGGTCAGGATTTCTGTAAATCTTAAGAGTTCAGAATTAGGACTAAGTAAGACACAGAGTACAAAGATCAGGCGTAGATATTACAGAGTGCAGGGGTCAGGTGGCAGTAATGCATAAAGTGCAGAGGTCAGGAGTAAGTAATGCACAGTGTGCAAATGTCAGGAGTAAGTAATAAGCAGCATTCAGGAGTCAGAAACATGTGTTAGGTATCATACAGAGTGCAGGGGTTAGAAGTGTCTAGACACACAGTGCAGGGGATAGGAGTAATTAACATGCAGAATTCAGGGGTCAGGAGTAACCAACGCACGAGTTCATCTCAAGAAAAAAATTCCCCCTACTTCCAATATAATATCCCCACATCCAGCACAAACCCATGACCAGCACACATTAACCACCCCCCTTCTTGAAATGTACTAACCCGGCCTTGGCATTGCGTTTCTTTTGTTGGTAAGTGCCTTGTGTTTGATGCTGTGACCCTCTACTTATTTTTCTTCATCATATCACTTAAACAGCTGCTGGCTTCTGTCCTCACCTGTCAGCTACCTATCAGACCTGTAGCACAAAGACAAGGGAAGTGCTCCAACACTCCTTCTTGGGTCTGTGCTACAGGTCTTATAGGTAGAGGACAGGTCGGCAGGCGATGACATGCATAAGTGACTGCCTACTAAGGAAGGAGCAAAAAAAGGTGCTCATGGTGTCGGGGCGATGATGTGGGGTAGGTGCCTTGGGTGTTCGGTGCTTGCGATGCCTCTGAGGACTTAACTATTGCTCAAATAAAAATGAATTACTGAACATAATAACGATTAACTAATGGGGGACTTTAACAGGTATTAATGTAGACATTTTTGTATAACAGTTTATGTTCATTTTACTAACATAAAAAGGCTACAGGCTGACATGTACAAACAATACACATGACATCAATCAACTGTTCCCCTTATACAAATTCTCTCTTCCTGTAACAAGCAACTGATGCAGACAGTGGGGAGCATCTTTCTTGATGCATTTCGCAGGCATTTATTACCCTTCTTCAGGAGATTTATGGAAGATATAATTGTCAGGATGATGTCATGATAATGCCAGCCAAGATGAAAAACCACATGATGCCTACCCATATGCACGAGCCAGGCCAGGCCCAAACAAGGGATGAGAAAGAAAGAGCAGTCGTCATTTTTGGACAATACAAAAACCCCACATTTGGTCTCCATTTTATTTTTTTCCAGTTTTTATAAACAGGTTTAAGGTGCACACATTAGAATGTGAGCAGTTAATATGGAACAGAGAAAAGTCATTAAAACTAAGAGAAACAAACACATTGCCCATATTGACCATTTAGAATTCTTGTATATTTCCACAAAATGAAAGGTCAAACTTTGCTATGGGCAACAACTTTGCTGCTTATTTTTAAGATTTGTTAATTTTTACTAAATTGAAAGATTTCTGCAAATACCTCATTCTCAAGATTTGCCTTCTTTTGCTTGTTCTCTTCAAGCGTCAGCTCAAGTCCAGCCAGCTTATCTTGTACCTTCTTTAAATCTGCTTGTTTCGTCCTCAAACTGTCCATTGCAACCTTCAGTTCACTTTCTGCTTGGTTCAGCTTCACCTTTTTAGGTGCCACCACCTTGGCCACTCTAAAGTAATAGCAATACTTAATATGAAATATGTTGGTAATACATAGAACATGATACATCATTTACATTTTATTGTGGTTCTTGAAAATTGTATTTCAAGTAAAAAAGAACAGTGAAATTAAAGAACTAAAAGGCAAAAAATTATTTTTTTCATTTTGGATATAGCAAGGGAGGGTTGTTACCCGTCAGATTTTTTTTGTAGAGATTCCCTTCACTTTGTGTCCCATAGCCCAACAGGAAGTGAGAGGATGCCCCTGCAAATTAAGGGATTTCCTTGGGGAAATTCCCTATTGGAAGATTTCCACTTTATTACTTTTCTGGGGACAACCCAAAATTAGTGAAATTTTGTTTTACTTTTACTTTCAATGATAACTATAAACAGGACAAGTAGAGAATGTGAATCTCCTTAACGGAGACACAGATTTCAATAAAAACCGGCAAGCGTTCTAATCCCTCTTCACTCTATCCAAAGCAAACTTTTTCCTTTAGTTACTTTACTGTGATTTTTTTCACACATTTTTCACACATTTTTTTACATAACTATAAACATGCAACACTATAAGTAAATGTAGCTTTTCAAAAGACAAAGCTGTTCCTTTGTGACATAAAGAAGGTGAAGCTTCCCACCTCTCTTATGCATAGTAGGTCAACGAGGTAATGGCAAATGGCTTTTTAAATTGTTACATTTCTAACAGAAAAAGTGCAGATCATTTGCTTTCAGTGCACTGGTTTTTCATCTTTGCTGTTATGATTTGGCACTGCTGCTCCAAAGGTAGGTCAAAGTAAGTATTTTACTGCAGGGGTTAGTTTAGTGTTAAGAAATAGTTTTGAGGTTGGGTTAATGTTAGGTTCAGGGGTTTGGGAGTTTTGTTTAAATATTAAAAGAGAAGTATGGGTTTGGGGTTTTTTTTTCCTCCATCATACTTACCTATGTGGATGCATAGTTACATAGTTACATAGTTAGTCAGGTTGAAAAAAGACACAAGGCCATCAAGTTCAACCAAAAATAAATAAATAAACAATGTCCTGCCTCCTCTGACAGACGGTACACTGATCCAATGGCAGGACATTGAATCAGCCTGACATGATTACAGGAGGCGGGACATTGCTACTGCAGCCGCCCGGGGCAATTCAATGCACAGCTCCATGACACACAGAGATCACCGCTCTGATCCCGGCATGGGTAAGGCTGCATTCAGACACTGGCAAGCTGCATGAGGGGGAAAGAGTGTGCCCAGGGCAAGCATTGCAGAGTTTTGTCCGCAGCTAAATCACAAGTTTTTTGTGCCCACAGTGCTACTGAAATCCAAAATAGTCATTTGTTTGCCTCTGAAACTATCTACCTCTGGCCACTTGTGTGAATGTAGCCATGCTATATAAAACCAGGTCACAGGAACAAAGGCTGTACTCCCTTTATTGACCATATAAAAAAAAATAATAATCTTGATTTTGACCCAGCTAGGTTTTTATCGCCATGTGATAGAATGGGGAAGGGTTAAGTTATTGCTAGTAGAGGTAAGGATATGATCATTCCCAATAGAAATCTGTTGGAACGGAACCAGGTAGCTTGCTTGGGGCCAGTTCACACCAGATGCAGTTCCGTGTGTTTTTTTTTTTTTTTGCACAAAATGCATGCACAGTGTTTTCCATGTATTCCAATGGCTCTAGTTCACACCATGCAGTCAGTTTCCGCACCGGAAACTGACTGCATGGTGTGAACTAAAGCCATTGGAATACATGGAAAACACTGTGCATGTATTTTTATCAGGCAGGCTGCATCTGAGGGGAACTGGTGAGGCTGCTTTGATCTCCTGTACCATGTTCACGGTCTCTGGCCATCTCCTGTACCATGTTCGCAGTCTCTGGCCATCTCCTGTACCATGTCTGCAGTCTCTGACCATCTCCTGTAGCATGTCTGCAGTCTCTGACCATCTCCTGTAGCATGTCTGCAGTCTCTGACCATCTCCTGTAGCATGTCTGCAGTCTCTGACCATCTCCTGTAGCATGTCTGCAGTCTCTGACCATCTCCTGTAGCATGTCTGCAGTCTCTGACCATCTCCTGTAGCATGTCTGCAGTCTCTGGCCATCTCCTGTAGCATGTCTGCAGTCTCTGGCCATCTCCTGTAGCATGTCTGCAGTCTCTGGCCATCTCCTGTATCATGTCTGCAGTCTGGCCATCTCCTGTATCATGTCTGCAGTCTCTGGCCATCTCCTGTACCATGTCTGCAGTCTCTGACCATCTCCTGTACCATGTCTGCAGTTTCTGACCATCTCCTGTACCATGTCTGCAGTCTCTGACCATCTCCTGTACCATGTCTGCAGTCTGATCATATCCTGTACCATGTCTGCAGTCTCTGACCATCTCCTCTACCATGTCCCCAGTCTCTGACCATCTGCTGTACCATGTCCCCAGTCTCTGACCATCTGCTGTATGAAAATATTTTTTAAAAACAGCCATTTTCGGTATCGGTGCTGTTTCGGTATTGGTTTCGGGTTTTCGGCCTAGTGTATTTTTCATTTTCGGTATCGGTTTCGGCACCAAAAAACCCATTCGGTGCTAGACATGTGCAGAGTAAAATATTTCGTTTCGGAATTTCGTTTTCGTCCGAAAACTTAATTTATTTAGTTACTCCCGAAAATCGTTTTTATTTATTTCGTTTTCGTTCAAAAATTTCATTCGTCCGAAAATCCACATGAATTACGTTCGAATCTGTCTTGGAAGGCTTATGGTGTCTGTCAATGTATAAAGAAGATTTGACGGAGCTAACTATATAGCATACTTTAGAACCCTATTAAAGTCTATGGGACTCCAACGTTCAAAATCTAAAGTGCTAATTTTAAAGGCTAATTTGCAAGTTACTGTCCTAAAAAGTGTTTGGGGACCCGGGTCCTGCCCCAGGGGACATGTATCAATGCAAAAAAAAGTTTTAAAAACGGCCGTTTTTTCGGGAGCAGTGATTTTAATAATGATTAAAGTGAAACAATAAAAGTGTAATATTCCTTTAAATTTCGTAGGGGGGGGTTGTCTATAGTGTGCCTGTGAAGGGGCGCATGTTTCCCGTGCTTAGAATTGTCCCTGCACAAAGTGTCATTTATGCAGGAAAAAAAGTCCTTTAAAATCACTCGCGGCTATAATGAATTGTCGGCTCCGTAATACAGAGAACACTCATTGAAAGTCATTGATAAAAAAATAAATAAATAAATAAATAAAAAAGCGTGGGGGTCCCCCAAATTCAATTACCAGGCCCTTCAGGTCTGGTATGGATATTAAGGGGAACCCTGCCTCAAATTTAAGAAAAAATTTGACGTGGGGTTCCCCCTAAATATCCATAACCAGACCCTTCAGGTCTGGTATGGATATTAAGGGGAACCCCGCGTCAAATTAAAAAAAAAATTGACGTGGGGTTCCCCCTAAAAATCCATACCAGACCCTTTATCCGAGCACGCAACCTGGCAGGCCGCAGGAAAAGAGGGGGGGACGAGAGAGCGGCCCCCCCTCCCTCCTGAACCGTACCAGGCCACATGCCCTCAACATTGGGAGGAGGCTTTGGGGGTCTGTGACCCCTCAAAGCACCTTGTCCCCATGTTGATGAAGACAAGGGCCTCATCCCCACAACCCTGGCCGGTGGTTGTGGAGGTCTGCGGGCGGGGGGCTTATCAGAATCTGGAAGCCCCCTTTAACAAGGGGACCCCCAGATCCCGGCCCCCCCCCCCTGTTTGAAATGGTAAGGGGGTACAAAAGTACCCCTACCATTTCACAAAGAAAGTGTAAAAAATGGTTAAATAAAACAAACACACTTTTGAAAAATTCCTTTATTAAAAATAAAAAAATAAAAAAAAGATTCCAGCGGCGGTAATCCACTCTTGCTATCCAGCGACGGACGGTCATCTCTCCAGCGATGGCTCATCTCATCCAGCGCAGCGCAGCATCCTTCTTCTGTCTCCGTGGAGGAGACACTGCAAGGATTCCGGCGGCTGACGTTTGTTATATACGGAGGGCGGGGCCACCCGTCACCTGACCCCACCCCCCTCTGACACAAGGGGAAACCCGGGGTTCCCCGTGACGTATGGGTGACCCCGCCCCCCCTCTGATGTAACGGAAACCTGCCTGTGTTACATCAGAGGGGTGCGGGTCACCTATACGTCACGGGGAACCCCGGGTTTCCCCTTGCGTCAGAGGGGGGCGGGGTCAGGTGACGGGTGGCCCCGCCCTCCGTATATAACAAACGTCAGCCGCCGGAATCCTTGCAGTGTCTCCTCCATGGAGACAGAAGAAGGATGCTGCGCTGCGCTGGATGAGATGAGACATCGCTGGAGAGATGACCGTCCGTCGCTGGATAGCAAGAGTGGATTACCGCCGCTGGAATCTTTTTTTTATTTTTTTATTTTTAATAAAGGAATTTTTCAAAAGTGTGTTTGTTTTATTTAACCATTTTTTACACTTTCTTTGTGAAATGGTAGGGGTACTTTTGTACCCCCTTACCATTTCAAACAGGGGGGGGCGGGATCTGGGGGTCCCCTTGTTAAAGGGGGCTTCCAGATTCTGATAAGCCCCCCGCCCGCAGACCTCCACAACCACCGGCCAGGGTTGTGGGGATGAGGCCCTTGTCTTCATCAACATGGGGACAAGGTGCTTTGAGGGGTCACAGACCCCCAAAGCATCCTCCCAATGTTGAGGGCATGTGGCCTGGTACGGTTCAGGAGGGAGGGGGGGCCGCTCTCTCGTCCCCCCCTCTTTTCCTGCGGCCTGCCAGGTTGCGTGCTCGGATAAAGGGTCTGGTATGGATTTTTAGGGGGAACCCCACGTCAATTTTTTTTTAAATTTGACGCGGGGTTCCCCTTAATATCCATACCAGACCTGAAGGGTCTGGTTATGGATATTTAGGGGGAACCCCACGTCAAATTTTTTCTTAAATTTGAGGCAGGGTTCCCCTTAATATCCATACCAGACCTGAAGGGCCTGGTAATTGAATTTGGGGGACCCCCACGCTTTTTTTTTAATTTATTTATTTATTTTTTTATCAATGACTTTCAATGAGTTTTCTCTGTATTACGGAGCCGACAATTCATAATAGCCGCAAGTGATTTTAAAGGACTTTTTTTCCTGCATAAATGACACTTTGTGCAGGGACAATTCTAAGCACGGGAAACATGCGCCCCTTCACAGGCATACTATAGACAACCCCCCCCTACGAAATTTAAAGGAATATTACACTTTTATTGTTTCACTTTAATCATTATTAAAATCACTGCTCCCGAAAAAACGGCCGTTTTTAAAACTTTTTTTTGCATTGATACATGTCCCCTGGGGCAGGACCCAATCTCCTATTCTATATCGAACTGTTGTAACAACGAAAACGAACGAAAATAAAGCATTTATTTATGTCGGATTTTCGTTTTTTTCGGATTTTGTGCTTTCGTTATCGTTTGTCAAAACGAAAACGAAAATAGCTGAAATTCGGACGAAAATGCGTTCGGACAAAAACGAATGCACATGTCTATTCGGTGCACCCCTATTATTTTCTGTAGTAACATGAGGTGAAATTTAAGTGAAACTGAAGCCTTGGTCGGCAGAATTTCGGAAATCAATGATGGCTTCATCGGATCACAAAAAAAAAAAACTTTCTGATTTTGAAAAGAAAATTTGTTCGAAATTCGACCATGTATGGCCAGCATAAGACAGACATGTTAAAGAAAAAAACTTATTTATTCTTACTTGTCATATAAATCCATTGCAATCACCCATTTACAAAGCCCCTCTGCAGCTGTAGATGCATTTCGAATTTTATCTGGAACAAATTCAGCATTGGTAATGTATTGTTTTCGTATTATGCTCATGTAAGCTGCTGGAATGTTATCCTTATCATATTCATGAAGTGACTGAAGAAATTTCATATCTCCCAAAACTCTTTTTGCCGGTACCCAGAAATCTTCAATCTTTCGTCCTGTACCACTAGGATCTGGTATTTTATCAGGCTTCACTCCTTTTAATATACAAATTGCCTCCATGACAAGCTTTACTCCAGCAGGGGGGCTTTTCATAGTCTTCATTACTGTGATGTCCTAAAGCAAACACAACATATATCAACTTCACTATTACATTTTCAAGCAGAATATTTAGAGTAAGTAGAGTTCTTTAGCTGAAGTACAATTTTGTTGTTACAGGTCTGAAATATGTCCAAACCACTCCTCAGTTACTTAGTAACCCTAACATGGGCTGACACAGAGTAGTTCAGGCTTTGATTCACCTGTCAATATTAATTTTGATGAAGAATCAATTAAGGTTATCATGTCCAAACATTACCTTAATGCATATCTTAATGCCCCCTCAAAAACAAATATAAAGCAGTTCACCAGTCTTTAAATACAGTGGCTCTTTAGTTTCATTTTTTTTAGGATTCTCCCCTTTTATTTTTACATGACAGTTCTGCAAATAACACACTATCTGTCCTTTCATGCTCAATTCTCCACTGTATCTTTGGAGGCAGCCATGGTTGTCACACAGGCTGGACTTCATGGTGGATTGGTAAGACTAGTTATTTATAAAATTGCTGTCTTTTCAGCTCACAAAAAGTGAAAAAGACTTTTCTGACAAGATTAATGTGTTACTCTGTAGTTGCTGAAAATGTTCTTAGCCTGAATAATTAAAAACAAAAACAAATGCCGCCTCTACGTCTAAGGACTGTACGCTGCAGTGTGTTACATTTTTGTTTTTGAGTTTAGATACGCTGTAATGAAGAAACCTAATTGTACAGTGTGGTAGAAATGTTTACACAATACCCGTTTTTCTCATTACCACTTAAAACATGAGTCATAACAAGACATAAAACAGTTCTGCAGTTTACCATCTGCAATGGAAGAAAATTCTATTTGTAATATGTAAGGTACAAGTTATGGTAAATAAACTTCAAAGGATGGAACATTGCATTTACTTTTATAATTAGGTTGCAAACAGAATTCAGTAGTTGGTAAGTGCCAGCATTAAAGAGCAGTAATATAGAACAAAGTAGAAATCAGAAATTCCCCAGCATGTGAGGAAAGTCTTAAAGGGAAACTAAAACCTCCTATCCTTTACAGTCAAGGAAGCTGCCATCTTAGCCTCTGTTTGATTTGCAGTTGCCATAGTGCTGCACAGATGATCAGTTTTGACACCAGCTATTTTATGACTTGACAGTTGGGTTGAGAGCACAAGCAATTGTGACAGTTCTCAGTTACGGCAGTTTAGGGGCGTATCATTTATGGGGCGAGTTTATGAACTCTGACGTCACCCTACACAGAATATCCATTAGCACCAGGCAGGGAAAGCTGATACCAAACACAGGCTAGTTTTTTTTTATTTTTTTACGTAGTGCCCGGGTTAGGCACTAACAAATGTGAGTGTGAAAATGTTATATTGTTGGAATATTTTTAATAAATGGTTTTCCTCTATGGAACCCTTTGTCTTCTCCTGTGTCTAAATATGGAAAATGTATGAACTAGGAAGTGGCTCCTAGATTAACAAGTTCAATTCACCCACTTAAAGCGTAATTCCACCAAAAGGGGACGTTCCACTTTAAGCACTAATGCCCCCCCCCCCTCCCCTGCCACATTTGGCATGGAGGGGGACCCTAATTTTGACACTTCCCACTTAAGCGGAAGTTCTCCTATCCCCTTCCCTCCTTGCAGTCTTCTGGGACACATCACCATTCAATAGGCGCAGAGCAACTCGCCACAAGCTGTCACAGCCAGGTGCCCACAGTTGAAATGCCGGCGCTGGGGAGAGGGAGAGAAGCAACGGTTGGGCCAATCACATCGCTGGATCCTGGGACAGGTGAGCCTGTGTTTATTGAATATTAGCAGCTACACTTTTTGTAGCTGCTGACTTTCAATAAACACAAAAAAAGGACTGGAGATCCTCTTTAATAACTAAGGAGACTCTGGGTCTGGTGAGTTCTCATATTTTTGGGTGATTTACCTCAGAGTATGTGGTTGCTGGCAGCACATACAGTATTGGGAGAAGAATTTGCAAGGAAATTGATTTGAATGCTGTGGAGCACTGAACACAATTAAGACACTGTTCTGGACTTTTGACTGGATTCATGCAATCCATGCTTGTTAAAGTGGATGTAAACCCTCTCCAATACCCAGTGAAGTGAACAGCCTTAGATGATACACAAGGATTAAAAAACTCTCCCTACATAGGTTTTACATGTATCTGCTGTCTTTACCTTTCTATATTCTTTTGGAAAGTGCACATTGTGTTACAAATCTTTCTTCCTGTTTAAGCAGTGGGAGGGGAGTCTGGGCATACACTGTGTGAGAGCTGATTGGAGGAAAAACACCCCCCCCCCCCCATTCCACATAGGCAGAGGAACGAAGAAACTTGCAGAACTGAACTGTACTGTGAACAGATCAGCTCTCTCTAAGTTCCCTCCCCACTACAAATTTCCAGCTTGTTTTATCTTGTGTGTCAGAGAGCTTGTCAGAAGTTATCACGCTGATAACACAGGAACGGAGCAGCAGAAAGACACTGGACTTAGAGCTTTGGGGAAAGATAAGTAAACACCACAGATTTATGTGCACAGGTCAGATTTCATGAATGGGGTTTACAACCACTTTAAGTATATATGTGTGTATATGTCACATTGTGGTAGCTCTGGTTATTTTACTGAAGACAGAAGCACAGTAGGGGATGCTACATTTTTTATGATTTAAACTCTTTATGAAGTATATTCTTTTAGAACTGCACTTTTTTGTAAGCACTATTTAATAGGGGATGTTACACTGATCATTACTACTGCAATTTATTCAATAGTTATACGATCAAATAGCGCTGTACTTTTTTTTATCTATTCTTTAATCTTTTATGGCATGCCTTGAATGTACCGTTTTGGGAAACAGTCAAATCAATGGGTTTAGTACCGCTTTAAGATCATAGATTGCTTGTCAGTTGTTAGACAACTTGCAGAGTCTAAGCAATGCCCTTGCCCTTAACACTGGTAATTACAGAAAACCCCTCGCAGGGCTTTATGTGCTACACTTTACTTTGGATGTCTTGAGAAAAGTTGTCTAGAGCATGGGTCCCCAACCCCCCGGGTCTCAGACCGTGTCCTGTTGATGACCAGACCACACACTGGGAGGTGAATGACGATCGCGGTCCGACAGGCCTATCACAGACTATCACCATCTGCTATGTGGCCATGCCCATGCGTCCTCTACCGGCTCTTACGTCCGCCCAGCCGATGATGTCATCCATTCAGCAGGGCAGGAGGAGCTGCAGATCAGAATGGAGAGTTCCACCCACCCCCTGCCTTGCTGATAGGACCCTGGCGAAGAAGTCACACTGACTGAGCAAAGCCTCTGCCCTGCCAAAGGTAGGAGTCCTGTGCAGGGGAGGTGGAGATTATAATGGGGAGAGAGGAGGGGGGAACTGCAGGGGCACTGTGATATAGGAGGCTGTGATTGCTAGGGGCACTGTAATGGGGGTGCTGTGATGTAAAGGGGGCACTGTAATATAAAGGGGACTGACTGTAATCATTATAGTGCCCCTTTACAGTGTAGTCCACTTTATATTACGGTGCCCCTTTTACATCAAAGCCCCCCTTTACATTACGGTGCCCCATCTACAGAGCAGTCTCCTTTACATCACAGCACCCCCTTTACATCTCAGCCCCCCTTTACATTACAGCTCCCCATTTACAGAGCAGTCCCCGTTACATCACAATGCAACCTTTACAGAGCAGTCCCTGTTACATTACAGTGCCCCCTTTACAGAGCAGTCCCTATTGCATTAATGTAAAGGGGCACTGTAATGCGAAGGGGAACTGAGGACACTGACACTGATATAAAGGGGGGGCTGTGCTGTAAAGGGGGCTGTGAGGTGAAGGGGGCTGAGACTCCATGAATATACCATCCCCCAATCCATCCAACAACTATCAAATTTTTCCAGGGAAAATTGGCTGCCATGAAACCGATTATTGGTGCCAAAAAGGTTGGGGACTGCTGGTCTAATGGTCTAGAACATGTTCTAAAATTTGTGTAGCCAAAGCAGCCAGCCTCACTACATGTGCCCTACATAAAAACACCAAAAAGACCCATGTCACCCCTTTTAAAAAAATTGGTAGACTTGGTTTTCCCATTGCCACAATACATCTGTAAAATGTGAAACATTGAGCTTGTCAAGCCCAGACATACTACTGCACTCAGGAATGCTCTTATAAACCAAGCACTCTGGGCTATCCTATGCACAATGGGATATCCTACGCAAACATTTTAATACTGTTGGTACATATTAGTTGCAGCCTAGTCCTTGTGATTCCTCTAGATTTACCATTACGACTGTCCCCAAAGGTGTTCCAGAACCTCAATTGGTGGTTGTTAACCCGGAATATGCTGAAGGGAAAATCCTTCATGCCAGTTATCTGGAAAGTCGTAATGACAGATGCCAGCCTTTCAGCTTGGGAAGCAGTACTAGAAAAGACAACTGTCCAGGGACAGTGGTCAAGAACTGAAAGAACCTTGCCCATCAACATCTTAGAGATTCAGGCAGCATGTCTGGCTCTGAAGGCCTGGACATTCAGGTTATGGGGGTGTCCTGTCAGGATCCAATCCGACAATGCCACAGCTGTAGCTTATATCAATCACCAAGGGGGCATGCAGCTCAGAGAGAGGTGAACCATATTCTAACTTGGTTCTTATTTTCTTTTTTCAAAAAAAAATTTTTTTCCTTAGTTTAGGCCGATATTTTTTGTTAAAAAAAAAAAATCGCAATAATTATACTGATTGGTTTGCACAAAAGTTATAGCATCTACAAAATAGGGGATAGATTTATGGCATGTTTAGTATATTTTTTGTTTTTACTAGTAATGGTCTGCGAATTTTATCAGGACGGCAATATTGCGGCGGACAAATTGGACACTTCTGTCCCATTTTTTGGGACCACTGACAATTATACAGCAATCAGTGCTATAAAAATGCACTGATTACTATATAAATGTCACTGGCAGGGAAGGGGTTAACACTAGGGGCCGATCAAGGGGTTTACTGTACTCCTTAGGTGTGTTATAACTGTGGGGTGATGGCACTGACTAGGGGAGGAGAGAGATCTGTATTCATACTTAGTACGAACACACAATCTCTTCTCCTCTCCCCTGAGAGAACTGTGATTTGTGTGTTTACACACACAAATCCCGGTTCTCGCTCTGTCACGAGCCAGTCACTCGCATCAGCTCCGGGCACACAAGTGCCTCCTACAGTGTCTTAACCTCCCTGGCGGTATGATTAGTTCTGGTTTTAGGTGCTGAAAGTATGTAATTCTTAGGAATAACTCTCTTAAATCTGTTCAAACAAGAGTCTAGTAGACATCCCGGGTATGATAACGTTTATAATATAATAAAGAATAATAAAAATTATTCAATAATGTAATCAAATCCTAAAACACTGAAAAAGGGACACTTTCTGGTTACTATGGACAATCTCCAAATTTCAGGCAGAAAAAACAGTATTTATAATATAAAAGTGCATGCAGGGCATTGCACAGACCACTAGGGACAAAGGGGGTGTGTATTTTTTTAAACAGTACTGTAATCTGTAAGATTATAGTACTGTGTGTGTTTTGTGTCTTTTTACTTTTTTGAATTTGGCGTCGATCTCCGCTCCCGGGCACTGTGAATCGAGTGGAGGACAGCTCGATCACACAGTGCGGAGGACATCGCTGGGTCCAGGGGACAAGGTAAGTAACTCTCCCTGTGTCCTCCATGTATCCAGCGATGCGATCCCGAGTCTGGCTCGGGGTTACCGCTCGTGGGACTAAAATCCCAACCCGAGCCAGACTCGGGATCACCGCTAGGGAGGTTAAAGGGCCGACAAACAGCTAAGTCGGCTTGCCCAGGGGGGCCAGTCGGGAACCGGTTAAACCAAACAAAATGTAAAGGGTGCCCCCTTGTCCTCTGTAATGATTTGAAAGTTCCACCAAGTTACACCAAGTTCACTATTTGGACCACTTATGGATTTTTACCTGTTGATCATATCCCCCTTAATCTCCTCCTCTCAATAGAGAATAAATTCAGTTCAGCTACTCTTTCCTCATAGCTGAGCTCCTCCACGCTTCTTATCAGTTTAGTTGCCCTTCTCTGCTCATTCTCCACTTCTTTGATATCCTTTTTGTGAACTGGTGCCCAAAACTGAACTGGATGGTCCAGATAAGGTCTTACTAATTATTTGTACAGGAGTAAAATTATATCTCTCGCTCTGAAGTCTATACCTGGTTTCAGGGCCAAAACTAGGTGATGGGCAGGGGAGCGCATGTGCCCCGGGTGCCATATTGCGAGCGGTGCCGCAGACACTTGTAAACAGTGGGGTGCGATCCACACAGAGTGCAAAAACAGTGAGTGTAGCGGGCTTCTTGTTCTGCACAGCTAGGCACCCCCACTGAATCTGTACCCAATGCTTCAGTGACAGCAGGAGATTGGTGTGAGAGCAAGTCTCCTCCCTCGCTCCGCCCATATGATAGAGGCAGGAGAACTTTTCTCACAAGAGCTCTGCCATCTGATGAGCAGGGGTGGTGCCAGGTGAATGCTCCTGAGACAAGCAGCACTCCTATCCCGTGTGTACAAAACACATTTCCAACAAACAAGTGCGCTAATCTATAAGAATATTCACAGTGCAAAAATACACATGACAAATATTTAAGGGTATAAAGTCCACTCCTACAAAAACAAGTGTATAAAAATAAATAAAAAAATTATAAAATGGCTCATAAAGTGAAAAATATACAATTCAGTTCACAAAAAATGCATGAAACAATGTGCATAAAAAAAGTGAACCAAGAATGTGGAAACTTCAAAAACAGAGTGGTGGTTTGCATTATTCCTTTGGCTTGTAAACCACTGCTCTGTTTTTTATGTACATTGATTTTTGCTGATGTTTGGCTGCCTTGATGTAAGTTTTGCTGTTTTAATAAAACCTTTTGCTGAAACATATTGCACTATGAGGCTATCCTCTTCTTCCCTTATGCTCTGGGATTTATCTTTGAGCTGCCAGATTGGATATCAGCTCTTCCAAAGATACCGTGATTCCTGTGGCCATTGAACAACCGAGTCCAATTTTCAGTTCAAGGTGTTGGAGGCTGATAGGATCATTGTCCAGTGTCTGATGCGGCTGCTATCTGGAATTTGCTTTTTTTGTACAGCCCAGACTGTTGGAGCATGGTGGGATTATTATCCAATGCTTGAAACTACCATTATCTGGCAAGAAGTGAATCTATGTGGTGATGGGATATTAAAGTCTTTCTATTTTGAAGAGCACTGAAGCTTCCTTATATTTGGATAACTTAATTTCCTTGAAAAGCACTGAAGTTTTCACATTTTGTATAAGGGTTTGCCAGTTGGACATTTTTTATGCACATTTTTTCATGCATTTTTTATGAACTGAATTGTATATTTTTCACTTTATAAGTCATTTTATTTTTTATTATTTTTATACACTTGTTTTTGTAGGAGTGGACTTTATGCCCCTTAAATTTTTGCCACGTGTATTTTTGCACTGTGAATATTCTTACAGATTAGTGCACCTGTTTTTTTTTAATTATCAATCTTATGGTAGGGGTTCAGACCTTTTTTAGGTTGCAGCTTTTCTTTATCTATATATTTTCATTGATTTATTCATGTGTTTGATGATGTCTCCATTTCAATAGTCAGATTTACCTTCACCAAGAGGGTAGGATAAGCACAGGATTTGAATCCTTTTTTGACAAAACACATCTCCAGCCTGTAATTTTTAGAGAACGGCACACAGCCGTAACATGCAGGCCTGGAGGATTTTATTCCAGTGCCTGACCATCAAGGGGAGGGAGGGATCTTTGCATTGCAATGTTAGCCAATCATGAATTGTCCATGCTGTAACCCCTCCTTCTTCCCCTCCCGTCACATTTCAACTTCAGCTAAAGAGGAAGAAGCTAAAACGACCCCTCAGCTCTCCACTGTGTGATTTTTTTCTTATGTTTGTGTAGCAGGTACCTCTCCAGGCTAATTGAATCCACGAGGGAGAGAGCTGCCTGCCCTTCCTCTCCTCTCACACAGACACACAGAACTGTTTACTTTGCAGCCTCCCTATTGGAAGAGACTGAGAGCCAATCATCAGGGAACAGCAGCAAAGAACTGTGGAATATGAAGTCCCAGCACAAGGCAGCCTGACTGACTGTGTGAGGGGGCAGGACTGCAAATCCCAGGCTGCACTGCAGAGAGTCAAGAGAATTGTGGTAAAAAGCACAGGGCAGACCAGGCTGAGAGGGCTTGTTTCCTGGATCCCATCAGGAGAGCAACTCTCTGTTGCTTTGTGAGGGGACTGTGGCCTACCAAGGGGCACACAGTCTGCAGGCCAGAGGAACAGAACCTGCACGCTTGCAGAAGGATGCTCCGCAGCAGCGTGGAATATCATGGAATCGGCCGATTCAACGGGTCAGAGACTGAAAGCCATTGTGACACAGCCAGGAGAATCGGTTAATTCCTCTTTGGAGGACTGCTGAATGCGTACAGGATTGGTGAGGCGGCTTTGCCCAGGAATCTTATTCCCTTCCATAAAACACCACACCTGAACACTGTGCACAGACACCTGTTATCTGGATCACGTAGAGGAGTGCTATATCACAGCACCAGTTATTATACATTCCTTCTCATTACACTGTCACATTGAGGGACCCTCGTCCACGGAGCTCCTACATGCCAGTGAAGAGAACAAACGCAACGCTTTGCTCCTAGAACATTTTTGTTGTTGCTCTAAAAGGGACACCCCACTGGTGTTTGTATTACTTCATTGTGTGTGTGTATATTGGAGTTACTATAGGCTGGCCTGGGGTTCCCCTTTAGCCACAGTATTCTAAATCAATCAATAGCTTGTTTGGGGAGTCCATTTAATCTGTGTATGTTGGTATTATTCTTTTATTGCATACTCTTATTGACTGTTTTGAGAACTTTCAACCAAGTCCTCGCTACTTATACAGGACTTGGCTGACTAATATGACTTTAAACTTTTCTCTGGTCCAAGTAAACTTGAGAGATCAGAACTGAGTTTGTGTGTTATTACTGGGTTATTCCATTAATCACATTGCTAGGTGTGCCAGAGGGTCTGGGACAGTTCTTTGGGTTTGAGAGACAGAGTAATGGACTGAACAAACAAAAGCAGCTCTTTCAGGGGTATCGCTATATTTACTTCACGGAGGGCGGAGAAGGAGGTTCTTCAGCAGTATAGACACAATTCATTCTTTTAGTGCAGATGATGTAGGAGGAGAATGGGACCAGCATTCTTTCACAAGCTATTCATCTCGTATTTATTCAGACACCAGGCTGTTGAAGAGCCTCAGTGTCAGTGTCAGAGAGACAGAACACAGACTTAATGCATTCCTTTCTACAATCAGAAATCATGTTTATTACAGACTCTGAATGAGAGAAAAGAATGCTGGATGTCTGTGTGTTCTGTCTGTCTATCTTGCCCTCTGCTTGCTTTATGTCATCTTGTCCTCTGCTTGCTTCATGAAGTAAATATAGCAGTAATGCTTCATTTTTAACTCTTACAGTTCATTTAAACTAGCTTTGCTCTCTGAAGAGCCATTCACATTCGGATCGTTCTTCAATGAGAATTAGGCAGTGAGGAGGCACTGTATCACCTTCTCACTGCCTGCTTAAACCCCTAAAAAATGAAATTAAATAGATAATACTGCTTTAAAACGAGAAGTACAGCCAAAGCTCATTTAGCTGTACTTCTCCTGTGGCTCACAGGAGTGCAGTTTGTTCTGCACTCCTGTGACCCATTTTCAGCAGACAGCGGTCTGAATCCCGCTGTCGGCTGACGTAACAGAGCCGGGCCACAAAGATCGCAACCATATGTTCGGGTTCTGCTCATATGTCTTGATCGGTGCTCAGCCTCTCATCGAGCTGCTGAGAGCCTGAGTCAGCTGCTCTCACCCCTTCACTGCCCAGCGCTCCAGTGAGTGAGGGGGCAAAGCAGAGAAGTGGGGACCGACTGACTGACCAGCTCTCTGCTCACAGAGCTCTGAGAACTCAGCAATCGGTGGTGTTTGATTGCTCGATTCTCAGTCTTATGCCGCGTACATACGGTCGGAGAATCCGTCGGAATGCGTCTTATCGGACCGTGTCGTCAGATAATCCGACTGTGTGTGGTATGCATCGGACTGATTCCGTCCGAATCTCCATCGGACCCAATTTTCCAACATGTTGGAAATATTTCCCGACCAACTGGGCCCGTCGGACGTAATCCGATCATGTGTAGAGAATTTTGATCGGACCAAGTGCCACGCATGCTCAGATCAAATTCCTACATCAAAGCTATTGGCTACTAGCCTGAATCTAGTCCCATCGTAACGAAATTACGTCATCACGTTCTGAAAGATCGGATTTTTCGACAACTTAGTCCGACCATGTGTATGCAACAGTTTCAGACACAATCCGTCAGACTAAATCTGACGGACAAAATCCGACGGATATGGTTGGCAGAATCTCCGACCGTGTGTACAGAGGCTTAGAGCTGGTGGGGGACAGATGCAGCATCCACCTAGGCAGGCATGATTTAAAAAAAAAAACATTCCCGTGCTTCTCTTTTAAATAACAAAAAACATATTATTTCTGCACTACCCTACACCTCAAATAACCCCTACAAATATCTTGCAAACCAAAGTCAGTTTCCAGCTATTACCTTTTGAAACTGATTACTTAAAATATTATAATATATCTATATGCAATGACTTCATGTGCCTAAAAAAAATACAATACTGGGCATAAAAGCCAACATCCACCAGTCCATGGGATGTCTAAATTTACTCTAAGGCCGCGTACACACGCGCGGACTGTTGGCCCAACTTTGTCCGTCCAACAGTTTGAGCGAACAGTCCGCTCAAACTTAGCATGGACGGACATGGCCACACACGACGGACGAACAGTTTGCTGAAACCGTGCGCGATGACGTGAACGGCACGTACGACGGGACGAAAAATACGACGTCCTATACACTGCAATGCAACCTTCCGACGTGGAAATCCTTTCTGAGCATGCGCGAGACTTAGTTGGCCGAACAAGCCTACACACGAGCGAACAGTCCGCTGAAACCTTGTTTCAGCGGACAGTTTTTCGGAATTTCCGTAAGACCTTGTTCGGCCAACTGTCCGCTGAAACTGTCCGCTGAAGCCCCACACACGAGCGGACTGTCCGCCCAAACACTGTTCAGCGGACAAGGTTGGGCGAACAGTCCGCGCGTGTGTACGCGGCCTAAAGGTGAAAACTCATGAAATTTCTTTGCTGCTTCAACTAACATGTAAACGGAACTCTGTACTGAGGGGACTGGGTTTGGAGTGGGGGGGCGGGGGGGGCAGCCTGTGCTGAAAGGGAGTCTCTACTGAGCAGGCAGGCTGGCAGGGAGGTGTGTGGGGATATGGTCTTGGGGAGGGTAATTTTAGTTGTACTATATAAAGTGGCCTGTGACTTACATACTGTGAACCCTGTACTATAGACTATGGGTTCCCAGAGGCGGAATACTTCTCCAGGTCCCCGAATGTCACAGGGTAAGCTGTGCTCCACGAGATCTCAGGCTGTTACCTCCCACCCTTCCCCCCTCAGTGGCCATCTTGGACACAGGGCCTAAGACCATGGCGGCTGCGACACAGACAGCTTCCGGGGATCCGGTGACTGATGGCCCTACAGGTGCAGAAATCCTGGCGGCAATCAATGCTACTAGAGAAGAGCTTACCGGTAAAATAGATTTCTTAGCCATGGATAGCAGCCTGATTAGGCATGATCTAGATAAGTTCCGCTCCCACGTGTTGGAAGAGAAAGACCAGATATTGAGGGTGGAAAACACAGTCCGGACGGATTGGACAGACCTCCATGCCTTACAAATACAAGTGAAGGCACTTTAGGAAAAGGCCATCCATACCGAGAATCGCCGCCGATGCAAAAATATGCGGATTACCAGAGTGTGCGAAGGGGGCCAGACCGGTGGAATTCACTGAAACTGAAACCTTCCTGGTGTAATTAATAGATCTGCAAAACCTTCCTCCTACTGTTTTTCCCCCAACACCACTGGTCCCTGGGGCTCCAGCAAGACTTTTTCTACTGTGTCTGCTGAATTACAGAGACCACGACAGGATCCTGGTGGCTGCCAGGAACAAGCCGAATCTCTATTACAAGAATTCCAAGATGCTGCTTTTCCTGGATTACTCTCCCGAAATTCAGCATTGCCGACGGTCATTCACAGATGTCTGCAGATGCCTAAGAGAAAAAGGTATCAAGTTCAGCCTGTTGTATCCTAGTAGGCTTCGGGAGTTGGATGGAGATCGTGCATGCTTCTTTGAATCACCAGAGGTGGCTTCCACCAGTTTTTGTGCCTTACTGTTACAGCTTTTACAAATACAGTTTGTCCTATCTGAAAGAGTGGTTTCCTGGATTTTGGTCCCTCTCCTCCCACCGGAACCATAGTGGATTGATTGTTACCTGGTTGCAATTTATTGCTTTGTTCATTTTGGGATTAAGTGTCTACCTCTTCCCTTCTTATTTTTTTTTGTTGTTTTTTTTTTTTTAAAGAATTAATTGTACAGTGCTATGATGGTGGCTCGAGTTTGTTTTGCTGCTTTTCAGATTCTCTCCTGTCCCTGGGTTGCTCGCACCCCACATGAATCTTCTCTTTCCCAACTATGGCCTCAAATGTCTTTGAAGAGCTGAGAATTATATCATGTAATATTAGAGGCCTAAACTCAAAATTCAAAAGAGCCCTATTATGGCAATATCTCAAACCTCAGGCCACTCACATAATCCTGCTTCAGGAAACACATCTCATGGGCAGCAAAATGATGGCTTTGAAGAAGCTCTGGATTCAAAAAGCCTTTCATGCCCTGTATGTTCCTCCCCCCTTTTCATCTGATGTATTATATGGTATTCTGCAGAGGATTGTTCTGTATTTCCCAGCTAAACTCCTAATAAAGGGAGATTTTAATTCTACTCTTTCTCCTACCCTGCTCCAGCTAAGCAATTTTCGGGAGATCTGGAGGCTTGGGCTCAGGTGGCCGGTCTCAATTAAATATGGAGATGGAAACATCCCTTGGAGAAAATTTATTTGTTTCTCTTCCTCATTTAAAACCTCCTCACTCATCGACCTGGCTTTTGCCAGCCCTTCTTTACTGATGGATGTGTTGACTAAAAATGAGTTGCCTTGTGGATTATCAGATCATTGCCCATTAGAACTGGTCCTCCTCACTCGGCCCAATCGAGATGGATCCTTATGGCATCTGGCAGCCCATTGGATTTCCCACTCAGAGATCTCTGAGAAGACTCCCATTATCTTACAGGAGTACTGGGAGATGAATGCGGTATCATTCTCTCCACCCACAGAGTGGAATGCTATTAAAGCGTTTACAAGGAGCCACTATATTTCCTCCATAGCTGCAGTTAAGAAGGAACAGGCCTCTAAGGTGTTGTCCCTGCAGAATACAGTATTAGACCAAACCAGCTGCTACAACTCTAACTCTACTGCTGAAAATTTTGATCTGGTTGCTTCTGTTAGAAGAGAACTGCAATTACACATGGCACAAAGTCACCAGGTTATATCTTTTTAAATGTAAACATTCTTTGAGCAGGGGGGTAAAAATTGTCAATTTCTAGCCTCTCTTCACCCTTGTGTCTTCTGTATAGTTGACAGGATTGTCTATGTGGCTGCTGATTGGTCGGTGCCATCCATGTGACGGCGTTGACTAATTAGAATGCTCCAAAATGTCCTCCTGACGAGGGATGTTTTGGACATTCAGCTCTGAGGATTTCTAAGCCCCTGACACTTGGTGGCCATATACTGGGGCTTAGAACCGGAGATTTTGGCGGTACAGGTCAGCAGGGCTGGGGGGGGGGGGACCTGTGTAAGTTCACCTTACAGAATTTTCTGTAAAGGTGAACTTACCCTTTAAATAAAAGCCTTTTTAATCCATACGGTATCACACGATGAATGTTTACTTCTCCTTTAATGATAACGTGTAATTGGTGCAAATGCCAATGAGGGAGAGAACCAGTAGAGCCACTGTTCTCGTGCACAGCACTGGATCAAGATTGGGATCAGGTAAGTATTGGGGGACAATGCTGCACACAGAAGGTCCTTTACCTTCATGCATAATGCATGAAGGTAAAAAAAAACAAAAAACTTCAGCCTTTACAACCATTTTAAGTTAATATTAGCTTTGTCCAAGTAAAATGCTTTCACAATTTTAGAAAGCTCATTTTTTGGCTGGTTTTGAATGTCAATGAAATGTAACTTGTTCCTTTAATGTTTTATAAACAATAACAAAAACTAAAACAGCTGCTTATCTACAGAATTGGTGTGTAGTATAGCAATCATAATATCTTAACATGTATACCAGATAAAACATCAATTCATAAATAATATGAACAGGAGATACCCACCTGTGGAGTAAGGGTGTTCAGGGCAGCCAGAGCAGATTCCAGCAAAGGCAATGCTGCAGCCAGCTCGCTGTCACATTCATCCTTGATTGCTTTGGCAGCCGATGCTTGTTCATTAGCTACTGCTTCATCTGCTTTCACAATCTTCTCTGTCTTGGCCACCTCAATTGACTCTCTCTCAATGACTACCATCGTCTCATTCACTTTTTTGCTGGCTTCCTTCAGCTGTGGCTGGAGAGCTTCCAACTCACTTTGCATTGTAGTGACTTGGGATGATGCAGATTCCAGCTTCTGTAAGCCCACTTCATATCGCTGTTTCATTTTCATTACTTCTCTGCAAGAATTGAAATAATTTTACCCTGATTATATTAAATTACTGAAGTATACCAAGACATGTCCAAGACTATTGCATAATCAGTGCTTCTATGCACTCTGTCAAAGGACTACCAGCAGAATAAGTCTGTGGGGCCAATTCTCTAATACACACGAGCGGAATGTCCGACAGAAAAAGTCAGACGGAAGCTTTTCATCATATATTTCGATCGTGTGTATGCCTCATCTGACTTTTTCTTTTTCAAAAATTCGGACGGACCTAGAAATAGAACATGTTTTAAATATTTCCAACGGAACCAATTCCTATCGGGAAAACCACTCGTCTGTATGCTGTCCTGACGGACCAAAAACAATGCATCCTCTGAATCAAGTACGAGGTTATTGGCTACTGGCTATTGAACTTCCTTTTTCTAGCCCCGTCGTATGTGTTGTACATCACCACGTTCTTGACAATCGGACTTTGGTGTGATTGTGTGGACGGTCGGAAAACCAGTCATGTGTACGCGGCATTAGAGATAAATATTGCATTCATTTTTGCCTTAAATTAACTCAGTATTTATCTCAAAGGTAGTCAATTCACAAAAAAATGCATTATTTAACAAATAACTTAAATAGTTATATTTTGCAATATTTAGCACTTAAATCTAGTGTTATTTTTACATTGTTTTATCACAAGATAATATTATTTTTAGATGAAGATTGTTCTAGGAATGAAGGTAAATAGAAATATTGTGAAACTATGAAAATATCTTAGGTGTGCCCTCATTCACCTTGGTTCACACTGGTGCGATTTCTAATGTGAATTGGAATACATTGAATTGCATGACAAGTGAAATAACATCAGTTTCTATAGAGCCTATTCAATCCAACTTTGAGTGAGTTTGGTGCGATGCAGTGCGATTTTGTGGTCCATAGACTTCAATGGACAGGCATCAAAATTGCATCTGCATTCTTTTTTAACCATTTTACAATGCAGTTTGTGTTGGTTGCTAGAAGCATGTGTCCCTTCAGCAGCAGGGGGGAGTCATCATTTGTGCTGACTTTTTAACAACGATAAGTCATCCCTGCTGTCAGTGGGGGATTCTCTGCTGACAGCAGAATGTAAACAAAAGTCGGCATTAAAAAAAAAAGAGCATGGAGAACCTCCCCTCAATCCATACCAGGCTCTTAGAGTCTAGTGTGAATTTTAAGGGAAATCCCACACCAAAAAAAATGTGGAGTCCCCCCAAAAATCCATACAAGACCCAAGCATGCAGTCAACAGGCCAAGAAAAGGAGGGGACAGTTGAGAGCCCCCCCCCTCAACCATACCAGGCCACATGCCCTCAATGGGGGGACATGTTGACGAGGACAAGGGCCTCTTCCCCACATCCGAGGACAAGTTTTTTTGTTTTGTTTTTTAATAAACAAACTGTTTGTTTTATTTTTATTTTTTTCGTGTATGAGTAGGGGGTACCAAGTACCCCATACTAATTCACATTGAAAGTGATAGGATATAGAGGTCCCCTTCTTAACCACTTCAATACAGGGCACTTTCGCCCCCTTCCTTCCCAGCCCAATTTTCAGCTTTCAGCGCTCTAGCGCTTTCAGTGACAATTGCGCGGTCATACTACACTGTACCCAAATGAAATTTTTATCATTTTGTTCGCACAAATAGAGCTTTATTTTGGTGGTATTTATTCACGACTCCGTTTTTTATTTTTTGCGATATAAGCGCAAAAAAGCGGAAATTTGGAAAAAAAAAACAATATTTTCTTTTTTCTACTTCAATAAAAATCCAATAAAATCAAATTTTGTCATAAATTTAAGCCAAAATGTATTCTGCTACATGTTTTTGGTAAAAAAAAATCCGTTAAGTGTATAATAATTGGTTTGTGTGATCACGGACATATGTACGCAAATGATCATGTACATATGTGTGCAGGTGATCACGTACATATGTGTGCAGATAATCATTGGGACATGTGATTTTAGTGGGACATATGTGGGGGACATGTTTTTATTATTAGGGACATGTGTTTTTATTATTTGGGGACATGTATGTTTTGGGGACATGTGTGGGGACATTGTGTTTATACTGTGTGATGTGTTTACTGTGTGGTGTGTTTACTGTGTACACTAGACTGGTGATCAGTGAGTAAAAAGCTGTAAAAAGCAGCTCATACTCACTGATCAGCAGCCGGCTGCAGCGATCTGCTCTCCTCTCCACAGCGATGACTTCTGTGTGAGGAGAGGAGGAGCCGATTGCCTAGCAACCGGCTGTTTGTTTACATCACATGACGGCCGTGATTGGACACGGCCGTCATGTGATCAGGAGGGCCAATCACAGAGCCCTCCTGCCGATCTGAGATGCGGCGTGTCCGGGTGACACGGGCGCATCGGGATCGCGCCGCTGCGCGGGCGCGCGCGCGCGCGATCCCGCTACTCCTGAATGACGTTCCTGAACGTCATATCAGGAGTAGGCGGCTCCCACCCGGCCGTATATGTGCATTGGCCGGGTGGGAAGTGGTTAAAGGGGGCTTCCAGATTCTGATAAGCTACCCCTGCACCCCCACAACCACCAGGTCAGGGCTGTGGGGAAGAGACTCTTGTCCTCATCAGCATGGGGCGAAGGTGCTTTGCTATGGTTCAGAAGAGGGGGACGCCTGCTTGTCTCCCTCCCCCTATTTTCTGGCCTGCTGGGCTGCATACTTGGATAAGGCTCTGGTATTAAATTTGAGGGCAATACCATGCTTTTTTTTGACAGCTTCTTAACCTATGCCAACAACAGGGAAGAGTCACTGGTTGTTAGGATGCCAGCGTGTACCAGCTCCTTAACAACATAGTTACATATCCCTGATGAATTGACTTTATTATTGCATGCAGTATTTCTAACAAAAACCACATATATTGCATGTGATAATCATTAGTGAGCTGGCCCCTATAAGCTTTATGTGAAGAGAACTCATATTGGTAGAGACTTCAACTTTTAATTGAATATACTGACATTTTTTAACAAGAACTAAAATATTCCAATATGAAATGTAGTAATAATGTAAACCTGCATCACTTTTAAAAAATGTGTTCTCTTGGAGCAAGGAAGGACAAAACAACTATTTTGGGAGTAGCTGCCATTTACTGCATTCAACACTATAAAATAATGTAAAATATTCACTGGAATTCGAAAACGACTCTGATACTAAAAAATTTGACATACAGATTTGATTATCTCTCGATCAACGATTTAATCCTAAATGATGTTGTTTCTGCTGTGTCACTGTAAATCCTGACAACAAGCACCAGTTAATATATTAAAATGTGGTTTGTCCCTGCATTGGTGATTTGTATGTCTTTAGGCTCTGTCATACTAAAATCCAATAAATGATCTGCCTGATCTAGTGATAATACTTACAATCGTTTTTTCTCCAGTAATGTTTTAAATGTAGAGATTAGTTCCAAATAAGATGTGGGTGTAACATAATTATATCTCTGTAGCTCCATGCGGAACTTCTCAGACAGGTTAATGGTAGAAGTGTGGAAGATTTTACACATGTCAATGCAACCATTCTTAATTTCTTCTGACATTTCTATATCTTCTAAATAGCGTGTTGCTACGGCTTGAAGTGCATCTTCTGGCCAGGTCTAGAAAACAGGTTTGAAACAGAATATTATTTAAAGAAATTAACCAAGTATGACATAAAGTCATGATGACCACATAGCAGTTAAACTCCATATTACCAAAAACAAAAAATAATATTATTGAAACATAACTCAGTGTGGGCATTCCCATAGTTACATTTCTGTCCATTTTCTCCTAATATATACATAGAATTTTAGTATAACCCCTAATTTTCTGTTGTTTAGAATATCCTCCATTAGTGTGATTTCCTATATGGGATAGCAAAATAGCTTCACACTATCAGATTTTCTGCAGATTTTTTCCTTCAGATTTACCAAAACCATATAATATGAGGTCAAACCTTAGGAGTTTCCATTTATATGCAATCAGACAGGCCCTTCCACTACAGGGTTTTTGGTAAATCTGAAGACAAAAATCAGCAGAAAATCTGATAGTGTGTATGGGGCTTTAGTGGTAGCCTTGCAGTGCTTGAAAACTGTGTTTAAGTCCTACCAGGCACACCACTTGCAAGCAGCGTTGACCAGTTGATACACAGCATATTACGCCTTATCAGTTACACATACTCAACACAAAAAGGCCAGGTTCCCATCTATTTGTGTCCGCTTTTGTGCATTTTTTAAATGCCTTGTAGTACACATATATGATTCTATTTGGCATCACACCACATGAAAATGAACAGAAAAATGGAAGTGCATCATTTTTCAAACAGCAATGGACCACAGAAACCCAAGCAGCTTTATTGAATAAAATGCATTGTTTTGATTTAAAGTGCATGAGACCTAAAGAATACGTTTTCATCACTGTAAGTATGCAGGTGGGAGTAAAAGCATGTTCACACCATGTCCATTAAATAGGAAGTAAACCCTGATGGGTTTACTTCTTCTTTATCTCCCTGCAAAGGTAAAGCATAATGGGCTACTATGCATCGCATAGTAGCCCATTATGTGTCACTTACCTGATACAGGAGCCAGCGATGTCACCGCTGTCCCCTGTAGTACAGAGCTTCCATCTTCATCCGGGTGTCACTGCTCCGGCCACTCACAGCGGCGGAACAGCGATTACGTCACTCCCGCGCATGCACACGGGAGCTGCCACTAACGGCATATCGCTGTTAGCAGCCCCATGCACCGTAGATAGTAGTGGCTGTCTTTTAGTAAATATCTCCTAAACCGTCTAGGTTTAGGAGATATTTCTTGGACCTACAGGTAAGCCTTAATCTAGGCTTACCTGTAGGTCAAAATGGTTTGTAAGGGTTTACAACCACTTTAAGCTGCATTGATCTGCATAGATAAATCTAGGCAGATCAATGCAGGCTCAATGCAAGGACACATAGAAAACACGTGTTTTCTATGTGCCCTGTTCACACTACAGGCATACCCCACTTTTAAGTACACAATGGGATTTATTTACTAAAGCTTAAAAGTGCAAAATCAGGCTCACTTCTGCATAGAAACCAATGATCTTCTAACCCCAGCTTGTTGAATTAAGCTTTGGTAATAAAACCTGGGAGCTCATTGGTTTCTATGCAGAAGTGAGCCTGATTTTGCACTTTCCAGTTTTAGTAAATAAACCCCATTGTGTACTTAAAAGTGGGGTATGCCTGTATTTATATATGTGTGTTGGTACAATGTGCTGAAAATGCAGTACGTTTCCTTTTTTAGACAGTTAAACTCACCACACTGTATGTCACTACACCACTGCGTGTTAGAACATGCCACAATGCATGTAGTATTATGTTATAACAGTTCAATAAAGTTAAAAAAGTAAAAAAAAAAAAAAAGTAAACAGTGTGATGCATTGTAACAATGCACTTCACCATCTGCCCCTACCCCAGCACAAAGCACAAAGCAGGCTGGTGTAAACGATCCCTAAATCACAACTATCCATTGTATTTTTTCACATGGTCACGTGCCATAAGTAAATGCATGTGTTTAATCAAAATTTAATAGTAATGATATTTAAAAAATTACCTGAAACCAATCAATTGTACAGCAGTTAACAAGAGCTGGAAACTTCCGGAGTCGGTTTCGGAATGCATCTCCTATAGGACTCATTGCAAGAACGATGTGCAGCTGATCCCGACAACGGTCAATGAACAAGTTGAAAAGGGCAAGAGGGCTACCATCAGTTTGTTTTAGTTTATCTCTTTGCCGGTCTATCTGTCGCATCCTTTCACATATTTCTTGTTTCTCATCAGGTGCAAAAAGATTTGGAACCTCTCCAGCATTGAGCAAATTATTAATATCTTCCAAGAAAGATTCTTTCTTAATCTGTGAGTCTGTAAACAGAAAAACACCCGGCATTTCCCCCTCAGCAGACTGCCTCAAAATGAGTTTTAAGTCCTCCCTCCATTCAGTAGTACCGTAGCTCTTTGAGATTTCCACTTGGAAAAGTTTTTGGTCAGCCATGTGAACAGCTAATCGAGTGACGGACTGACGGCCACTTCCACCAACGCCAACTAATAAGGCATGGCTACGAGGCTGTTTCAAAATGCGTGATATTCTACATATATGTTCAATCGCAAATCGGAATAAAACCAAATTCATGGGTTTCTTACTAATGTTATTAAATTCTTCCAAATGGCTTTCCACGACTGAATATAGTTTATCAAAATTGGTTATTTCTTTGTAATTTGTATCTTCCCTCTTAAGGTCATGGAAATCACAAAACATTAAACTGCGTATGTCATCCTCCTCAACCTTGCCATCATTGTTAAAATCTAGATGCTGAAAGAGTTGATGAAAGTCTTCTCTCATGTGGCTTTTCACAACTTCCTCGATATATCCAACAAGCCAAGATCGATCTGCATTATCAACAAGTCGGTCATAGTAAATGCGAAGGATCTATAGAATAAAAAAATATTATAGTGTTAACAAATATTTATGCGGACAAGGCCAGCGGACATGCATCAAACTGAAATGATTGTTATCTTCAGTAGCGGTAGCAAGGTTCATTCCATTCTATACAAAAGAGAATATACATGGTCTGGGTTCAAATATATAAAGTATAGCCATTTTTTGTGCTGCAAATCTTTGAGCATATCCAATTAACACACCTGAGAAGGAAGCAGCCCGCTTGCAAAGTCACGACACTCTTAAAGCAGAACTTTAACCATAACAACTTGATAAAAAAACAAGAGTTCTTTAGGAAGGAACATACATTCCACATTATTAACTATGCTACCAAAATTTATGTTGGCTGTAAATTGCCTCCAGAAACGCTCCTGTTTCAGCCCCTGAACAGCAGTACATCTTTAGGCTATAAGCAAATCCAGCGGCTCAGATTTTTTGCACAATGCCAAAAATGGAGAGCAACTGAGTATGTGCAAAGCAGGGTATGCCCCCATACACACGGTCGGACATTCTGCCAACCAAATCCGTTGGATTTTGTCCGACGAATTTTGTCCGAAGGATTGTGTCCGAAACTGTTGCATACACACGGTCGGACCAAGTTGTTGGAAAATCCGATCATTCAGAAAGTGATGACGTTATTTCGTTACGACGGGACTACGTTCAGGCTAATAGCCAATAGCTTTGGTGTAGGAATTTGATCTGAGCATGCGTGGCACTTTGTCCGATCGGAATTCTCTACACATGATCAGAGTATGTCCGATCGGACCAGTTTGTCTGAAAATATTTCCAACAAGTTGGAAAATTGGGTCCGACGGATATTCAGACGGAATCAGTCCGATGCATACCACACACAGTCGGATTATCCGACAACACAGTCCGATAGGACACATTCCGACGGATTCTCCGACCGTGTGTACAAGGGCTTAGACAGTGTATTACTGGATTTTAAACAGTATAGGCACTTATTTTTAATGTTTTACATAACTATACCTGCAAAAGGGGCCAGCCTAAAGTGATCTAGGTGAACTTCATTTTCCGACTTTCACTTTAAAACTACCCTTTGTGCTCCTGACTTCAAACACTCTATGAATGCTGGTAAGTCCATGCAAAGACATTTTTATATGCCTTCACAGAATTTCACATGTTTGCTCCTGTGCCTCTGGTCTCCTTGCTGGGCAGAGCACTCTGCAGGAAGACCAGCAGACTAGGATGTGGGCAGACAACAGCACTCTGCAGGGAGACCAGAGGATTAGAATGTGGGCAGAACACAGCACCCAGCAAGGAGACCAGAGGATTAGGATATGGGCAAAATACAGCACCCAGCAAGGAGACCAAAGGATTAGGATATGGGCAGAACACAACACCCAGCAAGGAGATCAGAGGATTAGGATGTGAGCAGAGCACAGCACTCTACAGGGAGACCAGAGGATTAGGATGTGGGCAGAGCACAGCACCTAGCAAGGAGACCAGAGGATTAGGATGTGAGCAGAGCACAGCACTCTACAGGGAGACCAGAGGATTAGGATGTGGGCAGAGCACAGCACCCAGCAAGGAGAGAGGATTAGGATGTGAGCAGAGCACAGCACTCTACAGGGAGACCAGAGGATTAGGATGTGGGCAGAACACAGCACCCAGCAAGGAGACCAGAGGAATAGGATATGGGCAGAACACAGCACCCAGCAAGGAGACCAGAGGATTAGGATATGGGCAGAACACAGCACCCAGCAAGGAGACCAGAGGATTAGGATGTGAGCAGAGCACAGCACCCAGCAAGGAGACCAGAGGATTAGGATGTGAGCAGAGCACAGCACTCTACAGGGAGACCAGAGGATTAGGATGTGGGCAGAAAACAGCACTCTACAGGGAGACCAGAGGATTAGGATGTGGGCAGAGCACAGCACCCAGCAAGGAGACCAGAGGATTAGGATGTGGGCAGAGCACAGCACTCTACAGGGAGACCAGAGGATTAGGATGTGGGCAGAACACAACACCCTGCAGAGAGACCAGAGGATAAGGATGTGGGCAGAACACAGCACTCTACAGAGAGACCAGAGGATTAGGATGTGGGCAGAGCACAGCACCCAACAGGGAGACCAGAGGATAAGTATGTGGGCAGAACAGAGCCCTCTGCAGAGAGACCAGAGGATTAGGATGTGGGCAGAACATAGCACCTAGTTATTCCCTAGTCTATTGCCAATCATGGCGTGTGATTTCAAATCGCAGATATCCCGCACATTAGTGAATTCTGCATTCAGCTATTTCAGCTCTGCTTTGTCATGGTGCATTGTACAAATGCCAAGAGATTTTCTGATTTCTGCTGACTTTAGAATCACCATATCTACCCCTGCTATAAACACACACAATACAGAGGGCACCTTTTCGGCCTGCCATCTGACACCTTCGTTGCTTCAGTGTTTACACAAGCCTTGTAAAAGATGATTTGCAGGGGGTGCTGACTGTTCACTTTGCATGAAAAGAGACAGCTTTTAGTAGTCAGGCATGGAGGGCTCAGGGTCAGGAGGCAGCTCAGCACTTCCAGAGGGAACAGTAATGAGAGGAGAGGATGAGAGTCATACAGCGGACAGTTAAACAAGCAGAAAGATCAGACTAGAGGAATCCACAGGTGGTGAGAGTCAAAGTACAGGGAGCATCAGACACACAAGGGGCTTCTACAACAGTGCTTGGGGAAGAATTACGATCACTCCTGGATCCTCAATAATCATATATTGACCACACATCACTTCCCTGCAGTCCCACACTGATCCACTGAGCTGTGTTGGCTCTCTGCCACCCCCTGCAGGCTGGAGGGAGGAGAACACACACTCTTCTCTCCAGCTATCTTACTGTTCTTAAGCTGACAGGTGGTAAACCTAGACTCAGGGCTATGGGCACTAGATTCGGAACTCCAGCCTCAATAGCCACCTGCTAGTGATGCCTATGGTATTAGGACAAGAAGTTCCTGTGTCTGTGTTTTATCATAAATATGTTTATCCGTACAGGTAACACATCAGCTTCCGGCGATCACATGACTCTTCGGCTCTGTCTCTTCTCTCCTCTCCTCTCCTCTCCAGCTGACATCATTGGCAGTGCTGCCCCCCCCCCCCCCAAGCCACTTGTGCCCAATCAAACACAGCCACTTGTGCCCGTCAAATGCAACCACTTGTTGACAGATTCTCCCACCTGAGCTGTGGATCTCTGCAGCTCCTCCAGAGTTACCATGGGCCTCTTGGCTGCTTCTCTGATTAATATTCTCCTTGCCCGGCCTATCAGTTTAGGTGGACGGTCATGTCTTGATAAGGTTGCAGTTGTGCCATACTCTTTCCATTTTCGGATGATGGATTGAACAGTGCTCCATGTTCAAAGCTTTGGATATTTTTTTTATTACCGAACCCTACTTCTCCACAACTTTATCCCTGAGCTGCCTGGTGTGTTCCTTGGCCTTCATGATGCTGTTTGTTCACTAATGTTCTCTAACAAACCTCTGAGGGATTCACAGAACAGCTGTATTTATGCTAAGATTACACACAGGTGGACTCTATTTACTAATTAGGCGACTTCTGAAGGCAATTGGTTCCACTAGATTTTAGATAGGGAAATCAGAGTAAAGGGGATGAATACAAATGCCCGCCAAACTTTTCACATATTTATTTGTAAAAAATGTTGAAAACCATTCATCATTTTCTTTCCATTTCACAATTATGTGCCACTTCGTGTTTGTCTATCACATAAAGTCCCAATAAAATATATTTACATTTTTGGTTGTAACATGATAAAATGTGGAACATTTCAAGGGGTATGAATACTTTTTCAAGGCACTGTATCTATTCAAGAACCTAGGATTAAGTTTATATGCCCTAATGATCTTCCCCATTGTGAATATCCCAAGGGTGTAGCTGATGGGACCCAGGTCACACGCTGTGTATCAGAGCTGCTATCAGCAGCTTTTTCTACAGTGATTAATGTTTTAGGTGTTACATTGTTAGTGCTAGGTAAAACATAAACAACGTTAGGTCAACAAAGATAGATACATTATAATTAACCACAACTGTCACGGGGAAGCTAATTACAGTGGAATTTCTAATAGAGCTGCTAAAACAAACCTGAAAATAGAAAATACGTTGTTTTCATTTGGAGGTGTTAAAGTGGTTGTTAAGCCACTTGTATAAAATGCTTCCATCCCCTCTGTATTAGAACAATAATTTCCCCTGTGCCTGTGTTGTATCATAAATACCAGTGGTCGCCCATGCACTGTGGGCGCACGTGTGCTGCCCCCCATCAATGCGCCCGGCCCCTTTCAGGACGCTGGACGCATATTATAATGTATCTATCTTTGTTGACCTAAGGTTGTTTATGTTTTACCTAGCACTAACAATGTAACACCTAAAACATTAATCACTGTAGAAAAAGCTGCTGATAGCAGCTCTGATACACAGCGTGTGACCTGGGTCCCATCAGCTACATCCTTGGGATATTCACAGTGGGGAAGATCATTAGGGCATACAAGTATAAGGGCCGGTTCACACTATTGCGATGTGAGAACCCTGCGAATCAACTGCGGGTTCCCGCATCGCACCCGTCGCACACTGTAGTTCACACTACCATATGCAAACGGCTGGGGAGTGTCATTATATGTTAATGACAGCCCCATTTCAGTTTGCATATTGCACTGCGAACTGACAGTTCAGACATGAATCGGATCACATATGTGTGAACACGCATGCGATCCGATTCTGGTCCGAACCGAAAAAAGGGTCCTGTGCATGTTTGCACCGAATGCGGTTTGCGATATCAGCCATACTATCTGTATCGCTGACATCGCACCCGCACAGACATTGCATGTAATGTGAACAGCAGTGTGCTGCGCATTACATGCGATGTGTGAACCGGCCCTTATCCTAGGTTCTTGAATAGATACAGTGCCTTGAAAAGTATTCATACCCCTTGAAATGTTCCAAATTTTATCACATTACAACCAAAAATGTAAATATATTTTATTGGGACTTTATGTGATAGACCAACACGAAGTGGCACATTATTGTGAAGTGGAAAGAAAATGATAAATGGTTTACAACATTTTTTACAAATAAATATGTGAAAAGTGTGGCGTGCGTTAGTATTCATCCCCTTTATGCAGGCCATACACGGTCGAATTTCGAACAAATTTTCTTTTCAAAATCAGAAAATTCGTTTTTTTTGTGATCCGATGCTGCTACCATTGATTTTCGAAATTTGGCCGACCAAGCCTTCAATTTCACCTCATGTTGCTGCAGAAAAGAATTTTCTTGGCTGGGAATCTTCTTTTCTCTCAGTAAATTTTCGTTTATCTCCGAACATTTTCTTTTCTTATTACGTTTCTCGCACGATTCTCCCATCATTGATTAGAAAATCGTTTGTTTTTCTAAAAATTTCCAACATGTCCGATTCCTCAAATTTTATTTCCGCACGAAAATCGGCTGTTGCTGCAGCCCACTAATGGTGCGAAATTAATACGAAAATTCTAAGATACGATTTTCGAAAGAAAATTCTTTCGAAATTCGAACCGTGTATGGCCGGCATTACTCTGATTTCCCTATCTAAAATCGAGTGGAACCAATTGCCTTCAGAAGTCGCCTAATTAGTAAATAGAGTCCACCTGTGTGTAATTTAATCTCAGTATAAATAAAGCTGTTCTATGAAGCCCTCTAAGGTTTGTTAGAGAACCTTAGTGAACAAACAGCATCATGAAGGCCAAGGAACACACCAGACAGGTCAGGGATAAAGTTGTGGAGAAGTTTAAAGCAGGGTTCAGGTATAAAAAAAAAATCCCAAGCTTTGAACATCTCACAGAGCACTGTTCAATCCATCATCCGAAAATGGAAAGAGTATGGCACAACTGCAAACCTATCAAGACATGGCCATCCACCTAAACTGACAGGCCGAGCAAGGAGAACATTAATCAGAGAAGTAGCCAAGAGGCCCATGGTAACTCTGGAGGAGCTGCAGAGAACCACAGCTCAGGTGGGAGAATCTGTCCACAGGACAACTATAAGTCGTGCACTCCACAAATCTGCCATTTATGGAAGAGTGGCAAGAAGAAATCCATTGCTGAAAATCCATAAGAAGTCCCATTTACAGTTTGCAAGAAGCCATGTGGGGGACACAGCAAACATGTGGAAGAAGGTCCTATGGTTAGATGAGCCAAAAATAGAACCTTTTGTCCAAAAAGCCAAACGCTATGTGTGGCAGAAAACAAATACTGCACATCACCCTGAACACACCACCCCCACCGTGAAACTTGATGATGGCAGCATCATGTTGTGGGGATGCTTTTCTTCAGCAGCGACAGTGAAGCTGGTCAGAGTTGATGGGAAGATGCATGGAGCCAAATACAGGGCAATCTTAGAAGAAAACCTGTTGGAGTCTTCAAAAGACTTGAGATTGGGGAGGAGGTTCACCTTCCAGCAGGACAACGACCCTAAACATACAGTGAGAGCTACGCCTACAGTGGAATAGTTTAGATCAAAGCATATTCATGTGTTAGAATGGCCCAGTCAAAGTCCAGACCCAATTGATAATCTGTGGCAAGACTTGAAAATCGCTGTTTACTGACGCCCTCAATCCAAACTGACAGAGCTTGAGCAATTTTGCGAAGAACAATGGGCAAACATGTCACTATCCAGATGTGCAAACCTGGTAGAGACATCCCCAAAAAAGACTTGTAGCTGTTATTACAGTGAAAGTTGGTTCTACAAAGTATTGACTTAGGGGGGCGGAATACAAATGTACGCCACACTTTTCACATATTTATTTGTAAAACATGTTGAAAACCATTTATAATTTTCCTATCACTTCACAATTATGTGCCACTTTGTGTTGGTCTATCACATAAAATCACCATAAAATACATTTACGTTTTTGGTTGTAACATGACAAAATGTCGAAAATTTCAAGGGGTATAAATACTTTTTCAAGGCACTGTAGATAAGCAATTTTATGATTACAGCCTTAACACTAAAGGCTGCCATACACAGCTTGAAATTTTCCCAATTCCTGCTGCTTAGCCCTATTGGCACCACCCAGCTCAACAAACTTTAGATTAAAAATCTGAGTAAAGAGCCGGGTAGAAAATTGTCAGCTGAACAGTAACTGCATCCAATCATACAAAAACATTTCCAAGATGGATAAAAATATTGTTGGGCAGATGCTAGTGGTTTAGTGGAGTGGGGATGACTATTTGATAGACTCATGAAATACTTTCCTTTACACATCTCAATAGTTTGGTGTGATTGTAAACAGATATATGGAGAGCACTAAGGTCTACTCTATTCTCTTTGCATGAGTGGCGCAGTGACAACACTTTCAACTAATGAAGCTGTTTGGGATAGAGAGGAGTGAAGTGGCTGTTAAAGATTACATATGCTTGATTGATATGATACAGAGCTCCATCCTACCAGGTTAGAGCATAGCCGAGAGCACAGGGTGTGGATTTGGAGAGGGCACTAAGAACAGTGTTTGCACACACACCGTAAGATTGCATTTGTTACACAGTTTGCACTTGTTGGACTATTTGGACTTTATTATGTTTTACAACAATTGTGATATTTCTTTATCGTACATCACAGGACACAAAGCCGGTTATTATACTAATAACTACTTGGGTTATACGCCACCTATAGATGAATGGAAACCGGTAGATCAATCAAACAGGAAGTCCTCCAATATATAACCCCTCCTTCACAGGAAGCACATCAGTTTTATTCGCCAGTGTCTGTAAGGTGGTGGTCACTGATATGATACATGTGCTCTTGGAGCATACTTGGAGGTCTGGACAGTTCTATTAAGAATCATGGACTTCAATCAGATCCACTGGAAAAATCTATTAGCCAAAATGGATGGATGGTACCCGAGCCTCATTGGAAGGAGAGAATATTCCTCGAGGTTTGCCTGTAATGCAGCCTTATGGCGCTGGACCCTGTGGAATGGAACCCTGCAGTGTTTGTTCTGACCAAGGTGCTTTCCTGCAGGGTGCTATACAAGTCCAGGGGAGTGGACCCCACATTATGGGGGACCTAGTCTCTGAATGTCTTTTATGACAAAGCTCGCCGTGATGGGTGAAGATTGGACTCCTGTTATGTTCAGAGTCCTGCAGCAGGAATGGTAAGTCTGCATTTGTTTGCAATGTGAAATACAAACAATTATTCCGCCTTTCCTATAAAATTAAACTGAATCAAGGAAAAAGCAGCTACACAGGATGTGACAAAAATTCAAATCTGTGAATCGGGGGAATAGAATACCTCGCCCGACGTGTTTCGTCCAATACAGACTTCTACTGGGGCATCTATGATAGATGGTGTTTCATTTACCTCTATGTGGACTTTTCTCACTTATTTTTTGTTTGATTAACCTCACTCTAACTTTGCACTGTTTATATGTTTGGTTTAGTGCTACATATTCACCACTATCACTGCATTTGTTTGCAGTTTCTCTTTAAAAAAAAAAAGAGAGATATGACTGCCTGTTCTCCCGGTGGCCTGTTTAATCATGCTGTGTACTTCTTAGTTGTGTTGGCTGTGGTTTCTTCTCTGTTTTTATATAGGCAGGAAGTGGAAGGGCGGCCATGTCGCTATGTGCTCAACAGGTTCAGCAGGGCCTCCGGAGACATAACAGCAGCCCATGGATACTAACAAAGTGTGATTACTTACTATGGGAGAACTGTGTGGACAAGCCATGATTATATGCTGCATATTTACTGCTTAATCTGGAGGGGGGGACTGTTCAACTGTAAGTCGATACACCCCTGGACAGATAGCAGTTCACTTTGTAGTGTTTTTTACTGCTCGGAGGGGGATGAGCAGCTAGGGGCGGCTCCAGGCAAATTATTTTGGAGGTGCTGTGAGGGTGCTAAAGGTATATGTGGGGGATCTAATGCTGTGCTGTTATAAGTGTGGTAAAAAAGTGGGTGTTGTCAATAGTTGGAGTGACCAAAAGTGGGTGTTTTTTCATGAATTAGCCCATTCTATAGACAAAATTTGACCTTGGGGCACACTAAAAAGATTGGTGGAGTAAAATAAGCCCAAATGGCACCAGCATTGATACACACAACGTGCCCCCCCCCCCCCCCCCCACACACACACACACACACACACACACACACACACAAGCACACAAGTATCAGCAATAACTTCAGCAAGCATAAAGGTTAGAAGGGAGGAAATTTCTATAGGGAAAACTTTTCAGCACTCACCTACCTCCATGGCTGCAGGCAAAGACGCCTAGGCTACCATCTCGGCTCCTCCTCCTCCCAGTACATTTTCAGGCAGGGAGAGCACTGATATGTAAGACAGCTACACCCCTGCCCGCTCTGCCCACTAGCACTATCGTCCCAGAAGAATCTATTTTTCTATAGGCATGGGAGTGTCTTTAGAGGCTGCCAGCCCTAGGAGGCTGATCACCGAGCACTACAGTTGGAGAGGCAGCTGTTGTCGGTCCCTCATGCAACCTGATAGAGTGGAGGACTGTGGTCAAAGCAATGGGGGTGCTAGCAATATTTTTGGGGTACTAAAGCACACCCAAGCACCCACCTGGCACCGCCACTGGGTGCAGCGTAGTATACATGCCTGCAAACTTGTTGCTTAAAGGCATGTTTAAATATATACTGGTTTGGAAAAACATGGGCATGGGAGCACTTTAGGAAATTGTGTCTCCAGTATAGTGTGCGTTTGGTCTGCAGAAGCTTATTTTTTCTTTTTTTCACTGTTCTGAAACAGCATAGAGGCTGCATTGGATGCATATGTGCTTGGCTAAATCCTACAGGACTAGTATGGAGTCAACTACAGTTAAGCAGGTGCATGCTTGCAAACTAGCTAAAACACGTGGTTGCTGGAACGCACGGTTGCTGAAACGCATGGTTGCTAAAGATACATGTTATACACGTTTGCATAAAGATACATGGTAGCATAAAGATGCATGTTTGTACATGTTTGCATAAAGATACATGGTTGCATATACAGTGGTGTGAAAAAGTGTTTGCCCCCTTCCTCATTTTCTGTTTCTTTGCATGTTTGTCACACTTAAGTGTTTCGGAACATCAAACCAATTTAAACAATAGTCAAGGACAACACAAGTAAACACAAAATGCAATTTGTAAATGAAGGTGTTTATTATTAAAGGTGAAAAAAAATCCAAACCATCATGGCCCTGTGTGAAAAAGTGATTGCCCCCCTTGTTAAAACATACTATAACTGTGGTTGTCCACACCTGAGTTCAATTTCTCTAGCCACACCCAGGCCTGATTATTGCCACACCTGTTCACAATCAAGGCATCACTTAAATAGGAGCTGCTTGACACAGTAAGGTCCACCAGAAGATCCTTAAAAGCTACACATCATGCCGAGACCCAAAGAAATTCAGGAACAATTGAGAAAGAAAGTAATTGAGATCTATCAGTCTGGAAAGGGTTATAAAGCCATTTCCAAAGCTTTGGGAATCCAGCGAACCACAGTGAGAGCCATTATCCACAAATGGCGAAGACATGGAACAGTGGTGAACCTTCCCAGGAGTGGCCGGCCGCCCAAAATTACCCCAAGAGCGCAGCGACGACTCATCCAAGAGGTCACAAAAGACCCCACAACAACGTCCAAGGAACTGCAGGCCTCACTTGCCTCAGTTAAGGTCAGCGTTCATGCCTCCACCATCAGGAAAAGACTGGGCAAAAATGGCCTGCATGGCAGAGTTCCAAGGAGAAAACCACTGCTGAGCAAAAAGAACATCAAAGCTCGTCTCAATTTCTCCACAACACATCTTGATGATCTCCAAGACTTTTGGGACAACATTCTGTGGACCGATGAGACAAAAGTGGAACTCTTTGGAAGGTGTGTGTCCAAGTATATCTGGTGTAGAAGGAACACTGCATTTCATAAAAAGAACATTATACCAACAGTAAAATATGGTGGTGGTAGTGTGATGGTCTGGGGCTGTTTTGCTGCTTCAGGACCTGGAAGACTTGCCGTGATAAAAGGAACTATGAATTCTGCTGTCTACCAAGAGATCCTGAAGGAGAATGTCCGACCATCTGTTCGTGTACTCAAGCTGAAACGAACTTGGGTTCTGCAGCAGGACAATGATCCTAAACACACCAGCAAGTCCACCACCGAATGGCTGAAGAAAAACAAAATGAAGACTTTGGAGTGGCCTAGCCAAAGTCCTGACCTGAATCCTATTGAGATGTTGTGGTATGACCTTAAAAAGGCCGTTCATGCTCGAAAACCCTCTAATGTAACTGAATTAGGACAATTCTGCAAAGATGAGTGGGCCAAAATTCCTCCAGGACGCTGTAAAAGCCTCATTGCACGTTATCGCAAATGCTTGGTTGCAGTTGTTGCTGCTAAGGGTGGCCCAACCAGTTATTAGGTTTAGGGGGCAATCACTTTTTCACACAGGGCCATGATGGTTTGGATTTTTTTTCACCTTTAATAATAAACACCTTCATTTACAAATTGCATTTTGTGTTTACTTGTGTTGTCCTTGACTATTGTTTAAATTGGTTTGATGTTCCGAAACACTTAAGTGTGACAAACATGCAAAGGAACAGGAAATGAGGAAGGGGGCAAACACTTTTTCACACCACTGTAGATACATGGTTGCATAAAGATATATGTCTGCATAAAGATGCAGGTTTATACATGTCTGCATAGATGCATGTTGTGTAATGTTGCATAGTCACGTTTCCTAAATGCATGCTTGCTTAAATGCATGTTTCCATGGGCACGTATTGTATAAATGCATGTTTACAGGGACGCATGCTTTCATGTTTTGACTAAATGCATGGTTGCATAAGCACATGCTTACATAGATACATGTTGCTTAACCGCTTGCCGACCAGCGCATGCAGATGTACGTCGGCAGAATGGTGCTGGTAGGCAGGTACGTCCACCTTTAAGAAGCGGTATCATGGGTGCGCCCTTGCCGCCATCCCTGTGACCGCGGGTCCCACGGACTCGATGTCCGCCAGGTGCACATGATCATTTCACAGAGAGGAAGAATGGGGAGATGCTTTTGTAAACAAAGTATTTCCCTGTTCTGCCTAGTGGCAGGACAGTGATCACAGCTCTCTCTCATTGAGGGCTGTGATCACTGTCCTGTGTGTTAAAGTCCAGTCCCCTTGCCTGGGACTATAGTGTATGTAGTCCCAGGCAAATAAGCACATATGCATGTAGTCCCAGGCAAATAAGCACATATGTATGTAGTCCCAGGCAAATAAGTACATATGCATGTAGTCCCAGGCAAATAAGCACATATGCATGTAGTCCCAGGCAAATAAGCACATATGCATATAGTCCCAGGCAAATAAGCACATATGTATGCAGTCCTAGGCAAATAAGCACATATATGTGTAGTCATATATGTATACAGCTTAATGTGAATAAGCACACATTATATATATATATATATATATATATATATATTTATATATATATATATATATATATATATATATTATGTGGCAGCAGGCAGGTAAAATCCCCTGGTTGTATCCAGGATGGAAAATATGCATGCCCTAGATTCAGGCTTTATGCGGACTTGTACAACTAGAGGGGAGTGCTGGGAGTCCTATAGGGGAAGAGTTAATGAGCCCAGCTGAAGTAAGTTGGCTCATTAAGACCTCTACAAAAAACCCCAGCATGCTTAGGGAGATGCTCCATCCTGGAAACAGTTTTGTGTTTGTATAGACTGGGGAGTGTGACACCTGTTCTGTGTGGTGAGTTAACGACTGTGTGGCAAACCTCTACAACAGAGACAGAGAGAGGCACTGGTGCAGCACAAGGCTGCACTCAGTTGTTAGACGGGGAATCTATGTGTGTAATTAGACTTCAAGCTGACCAGGATTTATTTTCATGTTTTTTTTTGTTTGGCTGTTATATTTTTCACTGCATGTAGCATAAATAAACGGCACCTTTTGTTTTTTTCCACCTACAACGCTGTCTGCTGTGCCTGATTTTGTGTTGTGAACCCATCCAGGGGGTCACACACACCTGCTGCCGAGCCAACCCCTCACAATATATATATATGCAGTTTAATTTAAATAAACATATACATATGCAGTACAAATGAAAACATGCCAGCATGTGTTTAACCACTTCAGCCATGGAGGTAAAAAATCTTCAGTATGCAGCTCCCCCTGCAGCCCCCCTGATACTTAGCTGAGTCTGATGTCGATCCAGTGATTTGCACAAAAGCGGCTGCTGTCCCAGCTCTCTGCCTCCTCATTGGCTCAGTGACAACAGCAGGAACCATTGGCTCATGCTGCTGTCAATCGCAGACAGTGAGAGAGCCCTGTCCTGTGTGTCTTATGGACACACAGAGCGGGGCTCGGGAGTGAACACGCACAAGTGCCCCCATAGCAAGTGAATTGCTATGGGATCACTTGGTGGGGGGCCCAGGAGTGCTGGCAGGGGATGTGAGAAGTGGAGGATTGTGGCTGCTCTGTGTAAAACCTTTGCACAGAGCAGGTAAATATAATGTTTGTGTTTTTATTTTTTATTTAAGCCTTTAGTATTTCTCTCATTTTGTTTATATGTGTGAAATACAATTGGGTGATAGCAGCTCTTGAAAAGTGAATTTAGCTTGGATACAGAAGTATGGGAATACATACAGGTGTTTTTGTAATATGGCACCTTGACCAAGGTTATCCTAAAGTGATTCAGTTTGGTAGCTCTTGGAGATTGGTACCACCTAATCGTTTCTTATCTACAGATAACATAAATAATTCTACAGGTGGAGTCAGCTAAGATTCCAAAGTGTGCTAGAAGCTATCTGGGTATTATAAAAGTAGGGAGATCTTATCACTGGAATCTCCTTGAGATATACAAAGCCAGCTGATACTGAATTATCTTCTTTGGATAAACCGACTTTCTCTAAAAAAAAAAACACACTAAATTTCTAAAAAAAAAAAAAAAATCAAAATGAGGTCATATTAATTAGACTTACCTCGTGAACCCACAGCCTCTTAATCAATAAAGGAGAATCAGTTGTTTCAGGACGAGACAAGCAAATTCCTTGAATTACCCGAGAAAAGTCCCGAAGATTGAATAAATAATGAGACTTTGCAGGTGTGGGCAGTAAATTCTTCATTGCTTCTTTGTACACTGCCATGGTGCTGTGTATAATTTGTGGTATTAGCATACTATATTCACTTGGGAAGACATACCTGAGAATTAAGAAAAAGTATTAGACAAACCAGGGTTCTCTTCTTGGTGTATAATATAATTAAGGAGTAAGAAAGTCGCAAGAAAAATATGTGAGCTTCCATTGCTGACCTCCTTCCAAAAATGCTAGTTGCCTGTCTGCTCATCCCTTGGCTTTAATATTCTCAAAATCACTAAAACAAAATTAACAAATGGTCGGTGAAATTAAATCAGATTTGTATAGGCTCTCCTGGTCCAGGGGTCTTCACACTATGGCCCTCCAGTTGTTTCAGAACCACAATTCCCATCATGCCTAGTCATGTCAGAGTTTTACAATGCCTCATGGGATGTGTAGTTCCGCAACAGCTGGAGGGCCATAGTTTGAGGATCCCAGTGAAAGTGGATTTAAAAATAATCAAACCAAAGGACTGCATGACAGCCAGGGAACTAGCATCTTTGGAAGGCAGTAAACAATGGTACACCAGGTTTCCTTTCATCGTTAGTAATGTTTCTGTCTCATTGGTGGGCTAAACATACACGTTTCACATTTATTACACCAACATCAAGAGATGAAAGTCTTCTACGTCTCATGAATTTGCACTTAAAGAGGAACTGCTCACATAATTTGTAATAAAAACATATTTGCCATTCTGAAGCTTCCCTCCAACCACTTTGCATATTTTTTTATATATACTGTGATTCTGTACTTGCCAAATATGCTGCCGAAAGTCTCCCTCCACAAGTCTGGCTGCAGCGATTTTAACTGTTCAGTTCCTGGATTTACTGGAGGTACACAGAGGCACACCTCTAGCTCTGCAGCTTTCATTGGCCCTCTTATGACTGATCCACTCTCCCTTCTTGGCAAACTCTCACGAGAGCAAGAAAGAGAGCTGTGCATGATGTCATAAGTCATATGTAAAATGTTTAAGACATTTTATTACAAAAATATACATCTTTAACAATGAAAATGTTTTTAAAAACAGCAATAATAATCAATTACAAAAAATATACATCTTTAACAATTACATAAAAAAAAAAAACAGCAATAATGATCAAATAAAGATGCTCTAGTTCTATGGTCACACCAAGGTGTGGCCGCTAGATCATTGTCACCATCTGTGTATTAGTTGCTCTGCATGGTGACAATGATCTAGCGGCCACACCTTGGTGTGACCTTAGAACTAGAGTCCCTTTTTTTGATTATCATTGCTGTTTTTTTTTTTATGTAATTGTTAAAGATGTATATTTTTGTAAAAAAATTTACTTAAACATTTTACATATGACTGTATAATTCAGTAGTTGTATGCTATGATTGAAGCCCACAATAGCCTCTCCCTCTCAATTGCTCTTGTATAAGGTATTTACCGACAGAAAAAAAAATGTTTTACTATCCATAGTTAAAAAAAAACAAGCTCAGAGGATTTAATTGATGTAAAGTTGAAAAAATGACTGAAGGTCCGCTTTAAAGTGTCACTAAAGGCAAAAGTTTATTTTTTTCATTTTGGATACAGTAAGGGAGGGTTATAACCCCGGTCAGTTTTTTTGCCACCTGTGTCACATTGGGGAGAATTACCTTTACTTCCTGTCGCATAGCCAAAACAGGAAGTGAGAGGAAATCCCTCCAAACTGAGGGAATCCTGGGGTGTCAACAGAACTAATATCCCCATTAAAAGATTTCCCCTCTAGTTCTTTTCTGACATCAACCCAAATTTGAGATATTCTAATGGGGCATAGACAACAACAAAACTTGACAGGTGTTCTAATCTCTCTCCACTTCATCCAAAACTTAAAAAAAAAACAAAATGTTTTCCTTTAGTTACATTTTTAAAATATACTAGGTAAAACACCACAGAGCACTGTTGGGTCTAACCTGCCTATTTGACTTTGGAGCCATACAGATGAAGTGGCCCTTATTGTTTATGGTTAAAAGAAAAGCAATTGGCTCTAATCAGCCCAATGAAAAACTTTCCTCTTATTTGGTGCACAACTACCTTTGAAAACCATAAAACAGTATACAAAGGAACGTCTTTTGTATTCAGTGCAGTGTATTGCTTGCTTTATACATATCACATTTTTGATCTGATGCTCCTACACTAAGAACATTCACACCAATTTAGAGGTTGAATATCAATAATATTCCCAATTTTTATGCCTCCGTGTTGATATGAATATGTCCTACGTATCAGACTGCTTAATACATATATGCTATTAAAGGGTACCTATGGTTAAAACTATTTTATTAGCCAGGATTATAGGGGATGATGAGCCTCCTTGAGTTTGTAAATCAATCCAGGAACAATTACATAATATATAGATACATCTATTCCACCATAGCTAGCAGTTTGGACAGCCAAGGGTATGGTCTTGTCAGGGTTGTTTAAACCAGCTTGACTAGTAAAGCCCCATACACACTATCAGATTTTTTCCTTCAGATTTACCAAAACCATATAATATGAGGTCAAAACTTAGGAGTTTCAATTAGTATGCAATCAGGCACTACATGGTTTTGATAAATCTGAAGACAAAAATCAGCAGAAAATCTGATAGTGTGTATAGGGTTTCAGTTAGATTTCAGAGCCGGTGTTCTGCCGAGAACTGTCCCCCCATCGGATAGTGTCCGCCTCTTACTGCGCAGGCGTAGCGCTTGTGCAGTACGGAGGACAAGGAGACGCTGAAAGTCTCCGAAGATGAACGGCGCCTGCGCACTTAATAGTACCTTCTGTCCTGAGCCCAAGTTCAAGCCCCACCATGCAAGTGGACATACGGTATGCACTTAGCTCGCTTCTCTCACCACGCTTCAGGCACGGCCTCGCTGCGTTCGGCAATTTTTTGAACCTGGACTCAGTGCGCAAGGGCCGTTCATCTTCGGAGACTTTTGGTGTCTCCTTGTCCTCCGTACTGCACAAGCGCAGTACAAGGCGGACACTATCCGACGGGGGACAGTATTCAACAAGACACCGGCATGGAATTTTAGCAGAGCTACAGGAAAGAGTTATTTTGCAATTATTTATTATCAACGAACAGTACATTATCATCTAAAGTGAAGCGATTAAAGTTAGCTCCTGGATAGTGTCTTAGTATCTCATTCTAAAAATGCAAATGTATCTAGAAAGAAGCTGAACCTAGATCATAAATATCTATCACTCCTTCAATTAACACCTTGAGTTTTTAAGGCTAAAACTGAGTGCTCTTTAACCAGATCTTGCAATGAGGCTTAGAAAAATTAACATTTCTACTTGACATTTACAGTCATTAAAATCACTTTAAATGTCATTAGGAAGGCATTAAATTCTAGCACCTTATGAAGATTCAAATTAAATCAAAATTGCAGCCTAAAAAAAATCAATCACAATAATTAATGTCAACCTAGTTACATAGGATGAAAAAGCATATATGTACATTAAGTCCAGGCTTATCAAGTAAAATAAAAAGATACTAATTAGAAAAAAAACTCATGTGTCACAGAGGGAGAGAAAATTTAGCATTAGTAGGGAGAAAATTAATTTCTGATCATAATGGTGATTTCTTAATCTCGGAATTATTATAATAGTATTATATAATAATATATATTCAAATAAATAAAAGTGAAATCTTAGATAATATTTTCCTAGAAAAGCATCAAGGAAAATTCAACTGAATTCTGTGCAAGATCAAGTAATGTTGCAAATGAATGAAAAAAGTAAATGGTATTATGGTAATTTGCTGCTATGTATATTATGTTTTCCAGCTCCAGGAGTGCTGCAAATGTATGTGGAGAGCACTGGAGATGAGGAACAGCCAGTATATGGCTATTATATACTCATTTTAAAAGTAATACATATTACGTCCCTGATTGTATTTCAGTGGTTTCAGTCTTTTTATTGTAATAATTCAAAATGTTAGACAAAGGTCAAAAAATATTTGTATGGACTCCTGGCAGAAGTAAAATGATTGTAAATAATATATAACATATGCATCAAGATGTTTGCTGGATAAAAATGTAAATAAAGGAAGGGAACATGGTCTTCAATTATTATAGCAAAAGACCACAGGTATTGGCTGTCATGGCTTATCGCATGCCAGTCAGCTGCTGGTTGTCCAGCATGCCTGTTCCACAGAAGCCGGACACTTCTGTCAGACAAGCTGCTGTACACACGGGCCAGTAAATAGGTTTAAGCTGAATATTCGTTTGCACAATTTGCTCTCTTAAGCCTCATACACACGATTGGACTTTGTACAAATGTTCCTGTGGATTTTTGTACAAAGGGCGTCAGCCATGAACTTGTATTGCATACACACAGCAGGACTTTTTCAGCCAACTTTCACCAAATCACATGTTTTTTCTGCTCTTTACCGCCACCTTTGGTCAACTTCTGTATTGTTGTCTGATCTTTTGTATTGGTTCTGAGCATGCGTGTTTGTACTTTGTACAAAAGTCTGATAGTTTTCTGTACACACGATCGGACTTTGCTCCATCGGACTTTTGTTGCCGGAAAGTTTGTCCGTTCGCACAGCCAACAAAAGTCTGATGAAAACTGAAAAAGTTTGTCCAATGGAGCGTACACACAGTCGGATGTTGCCTTAAAACAGCTAATTTGCATGTTTGTTGTCAAAAAGTCAGATCGTGTGTACAGGCCTTAAGATTGGGGTTTATATGATTGAACAGTAGGATGGCTGAGATATCAAGACAAGACCAACTGCCACCAGAGGCATTGTCAGGCTGGGTGCAAACTACGGTGTTATTAAGGGAAGAAGTTTGATTATTATAAAAGACACCAGAATTGATAGCAGGAAAGTACGTTGTTGGGGATTAAAAGGACGTGCTATGAAGAGGGGGGGGGGGGATACAAAATGAGAAAAGGAGGAAGAAAGAAGAGAGAATAGGACTGAAGGGGCTAAAGAGAACTGAAGGAAGAAGATGGTAGATAGAAAAAAAATAACTTTCTCCTCCGTTCAGTCAGAAAGTTGCCTAGGGTGCTTAGAATGTTGTTTACAGAGAAGTTAGGTGCCATGAATCTACATTTCTATGAGCATATTCATTTCAGGTATTGTTTAACAATTATATAGAGGATGCTTACCTTATTGAAAGATGCCAGTCCAGTATTCTGGAGAATATTGTATACATTGAATTATCATCAAATTCATTAATTGTAACTGTATTGAAATGCCTTAGGAATCGTGGTGTTATAACATTTCTTCCACCACCTAGACAGCAAGAAAACTAGCTGAAGCATGATATAAATATAGTAGATAACTGTACTTAACCGATATTATCTGATAATTGTATGTTAACTCTGTACTATAATAAAAGGGTACTTGTGTAAGGGGTAATATGCCATGTCATTGTTCACCTCTACTGAAAATGCTAGTTGTCTGGCTATCAGGCTCACCCCCTGGTGTCAATGCTGACAGAGAAAAGGGATACATACACCAAGTTCTAAAGCTGACTGTTAATGAAAATGAATCAAATCTTGGCCAGTTCAGCAAGAACTGGACAAAATTCTATTCATCTCTGGGCAGGCTGGTTGTACTGAAACTGATCCATTGATCAACTTCAGTACAGCCAGCCTGCTAGCAGTGATCATTGTGCTCTGTTGGCTGGGGAGGCTTCTCATACACCCCCCCCCCCCCCCCAGCAAAACACAATAGCACTGTGGAAGAGATTGGGGGAATTTAGCAGTTTTTATATGGGGAGTGGTTTGTTCCCCTGTTAGACTTGTCTTCTCCCCCATCCTGACTTTTTTTCCTGTGTGCCCAAGTAATAAAATGCAGGAACATCCAAACATTTTAGGTTGTCACCAGAACAAGAAGTTGGTGTAACTTTACCCATAAAAACAACTATTACTTTGTGGCAACTGTTTAAAGGCAAATTTCCCTTTACTTTATTAAGGTTATCTCTGTCAACAGCAAAACTGACAGGGGGGTTTAACCTTTCCCTACTTCTAAAAAAAAAAAGCTTTGACTATACATGCACTATAGGAATGAGGTAGCAGTTATTTTGAGGGCACTACTGATTTCTGCTAGACACCAAGTATTTTCAGAAGGAGCTCAACAATAACACCTTCCATATTTCTCTTATCACGCACTTCCTTTAACATGTACAAAATATGCTGTAAATACATGATCACATTCAGAAACATAGAAAAACTGCAAGATGTATATGAACCACTTTAAGGTAAACGTGCTTTGCTCATACAAAGATATATACCAGGCTACCAGCAGGTTACCTTAAAAAGAGAACTGTACTTGGGGAGATCTGTACTAGTGGGAGGGGATAGGGAGAGGTGAACTGGGGGAGATATTTGTATTTGGGGGAATAGTGACTTGGGGAGGGAGGTCATTTTCTGTTATACTCCGTCTACTGACCTGTGCATTACTTTCTTAAACTTTGTACTCTGTGTGTTACGCACCCCTGAGGGCATTCCTGACCCCTGCAATGTGTGCTATGCACTTCTGACCCCTGCATGATGTGTGTTACACACTCCTAACGCCTGCTCCCTGTGAGTTATGCACTTCTGACCTCCGCATTATGTGTGTTACTCACTCCTAACGCCTGCTCCCTGTGAGTTATGCACTTCTGACCTCCGCATTATGTGTGTTACTCACTCCTAACGCCTGCTCCCTGTGAGTTATGCACTTCTGACCTCCGCATTATGTGTGTTACTCACTCCTAACGCCTGCTTCCTGTGAGTTATGCACTTCTGACCCCCGTGTTCTGTGCGTTACTTCTTTCTGTCCTGGCCAATGGTGTGGTGGGGAGCAAACAAATTGTAAGAACATGCAGAGGGGTAAGCTTTTACCCTGCAGGGGCAAAGCACAGGTGTACTTCAGAACTAGACTCTTAGGACACTATTCTTCTAAACTACTTCATAATCCATAGGGCTTCCTTTGAGCTTGACCGCTTTAAGAAAAAACATTCCCTTAATGAAATTAAGCTTAGTTGACTATAATCATCATGTTATGTGCAAGGGAAAATCTTTTTTTTTAATTCCTGTGCACATATTTGGACATTCAGTTTGCTAAATGAACATTCTCTAATTCTTTAGCCAGTCAAATCCAATAAATCAATAAGCATTTTTTTTTTTATTCTCTAAGCTACATACGCATCTATGGCTAGTGTAAGGTTTCTGTGTGTTTATATCTTATGTGAACCATCCATAAAATGTGTATTTTTAACAAAAGCAGCAGCATAAATATCGGATTAATGTTTTAATGCATTTACTAGTATCTCACACTGTGATATATACAGTGTGTTTATATATATATATATATATATATATATATATATATATATATATTATGTAATTAAGCTTTTTAGTAAAGGCGTGTAGGTTCACATACAGTATGTGCGTTTTGGGAACTTGTGTTTTCAGAACTTTTTTACCCTGGTTTCTTGTAGATACAGCAGTCCATCCAAATGTTTAAGGGAGCTCTTGACAACTGCTGTAAATTCCCAGAGCTGTGACATCACCCATAGGCTCCTATGGCCCAGCCATTGTCTGTGCTCCCTACTCTCCCTTTCAGTAGCTGCTCCGTGACCCAGGGGAGCTGGAAACTTCCAGTTAGAAACTTTTTTAAACAGGGTATGTAGGAGGAGGAGGGAATGTTTTAAAGAATAGTCAAAGTTAATCCTTTCTTCCACTTTAAATTTGATATTTTAAATATTTAGGATTTATAAGTGTAGCAAAGTGCCCCTTTTCCTACAATTACCTGCTCTCACAGCCCTTGGACTTCTAAACACATGCAGGGGATATAAGTTTCCCTATTTCTTGCCTGGTGTAGCACAGGTGGCTGGGCATGTGCTCTGCAGCTAGGAATTTGGTCCTCCACTGCTAGTCCTGGGGATTGGGCAACAGGGCTGGAGATTAATAGCATGCAGCTCCCAAGGAAGAACAAACCACTGCAGAAAGCATTGCACCAGTTGCTACCAGAGTATTGCACTTCATGTGGGTTGACCTTTTTTTGACTCAAAGCACCTGCCTGGGTTACCAACCCTGGGACTCCTCCAGTCGCTCACCTGTGGTGTCAGCCTAAGCTGTTTGTCTTTGTACCCAGACGTACTGTGGACTTCACTGTAAGAGACACTGTCAAAGGGGCTAGCTTAATTGAGTTGCAAAGACATTGCTCTTATGAGCTCATGAGCTCCTGTCTGTAAAGCTTTATGATGGATTCAGCACGTTCTGTACTGTATGCATACCATTTTGCCATTTTTGACTTTGCATTGTTAATCTTACTGTATGCCTGCCTGTCCAGTAAAATTAAAGTTAAAACTACCCTCTGTCTGATCATTTGATTGTTAAAGGCAAAAAACAGTCGGCAACCAAGGTCTCTGTGTTTTAATCCCCAATCCGAATCAAACGTCAAGGCACTGATGAGTACTGTAGAAAACACACAATTTTCATATTGTCTCATTCATTTCATGCATGTAAAATCTCTAATTTCTTTGATGAGTAATATAAGTAAGAAGTCACTACACAGAGACCTTATACTAGCCATAGCAGCTTATGTAGCTTACAGGACTCTTCTTCTTCCCTCCACCACCTGCTGGAGCATATACATATACAAAGGTTTTAGGAACACCTACCAATACAGAAGGGCATCTATAACATATCTTAAACCTTACTTACATTTTAGCAACTTAGTCATACTTTTTGAATTACCTGCTGGTCCCATAGCACAAATGATTTGTATGTCAGTTAATTTGATCATTGAGCAGTCCTTCAGATCATACCAGTTCCAATGATCTAACCACTGACGCAGCAATTCCACAGGAGGTTGGGCACCATAGACCTCTCTGGCTGGCATGTTCACATCATCTACAAATACAACCTAAAAAAAAAAAAAAAAAAAAAAGGTATGTCAACAGTTAATCCTAGAGCAGTTTAAACGTCTTCTGTAGCTCCATACACACTATCAGTTTTGCTGCTGAGTTTTTCCTTCAGATTTACCAAAACCATATAATATAAGGTCAAACCTCAGGAGTTTCAATTTGTATGCAATCAGGCAGGCCCTTGCACTGATTGCATACTAATTGAAACTACTAAGGTTTGACCTCATATTACATGATTTTGGTAAACCTGAAGGAAAAACTCAGCAGAAAAACTGATAGTGTGTATGGGGCTTAAAGTGGGGTACCCCCTAAAAAAAAAAATTAAAAGTCAGCAGCTACAAATACTGCAGCTGCTGACTTTTAATAATCGGACACTTACCTGTCCCAGGGTCCAGCGATGCGGGGGAACGAAGCCCCCCTTAGTTCCCCGCTCCACTCCCGGCGCCATCATTCGTACTGTGGGCACCCACTGCGCAAGCGTGAGCGGCACAGGGCGCCGTGATATGCCGTACAGTCACCTGGGACACGTGACAGGTCCCAGGTGACTGTGCGGCGCGAGGGGAAGTGATGTCACCAGCCCGGGCAAGGAAGAAGGCAGACTACGAGGGACCCCCTAGCAACAGGTATTTAGAGGTGAGTAAAATTTAATTTTTTCCAATTATTATTATTTTTTTAAACAATTTTTTATTTTTTGGTGGCAACACCACTTTAAATCCCCATACACACTATCAGATTGTCTGCTGATTTTTTCCATCAGATTAACCAAAACCATATAATATGAGGTCAAACCTTAGGGGTTTCAATGTGTATGCAATCAGGCAGGCCCTTGTACTACACGGTTTTGGTAAACCTGAAGGAAAAAATCAGCAGACAATCTGATAGTGTGTATGGGGCTTTAGGCCGCGTACACACGGGCGGATTGTCTGCCCAACTAAGTTCGTCAGACAATCCGACAGACAGTCCGTTCAAAATTTGCATGAACGGACTTGACCACACACGATGAGCAGACAGTCCGCTGAAAGCGTGCGTGATGACGTGTACAGCACGTACGACGGGACTAGAAAAACGACGTCCTATACACTGCAATGCAACCTTCGGCCGTGTAAATCCTTTCTGAGCATGCGCCATACTTAGTCCGTCCAACTTGCCTACACACGAGCGGACTGTCCGCTGAAACCAAGTTTGGACGGACAAAACCAAGTTTGAACGGACTGTCTTACGGAAATTCCGTAAGACTTTGTTCGTCAGATTGTCTGCTAAGTTGGACAGACAATCCGTGTGTACGCAGCCTTAGTCTCCTTCTAAAAGCTCCATGCATGTGCAATAGCATATAGCAGGCACTTCCAAGTGCCGAAATGTCAGTTTATCTTTCCAATTGAGCATTTCGGTAGCACAAAGTCCCAGGGTGACTTAATGTGCAATGTTCCACCAGCATGCCAAACACCGAAGAATTTATGGACCCCAGGTTGCACAAGAGAATAACTATAAAAATATGCAAGCAGCATCAAGAGCATTTTCCTACAGTGATTAAAGAAAAGCATGGTCTCTTTAAAGTTGTTAGATATACTGAAATATACTTGAAAAATATCAGTTTTGTGTAAAAGATAATAAAGTGCATCCGGAAAGTATTCACAGCTCTTCACCTTTTCCACATTTTGATATGTTACAGCCTTATTTTTTTCCCTCAAAATTCTACAAACAATACCCCATAATGACAATGTGAAAGAAGTTTGTTTGAAATCTTTGGAATTTTTTTTTTTTTTTTTTTATAAATCTTTTTATTTATTTTCTTCAACAGACAAACAACCAAAACAAAACACAACAAAACATTGTACATACTGAACCTAAAATATATTTTAATACAAGATCAAAATCCAATCACCTTGCATAGCAGCTGTTGATTCAACAATTCAAAATAACAACATAAATTGCAATGCAATGCAAATTTATTAAAAATAAAAACGAAAAAAATAACATGTATGGTACATAAGTATTCACAGCCTTTGATATGAAACTCAAAATTGAGCTCAGGTGCATCCTGTTTCCACTGGTCATCCTTGAGATGTTTTTACAACTTGATTGGAGTCCACCTGTGTTAAATTCAGTTGATTGGACATGATTTGGCAAGGCACATACCTGTCTATATAAGGTCCAACAGTTAACAGTGCATGTCAGGGCACAAACCAAGCCATGAAGTCCAAGGAATTGTCTGGAGACCTCCAAGACAGGATTGTATAGAGGCACAGATCTGGGGAAGGGTACAAAAATATTCTGCAGCATTGAAAGTCTGCAGCATTGAAAGCATTGAAAGGCACAGTGGCCTCCATCATTCACAAATACAAAAAGTTTGGAACCCCCATGACTCTTCCTAGAGCTGGCCGCCTGGCCAAACTGAACGATCAGGGGAGAAGGGCCTTAGTTAGGGCTGTGACCAAGAACCTGATGGTCACTCTGACAGAGCTCCAGTGTTTCTCTGTGGAGAGAGGGGAACCTTCCAGAAGAACAACCATCTCTGCAGCACTCTACCAATTAGGCCTGTTTGGTAGAGTGGCCAGACAGAAGCCAACCCTCAGTAAAAGGCACTTGACAGCCCACCTGGAGTTTGACAAAGGGCATCTGAAGGACTCCCAAACCATGAGAAACAAAATTCTCTGGACTGATGACACAAAGTTTGAACTATTTGGCCTGAATGGCAAGCAGCAAGTCTGGAAGAAACCAGGCATGGCTCATCACATGGCCAATACCAGCCCTACTGTGAAGCATGATGGTGGCAGCATCATGCTGTGGGGATGTTTTTCAGCAGCAAGAACTGGGAGACTAGTCAGGATCGAGGGAAAATGAATGAAGCAATGTTAAGAGACATCCTTGATGAAAATCAGCTCCAGAGCGCTCTGGACCTCAGACTGGGATGAAGATTCAACTTCCAACAGGACAATGACCCTAAGCACACAACCTAGATAACAAAGGAGTGACTACGGGCCAACTCTGTGAATGTCCTTAAGTGGCCCAGCCACAGCCCCGACTTGAACCTGACTGAACATCTCTGGCCAAGCTTGTAGCATCATACTCAAAAAAGACTTGAAGGCTGTAACCGGTGCCAAAGGTGCTTCAACAAAGTATTGAGCAAAGGCTGTGAATACTTATGTACATGGGATTTTTTTCATTTTTCTTTTTAATAAATTTGCAAAGATTTTAAACAGAGAAAATTGAGTACTGTCCGTGATACTTTTTTTATTTGCACTAACATACAATTTTTCAGGACAAGCTTTCGGGTATGTCCCCTTCTTCAAGGTCCAAGCAGTACTGATTTACAAATTTTTAAGCAGAATGTAAAAACAAAAAAAACAAAACAAAAAAAAACACCTCTGAGGGAAAGAACAACAAAAAAACACTTACAAATCAATGGCAATAAAGATAAGAGAAGAGTTAGTGAGATAAGACAGAGGGAGAGCTATGGAATGGAGGGGGGGGGGGTTGCTAGTCACAGAGGGGGTTGTAAAACTTTAGTATAATGGGTAAGGAAACCTATATCTAAATTCAGGCCATTATTTTTTGTGTCATCAATGCAATTCCGGATAATCCAGAGATTGGAGACTTCTACATGCTGCCCAAGATTCACAAGCCAGGAAACCCAGGCAGACCCATTATAACAGGTATGAATACACTTACCGAACATATCTCAGGCCTTGTAGAAAACATGTTAAAACCTTTAGTCATGAACACTGCGAGTTTCCTACAAGACACCACTGATTTTCTGAACAAGCTTAACAATATACAACAATTACCATCAAATACACTTCTAGTCACTATGGATGTAGAATCTCTGTACAGTAACATCCCTCACAAGGATGGGTTGTCGGCATGTCACAGATTCTTATCATCCTCACCAAACCAGAAATACACTGCTGACGATGTGACACAGCTCATCGAATTCATTCTTACACACAACTACTTCACTTTCAATAATGACATCTATCTCCAGTGTATGGGTACTGCTATGGGTAGCAAAATGGCACCCCAATATGCAAACTTATTTATGGCTGACCTGGAGGACAAATTTCTGAACAGCATACAACAAAAGCCATACAGATATTATCGCTATATTGATGATATCTTCATGATATGGACTGAAGGTGAAGAAAATCTAAACCAAATCTTCTCATTGATCAACACTTTTCACCCATCTATTAAACTAAAAATTGAGTATTCAAACACACATGTCAACTTCCTAGACACTACAGTATACATCAGGGATCACAAGCTTCACACTTCGATATACAGAAAACCGACTGACCGATGTAGCTATCTTCACAGTTCCAGTTTTCACCCGCAACACACTAAACGGGCCATCATACACAGCCAGGCCATCAGATACCACCGAATTTGTTCAGACCCAGAAGACAGAGATAAACATCTCAGAACACTGGCAGACTCCTTCCACAAGAAAGGTTACAAAGAGAAAACCATCAACAACAGCATAAACACAGCCTTGAAAACCCAAAGAGAAAATCTCCTCCAATACACAGAGAAAAAAACAAATAACCGAGTACCTCTCGTCACCACATACAACCCAACACTAGAAGGGATCAAAAAGATAATCAAAGATTTACAACCCATTATAACAGAGGATGACACTCTGAAAGGAATATTCCAACAACCCCCATTATTGGCTTTCAGACAACCACCCAACCTCAGACACAAACTAATCAGCAGGAAACTTCACTCTGATTATGATGACACAAATAATGGAAGCAAACCCTGCAATAAAAAGCGCTGCAAACTATGCAACCAGATCAATCTATCCAAAAGTGTCACACACACAAACGGGACCTTCAATATCATGGGATCTTACAACTGTACCTCCAGCAATGTTGTGTACCTCATCCAATGCAAAAGGTGCAGCAAAGGATCTTATGTTGGTGAAACAGGACAGAAGTTGCAAACGAGGATGAATTTACACAGACATACCATCAAGGAACATAAAGAAGACAGTTTATGTACACCTGTGGGACATCACTTCTCACAACCGGACCACACTATAGAAGACCTCAATGTTTTAGTTCTTAAAGGGAATTTCAGAACCATCCAGGAAAGGAAAACCTTTGAACTAAGAATGATAATTCTTTTTGACACAAAAAATAATGGCCTGAATTTAGATATAGGTTTCCTTACCCATTATACTAAAGTTTTACAACCCCCTCTGTGACTAGCAACCCCCCCCCCTCCATTCCATAGCTCTCCCTCTGTCTTATCTCACTAACTCTTCTCTTATCTTTATTGCCATTGATTTGTATGTGTTTTTTTGTTGTTCTTTCCCTCAGAGGTGTTTTTTTTGTTTTGTTTTTTTGTTTTTACATTCTGCTTAAAAATTTGTAAATCAGTACTGCTTGGACCTTGAAGAAGGGGACATACCCGAAAGCTTGTCCTGAAAAATTGTATGTTAGTGCAAATAAAAAAAGTATCACGGACAGTACTCAATTTTCTCTGTCACAATTGCACTAATACGGCTACAATCACATTAAGTACAAAGATTTTAAACAAACTTCTTTTACGTTGCTATTATGTGGTATTGTTTGAAGAATTTTGAAGAAAATAATTAATTTAATCCATTTTAAAATAAGGCTGTAACATAACAAAATGTGGAAAACATGAAGCGCTGTAAATACTTTCCAGATGTATTTAAAATACCTTGTTTTGACCTTTAATCTATGCACAGCAACTCATTATTTGAGTCCACATGTGCTCACTACATATGTAGGCTCTTCTTTCTGGTTGTGTCCTGCTGATCTTCTCTCATCTCATGTCAAGTCTAGCAGGCAGGGACTGTCTGATCTCACTAAAATTATTAGACTTCCCAATATGAAAGAGCTAAAGTGTTCATTATGCAGACCAAGATCAAGGCCACCTAGGCTTTCGCTTATATAGAAAAAAAAATTCTTGATATTGAGGTTGTCTTACTGAAAATAATATTGATTATATAATATAATAATATGCAAAATAACAAGAACGAAGCACATTGCATTTATATCTCATACTGAACTTCTACACTTTTTGTACATGTAAGGGTTGGTAATACAAATTCTGCAATGGCCTTTATTGTCCAGAAAACTCACAGACTAAGCCTTTTAGAACCCTTTAAATAATGATCATCCTCTACAATTATTTAGACAATAGCATGTCCATTCTATTACACAACAATACGGATATCTGTCTGCAGGAAATGAAGTGGTTTTGCTCTGAAAGTGCACAGACAGACTTTAGTGGACATGTCAAACCTCTTTACATAGAGTTACATACAGAGAAAGAGCTATAGCAGTGCACAATAAAAGTACCCCTTGCATAGGCGTGCGCATGGGGTGTGCCTAGACACACCCTAATCACTACTTGCAGATCCCCCCTACTGCCCAGGCTTCCCCCCCCCCCCCTCTTTCACCTTTTCCCACAGTGATGCTGGTGTTCCTGCTCTCCTCTCCTCTCATCTCCAACCGGTTGCTGTGGAGGATGTTTCAGAAGGGTGAGAGGGGGAGGGGCTACTAAATATGTCATTTACCTGCCCCCTCCAATTCTAAATGAACACAGGGAACACAATCACTGTGTTTATTCATAACTGAAGCATAGTAAACAGTGTTTACTATGCTTCAGTTTGTGAATGAACAGAAAGCCACTCAGCACAGAGCACTCCCCATTCATTCACTGCCCCGTGCAGCTGAGGCTGAAGAGAAAGGCATGCGTGTTTGAGCTTTGGGGTGCGCACCCTAATGCAATAGGCTGCACACACCTAGGACCCCTTGCTTATTATGGATACTTTAAAGCAAGATTACACATGATAGTATTACCGTTTTCTTTCCCAGTGGAGGACCAAAGACGCCTTTCCTTCTCTTATCCAGTTTAGACATTATGATGTTTTGAGTCTGAGCTGCTGTGGTCTGAGCGGAGAAGTTTATCAACAAAGGTTTGTATGTTTCTTTGTCCAATTGATTCAACAAGAAGTCCTAGAGGAAAATATGTCAACAGATAAATTAAATATTTTGTCATGATTTTGCTATTTTTAGTTGGTTAGCATACACATATAAAACGGAAAAGAGTGTTTAGCTGCCTGTATCTGTGAAAAGTACTGATCATTTTGACACATGATTGGAAGAACCCTAGGCTTATGCATTGGTTAAATAATACTTTGTTTGAAATACCCAGAAATACTTCCTGTATCAAATATAAATATAGTGCCTTGAAAAAGTATTCATACCCCTTGACATTTTCCACATTTTGTCATGTTACAACCAAAAACGTAAATGTATTTTATTGGGATTTTATGTGATAGACCAACACAAAAGTGGCACATAACTGTGAAGTGGAAGTATAATGATACTGTAAATGGTTTTCAACATTTTTACAAATAAATATGTGATAGGTGTGGCATGCTTTTGTATTTATCCCCCGTGAGTCAATACACTGTATATACAGTATCTCCCAAAAGTGAGTACACTCCTCACATTTTTGTGAATATTTTATTATATATTTTCATGTGACAACACTGAAGAAATGACGCTTTGCTACAAAGTAGTGATTGTACAGCTTGTATAACAGTGTAAATTTGCTGTCCCCTCCAAATAACTCAACACACAGCCATTAATGTCTAAACCGCTGGCACAAAGGTGAGTACACCCCTAAGAGAAAATGTCCAAATTGAGACAATATTTTGTGCGGCCACCATTATTTTCCAGCACTGCCTTAACATTCTTGGGCATGGAGTTCCCCAGAGCTTCACAGGTTGCTACTGGAGTCCTCTTCCAGTCCTCCATGATGACATCACGGAGCTGGTGGAGGTTAGAGACCTTGTGCTCCTCCACCTTCTGTTTGAGGATGCCCTACATATGCTCAACAAAGTTAACGTCTGGAGAAATGCTTAGCAGTCCATCACCTTTACCCTCAGCTTCTTTAGCAAGGCAGTGGTCATCTTGGAGGTGTGTTTGGGGTTATTATCATGTTGGAATACTGCCCAGTCTCTGAAGGAAGGGGATCATGCTATGTTACAATATGTCACAGTACATGGCATTCATTCATGGTTCCCTCGATAAACTTTAGCTCCCTAGTGGCGGCAGCACTCATGCAGCCCCAGATCATGACACTTCTACCACCATGCTTAACTGTAGGCAAGACACATTTGTCTGTCTTTGTACTCCTCACCTGGTTGCTGCCACACACCATCTGAACCAAATAAGTTTATTTTGGTCTCATAAGACCACAGGACATGGTTCCAGTAATTCATGTCCTTAGTTTGCTGCTCTTCAGCAAACTGTTTGCAGACTTTCTTGTGCATCATCTTTAGAAGAGGCTTTGTTCTGGGAAAACAGCCATGCAGACCAATTTGATGCAGTGTGTGACATATGGTCGGAGCACTGACAGGCTGACCCCCCACCCATTCAACCTCTGCAGCAATGCTGGCAGCATTCATGTGTCTGCTTCCGAAAGACAACCTCTGAATGTGATGCTGAGCATGTGCACTCAATTTCTTTGGTTGAGCATGGCGAGGTCTGTTCTGAGTGGAACCTGTCCTGCTAAACCACTGTATGGTCTTGGCCACTGTGCTGCAGCTCAGTTTCAGGGTCTTGGCAATCTTCTTATAGCCTAGGTCATCTTAATGTAGAGCAACCATTCTTTTTTTCAGATCCTCAGAGAGTTCTTTGTCAAGAGGTGCCATGTTGAACTTCCAGTGATCAGTATGAGAGAGTGAGAGCGATAACAACAAATTTACCACACCTGGTCCCCATTCACAGCTGAGACCTTGTAACACTAACGAGTCACATGACACCGGGGAGAGAAAATGGCTATGTGGGCCCAATTTGTACATCTTCACTTAGGGGTGTACTCACTTTTGTTGCCCGCGGTTTAGACATTAATGGCTGTGTGTTGAGTTATTTTGAGGGGACAGCAAATTTATACTGTTATACAATCTGTACACTCACTACTTTTCATTGTAGCAAAGTGTAATTTCTTCAGTGTTGTCACATGAAGATGAGAGTAGTCCAGTTTTAATGTAAATATCACCTTTAGGCTTCATGTACAAGGGACGTTTTTACAACTTCTCCTGAACGATTTAACTTGACAGATAGAATAGGGATCCAGTGGTCAAATATATAAAAAGTACTTGAGAGGATTGTGGATGGAGGTTTTCGTAGGGGCATTCTTAATGAAAAAGAGAAGCTCTTTCTGGTGCCTGTAGCTCCCAGCACACCAGTGATCTACTATCTTGCGAAGTTACATAAGAACCAAGTTTGCCCCCCCGGGACGTCCAATAGTCAGTGGCATTGACTCAGTGACGTCTCGGGTGGGCAAATATATAGATCACTATCTACAACCCCTGGTCCAAACAGTTCCTTCTTATGTTAAAGACACCAAACAGATTATTAATATACTATCTGAGTTTACACCCAAGAGGGTCACCTCCCTGTATACCATCATTCCCCATCATTTGGGTTTGGAGGCAGTTAGATTATATTTGGAGAGGAGATCAAACCTAGCCCGAATCCAAATAGAATTCATTATGGAACTGTTGGAGTTTGCCGCAGGGCACAATTATTTTTGGTTTGACCATCAGTTCTAGCGCCAGGACAGGGGTGTGGCCATGGGGGTGAAGTATGCCCCCAGTTTGGCCAACCTGTTCATGGCCAAATGGGAGGAGGATGTCATCAATGCTCCTAGGAGTCCGGAAGTGTTCTTATGGGCTAGATATATTGATGTCCTCTTCCTATGGGATGGTACTGAGCCAGATCTGCATGCCTTTATGACACTCTTGAATGAGAACGACTGGGTATTAGGTTTAACTTTGAGACGAGCTTAGAGGAGATTAATTTCCTTGATTTGAATATTAAAGTGGTCAATGATAAATTCATAACATCCACTTTCTTTAAGACAACAGATAGAAACTCATTTATTCCCTTAGACAGTTGCGATTTTGTGCCATGGCTGAAGGCAGTCCCTTTGGGACAGTTCATGCGGCTCAGACGCAACTGTACGGAAGTTGAAACATTCGACAATCAAGTAGCCCTACTTTCCGGCAGGTTTGCTGAGAAGGGTTATGACCCTATAGTGCTTTCCATAGCAGCTAATACTGCTCGGAATAAGGATAGAGCATTACTATTGGCTGATAGGCGTCCCAGTAATATGAACAATCAAGTAAATTTACCCTTTATCGCCACTTTTTCTGTGCAGCACCGTAGCATCAGGAGCCTGATTCAGAGGCACTGGCATTTGTTGACCAGTGACCAGGTCCTTGGTGCAGTGTTGCCCGAAAAACCACGGGTTTTCGTTAAGGGAACCTCATCGTTGGGCAGTAGGATTGCCTCTAGTATACAAGATCCACCTAAGGTCAACAGATGTTTTTTTCAAAACTTGACAGGCTATTATAGGTGTAAAAATTGTCAAGTGTGCACCCTAAATATTAATAAGGGATCAAAAATCTGTAATTTTTTTATCTACCAGTACTCGGAAGACATATGAAGTTGAACCCTTTATTACTTTCTCTTCGGAGGCAGTTGTTTATCTTATACAGTGCCTTTGTGGCCTACAATACGTAGGGAGGACCAAAAGTGCACTTAAGGTTAGACTAAACTAGCACATTGGCAATATTAGACAGGGTTTCGATAAACATCCAGTGTCAAGACACTATGATCAGGTACATAACAGAGATCCTTCCAACACACTATACATGGGTATTGATAAATATAAACCACACTGGAGGGGGGATCATTAGTGAGGGACATATATGGCCTAGAAATGGTCTGGATTTATAGACTGAAGACCTATAGTCCACATGGTTTGAATGTGGATACGGACACCAACGCCTTTATTAACAATTCATAATAGGTGGCCCACTATGGCGTCAATTTCCTCCCTTTAGTTGGAATAAGATTTTGATACTGTCTAACCATGCGAGTTTGATGTCATTTTACTATGGTATTCTGTTTTTTGTTTCGGTCATGCTGAGTTCATGAGAAATATATGGGGATTTTTCTTCTTTTTTTTTTTTGTATATCATATTCACATGTTTATGGAATTATATTAGACAGTCTTTAATCTAGAGGTTATGGTTGGTTGATAACTCAATGAAATGTTACTATGATATATGGGGAATACAGAATTTGGTTATTTCCAGTCTCTGCCGCTTGGTCATCCGCTTGGACAGAGTTGTTGTGGAGGTAGGACAATTTTCTGAAGGGGGGTGTTTTTAATGCATAAATTTAAATCCAATTTTTCTTCACTTGAATAGGACATAAGAATATGATGTATCTGGTCCATTAACTTTTAGAAAACCATAAAAAAAGTGTTCTTTGATATGGCTTCCAAAAGGGTGGAACCTAACTGTATGGGGGGAGTGGTGGAGTATTTTTACTCACCGACTTCCTGGTATTTGGTTGTGGTTTTGTAAAAATATTTTTAAATTGTCACTTATTTTTTATACATATATTTTTACATTTACATTTTGTTTTATTTTTATGCCCTATAGTAATTAATTTGGGTGTGTGTGTGTGCCTGTTAGTTAAGGGACACACACCAGGATCCAAAGTAGAGGAGAATCTTTTTTTTTTTCTTTTTGAACTGGATGCCCACTCAGCCTTTTGGAGATATTTAGGTACATAATTTGGGGTTGCAGGTGTCCCCAATATTGGTCTCGGCCTTTATAGCCCGGGGTCCAGTGATTTCTTTTGTAAATTGTTATGAAAACTTTTATTATGTTTTCTGGTTGGTGAATGGGCTGCCTCTGGGATGACATGGCTGTCCCTGAAATTGGTGTCCTTTTCACTTCCAGTGGTTGAACTATGAGCCACCACCATAGAGGAATATATTAATGTTTGGATAGCCGTTTTCAGGGGGCAGCTTCGATGCCTAGAGTAGGATATACACATAGGGCATTTTTATGTTGAATATTTTATTTGCACGTATGTCTCATTTTAAAAGGTTTTTACGTTACGAACGTTGCCCACATCTGCCGTCTGGCAGATGCTTGGATGGATCTCGCATGGGCGAGATCCTATGACTAACATCCGCTCTGATGCTGTATCCAGAATGAGGCTTGGCCGAGCGGTGAAATGACACTTGGATAGAGGATCGCGGTGGATCTCGCGAGAGTGAGATTCCGGGATCAACTTCCGTTCTGATAATGTATTCAGAATGAGGCCTGGCTGAGTGGTGAAGTGAGGCTTGGACAGAGGATGGTGGAGGATCTCGCGAGAGTGAGATTCCGGGATCAACTTCCGCAATATGTGTCCAGAGTGAGGCTTGGCTAAGCGGCAGAGTAAGGTTTGGGCAGGAAGTAACGATATAAATAGGAGGTGACGTGGCGCGCCGCCCATGCCCCTGGATGACGTAACTTATTCCAAAGCGCGTAGGGAGGAGCGACGCGCTGACGTCACCTCGTGGTTTGTGTTTACGATCTGGGGAGGACGGGTTTGTGATGGTGTGCGTCCGGCCGGCACAACCCACTTAAGGCCTGCTGTTTTCTTCAAGTTTGTAAGTGTGCATTTTGACTTTTTTTATCATAATAAATTGGGAATTTACACTATTCGGAGCTATTCTGTTTTTTTATGCATGGATGCCCACCTATGAGTCACTGTTAATGGTAGAGACCTTTGGAAGCCAGTTACAGTTGATGAATACATTGGAGACCATTTATAACAGTGGAGGAATGTGATGGTTGGAGAAGCTGCCATAACTTTCATAAGCCTATTCTGATCCTTTGGGGTCCGAATGTTCCGGTAAGAAGCCAATTCTCACATAGTTGGTGGTGGATTCTACACGGCTCACAATATTAGAAGATTTTGTGGATGGACTTTTATTCATCTATTTATTTGAATTTGTCACACTTATGGTCACAAGTGGTGCACTTATCTTTTGTTGGATTCTCAATTTAGAGGATTTTAGTATGTGTTGCCAGTCACGTTTTTTTCCATTTACAAGTTCGGAGTAAATTATACACATGTATTATCATTTATTACACTATAGTTTTGGTCACGAATTCATCTTATATTTTTGAGATATTTAATTAGTGTTTATTTTTCACTTTCACTAATGCTTTTCATTAATTACCACTGTATTTTGTTCAAAGCAAGTATAGTTGGTGGGGGGGGGGGGGGGAGTGTGTCCCCAATTAGTGAGGTTATTTCTCAACCTAATATTACTGTATCACGGGTTAGCGCAGTTCTTATAATATTTCAACCCACATTTAAAACAACCGTTTTGTCGCGTTTGCATGCCGCGTTTAGCGGCGTTTGCATTTAGAAGCGGTTCTAAAAAAAATAATCTTTTTTTTTTTTTTTTAAATGGGCAAAAATTAAAAATGGCTTTAAACAAAACGCAGCTAAACGCAGGTTACCACGTTTAGCCGCGCTTAGCGTCTGAAACGTCGGAAACTTCAGCATCTGAACTCATTTTTTTGCCTTAAAAAAAAGGCCTATAAATACAACTGCCTAAAAACGACAGTAAACAAACCTGTGTACATGTACACATAAGATAACATTGAATGAGTTCAGGGTTAGTTGAAAAAAGTGTCTAACAGCCTCTGAATGTCGTTTAGCAGCAGCAGTGTACATTAGGCCTTATGGCTGTTAAGCAAAAGCAGATCCAATATTGGCATTAATGCAAACCTGTAGTAACACGTTGTGTCTAAGAGCAGTGCCCCATGAGATCCTTTTTCCTCTTTCACATCAATGTTTTATGTATAAAAACATTAGCTATAAACAATACAATTTTATAAAAATAATAGTACTTCTGAAAACATTTCACTCAAAATAGTTATGTCATGTAGTATCTTGGCAGATATTTATACAGGAAAAGGAAGAGATGGTCCACTGCATCCATCATGTTGTACACCCACGAAAGTTGAGAACCATACTTTTAGAATGTGTTACTCAAGAGAATATTTATGTTTAAAGAAGTCAGAAATGACAGAGGCATTCTGCAAGCAATCTTTTACGCACTGCTTAGGTTTCAGTAATATTTTAAAGAATACTCTCAAGAAGTTTTGACCATAAACCTTTCACCGTAAATCACTTTAAAACTATGTAGCTTGTTAAAATAAAAAACTGTACGTTTAAAGTTAAAAATAATATAGGACACCTTTGCTTATGTGTCACTCTTACATAAATCAGTTCGATCCGATAAAAAATAAAGTTCAGAAATGTCTGTATACCTAATAGGTTGGAAAAATAAATCTGTATTAGCAATAAATCCGACATACAACAAAAGCATAAGAACTGACATACAGTAGATGTTCTGTGGCAACCCAAAACAATATGATTAATTAAATGAAAACAAGAAGATAAACACATACAATTATGAGACAGTAGGGACTGCTTAGATTATTGTAGGAAAAAATCATTTGGGAACTTTGCTCCAATAAACATTTCACCACTTAGACCCCTTTCACACCACACCGCCCATTGCGTCGGCGGTAAAACGCTGCTATTTTTAGCGGCGTTTTACCGCCGGATTTGCGGTGCATTTCGGCCGCTAGCGGGGCGTTTTGGTAAAAGGACTAGTTCCCCATCAGGTCAGTCTTGCTGTAATTGACTGTAACATGTCAACAATGGCAATTCACACAGTTCACAACAGGTGTCCCTTAATATATCAGAATTGTATAAATATAAAAACCTATATATATTACTTTCAGTCCCTTATTTTTATTCAGTATTTCTGGACTGTTCATTTCACATAATCAGTCTTGTTTACAACATGCGGTTCTCTAATAACAAAATCTATTTCTAGTCAATCTGAAAATTTTCCCTTTTAGTCAGTTTCAATTTTTACACATGACAACCTAAAAAAAAAACAGTTAAAGTGGAGTTGCCCCCCAAAAAATAAAACTACTTAAAATTCTTTAAAAAAATTAAAAAAAAATAATTGGCAAAAAAAAATTTTTTTACTCACCTCTAAATACCGGTTGCTAGGGGGTCCCTCGTAGTCTGCCTTCTTCATTGCCCGGGCTGGTGACATCACTTCCCCTCGCGCCGCACATTCACCTGGGACCTGTCACGTGTCCCAGGTGACTGTACGGCGTATCACGGCGCCCTGCGCCGCTCGCGCATGCGCAGTGGGTGCCCGGCTGTGAAGCCACAGCCGGGTGCCCACAGTATGCATGACGGCGCCGCGAGCGGAGCGGGGAGCGAGGGGGGGGGGCTTCGTTCCCCCGCATCGCTGGAACCCGGGACAGGTAAGTGTCCGATTATTAAAAGCCAGCAGCTGCAGTATTTGTAGCTGCTGACATTTAATTTTTTTTTTTTAGGGGGTACCCCACTTTAATGTAAATAGCTTGCTCTAAACAATAAACCACTAAAGTAAGAAAGGCCACATACAGAGCTCTTCTTTTACATGCATTCATGTATGCCAGGAAACAAAAATAATACTAGATATATGACTTATATGACTTATACAAGCCATCCTTGGACCCTACCAATCTTAACAATCTATGCTGTATCTCCTTGCTTTCCTTTTCCTCTAAACTCGGTGAACGCCTGATCTACAACCAAATGAGTGACCACCTCATTAAGAATAATCTTCTTGATTTCCTTGAGTCCAGATTTCGCCCTCAACGCTCCACAGAAACTGCTCTTCTAAAACGCACAAATTACTTACTAACAAAAGCCAACAGACACTATTCTGTACTCCTACTTCTGGGCCTTTTCGGCTGCCTTTGATATGGTTGACCACCCCCTGCTGCTCAAAAAACATTGCCCCTTGGTCTCTGTGATTGTGCTCTTCACTGGCTCTCATCCTACCTATCCCACCACACCTTCAGTGTCACTTACAATTCTACTTCCTCCTCTCCTTTTCCTTTCTCCATTGGGGTCCCTCCAAGGTTCTGTTCTTGGACCTCTCCTATTTTGAATCTACACCTCCTCCCTGGATCAGCTGATAGCCTCCCATGGCTTCCAATATCATTTCTATGCTGATGACACCCAAATCTATCTCTCCACCCCTCAGCTCACTCCAGTCTCCTCACGCATTACTAATTTACTAACAGACATATCTGTCTAGATGTCACACCACTTTCTCAAACTCAACTTGTCCAAAACCGAGCTTATAATATTTTCTCCCCCACGTGCCTCTTCCCCTGACTTCTCTGTCAAGAGCAATGGCACAACCATTCACCCATCCCCACATGCCAGGGTGTTAGGTGTTATCCTGGACTCTGAACTATCCCGTTGCCCCTGCATCCAATCCCTTTCCAAAGCTTGCCGCCTCAACCACCACAACATCTCCAAACTATGACCCAAACGCTAACCAATGAAACTACAAAAGCTCCTGATTCACTCCCTCATGCACACTGCAGCTGCTTTTTACAGGCGTTTGAGCTATTATTTCTGCCTTTAAACGCTTGAAGAAGCTTTTTTTTGTGCTATTTCTCAAGTTTTTATTGTGCTCTTTCGATTTCTTTCAAGCTTTTTTGAGCAAGTGTTTGTTTTTTTCACACACCCTCCCAGACAGTATTTTCTTAACCACTGTATGAACAAAACAAATAGCTGGAACAAATGTTTTTGCCAATTTTTGAGCTTTTTTGAGCTCTTTTGAGCTCTTTGGGGCATTAGCTCCTCTCAAAAATGTAAGTTTGGTGGGGGGGGGGGGGGGGGTGTTTTCTGCTTGTAGGAGCATATGCCTGAAAATGTCTGAAAAAGCCTTATGCTCTGTACAAACGATAGGATTTTCTGACAAAAAATGTTGGATGTGAGCTTGTTTTCAGAAAGTCCGACTGTGTGTATGCTCCATTGAACATTTGTTGTTGGAATTTCCACCAACAAATGTTTGAGAGCAGGTTCTCAAATTTTCCGACAATAAAACTTGTTGTCTGAAATTCCGAGCGTGCGTATACAATTCCGACGTACAAAGTCCATGCATGCTTGGAATCAAGCAGAAGAGCCACTGGCTATTGGACTTCATTTTTCTCGGCTCGTCATACGTGTTGTATGTCACCGCGTTCTTGACGTTCGGAATTTCCGACATTTGTGTGACCGTGTGTATGCAAGACAAGTTTGAGTCAACATCCTTTGGAAAAAAATCCATGGTTTTGTAGTCGGAAAATTATATTGTGTGTACAGGGCATTAGTGTGAATGGACACATTGGCTAACATGGAGGGGAGTTTCTAGGCAGAAAAAATAAGATCTCAAAAGCCTGTAGGAGCTCCTTTGAGTGGCAGGGAGCCCTAATAAGGGGCGCAGTATACAAAAACAGGCTTATAGCTACTTCTAATAATTTTCCCCTCTATTCACTGATAAGTCAAAGACTATTGGTGTCATGGGGATTAATGAGTTTCATGCCTCTATCAATATTGCCCAAGATATCCCACATAGCACGAAATTGGGAGACTTCTTTTTTAGGCTCTCCCCCTCCACTCCACTTCATGGAGAAAAGAAAAGAGAGACAAGAGGAATAAGAGGGGCAAAGAAAAAGAATAATGCCACGTACACATGACCGGACTGTCCGGCAGAAAAGCTCAAACGGAATCATTTCATCGGATATTTTGATTGTGTGTGGGCTTCAGCTGACTTTTTTTTTCTGACGGACCTAGAAATGGAACATGTTTTAAATATTTCCGAAAGAATCAATTCCTATTGGGAAAACCGTTTGTATGCTATTCCGACGGACCAAAAACAACGCAAGGGCAGCTAATGGCTACTGGCTATTGAACTTCCTTTTCTAGTTCTGTCGTACATCATCGTGTTCTAAACGAATGGACTTTGGTGTTTGATGTTTCCATCAGCTGTCGGGGGCATGATGCTGCCTCCATTACGAACCCGGCAGTTAAGCCTTATGTCTTCACACCAGGAACTCTACTGCGCATGCGAGGGGCTCTGCTCCTCTCTCCTGCTGGCCCAGCAGCTGGGGAAGGAGGAGGGAGCCCGGGGCAGTGACGTAAATCCCTGTGGCTGAGGGTCCAGGAAGTGGGAACAGGATGGGGAGGGGAGAGTACAACGAGTGGAAGTTACACTTTTGGGTGGAACTCCTCTTTAAGGAAGGTCATAATTTTGCCCTTTTCTAATGACTTTACACTTTTTAGAGACTTCAATAAATTCATCCATAAACTGAATACTTAGACACTATTTATTAAGAAAGATAAACTCAGTGATGACGATATAGACCTTACAGACCAGCCGGTTAACAATTTTGCCAGTTGAAAAAGTGAAAATTTGGCAGCTTTAGAGGCCTTGCAGGATATTTGGTTGGGTGGTTGGGATCATTTTGGGGTCAATATTTGACATCCAGTTGGTTGGTCAATACTGCTTTCTTCCCCATCCATGCCAGAAGTTCTTTCATTGAGACATTCTATCAGGTTACATATTCAGAGATTCTTAACCACTTGCTTACTGGGCACTTAAACCCCCCTCCTGCCCAGACCAATTTTCAGCTTTCAGCGCTGATGCACTTTGAATGACAATTGCGTGGCCATAGAACACTGTACCCAAATGAAATTTTTATCATTTTTTTCCCACAAATAGAGCTTTCTTTTGGTGCTATTTAATTACAGCTGGGAGTTTTATTTTTTGCTAAACAAACAAAAAAAGATGCAAAATAAAAAAAATAAAAAAATCATGTTTCATAGTTTGTTATAAAATTTTGCAAACTGGTCATTTTTCTCCTTCATTGAAATGCGCTGATGAGGCGGCACTGGTGGGCACTGATAGGCTGCACTGGTGGGCACTGATAGGCTGCACTGGTGGGCACTGATAGGCATAGTTAAGGCGGCACTAATAGGCACAGATAAGGTGGCACCGATAGGCACAGATAAGGCAGTACTGATGGGCACAGATAAAGCGGCACTGATGGACAAAGATGGGCACAGATAAGATGGCACTGATGGGTGGCACGGATGGGTGGCACGGATGGGTGGCACTAAGGGGCACTGATAGGTACCACTGATAGATGGGACTGATGGGCACTGATAGGTGGCACTGATAGGTGGCTCTGATAGGTGGCACTGCTGGGCACTGATGGGCGGCACTGATGGGCACTGGTAGATGACACTGATGGGCACGGATATGTGGCACTGGGGTGCAGCACTGTTGCTGAGGCAGATTGTGGGCTCTTACCAGCTCTGTTGTGTCACATGATCAGCTGTCATTGGCTGACAGCTGATCACGCGGTAAAGGGTCGGGATTGACCCCTTGCTTCGATCCGTGATCAGGCGAGTCTCATAGACTCGCTGATCACAGAGGCCGCTCGTGCACGGGACGACGTCAATAGACGTAGTCCCGGCAAAGCAGGTCCGCGCTGTAGCCGTCATTCGGCTATAGCATGGATCTCTAGTGGTTAAACTCTGTTCTGCCACATATTCCTCCCATAGCAAATAACATAATCCTAATGTTTTAGAAAGAAAAGCCCTTAATGCCCTAACCAACAACACAGATATAGTGATAAAACAGGCATACAGTGCCTTGCGAAAGCATTCGGCCCCCTTGAACTTTTCAACCTTTTGCCACATTTCAGGCTTCAAACATAAAGATATACAATTTTTATTTTTTGTGAAGAATCACCAACAAGTGGGACACAATTGTGAAGTGGAACGAAATCTATTGGATTTTTGAAACTTTTTTAACTAATAAAAAAATGAAAAGTGGGGTGTGCAAAATTATTCGGCCCCCTTGCGTTAATACTTTGTAGAGCCACCTTTTGCTGCGATTACAGCTGAAAGTCGCTTGGGGTATGTCTCTATCAGTTTTGCACATCGAGAGACTGAAATTCTTGCCCATTCTTCCTTGCAAAACAGCTCGAGCTCAGTGAGGTTGGATGGAGAGCGTTTGTGAACAGCAGTTTTCAGCTCTTTCCACAGATTCTCAATTGGATTCAGGTCTGGACTTTGACTTGGCCATTCTAACACCTGGATATGTTTATTTGTGAAAACCATTCCTTTGCAGATTTTGCTGTATGTTTGGGATCATTGTCTTGTTGGAAGATAAATCTCCGTTCCAGTTTCAGGTCTTTTGCAGACTCCAACAGGTTTTCAACCAGAATGGTCCTGTATTTGGCTGCATCCATCTTCCCCTCAATTTTAACCATCTTCCCTGTCCCTGCTGAAGAAAAGCAGGCCCAAACCATGATGCTGCCACCCCCATGTTTGACAGTGGGGATGGTGTGTTGAGGGTGATGAGCTGTGTTGCTTTTACGCCAAACATATCGTTTTGCATTGTGGACAAAAAGTTCGATTTTGGTTTCATCTGACCAGAGCACCTTCTTCCACATGTTTGGTGTGTCCCCCAGGTGGCTTGTGGCAAACTTTAGACAAGACTTTTTATGGATATCTTTGAGAAATGGCTTTCTTCTTGCCACTCTTCCATAAAGGCCAGATTTGTGCAGTGTACGACTGATTGTTGTCCTATGGACAGACTCTCCCACCTCAGCTGTAGTTCTCTGCAGTTCATCCAGAGTGATCATGGGCCTCTTGGCTGCATCTCTGATCAGTCTTCTCCTTGTCTGAGCTGAAAGTTTAGAGGGACGGCCAGGTCTTGGTAGATTTGCAGTGGTCTGATACTCCTTCCATTTCAAAATGATCGCTTGCACAGTGCTCCTTGGGATGTTTAAAGCTTGGGAAATCTTTTTGTATCCAAATCCGGCTTTAAACTTCTCCACAACAGTATTACGGACCTGCCTGGTGTGTTCCTTGGTCTTCATGATGCTCTCTGCACTTTCAACAGAACCCTGAGACTATCACAGAGCAGGTGCATTTATACAGAGACTTGATTACACACAGGTGGATTCTATTTATCACCATCAGTCATTTAGGACAACATTGGATCATTCAGAGATCCTCGCTGAACTTCTGGAGTGAGTTTGCTGCACTGAAAGTAAAGGGGCCGAATAATTTTGCACGCACCACTTTTCAGTTTTTTATTTGCTAAAAAAGTTTAAATTATCCAATAGATTTCGTTCCACTTCACAATTGTGTCCCACTTGTTGGTGATTCTTCACAAAAAATTAAAATGTTATATCTTCATGTTTGAAGCCTGAAATGTGGCAAAAGGTTGGAAAGTTCAAGGGGGCCGAATACTTTCGCAAGCAACTGTATAAGGGATGAGGTATTGTTGTCCTTAAGGCTCCATTCAAAAGTTGACACAACTTTGACGCAATTCTGAATGGGTGCGACTTTAGCTTTGACCAATGATAATGGACAACTGTAGCACAACTGTTGCATTTAAAACATTCAGTTACGACTTTCATGCAACTTTCGAGGGTTAACATTAAAGTTAATGGCCATCAAGTTGCATGAAAGTCAGACCAAAGTAATGCATGAACTACTTTGAAGTCGCTGCAACTAAGTCACACATATATGAATGGTTATGATTGGAAAACATTTGGGATGCCTTGTCATCCGATTTTGATGTCCAAAGTTGCATGGCGGGTCATACAGGTGTGAATGGACTCTAATAGGTCTGATTACATTGCTGACGTTAACAGAATTTTCTCCAATATTAATACATACCAGAAATTGCCATATGATCCACTCACCAACTATAAGTCAGAAATGAAAACAGGCAGCAAGGCCTAATATTATTATTCTCTTGCCAAAAATTCATAAAGATTCCCTTCACCCTCCAGGAAGGCCCATTATGGCCTTGATAGACAGTGTTACAAATAGCTTGTCCCAATCTGTAGACTTTTTTAAAACCTTTAGTCCAATCCATCCCATCATATATTAGTGACTCTGCAAGTTTTATTTGTACTGGAGAACTACGTTTTGTAAGAAGTGAAAAAAGTTGGAGATACAGGACTTTAAGGATACCGAAATACAAAGTACAAAAGATGAATAAAATAACAATGAAATGTTTATTGAGACAAATTTAAAAGACCATAAGTAATGTCTGAAACCATATCTGTTATTATAGGCCTATACACATAACTCATTACAAACATGACAGAGACTACAATGTTCAAATAGCTAGATCATTCTGTTCCCATTTTTCGACATGTTTCGCCTATAGGGCTTCCTCAGGAAAAGGACACAAAATGGTTTATCTCAGTATACACGAGGATAAGTCCTCAAGGTGTATATAATTCCAAAATAGGGGGGCATAGGGATCAGATCCAATGCAGAAATGGTTCTCAAAGAAAAAAGTCCTGTTTTGCACATACACCAGAGCGATGGTCAATAAAGTGCCAGATAGCCAGCAGAGAGGGGTAAAAATGTACTGCAACCTTGCTTCAATATCATAGATATACATTGCCTCCCACTAATAGATGAATACAAAAGTCAAAATAAGTTCAGGAGCTCGGGTTGACCATGCACTGGACAATTGTCTGATAAATGGTAATATGACATCAACGAGAGCTTTTAAGACTCCCGCACCTCCAATATGGGGTATCTCGATGGATCCTCCCCAAAAAGGGGAGGGGCAAATGCAAATGAATGCCCACACCCTTGAACAAAAGTCAGACGCCTCCCCAAAAGACAATCAAATCGCTCCCAAAAGGTGACATTAACGTCGTGATACGAGAATATCCTGAGCTCCTCTGTACTCCACCAATTTTTTAATTTGTCTCAATAAACATTTCATTGGTATTTTATTCATTTTTGTACTTTGTATTACTGTATCCTTAAAGTCCCGCATGTTGATACCATGTCTTTGAGGAACTAAGCTTCATCCAACACCTTGAAATATGTTTTGTAAGAGTCCTACAAATGGCCTGGGCTGGCCCAAGACATTGTGCTGCAGGGGTCTAAGAATGAAACGCTGCCCCATCACACAACCCCATCACAGACACATCTCCATCGCAGATCCCCCATCACAGACTTCTCTCCATCACACATCCCCCTAACACAGTACCCCCTCATCACAGAACCCCCATCACAGATCCCCCTCATCACAAAGCCCCCATCACAGATCCCCCTCATCACAGAGCCCCCATCACAGACTCCCCTCATCACAGACTCCCCTCATCACAGATCTCCCCGTCACAGATCTCCCCGTAACAGATCTCCCCGTCACAGATCTCCCTGTCACAGACTCCTCCCCATCAAATATCCCCCCCATCAAATATCCCCCCCATCACAGACTCCTTTCCATCACAGATCCCCCATCACAGACACCTCCCCATCACAGATCCTCCCATCACAGACTCCCCTCATTACAGATTCCCCCAACCTCATCACATACTCCCCTCATCACAAATCCCCCCTATCACCCTATCACAGATCCCCCATCACAAACTCCCCCATCACAGACCCCCCTTCACAGGTCCCCCCTCATCACAGACTCCTCTCCATCACAGATCCCCCCATCACAGACTCCTCTCCATCACAGATCCCCCCATCACAGACTCCTCTCCATTCCAGATCCCCCCATAATAGACTCCTCTCCATTACAGACTCCTCCCATCATGGACACCTCCCCATCACAGATCCTCCCATTACAGACTCCCCTCATTACAGATTCCCCCCCTCATCACATACTCCCCTCATCACAAATCCCCATCACAGATCCCCCATCACAGACCCCCCCTTCACAGGTCCCCCTTCATCACAGACTCTTCTCCATCACAGATCCCTCCGACACAGCCTCTTCTCCATCACAGATCCCCCCCATCACAGAATCCTCTCCATTCCAGATTCCCCCATAATAGACTCCTCTCCATCACAGACTCCCCTTCACAGATCTCCCCCTATCACAGACCTCCCATCATAGACTCCTCTTCATCACAAATCCCTCCCACCCAGACCCCCCTCACCACAGACCCCTCTCACCACAGACCCCTCATCACAGTCCTCCATCAATATTACAATATTTCAGACTGCCCCTCCCATAAGATCACAGCACTCCCCTTCCCATACCTTATTTACCCAAGATGGGAAGCATGGCAGGTCCGGCCACTTTTCCTTCTTTATTACCATTGTTAAATTTTGGTTCTGGTGCCAGTTTTGTTATCCCTACTGGTAATGTCAAAGTTTGTAAATATTTCTACAGGAGGACAGCAATACATATACAGTCAGGTCCACAAATATTGGGACATTGACACAATTCTAATCTTTTTGGCTCTACACACCACCGCAATGGATTTGAAATGAAACTAACACAATGTGCTTTAATTTGAGGGTATTTACATTCAAATCTGGTGAACTGTGTAGGAATTACAACAGTTTGTATATGTACCTCCCACTTTTTAAGGGACCAAAAGTAATAGAACAGATTAACAATCATCCATCAAACTTTCATTTTTTAAATCCTTTGCAGTCAATTACAGCCCGAAGTCTGGAACGCATAGACATCACCAGATGCTGGGTTTCATCCCCGGTGATGCTCTGCCAGGCCTCTACTGCAACTTTCTTCAGTTCCTGCTTGTTCTTGGGGCATTTTCCCTTCAGTTTTGTCTTCAGCAAGAGAAATGCATGCTCAATTGGATTCAGGTCAGGCGATTGACTTGGCCATTGCATGACATTCCACTTCTTTCTCTTAAAAAAGTCTTTGGTTGCTTTCACAGTATGCTTCGGGTCATTGTCCATCTGCACTGTGAAGCACCGTCCAATGAGTTCTAAAGCATTTTGCTGAATATGAGCAGATAATATTGCTTGAAACACTTCAGAATTCATCCTGCTGCTTTTGTCAGCAGTCACATCATCAATAAATACAAGATAACCAGTTCCATTGACAGCCATACATGCCCACGCCATGACACTACCACCACCATGCTTCACTGATGAGGTGGTATGCTTTGGATCATGAGCAGTTCCTTTCCTTCTCCATACTCTTCTCTTCCCATCACTCTGGTACAAGTTGATCTTGGTCTCATCTGTCCATAGGATGTTGTTCCAGAACTGTGAAGGCTTTTTTAGATGTTGCTTGGCAAACTCTAATCTGGCCTTCCTGTTTTGAGGCTCACCAATGGTTTACATCTTGTGGTGAACCCTCTGTATTCACTCTGGTGAAGTCTTCTCTTGATTGTTGACATTGACAAACATACACCTACCTCCTGGAGAGCGTTCTTGATCTGGCCAACTGTTGTGAAGGGTGTTTTCTTCACCAGGCAAATAATTCTTCGGTTATCCTGTACAGTTGTTTTAAGTGATCTTTCGGGTCTTTTGGTGTTGCTGAGCTCACCGGTGCGTTCTTTCTTTTTAAGGTTGTTCCAAACCATTGATTTGACCATGCCTAATGTTTTTGCTATCTCTCTGATGGGTTTGTTCTGTTTTTTCAGCCTAATGATGGCTTGCTTCACTGATAGTGGCAGCTCTTTGGATCTCATATTAAGGGTTGACAGCAACAGATTCCAAATGTAAATAGCACATTTGAAATGAACTCTGGACCTTTTATCTGCTCCTTGTAAATGGGATAATGAGAGAATAACACACACCTGACCATGGAACAGCTGAGCCCCCAATTGTCCCATTACCTTTGGTCCCTTAAAAAGTGGGAGGCACATATACAAACTGTTGTAATTCCTACAACGTTCATCTTATTTGGATGTAAATACCCTCAAATTAAAGCTGAAAGTCTGCAGTTAAAGGGGCATCTTGTTTGTTTAATTTCAAATCCATTGTGGTGGTGTATAGAGCCAAAAAGATTAGAATTGTGTCAATGTCCCAATATATATATGGACCTGACTGTATAGGGGTATATTTATAAAATGTTTGCAAAGTAATTAATCCAGTAAAAGTTGCTTGTGCTGGTTAAGTGTTTTTTTAAATTAATTTAAGTTATTAAATAAAAAATATGATATACAACTCCAATTCCAAAAAAGTTTGTACTCTGTGTAAAATCTACATAAAAACAGAATGCAATGATTTGCAAATTTCATAAACCCATATTTTATTCACAATAGAAAATGTACCATTTTCTAATGTTGCTTTTTGGCCTTCTCCTGTGCACATAGAGACTTGCTTCAGATTCTTGGAATCTTTTGATGATATTATATACTGTAGATGATGATATATTTAAAGTATTTGCAATTTTATATTGAGGAATTTTATTCTGAAATTATTCAACAATTTTAAAATTCAGCTTTTCACAGATTAGTGCACTTCTTTCCATCTTTACTTCTTTAACACTCTTTAAGATGCTATATTTATACTCAGTCATATTACTGTCCTGTTGCCAATTAACCTAATTAGTTGCAAAATGTTTTTCCAGTTCCTCCTAGTTAGTACTTTTTCAGCTTTATATTGCCCTGTCCAAACTTTTTGTTCTTAAAATGGTACATTTTCTCAGTTTAAAAATTTGATACGTTTTCTGTTTTCTATTGTAAAATATTAATTTGTGAGATTTGCAAATCATTGCATTCTGTTTTTATTTGGAATTTACACAGCGTCCCAACTTTTTTGGAATTGGTCTTGTACTTACCTGCTCTGTGCAATGGAATTGAATGGCTCGGCCCCAATCCTCCTCTTCTTGGGTACCGCACTGGTGCTCCTGGCTCCTACTTTTCTCAGTGTGCCACCATAGGAAGCCCCTTCCTATGTCGGCATACCTGCTGGCTGGTTTCCAAGCCACACTGCCTGTGTCCATAGACACAGCAGCATGGCCTGGTCCTGTCCTCACTCATTGTCTCAGGATTTAACAGACAACAAAAATGTCAATGGCTCCCAATGCTATCAGCCAAACCTGTGACAGCAGGGAGAGCTGTTACAGATGAGTACAACTCTGGATCGAGTGAGGGTCCAGGCACGTATAATGGGGGGAGGGGATGATACTGCCGGGAATGCGTTAAGGTAAAAATGTTTAGTTTAAAATGGAAAATACCAATTTTGGTTACTATAAGGCACTAATTATATTATATTTATTTCTTATGATCATTTTCCATTTAAATCAATGAAAAACATTTGACTGTCAAATGTGCATGCACTTTCACTGGTAGAATTTCTATGCAAAAATACATCTAAAGTCCCATAAATGCTATCAGTTTTTCTGCTGAGTTTTTCCTTCCGGTTTACCAAAACCATGTAGTGGAAGGGCCTGCCTGATTGCATACAAATTCAAACTCCTAAGGTTTGACCTCATATTATATGGTTTTTGTAAATCTGAAGGAAAAACTCAGCAGAAAATCTGATAGTGTATATGGGGCACTACAGTGTGTGCTTCCTGCTTAGTATAACTGCACAGTGATTTTTGCTTCATTGCTTCTGTCTACTCAGACTGATTGAAAACATTGAAAACAACAGATTTTTTATGTTGATAAGTGATTTTATCAGCCGTTCAGCAATGCTTGTTACTGCTATACCATGATCTGCATATTGCAATTAGCAGAAGAACTTGAGATATGTATACCCAACACAATCACCAATATATGGAACAGCAAGCAAGTAAAATGTGAAAGTCAAACACAGAAAGGTATACAGACAGACATACAGAAAAAAGAATGTTTATACAGTAACCTCCTCCCAAAAAACACACACACACATTGTATCCCCATGAAACCTAGCTGATTCCCACAAAGTAAAAAATGCAACAAATATGCTTCTGTAAAATAAATCACTTCATACTAACCAGTCCCCATGCCGGTTTTTCGAAATCTGTGCACTGTTGACTTGAAAAGCCACCCCGGATGATATCTACATCCGACACGCTTTCAGGTATGTTAGATGTTTCCCTATCCTTCCACATTATGTGGTTCCTCCTGTCAGCCCCTATGTCACTTTAGGTATTATGAATTATTATTATTATACAGGATTTATATAGCGCCAACAGTTTGCACAGCACTTTACAACATCAGGGCAGACAGTACACTTACAATACAAATCAATACAGGAGGGATCAGAGGGCCCTTCTAGTTATAGCTTACAATCTAGAAGGGAGGGTCAAATGGAAACAAAAGATAATAACTGTGGGAGGCTGATGGCGAAAATGAAAAAAAAACAGTTGTTGTTAGGTGTGGGTAGGATAGGCTTCTCTGAAGAGAAAGGTTTTCAGGGATCTTCTAAAAGCTAACAGAGTAGGAGATAAGCCAACAGAATGGGGTAGGGCATTCCATAGGATTGGAGAGGCTTTGGAAAAGTCCTGGAGGCAAGCATGGAAGGAGGTGATGAGGGAGCTAGAGAGCAGAAGGTCTGGAGAGGAACAAAGAGAATGGGTAGGTTGGTATTTAGAGACTAGGCTAGTGATGTAGGTGGGGGGCAACATTTTGGATGGACATTTTTGTAGGAAGTATTTTGAATTTAATTCTTTGGCCGAGCAGATGCCAGTGGGTGGATTGACAGAGGGGTAGCAGAGACAGAGCAATTGGTAAGGTGGATGAGTCTGGCAGCAGCATTCATGATGAACTGAAGAAGTGATAGTCTATGTAGAGGTAAGCCAATGAGAAGGGAGCTGCAGTAGTAGAGGCGAGAGATGACCAGCGAGTGAATTAAGAGCTTTGTTGTGTCATTGGTTAGAAAGGGGTGTATTTTGGAGATGTTGCAAAAGGCATGATTTGGACAGTGATTGGACGTGGTGCTTAACCACTTCCCGACCAGCGCACGACAATGTACGTCAGCAGAATGGCACAGGCAGGCAAATTGGTGTACAGGTACGTCCATTTGAAATTGCCACCCTGCGCGTACTGGTTGGGACCCCCTTGAGTCCGGTCGTGGTACCCGCGGACTCGATCGCCGCGGGGACACACGCGATCGTCTCAGGGGAGGCTGAATGGGGAGATGTGTAAGTAAACAGCATCTCCCCGTTCTGCCTAGCAACAAGTGACACTGATCTCTTCTCCCTGTGATTGGAGCAGAGATCAGTGTTCACTAACATACAGCCACGCCCCCCACAGTTAGTAACACGCCCCTAGGACACACTTAACCCCTACACTGCCACCCCCTGGTTAACCCCTTCACTGCCCGTGTCATTTACACAGGAATCAGTGCATTTGTATAGCAGTATTGCTGTATAGATGACAATGGTCCCAAAAATGTGTCACAAATGTCCGATGTGTCCGCCATAATGTTGCCATCACAATAAAAATCGCTGATCGCTGCCATTACTACAAAAAAAAATGATTCATAAAAATTCCATAAAACTATCCCCTATTTTGTAAACGCTATAAATTTTGCGCAAACCAATCAATAATCGCTTATTGCGATTTTTTTTACCACAAATATGTAGAAGAATATGTATTGGCCTAAACTGAGGAAAAAACTTTTTTTATATATTTTTTAGGGATTATTTATTATAGCAAAAAGTTAAAAATAATGCGTTTTTTTTAAAATTTACGCTTTTTTTTGTTTATAGCGCAACAAATAAAAACTGCAGGGGTGATACCATAAAAAGAAAGCTCTATTTGTGGGGAAAAAAAGGACATCAATTTTGTTTGGGAGCCCAGTCGCACGACCACACAATTGTCAGTTAAAGCGACGCAGTGCCGAATCGCAAAAAGTGGTCTGGTCTTAAGCCAGCAAAATGGTCCGGTCTGAAAGTCGTTAAAGGAGAGTTCAGAGTCCAGGACTACACCTATAATGAAAAGAAGCTGAAATAAACAAAACATAAACATATAACTACTTACAATGATGTAGGTACTTTTCCCAGTACCCGTTGGCCCAATAAATACAGAAGGCTTCTGGTGTGTTGTCAACAACTTCATTAGTGCAGTATATCTAATTGTGTCCAAAGTAGGCACAATTATTTCATTAAACATCATATCACGTGGTATAGGTGGCACTGAGCTCAGATCTTGTGTCCACAACTCCCATCTTCCAGTTTCCTGCAATTTTGTATAGTTATATATTTTACATGCCAAATTAGTAGAAAAGAGAAAAAAAAGCATATCTTTGAGAACAGGAATATCACAGCTGGCAGTCCTGACTTGATTTTTAAAAACACGAGATAAAGACTTGTCATTTTGATCCTGGCTTCACTATCTAGCAGCGAGACACCTAGATCAAACATGTAGCAATTAAAGACATCATGCATACTTCTTTCAGACCAGTGACTCCGAAGCTAGTGAAGCCAGAATCAGATTAACAGAGTGACAACTTCCACAGGGAACCACAAGCATTCACAGGTCACATAATCTTGAGTGAGTTATTTAACAAATTGACAAAATCTTAAAGAACTCCTGTGACCAGATTATGGACACTAAATTATTTATTTTTAACAAGCAGTAAAAAAGCTTTAAAACTTCCTTTGCTAACCTTTGTAGCTGCAGGTACTGTGATGGCAAGGACTTGGCAACCTCTAATATAAAACACGCGGCAGGTGCTTGTTATTTGGTAGAATCTGACTTTCAGCCTCCATTCACATCGGACCAATTTTAAATGCGATTTGACATGTCAAATCACATGTCAAATCAGAGTCTATTGCCGGCAACGGCAGCGCCCGAATGTGTGCAACGCCGACATTGCGGCGACGCACCGATTCCAAAAAGTAGTTCCTGCACCACTTTTGGTGACTACGAAGGCGATTTCAATACACATCTGTGCATGATCTCTCACAGATGTCTCTCAAATCACCCCCAAAGTCGGACTGAAATGCTGGTTTGAAACCCTCATTCAGTGTGAACCTAGGCAAAGTGTTTGTAAAGGCAAAATGTTTTTTACCTTACTGTATTCTATGCAATAAGGTAAAAAAACTTCTGCATGCAGCTCCCTCCACAGCTCCCCCTAAAAACAAACCTGAGCTGTGGCCCCCCTGAGTCTCTCACTCCTGACTGGTTTAAATACAGCAGCAGGAGCCTGCTGTCAATCAGAGCCAGTGACGAGGAGTGGGGGGTGGGGCTTAGCCCTGCTCTGTGTGTCTTATGGACACTTAGAGCAGTGTCCATAATGGACACTTATGGACACTTAATAACTTAATAACATTAATAGCATTATGCGTGCTCGCTTGGGAGTGAGCACGTATAATAGCCCCATAGCATTGCTATAGGGGAACTCAGAGAGGGGGTGGAGTCAGGAGTGACAGCAGGGGACCCAGAAGACGAGGATCGAGGCTGCTCTGTGCAAAACCATTGCACAGCGCAGTTACATATAACATGTTTGTTATTTTAACAGGACTTGAAGCTACAAAGTTCATTAGAGGGTCGTTTAAAGCAACTTTATGGCTTTTTGGAATAATCAAATACTTTAACCAGTTCATCTCTCACACCTGTATACCCCTTATTATATTATTATTATATTATTATATTATTATATATTATTATTATTATTATAGGGCAATTTTTACATTCCTAGCACACTGACCGCTTGTCAACAACAGCTCACGATAAAAGCTTCTGATCGGGAGCCAGCCCAACAGGCTTCCATTTATGTGACTGCAGTGAGAGCCAATCACAATAGCCAAGTGATACAGAAATCACATCACCCTCAGGATATTAAAGCCTACTTAAAGGGCCGCTGCAAGGCAGCATTAAAGGGTTAAGTTAACAAAGTAACACATATATTCATTTCAATACAAACAAGGCTTTCTTTTTGCAAATAAGTGAAAATTAAATACGTTTCAGTATTAGTTCATTAATTAAATATAGAAATAGAAAAAAATCAGCATCAAAATAATAGCTAAGTAGAGAAAGGCATGAATAGGGTAGATGGGGCTAATTTGGGTTAACCAGGAATAAAGTTTTTTTTTTTTTTTTTTTTTACTTGCCATGTCGTTAAATTTACTATGAATCAACCAAAGAAGTTACTGAAGGGTGACTGAGCTGCTGTGTTCAGATTTGGCTAAGCACTGCATCTGGACTTAGCAGCACTGAGCTTTGGCTGCATGCATCATGGAAGGCTATCTGCATCCATTTTTTTATATTGCCAGAGAATATGGATGCAAACTGTCCAGAGCTGTTCAGTGGACCTGACTGCATGCCCTTCTCTTCATCTACACAGCCAAGAAAACCTGTTCTGTAGGTCACATAGGTGTTAGAGTAAAGAGCATAGTACCGAAACAAAAAAGCCACTCAATGGTGAAAACCCCATCCCCACCCAACACCAAAAACTTTTACTGTATTACAGAGGACAATTTTGTCTTGCACTTATCTTTTCTCACTTGTGGTAAGATCCATTTATATTTAACAATAAGAAATGGTTTAATCAGCCAGAAAACATTTGTGCTTAGGTGCATAAAATAGCATTCTTTTGTTTTAACAGAGAAATCACTGACCTGCTTCACAAACCGATAGTCATATACTGTGTGCTCCTTGGGAAAGGGAACAGTAAAGGGTTTTTCAGGTGGATCCACTGGATGGAGAATTTTAAATCGAATTCTTGTTTCCTCACTTAGTGGTCCATCTGTGATTTCTCTCAGCAGTTTGTCAAATTTCAGGCGGTCATTTTCTGTGCAGCTTCCTCCAACAGACCAGATCATAGAAAACAAAAAGATGCCCTTAAAAAAGAAGCAATACTGGTTTAGTGAATTTTGACAGTTAGTCTTCTACATGTTATTACGTTATATATTATCACATTTGCCTATGAAAAGACAGACAGACCATGCACATCTTTTTAATATCTTCTGAAAAATCTGGATTATGTATGGGTTAAAATATGACACAGAGCAAGCTTTTCAACACAAAGAAATCTGTACTGTAGGTCAAAGAGATTTTGCAGAATTAAAAAAAACACTGGAAACAAATGAGGATCATCATTTCTCTGATAGAATTACCCTTTTAATTGCTTTGGGTTATTTCCAAACAATTTGCAGTCATAATAAAATGATATGGCAGGTAGCAAGGTACAGCACTATGGAGTATTAACACACGGCCCAACAGCAACCTAGAGTATGTAATACACCCACAGCCTGATTGATCCATCAACCAATGGTGCTTACATGAGTCTAGTGCTGGAGCAGACATGCACATAAGACAGTTTTCCATAAAAATTGTACTTAATATTGTGTTCTCTGCAACACAGAAATGGACAACAACAGTCAGACTTGTTCTTCAATGCTAATCAACCAGAGCTCCTGTTCTGCTGCCACTCTGCAACAAAAGCAGCATATGACTTTGGTTTGACATTGATGCACACAGGAATTCTTACAATTCCAAGGCTGTACTGCCGCCTACAGGTGAAACAGACATAAGGCTTCAAAAAATCCATTGGCCAGCAAAGGATAACTCCAACCACAACCATTATGCCTCAGTTTTGTAGCAAAAATGTACCAAGAGCATTAAAAAAACAAAAAGAAGGGACCTGTGTCCACCAATGGACTTAAAAAAAAGGATTTTATTGTGAGTACAAAAATACTCTTCCCTTTCTTGTACTTTGAGGGACACAGGAAATCTTAGAATTCCTAGACAGTCGGGATGTCCAAAAGCAGTCCAAAAGAGGGGTGGACTACATAGCAACAAAGCTAATAGGCCAAGTAAAGACAACAGAAAACTGAGGACTGCCTGCAGGTCAAAGGGCTGCCTGAAAGACCGGATGCCCAAAACTGTCATCAGATGAAGCTTGGAAATATGCTTAGTAAAATGTAAGAAACAAAAATAGAAGGCCAGGTAGTAGCCTTGCAAACTGGGAAAATCTGCATGATGCTGAAAAAAGCACAAATTACTCACAAGTCTATTAGAAAACTAGAAAAAAAAACTATCCTTAACACCGTAAGTTTGGATGATGGTTTACCCAAGTCATCCAGAGATAGTGGTGAGAGAAGCTTTTTGGGGTCCATCCAGAATACAAAAGCAATTAGTCTTCTTGAAAAAGCAGTGGCTGAACTACATCCAGACAATGGAGGAAATTTTCCTTTTGGTTAACTGGAGCTATACAGAGGGATGGAAGATCAATGTTCTGGTTGGCATTAAAGGCAAAAGTTATTCTTGACAAAAAGAAAATCTTTAACACCACCCCATCCCTATGCAAAACAAGAAGGTATTTCTTGCAGAATAAGGCCTTCATATTTAGATCCAACCGAGTTACAGGGGAATGAACAAGGGGAGCTCCATGGGAGATTCTCTGTACAGAGTTCCAACTCAAGAAATGAAGGACCAACAGTCTCTGGAACAAAATAGACCAGACAGAAACCTGACTCTCGAAAGCACTAGTCCAGACTGAGGAGAGGCTTTGTACCACAGAGACAGTCCTGGAGTGTAATCTCTGATACTCATTGGACTTCAAGTCCAATGATAAAACTTTTGGAAAGCAGCCTTCCTAGCTGTGAGCATCAAGGAAACACAAATCCAAAGATATCCCTGACCCAAAAAAACAAGGCTTCAAAAAGCAATTCCACTAAACTAGCCATCAAGTAGAATGGCAAAACAGTACTTGGGGAAAAAAGATCCTGCCACGGCTAACGCCAGGAGTCTTACCAATACTGCATACCATATCCAATTGGTGTCAGGACCAGGATCTGAACTCATGACCTTGGTTGTGTTCAGCAGGAACTCTTCTTGCTGAGCCTCCTGAGACGCTGGGCAGCTCATTGTCTGATCTCTTAGAAAAATATTGCCTTGTCTTGTGTTTCTGGAAAACCTTAAACTCTTTGCTCCTCCTATGAACTTCCTGATTTATGCCATATCTCTGTACTTCCTGTTTTCCAGATTATTGTTTTCTCTCCAGTGTATATCTTGCTCCTTTGTGTACCTGCAGCTGTCCTTATCTCCACTACCACTTATTATAGACCTTTGGCTTGTTCCTCAACTACGCTTCTGCTTAATCCCAACCTGCAACAACTTGTTTACTGACTATGCTTCAGCTTGATCCCTATCTGCTATATCAGCTACTGGACCCCATCTTGCTCACCTCCTGGTGGGGCAATCCTGAGGACATCAATCTAGTAACACACAGCAAAACCTATCTCCACCATCAGAAAACCTGTTAATTACTTAGAACCCACACCTCCGGTGAGCCCATATCATCTGCCAGGCTGGTTGTGTACTTGTGCAGCCGGTCGGTGGGAGCCATTCTACTTCTATAGATATTCCTACTTAGCTTGGGGGGGGGGGGGGGCATAGCTTGATGGCATCAGTATGTTAAGCAGGAAGGAAGCACACTTGTATGTGAAATCCATGCTGGCATTGTTCCTTAAAATGTTACTAAACCCACAACTGTAAAATCAGTATGTAGATGCAGTAAAGCATGCTTGTTATACTCACTGTGGAACCTAAGGGGTTAATCCTCTGCATTGTGTAAAAAGGCTGTTCGATCTTGTCTTCTCTGATCCTCCCCTGCTTCCACTGTCCCCAATCCATCTTCCGATAGTACAGAGCCATGGGGCACTCTGCACATGCTCAGTCTGGTGTGTGTGTTTTTTTTTGGGGAGGGTGCATGTGATCAGCACAGGGCCAGTCAGCATTGTCCAGACAGAGGGTCAGGGTCCTGCAGCCTCATAGGACTGTCAGAGGAGAATGAAAACTCCTCCTAAAAGCTTTAACCAGTACTCAGCTGGACACCGACAGAAGTCACAAAACTGCTATATACTGCTGATGAGAAAAGGTTAACATGTTCTGTGTATGGTGGGAGATCAGATATAACGAATGCAGGCTCCTGGGTTTAGTAACACTTTAAGGGGGTTACACTGTTTTAAAGAGGTCCCTGGGCATAGGATTAGTGCACTGGAAGATGTGAGAAATTTTCCTCAGAATTTTGTAATGTGTTAGGTATGGTGTTTTAAATACTGCACGATAAAGGATTCTTTTGTACATAATTTCACTGGAGATACTGTTAATTGCTGTCTGGAGTGTGTGGAGGTCCCTGGTGATGATCCTAAGCATCTGAAGAGGTCTGGAGCACTATTGCTGCCCGGTTAAGGGGCAAGGCACTTGTATATACATCACTGAGGTGGGCAGCTAGTGTAATTGGTGGTGGATTACAAGGAGTGTAAATGATTATTCCTCTTGAACCATTATCACTGACACCTTTGGAATATATGAACTAAACCAGGGGTAGGCAACCTCCAGCTGTTTTGAAAATACAAGTCCCATGACACATTGCAAGACCCTGACAATCACAGGCATGACTCCCAGAGGCAGAGGCATGATGGAATTTGTAGTTTCACCACGGCTGGAGGGCTGAGGTTGCCTACCCATGCACTAAACTGTGGATTGGACTTTTGTACACATTGTATTTTATTCATACCTATAGATGCACTATGCATGGTGGTATTTTTAATTAGTACAATTTTTGATACATTTTAACGCATGTCATTTGTTTGCACATGAACACATATAACTTCACTCTCAACTGTTAGGTCATATTTCACTGAAGTTAGATTTGCACATTAACGCATTTCATGTCAGTAATGTGTTTCTTTTGATTATACAGTATGTGATTGTGCTGCACTTTTTCAAGGAATAATATTACCATTGGCTCCGGTAAAGCATGTCAGTGCTGGCTGCACTCACTTCTTTTTTGTGGAAATCATTTGCATTATCACTGGGTAGCGTGGAGACAACAATACTTTATTTCACAGCAAGATGTAGGAACCTTACAAGAAGACCTCAATAAAATGATGGGATGAGCAACTACATGGCAAATGAGGTTTAATGTTGAAAATGTAAAGTAATACAGTTGGAAGGCAAAAAAATAAATGCAAGTTCTTTACTGTTACAGCAGTACGGATATGGAACTTCCTTCCACAATCAGTGGTGTCAGTGGGAAGTGTCAATAATAAAACTCTTAGATGGGCATCTTAGCAAACAAGGATATTGGAAATGGTATTGACATACAGTAAGCACACTCACACACACAGGTTGAACTAGATAGACTGGAGGTATTTATTCAACCTTACCAACTATGAAACTAATCTGTCCTGCTTATTGTTAAATGTGCGGGCTAGAAGTTCCCCATTCAGCATCCCCCTGTAAAGATCTGGATCTCAAGCCAGGACTTTTGCTGCATTTGGCAGGAACTCTTCTTTCTGAGCCAAATGTAATGCTGGCTAGCTCCCTGCCTGATCCCTTGGACAAATTTATTTTCCATCTTGTTTCTGGTGAACTTTGAACTCCTTGCTCCTCCAATTAATTTTCTATTTAAGCCATGCCTTTGCACTTACTGTTTGCCAGATTATTGTGCTCTTCTCCAGACAATATCTTGCTCCTTACACTCCTGCTGTCATCCACATTTTTGTTACCCTTAGTTACCAACCTTTGGTTTGTTACTCGACTACACTTCTGCTTGATACCAACCTGCATTCATTTGTTACCAACTGTGACAAACAGCCCTTGTCAGTTGTCGATGAGGTGTATCTGCCACCAAGAATATTGAGGTTCTTAAGTTAAATGGATGGCAGTGAGAGGTCTGTAGCAAAATGCAAGGGGTTAAGCACTGGCCACACCTTGTTCCCCACTTGGGGTATAATTTTTGTTGGCTGGGTCAATCTGTGTGAGTGCAGAGAACAGAGACAAGCAGGCTGTGAGGGAACATGTCTGTAGGACTGGAGCAGACCCAATGAGGTCTATTTATTAGGCAGATGGCTTTTATTTTTTTGAATTGTGTTTCCTACCCCTGCATGGGAATCCTTTTGTTTGTTGTTCATGCTGACCAATAAACACGGCAAGAAGCCCTTAACTTTACATGCAGCTTGGATCACCTCTCTGAGAACTCTCCACTTGAAGCTGAACCCCACACAATGTTTGGCTTGTTCCTTGACTATGCTTCCACTTGATCTCAACATGCAATCACATGTTACTGACCCTGGCTTGTTTACTAAGATTCTGTTTGATCCCTACCTGCTACATTTGTAACCACACCCAGGCTTGCTCACCTCCTGGTGGGGCGATCCTGAGGACCGTGACCTGCCACTAGCATGCAGTGAAACCCATCTTCACCATCAGGAGCTCTGGTGAAGACAGGTTAGTGCTTGGTGAAGACAGATCCCGCTCTTCAGATGAGACCTCAGATGAGACTGCGTTACTCACCAGGGGAATCTGCTTGCATATTTGTCCTGCTATTTTCTGTGTGAGCATTTCCACTGCTATGGTCAATGGCCTCTGGGTCTGACTCCTGATCATGACACATCCACAACACAGGACCTGGAACACCTGTGGGAGTAGGTACCACAAAACCAGTCCTAAAACGGCCAGGTCAGGAAGTCTGCCTGTCAATTGTCTAAGCAAGACTGTAAAATGTTACACAGTACAGGATCCAAACACCTGTCTTGCAAAGGTGAGACTTTGATTCCTTCCTGATGGCTAATGTATGCCACTGCTGTAGCATTGTCCATTTGAATCTGGATCAACCAACACTGCACATACAGCCAAAGCACCAGAGGTTCCAGGATGTTGATCAACAGATAAGACACCATCAATGACCCGGTCTCCAGCCTAAGGAATTGAGGAAATTATACCTTAATCCAGAGGAACCAACAGAGCTCACTGAAAATATGCCAATCTGTTTAATGACACAAGAAGGTTGGAGGGAGAAAAAAAAGAAGAGGGAGAAGGGAGCCTTGGGATACCAACTTCTGTATCCAAATGTCGGGGATCCAAGTTGTTCAAGTATACCCTCACGCTGTAAAATTAGGGCTCACCAAAATGCCAGGGAATGCAGATTTGACAGACATTTCCTGCCAGACTTAGCAGGTAGAATGAGACCCTGGTTTGGAGGGTCTCGACAAGAAAGTGAAGAAACAAAAAAGGATTGCTTCTTAACATAGCAGTCTATTCCATAACCTGCTTCCACTGAGGAAGACAGATGCTCTTCCTGTCAGTAGCATCCTAGTTAAATAGTATCTAGAAACAATTCAAAGAGACATTGGGGGTTATTTACGAAAGGCAAATCCACTTTGCACTACAAGTGCACTTGGAAGTGCAGTCGCTGTAAATCTGAGGGGTAGATCTGAAATGAGGGAAAGCTCTGCTGATTTTATCATCCAATCATGTGCAATCTAAAATGCTGTTTTTTATTTACCTTACATGTCCCCCTCAGATCTACAGCGACTGCACTTTCAAGTGCACTTGTAGTGCAAAATAGATTTGCCTTTCGTAAATAATCCCCATTGCGCCTTAAAGACTATACAGCAGAACAAATACTTCTAATACAAAAAGTCCCCAGTCCAACACCATTACCAGGGCGTCCATACATACTGTACATACTGACACAAGGACCATTAGATAGCTAAACCAAGAAGCTTTTAGCAGACCGGTACAGCTGAAATATGTCCTCACATATTCCATGGTTTAACAAGGCACAAAAAACAGGAGCAATCAGTGCTACTAATTTAAAGAGTACAATTACCCGCAAAATAAGGGAATAAATGTATTCTCAAATGTGGGTATAAAAACTGCAGACCAAAATTTGCCCAAACTATTCTCCTTTCAGAGAGGGCATAAGATCTGTATCGAATAAAAATCTACAGTGTGAATCTGCATGAAACCAAAGAAGTCCAGCTTTTTTGTGAGATTTAGCAGAGGAGGGGGGGAAAGATGACTTCTATTCACCAGTGAAGACCTAAGTAAAGCAAATTCAAGGTTAGGTCCCAAACTAATCCCAACTGCCCAGATGTACTACAATACCAAAGGAAATGAGGGTGTAAGAAATGAGAACATTTGCGTTAGGGCATATGAAGCTACAGGGGACCACTTGCACATGATAATCCCCAACTGTAATTATATATTAACTTAAAAAAAAAACTTTGAATCTAAACTCCCGAAATAGCAACTGACAATAAGAGATGACAGATGAAAATGTACAGCAGCCTAACACTATGCTGAGGAGGTTCTATAGACTTGTGTGTGTGCATCTTCCAGCAGGGGGTACTTAGGATGGATCGATTGAATAGAAAAGGACTTGCCTGTCATAAGCCTCCAAAGCAACTGGACATCAGCAACAGTACCAACCTGCATTATTGTTTACAATACTAGATAGCTCCATCCAGCAGCCCCCCACCCACAAAAGGTAATTGTGTCACAGCCCAGCTTCTGCATCAATCGTATGACATAGCCACAGTAAAAAAAAATGGTTGGTTGCTGAGCACTAAGCCTGGAGAAACCCATAAGCATTAAGGGGCTGCAGCATAAGCCCACTGTAAATTCACAGTGCATCATTAAAGTGTTACTAAACACAGGACCCTGCAGGACCCCCAGGAACCCTCACTATATCTGGTCTCTCACTATACAGAGAACATGGAAATGCAATTATTTTAGTAAATATAAACTGCTAAATACCTTTTCTCATTAGCAGTATATAGCAGTCTTGTGATTTATATCCCTGTATGGTAAAGCTGGTAGGAGGAGTTTTCATTCTGCTCTCACTGTCCTATAAAACTTCAGGACCCCTGACTCTTTGTCTGGACAGTGCTGATTGGCCCTGTGCTGATCACATGCACTCTCCCAAGAACAAAAAAAAACTCTCTAGCAAGACACACCAAACTTCCATTTATAATATTCAGAGAGGAGTTGAAGACAAACAGCCTTTTTACACAATGTGCATAATTAACCCCTTAGGTTCCACAGCGAGGATAACAAGCATGCTTTACTGCATATACAGACTGATTTTACTGCTGTGGGGTTAGTAACACTTTAAGTCCTGGCCTACATGGAAAAAAGGAAAATATAAATAGTAGTTTACACAATACAGTATCCTGTTACTTAGGCATAGTACAACAGAAAAGGCAATTAAATGTCTCTGAGAGCAATTCAAGGGAGGTTATACCAGCTTAAAGTGGTAATAAACCTTTACATAAGCCCACTGAAATGACAAGCTTTAGATGATGAACAATCATGATGCAAATCCTCCCATATAAACTGTACCTTTTTATCTGCAGCCCTCCTGACTGTTCTAAAAACGAAAGCACACAGAGCAGATGGCATTTTTCAGCTTCCAGGAGTCAGGGGGCATGAACTGATATCACTCACTCCACAGCACAAAGCAGAGAGCTAAGTGTAATCTGACACCTGAGTGACCTGAGTTGGAGTGATGGGACACCCCCCCCCCCCCCCCCACACACACAGCATCACTGGGAAACCTGGACATTGTAATATCATTAAGGCTGTCAATCATCTCCTGTGTGCTGAGGGGGGGGGAGGGGGGGCATTAATACGATTGCTATAAAAGACATATACAGAAGGAAAGATCAGCCAGCATCCACTCTAGGTGTCATTGATTGTGACAGCTAGACACTATATTTTACAACTGCTTTAATATAAAAGCAAAAGGACACAGTTTGCCATAGTAAAAGAGAGAAAAAACACAATACCCAGATGTAAACCTATATACATTTGACGTACAGAGAGTTAAAAAGGGGGAAAATAGTATTTGCTTTACACATTTTAAGTATAAGTTTAGCAGCTTCTGTAGGTAAAAATTCTTCAACAGGGAATATGACATCAACATAATTGAAATGGACAGCTAAGATGGTTTTGCTATTTATTATTAATATACGTTTTTTTCTTTGTGCAGCTAGAACTTTGATTCCTAGATAGATACTGGCAATCTACAAATCCCTGGTGATTGGGGAGTGGGACGTAGAGATGTGCTATTTGATGAGAATGGAGGAGATGGTAGCACAACACCATCAGAAAATTTGTCAAATTGATTGCCATTTGGTTGACATAAAAATTGCAACATCCATCATTTTATTCTCCCATATATCGTGTTTGGGAGTTCTAAGTAATTTTCAAGCAAAAAAATATTTGATTTTTACATGTGAGGAATGTCAGAATTGGCCTGGGCAGTGGTTAAATATATCTTTATGGAAAATTTAATCTGGGCATGTCCGCTCCAATGCCAGAATTATGCAGGCACCATTGGCTGATGAACCAGTCAAGCCAGGCTGTGGGTTAATCCGCTGGATGAAAGTGACTACAAAGCACCATGCTCTTTTTCTCATACTCTAGGCTGCTCTTGTACCGTATGTTACATACTCCATAGTGCTGAACCTTGTTACCCATCACAGCATTTTATTATGACTGCAAATGCTTTGGAAAAATTACAAAGCAATTAAAGGGGTAATTATCTTAGGGAAATGCTGATCCTCATTTGTTTCCAATGTTTTCTAAAATACTGTAAAATGTGTGTGACCTACAGTATAATCCAACAATCTAGGAATTCTGTGTCCCTCAATGAACAGAAAATGATCCTTGTAACAGCAACAATCAGATGTTAGTTTTTATTCTCGAATCCACTCTTCAAAAATTAAGGAATCCTATTCGCAACCTTCATAAACAGCTTCAGGTTTCTTTGCTTAAGATTTTATAAATGATTTCTTATGTTATGACTCATACTATATATCAGTGATGGCAAACCTATGGCACCCGTGTTACAGCTGGCACACAGAGGCCTCTCTGTGGGCACGCAGAAGCTCCGGGCGCACAAAAGCGCCTCACACTTCACTAGGAGGACAAAGCGCCCAGCTTCCCTGCATTGTCCTGGCACCGCCTACCTCCTCCAGATCGCACACAGCACTTTGACTCAGGAGACAACTCTTTGGAGAAAGTTCTGCGGGACCAACATACAGACTGGCCAATCACCTCCCTCAGCTAGGGAATGAACAGCCAATTGGCTGGCGTTGAAGGAGAAGTGGGCATTTGTTTGCCTGGGGGTCACCTGTGTGGAGCTGCTTTGTTACATTGGTGAGAAAGCCCAGAGATGAGGCCAGAGCGGCTGGTGATGAGCCACACCACATGACCATGTTCTGTGCTATGGTGATAGCAGGAGAGGTGTGTACGGGCAGAGGGAGCAAGACTGGCTACATGAGTGTCACTACACCACTGCCATACCACAGCAGAGGGGGGAGGGGGATGGTGAGTTGCAGAGGGGGGACCAGATGTGTGATGGAGAGGAAAGTGTACCATGAGCTGCATGAAGGGGTGATGCATGGTGAGGGGGTGTGCTATAAGTTACATGGCGATATATAATGTGCTGTAGCTCACTGATGTAATGTGGCCGGACAACAGAGAGGTGTGAGCTGAAGGTAAATACATAATATGTGCTAGAAGTTTACAGTGTGATGGAGATGTGTGATATGCTGCATGGCAGTGGATGTTGGCACTTTGAAATAAATCATTTGGTTTTATGTTGCAGTTTGGGTACTCGGGCTCAAAAAGGTTCACCATTACTGCTATATATTGTATTCTATATTAATCAAGTACAACAAATTCATGTTTTCATTTATTATATTGTTACTTACCTCTAGCCATGAGCAAATATCCCTTTCATTCATGCTGTGAACTACAGATTCATCAGCAAATTCATCTAACATACAGTCCATGAGATTCATTAGAGATCGGACTAAATTTGTGTCAGAGGTTGGAGATAATTCCTAAAAAATAAAGCAAACAAGTAGAAGCCATCGCATGTTTTCAGCAGACAGGAAATATTGTAAATATACAGCTATGAATTTTTTTTAAACTTTGTATGAACCATCTTGTGCTTCAGAATTAGTCACCAGGCAAAATTGGTGAACCGTGTGCCACCCTAACTTATTGTGGAGTTCCAGCCAACACTTATGTTTTTAAAACCATAACAGAAGTAAGAGGGTATAAAGGGGGTTCCAACTTGCCACCCTCAAATCAAATTTGCTCCCAATGCAAGATTTCACATTTCTTGAGACAACTATTACATTAAGGATTTGGAGAATTGACAATGGGATAAGATGAAGGAGGTGAATCTCCCAAAAAAGAACACCCTTTTACACTATAACCAAAACTCAAAAGAAAGGCTTTTGCTTAAGATCTCAGTAAAACACAGACATGCACAAAATGTACGCTGGTGCATAAGGCTATCGTAGGTGAATGTTAAAAGTTTGGTTGAGCTATGTGTGGCCAAATAACTGAGATTTGGACTAAGTATAAAAAAGCAATGAGATTGCAGGTTTGATATACTAGAGGCCATTCACATAGCAAAGTAAATTTTGCAAGGGAATTTTCCATTAACATAGTGAATAGGATGAAGCTCTACTGACTTATAATTAATTTATATAAAGAATCATTTTTTTTCTTTCATTTTCCCTGCATGTGAAGGTGTATTCTTTGCATCACTAATTTTTACCATATTTACTAAGCCACATGAAAATTCCTCTGCAAAGTGAAAATTTATTTTTCAAAGTAAACATGCTCCACTTCTTTAGTAAATCAACCCCAAAACCTCTGAGTAAAATGCATCCATGTAGACTTTCCTATATATAGATTTATGCACACATGTACGGAACCTGTAATCTCTCTGTTTCTCCTGCTGGTGGAATTGCACTGCTGTGGCTGGCAGAATGTAATTTTGATAGCCATCAGCGGGTGTCTATCTACAGCCAAAGCACTCTAGTCATCATTCATCAGCTGAGCTTGACTACTGGGAGCCCTAACTGCACCCTTTGATTTATCAAGCCACTCAACATTACAAATAAAAGTGGCTATTACCATTCAAATACAGACTGCACACATGATGTATATGTCAAATTTTGAAATAGAATTTTTATGGTTATGACAATATTTCTAAATAACAGAAATAAGGCAGAATATCATGCTAAGAGATGTTATTTTGTTATTACCAAAATTTTGAAAAACTAACCTAAGAATAGTGAGGTTATTATGGCCAATTGAGCACAGTATATAAACACACTCAGTTACAACTATATTCAAAAAGTCTAGATGCTATAAATCATATCATGATGAACATAACTTGCATTTACATTCATTTCAACTGTTAAATAAAGATTATATTTATAGATTCACAGATTATGCACAATAATGTTTATCGACGGAAAATAAATGACCATTCAATTTATATAAAAGAAATAACCAAAAACTAAATTTATGATTTACAGTGTCTCACAAAAGTAAGTACATCCCTCACATTTTTGTAAATATTTTATTATATCTTTTCATGTGACAACACTGAAGAAATGACGCTTTGCTACAATGTAAAGTAGTGAGTGTACAGCTGGCATAACAGTGTAAATTTGCTGTCCCCTCAAAATAACTCAACACACAGCCAATCATGTCTAAACCGCTGGAAACAAAAGTGAGTACACCCCTAAGTGAAAATATCCAAATTGGGGCCAATTAGATATTTTCCCTACCCAGTGTCATGTGACTCGTTAGTGTTACAAAGTCTCAAGTGTGAATAGGAAGCAGGTGTGTAACATTTGGTTTCACTCGGTCATACTGGTCACTGGAAGTTCAACATGGCAAAGAACTCCGAGGATCTGAAAAAAAATAATTGTTGTTCTACATAAAGATGGCCTAGGCTATAAGAAGATTGCCAAGACCCTGAAACTGAGCTGCAGCATGGTGGCCAAGACCATATAGCGGTTTAACGGGACAGGTTCCACTCGGAACACGCCTCGTCTTGGTCGACTAAAAAAGTTGAGTGCCCGTGCTCAGGGTCATATCCAGAGGTTGTCTTTGGCAAATAGACGTATCAGTGCTGCCAGCATTGCTTCAGAGGTTGAAGGGGTGGGAGGTCACCCTGTCAGTTCTCAGACCATACGCCACACACGGCATCAAACTGGTCTGCATGGCTGTCGTCCCAGAAGGAAGGCTCTTCTAAAGATGATGCAAAAGAAAGCCCGCAAACAGTTTGTTGAAGACAAGCAGACTACTGGAACCATGTCCTGTGGTCTGATGAGACCAAGATAAATGTATTTGGTTCAGATGTTGTCAAGCGTGTGTGACGGCAACCAGGTGAGGAGTACAAAGACAAGTGTGTCTTGCCTACAGTCAAGCATGGTGGTGGGTGTGTCATGGTCTGGGGCTGCATGACTGGCTGCCGGTACAGGGGAGCTACAGTTCTTTGAGGGAACCATAATGTCAACATGTACTGTGACATACTAAAGCAGAGCATGATCCCCTCCCTTCAGAGAATGGGCCGCAGGGCAGTATTCCAACATGAAAACGACCCCAAACACACCTCCAAGATGACCACTGCCTTGATAAAGAAGCTGAGGGTAAAGGTGATGGACTGGCCAAACGTGTCTCCAGGAGCTAGTTATGTAGCATGAGGCTGTATATTCTGCAATATTTACATTTTTGGTCATTTCATTCAATAAATCAAAGCTGAGATAACATGCACTGCATTAATGCATTCACAACATTTTACAGTAGCTATGAGATAAAACAAAGTTCAGGAATATTCCTTCATCCCATTGTTTTGCAAACCTGTGTACACTAAAAACTGTATGATTAAATCGGTTCAGATATCGCTGTTTTACTAACCTGACAGCTTATTATTCTAAATAGGAAACCTTAATTTTGTTTGCAAATATTAAAGATTCAAACTACCAGCACGAATAAGGCCGCGTACACACGGGCGGACTGTTCGCTCAACTTTGTCCGCTGAACAGTGTTTCAGCGGACAGTCCGTCCGTGTGTGGGCTTTCAGCGGACAGTTTCAGCGGACAGTTTGACGGACAAAGTCTTTCGGAAATTCCGAAAAACTGTCCGCTGAAACTTTGTTTGAGCGAACAGTCCGCCCGTGTGTAGGCTACTTTCGAAATGAGCAAACTGTTCCCGCTCGGAGGAAAGTCTGCTCATTTCGAGCGCGTGTCAAGGTAGGCGGGGCCCGCGACGGAGACGTCGCGGGCTCCGCCGCCTGGAATGGACTTAAAGGGGAACCCCAACGCCGAAAAAAATCGGCGTGGGGGTCCCCCCAAAGTCCACAACAGACCCTTGTCCGAGCACGCTACCCGGCCGGCCAGGAAAGGGGGGCGAGCGAGCGCGCCCCCCCTCCTGAGCCGTACCAGGCCGCGTGCCCTCAACATGGGGGGTGCCTTGGGGAAGGGGGGGCCGCGCGGCCCCCCCACCCCAAAGCACCTTGTCCCCATGTTGATGAGGACAAGGGCCTCTTCCCGACAACCCTGGCCGTTGGTTGTCGGGGTCTGCGGGCGGGGGGCTTATCGGAATCCGGGACCCCCCTTTAATAAGGGGGCCCCCGGATACCGGCCCCCCACCCTATGTGAATGAGTATGGGGTACAATGTACCCCTACCCATTCACCTGTAAAATAAAAGTACCCAAAAAAAAAACACAACACACGAGAAAAAATATTTTATTGCACAGCTCCGGGGGTCTTCCGTCTTCGGGGGTCTTCTCGCCGGACTCCTCCGCTATTTTCGTGTAGCTCTTTTGCTAGCGGAGGAGTCCGGCTTTCTTCCTCCCCGCCGCCGGCCTCTTCTCCCGACTTCGGGGGTCTTGTCCCCCTCTTCGGTTCTTCTGCCGGGCCACCGCGCCTTCTTGTAGCTCTTTTGCAGGCGGTGGCCCGGTCTTCTGTCGCCGCTGTCGCCGTCGCCGCCTTCCGTTCTTCTTCTTCTTCTTGTTCTTCTTCTTCTTCTCCAGGAGATGTTGACACGACGCTCTCTCCGGCCGGAATGCCAGAGCCGCCCTGCGCTGCCACTTATATAGTGACAATGGGGCGGTGTCACATGGTATATGTCACATGGGTTGGTCACATGGGTTGATGTCACATGGTGACCCCGCCCCCTTACGATGTCATAGTCCCCATGTGACATCAACCCATGTGACCAACCCATGTGACATATACCATGTGACACCGCCCCATTGGCACTATATAAGTGGCAGCACAGCGCGGCTCTGGCATTCCGGCCGGAGAGAGCGACGTGTCAACATCTCCTGGAGAAGAAGAAGAAGAAGAAGAAGAAGAAGAACGGAAGGCGGCGACAGAAGACCGGGCCACCGCCTCTAAAAGAGCTAGAAGAAGGCGCGGTGGCCCGGCAGAAGAACCGAAGAGGGGGACAAGACCCCCGAAGTCGGAAGAAGAGGCCGGCGGCGGGGAGGAAGAAAGCCGGACTCCTCCGCTAGCAAAAGAGCTACAAGAAGATAGCGGAGGAGTCCGGAGAAGACCCCCGAAGACGGAAGACCCCCGGAGCTGTGCAATAAAATATTTTAACCCTGTGTTGTGTTTTTTTTTTGTACTTTTTTTCACAGGTGAATGGGTAGGGGTACATTGTACCCCATACTCATTCACATAGGGTGGGGGGCCGGTATCCGGGGGCCCCCTTATTAAAGGGGGCTCCCGGATTCTGATAAGCCCCCCGCCCGCAGACCCCGACAACCAACGGCCAGGGTTGTCGGGAAGAGGCCCTTGTCCTCATCAACATGGGGACAAGGTGCTTTGGGGTGGGGGGGCCGCGCGGCCCCCCCTTTCCCAAGGCACCCCCCATGTTGAGGGCACGCGGCCTGGTACGGCTCAGGGGGGGGCGCGCTCGCTCGCCCCCCTTTCCTGGCCGGCCGGGTAGCGTGCTCGGACAAGGGTCTGTTGTGGACTTTGGGGGAACCCCCACGCCGATTTTTTTCGGCGTTGGGTGTCCCTTTAAGTCCATTCCAGGCGGCGGTGCCCGCGACGTCTCCTTCGCGGGCCCCGCCTACCTGTACACGCGCTCGAAATGGGCGGACTTGCCTCCGCCTTACGTGGGCGAGTCCGTTCATTTCAAAAGTTGAGCGAACTGTTTGGTAAACAGTTCGCTGAAACAGTCCGCTCGTGTGTGGGCAAGTCCGCTCATGCAAATTTTGAGCGGACTGTTGCGGCAACTGTTTGACGAACAAAGTTTCAGCGAACAGTCCCCGCGTGTGTACGCGGCCTAAGTCCTTACATTTAAAGAGCACCTGTCATTTCAGATGCATCATGGCAGTGCCTGTTAGTAGGCATCCATTTACCTGCTGCTGCAGCATCCCTCACATTATTGTGTCACTGCCGCATCACCAGTCGCCCCATTAAAGTGAATGGGATAGTCGGTGAGTCAACAGCGGGTCAGAGGAGGAGCCGTTGTGGGACAGAGATGACAGTCGCTCTTTAAAAATTATAATTTAAATCAAGTTGATTTAAATCAAGCCTTTTTACTAGTGATTTAAATCATGATTTAAATCGTGATTTAAATCGACTTGATTTAAATCAAATCCACCTTGCCTATGACTATGTATAACAGAACATCAAAATCCAAGTAAGCTGCACACAGCATTGTTTACTTACATTCTATACGTCAATACTATTTATAGTATTATAATCATTTACACTGTATCTGGCAGAAACAAGTACCTTTGCACATTTTCGTATCATCTGAAGACATGGGGGGACCATTCTATCAAATAATCCTTCAATAAAACTTTTATGCATTTTGCTGAGCCCTGGAGGCAGAAGATTGATCCAGGAAACCATGAGGGGTCTCCAACCAAGCATAGTAGGTTCCATATAAATCATACCACATCTTGATACCTAAAAAAATATATTACATTTTTATTGAACATTGTTTTCACAAAATGGAACAGGCTATTGTAGGCTCACAGTTATGTGCAACTATTTATACAGAACAGTTTTTAGCTCTTTGTTCTCTACCAGTCAATTGATATTTAGGTAGGAGGTTCAATCAGCTATTCATACTTTCCATACTTTTTCAATATAATGTCAGACATATCATTTCTGTGCTGCATCTAAATTATCTGAAGTGCAACACTTAAAAAGAACATTAGCAATGTATGTGACGGGATCACAAGGCTAAGGCCCTAAATTCGCCAACAGCACTTTTTAACTGAAGATGTGGTGTACACTGGTAGAATAACCAAAAACAGGAAGTTATCCCCTATATAACCCCTCACATACAGAAAGTACTCCAGCTTTTTCACCAGTGTCTAAAAAAGTAGGATGGTCATTTTTTGAGCTCTTTGTGAGCTTCCAAGCTGTAATGTTCCACAGGTTCTTAAGAATCAAGGGAACGCATTTCTAGATCAGATCCATTTCAAAAAGCTACTATGCTAAGATAAATGGTAGAGAAGTAGAAAAGTGAGGCTAGGGAGTCTAATACATAGGGCCCATCCCAGTATATTATGAAGAACAGAGTGTGGGACTGGAGGAGGGGGATTATTGCGGTGCCTAAGATAAATGGTATTTGAGCCTCGTAAAGAAGATTAACCTCCCTGGCGGTGTGATTATTTCTGATTTTAGGTGCTGAAAGCGGTACAATTATATTGCATGGAAATCTGACGTTTTATATTGTAGGCCTGCAATTCTTAGGCCGCGTACACACGCGGGGACTGTTCGCCCAACTTTGTCCGCTGAACAGTGTTTCGGCGGACAGTCCGCCCGTGTGTGGGCTTTCAGCGGACAGTTTCAGCGAACAGTCTGCTGAACAAAGTTTTTCGGAAATTCCGAAAAACTGTCCGCTGAAACTTGGTTTCAGCGAACAGTCCCCTCGTGTGTAGGCTTGTTCGTCAAACTAAGTTCCGCGCATGCTCAGAAAGGATTTACACGCCGAAAGTTGTAATGCAGTGTATAGGACGTCGTATTTTCCGTCCCGTCGTACGTGCCGTTCACGTCATCGCGCACGGTTTCAGCAAACTGTTCGTTCGTCGTGTGTGGGCAAGTCCGTCCATGCTAATTTTGAGCGGACTGTTCGCTGAAACTGTTTGACGGACAAAGTTGAGCGAACAGTCCCCGCGTGTGTACGCGGCCTTAGGAATAACTCTCTTAAATCTGATCAAACCAGAGTCTAGTAGACCTCCCGGGTATGATAAAGTTTATAATATAATAAATAACTATAAATAATGATAACAAATAATAATAAAAATGATTCAATAATGTAATCAAATCTAAAAATACAGAAATTTGCTCAGAATTGTCGCTGTCATTAGATTTAGTGTTTGTTGACGGATCTCCCCACAAATCGCTATCGCTCAATTGTGCAAGTGATTTAAATTTATTATCACTGTTTTCTAGCTGGTCTAAAATCCATTTTGACATAAAGGGACATTTTTTGGTTGCTATGGACAATCTCCAAATTCCAGGCAGAAAAAAACAGTATTTATAATATAAAAGTGCATGCAGGGCACTGGACAGACCACTAGGGACAAAGGGGATGTGTATTTTTTTTTATACAGTGCTGTAATCTGTAAGATTACAGTACTGCATGTGTATTGTGTATTTTAACTTTTTTGAATTTGGCGCAGATCCTCGCTCCCGTGCGTCGCAACGTCGCAGGGAATGGAGCTCGGCGGCACTCAGGCACTGTGTGAATTGGGCGGAGGAGCTCGCACACACAGCGGGGGGACATCGCTGGATCCAGGGGACAAGGTAAGTAAGTCTCCCTGTATCCAGCGATGCAATCCCTGGCTCGGGGTTACCGCTCGTGGTACTGAAATTCCAGCCCGAGTCAGACTCGGGAATACCGCCAGGGAGGTTAAAGGATCAACAACAAAGTTTTGCCTGTAATCCAACCTTCGGGTGCTGGACCCTGCGTAGTGGAATCCTGGAAACCACAGCGCTAAGGCAATCCTGCAGGGTGCTGTACAGGTCCAAGGGAGTAGACCCTCATGCTAAAAGGGTACCCAGTCCTTGAAGATCCATGTGACAGAACCCGCCATGATGGGTGAAGGCTGGACCTCTAGCTTAGGCTACTGTCCTGCGGCGGGAGTAGTAAGTGACCCTGTGAAAAACCAGGGTTCAATTATTATATATTCCCCTGCAACAATGTATGTTTAGACTGACATGTTTTGAAAAACAAAAAACAAAAAACGTTTTGCTTGAAATGCCACTAGAGGGCATAGGTGTGTTGCTCTGTGTGTTCTCCTGCACTGGGACGAGCACAGTCTCGTGCACATGGCTCTGACGGCCGAGGGAAGCTTTTTTAAAAGGCTAAAAGCACAGTTAGTTGCTGGCCGGCAGAGGGGGCACAGAGCAGTCTGTCCTGGGTGACACGTGAGTCCTATGGATGATGATAGATACAGCCTAATTATGTTGCAGTAGGTGGAAGAACAGTTCATTGTATAAGATTCTTCCAAGGGGGAATTGTGGTACTGAGGAACTTGTGTATTGCATCGTAAAGCCAGTTACCACTGCTCCAGCAAGCCATATCTTCCACGAAGCGTTCTGGGGGGAGGGCTGCTTCAGGCTCTTTGCCAAAGGTAAACAGCAGGGCCAGGTCCAAAAGTCCGCTAATACTGGCACCAAACCTTACTTGTTAAGAGATGCCACCACTCCTGTGAGTGGGGGGGAAGGTTGCTGCAGTTTGTGGGATTGTGGGGAATGCTAATTCAGATGGGTCATCTCCCCATGTCCTAGAGGTACAGGCTGAAATTACACTCTTACCCTCCATAAAGATTTGTGAGGTTCAGCATTCTCACGGACCTTTCAAGAAAGGGCTTATTACTCCAAGCACTAGACCGTTAAAGGCGGTAGGGGGTGATCATGGAGGTCCCAATTCCCAAAAGGGGAACAGGGTTCTATTCTAATCTATTCACGGTTCAAAAGCCAAATGGCGACATAATACCAATTCTGGATCTAAGAGCACTGAAGCATTATCTCTCAGTGCGGCCCTTACGGGTGGAATCAGTCTGCTCTGTCATGACCTCTCTCCAAGAAGGAGATTTTCTGGCATGCATAGATATCAGGGATGCACACCTGCACGTGCCAGTTTTTCAACTTCATCAAGGGCTTTTACGCTTTGTCATAGAGAAACAACATTTTCAGTTTGTGGCTCTGTCCTTTGGGCTCGCAACCGCAACCCTGGGTCTTCACAAAGATACAAAAGATACAAAACTGGAGTACTTCCTGTATGTGAGGGGTTATATAGGGGATCACTTCCTGTTTTTGGTTATTCAACCAGTGTCCATTCACCTACAGGTGGTGCATAAACCAGGTAGTAATGTATATGGATGCTCTGTGCCCGGTGATGTACTCAAACAAATGCATTTTACAGGTAAGTATGAAGAAAAAAATCGAATTTTCTGGCATTGCCCTTCTGGAGAATAAAAAGCAAGGGGTGTATTTATAAAGCAGTATAAAGCTTTTACCAAATATTCACTGATGGTGAATAAATCACTGGACATTTAAAACACATGCATCAGTAAGGTTCACCTGCAGTGAATGTTTGGTGAATATCAGGTTTACTGCTTCATAAAATGTAACAGTCCTTTGACTATATAGAAAATTATTTTAATTAGTTGCAACATGATGAAGAAAATATGATGTAATTGAACTAATTTCCTCCCTCTTTTCTGAAACTCCATTCAAACTGTAAATACTGAAAACATTTAAAAAATATATATATTTACTGTAGCGGGAGAAGCCACTTCCAAATCCATAGGCTCAAAAATTAGACTCATCTGAGAAGACATTTGAATAATTTCTCCACTCATTAAACATAACTTTTTATTATCATCCAAAACTGTATTCATGTTTTCAATCCATACAGCATCAACTGGTCCATCAAAGATCAGCCATTTTCTGTCTGGGGTCTGCAATAAGAAACAAGTTTAATAAATATAAATTAGAAACCCAAAGTACTATGAAAATTAAAGTCAAAGTGTACCTATAGTTATAGCTGCATGAATACTAAGCTAAAAGTGTAATTTGCTATGACATCAATTTAAAACATAAAATAATAAATACATGCATTATTTTCATTGATATATTGTGCATGTAATAAATACAAATTCAAATCTATTATAGTTAGAATAAACATGTCATAATGAATATGAGCTGTGATAACACGTGTGGCTGCTGGCAAACAAAGTTTGATATACCCAAACCTAAAAAATTACAATATCGCAGCGGCAGTGAATATAAAAAAAAAAAATTAAGTAAACAGTGTTCAATGTGCCAAACACGAAGTCTCTCTCAAAAAAGTTCATATACAGTATATTCACATAAAAAAGATCTTCTGCCATCTAGCAGATCCTTGTAGTGTAACGAAAACATAGCGTGCCACCACCTTAACCAAATGCACACCCAAAAGACCATAAGCTGTAATAGGCACAATAAATACAGCATGTTTCTCAGGCACAAATCTTCCCCGGGTGTATGCCCTTCAACTCCGCAATCACTCCTCTTATGCCGCGTACACACGAGCGGACTTTTCAACATCCAAAGTCTGACGGAATGATTCCGTCAGACTATTCGATCGTGTGTGGGCTGCAACAAACTTTTGATTCGCAAAAGTCTGACGGACTTTAGAAAATGGAACATGCTTCAAATTTTTCCGTCGGAACTCCGCCGGACCCGGTCCCTTCGAAAAATTCGCTCGTGTGTATGCTATTCCGACGGACTAAAACCGACGCTAGGGCAGCTATTGGCTACTGGCTATGAACTTCCTTATTCGAGTCCAGTCGTACGTCATCACGTTCGAATCCGTCGGAGTTTGGTGTGATTGTGTGTGGCCAAGTCCGCTCAGTCGAAAAGTCCGTCAGAACTCTGTCGGAACTCCGGCAGAACTCCGGCAGGACTCCTTCGGAAGTCTGTCGGACATAAGTCCTCTCGTGTGTACGGGGCTTTAGGCAGCAGCAAAAGGCAACACCCACTTGATCAAATAAGTGAAGCACATACACCTGGGGAAGATCTTATGGTCTGGTGAGTGTGCATTTGATTAAGGTGGCAGCATTCTGTATTTTCATTACACTACAAAAATCTGTTGGATGGTGGAAGATCTTTTTTTTCCAAACAGATATTAATTTTTATTTAATAGAGACATCACGTTTGGCACACTGAACACTATTTACTTATTTGTTTTTATGTGTATTCTTGTAATATTCACTGGCTCTGCATCATTTCACAATATTGTATATTATGGTTAGAGAGTTTGTGTGAGGAATAAGTATGAATATGGTTCAAGCACTGAATTCTGCAATATTCATAACAAATTAACAAATTCAAAGCTTTTTTTTGTTTGTTTAAATATGTCTACCTGTTATGCCTGTAAAGGGAGTTTGTATGTCACCTTGAAACATATCAAGTCCTGTGCCAATAACATTGCTAAATCACCAACAAGAATAACTGCCAGCTAGTGTTTACCCATAAAGAATTCAACAAACAAGCAATAGTGATCTGGTTATTTCAGGGGGTGGCTGCTCACAGCCAGTGGTTTTGCACTGCCCTAGGCCCGACTAAACTTGCGCACCCCCTAATTAAAATATGACCCACCCCTTCCTGCCAAGGCCTCACCCCTTCCCTTTTAAGACCCGCCCTGTCATCTTCATAGGAGGAAGACAGAGGGATTACATGGGAGGAGGACAGAGGGACTCCGTGGGAAGAGGGCAGAGGGATGCCGCAGGAGGAGGACAAAGTGGAGGAGGATAAAGGGACATCACAGGAAGAGGACAGAGGAACGCCGCTGGAAGAGGATAGAGAGGGATGCTGTGGGAAGAGGTCAGAGAGTGGCGCTGCGGTAAGAGGACAGGGATGGACGCCGCGGAAGGAGGACAGAGATGGACGCCGTGGGAGGAGGACAGAGATGGACGCCGCAGGAGGAGGACAGAGAGGGACGCCGTGGGAGGAGGACAGAGAGGGATGCCGAGTGGGGAGGACAGAGAGAGATGCAGAGGGAAGTGGACAGAGAGGGGTGCCGCGGGAAGAGGACAGAGAGGGACACCGCGGGAAGAGGACAGAGAGGGACACGGCGGGAAGAGGACAGAGAGGGACACCATGGGAAGAGGACAGAGAGGGACATTGTGGTGATCAATAAGCCTAGAGGATAGCAGGTTAGGCACTTACTAATGGCTCAGTCCCTAGGAACAGTAATGGATAATGGCCAACATGCACTGTTACCAGACCAGCGAAACCGGAACAGTGATCCCTCTGGCTGGTCGTTTGCTCACTCTAGGTTACCCAGGCTGACTCTAGTCAGTAGTGTAGCATGTCTGTACCCTGGCAGTGGCTCTATCTTTCTACCCCTTTGGTGGGGCAGGTAGAGCGTGGCTCTCTCTCTGGTGGTGCAGGTACAGCATGGCTCCCTCTCTAGTGGTACGGGTACAGCGTGGCTCCCTCTCTAGTGGTACGGGTACAGCGTGGCTCCCTCTCTGGTGGTGCGGGTACAGCGTGGCTTCTGCTCTGGTAGTGCAGGTACAGCGTGGCTCCCTCTCTGGTGGTGCGGGTACAGCATGGCTCCCCCTCTAGTGGTGTGGGTAGAGCGTGGCTCTCTCTATAGTGGTGCGGGTACAGCGTGGCTCTCTCTGACTTCCCCTGTCTTCTTTTTTTCTCTTCTCCTGTAGCACTCTGCTTTTTGCCGGGTTCCAGGCTCTCTCTCTCCCCTCTCCAGAGTGCATGCATGCTGGGGGACTGTAGCCTGCAGTCTGTAGATACACTGGGGAGGCCAGTCTTCTGGGGCTACCTTTCCCATGATGCCCACCCCCCCCCCCCAGTGTCTTCTGATTGGCCCTTCTGCTGTGGCCAATTGGGAGGAAATCACAGCAGGCAGGAAGCCGGTGGCGTCACAGGGAACATGATTGGAGTCGCTCTCTTTCTCTTCACCTGTTCAGCTAACAGGAGAAAGGAGAGGGGTGAGCGGGGGGAGAAATACAGACGCTGCAGCTCTCCTCTCCCTGTCACAGCGCCACTGGCAATCAAAGCAAGGGAAGACAACACCGCTTTGTGGGGACAGGGGGAGCGACGGCACCCACTACTACTGCTTCCTGTTCCCCACACACCCCCATAGTGATGCCAGTGCCACTGGATTCAGGTGTACTCCACTGATGGCGACCCAGCGTCCGACAGCCAGGAGGAGGGTGCAGGGTCTTTCTCTTGTGGGGGGTGGCTTTTTTGCCACTCTCCACAAAGTGCCGCCTAGGCCTGAGCCTTGTTGGCCTAGGCCAAAATACAACACTGCTCACAGCTTCTACTGTTCATTGGCATGTTGTATATTTAGGGGGCCGTGGAGTGCTATGTGATCCTTCTGTGCTGTATACACTACTAGGGACAGCTGTGTGATCCTCCTGTGCTGAACTATGTGTATGGTTGTGGAGAGCTGTGTGATTCTTCTGGGTCATTTACATGATTGGTAAGATGGGCTCCAAGTGCAGCCTTGCTGTTCCAGTTATTTAACTCCTGCAGTGCTGGCATGTCAGCTTGGAAGGTCATCTCTACTTTCCAGCATTTTCTAGAAGATTGGCACACCTTTGTAAAAAATTCATTTATATGATTTCAACAAGTCCATGAATCTGTTGCACCTACCAACATTTGTCATGCAGATGTGAGATGTCTGCGCCACTCTTTATAGGACTGCCTGTAGTGTTGCTTCACACATTTAATAATCTCATTTTTGCATGGAAGATCTACATTGTACATAGTGTTCTCTTGGAGTAAAAAATTGCCCCTGCTTTAGTTCAAATTATGTAGTTCTATATGCAGCACATAATTCAATTGACAGTGAATATATTGCAAATATAATAAGGTACACTTTAACCCAAAAGGTTTAGTGGCCAAAAATGTGTACTTAATTTTAAATTGCATTTATAAATGTAAAATATTTGCTTTCCATACAATTTACAATGTTAATATAAATTAATTATATACATTTTCATTACTTACCGTTGAAGAAGCAAATGCTCTGAAACTAACCGCCAATATTCCATCTGACCATTCGTGAGACACTGGGTCAAATTGTCCATAAAGTTGACCCATGGTTATGGACTTTGGATTTATCACTGTAATTTGAACCTTATTTTCATCTAAGAGTCCCTAAAAGAAATCAAGTTTTCAAATCAAAGTTAAAATATGCAAACATTAAAAGACAAGTCAAGCAAAATTATATTTATATCTGAGCTTGTAGAAGAATATACCAGATGTTAAATTGTTCAGACTTCATTATCAAAATTCAGAGAATTTGGATATATTTTGAGTTGATGGAGCCTATTTTTCTTTTTTTTCTTCCGTCTTTAAATTATTTACAGCCATTCATTCAGCACATAAAAGATATTTTGTTTAATTGTGTGATCTTTTCTGCTATGTACAGGTGTACTTTTATACTAAAAACCCTATATGAGGGCTCCTACCCACTTGTAATTATTATACTCAAAGGAAAACCAAAGATGCAGAGCAGACCCGCTTTACACTGCCCAGATCTGTGCCAGCTCTACAGAGAATAAATGAGAGAACTCTATCGCCATCTATTTTACCTCTACAGATCCAAGACACAGGTGTCATGGTATATATGTGAATTACTTTAAGGTGTGATGAAACACCCCCATTATCTAAAAGGTCCAGCCAAAATCACCTGTCATTCTGAGTTTGCCATATATGTATGAATTTAAAAAGTTAAACATTTTAGAAGACAATATACTAATATATAAGTCTGAATTCTTGCCTCTTCCACCTAATGCTATTACCATGAACACATGACTCTTGCAATTGTTGTGCTTTAACATCTATCAAACACCTTTCAAATAAATTAATTTAACTGCAACTGTGTGAGACCCATCACCTAGATTCCATGTCTAATCAAGTCTAGTCAATTCTAGTCATGTCAGGTCTAATCAACGATCTTTGTCAAGTGACTGGCTTGATTATATTTTCGAAAAATAGGAAGACATAGGCCTTCATTTGAATTTTTTCTTGGGATATACTCTAATTGGGAAAATTTGCAGAATGAAAAATAAATGAGAAAGGATGTTTACTTTTATCACGGTTAAAGAGGAAGCAAACCCTGATGGGTTTTACTTCCTTTTTTTTCCCCCTGCAAAGTAAAAGCATAAGAATCGCATCCATGTTCACCCCTCTTACTTCTGGCACTGTGGACTCTGGCTCTGTGACTGGCCAAAGTCGTGTGACATCAATCCTGAACATGCGTTTGGGAGCCACCAGTCATGGCACTCGCTAGTGAAGAAATGGCATGGGAGGCTGCTTCTTCACAGCACATGCGCCAATTACATAATCAGTGCAGTGGCAATGTTTAGGAGATATTTACACTACCTATAGGTAAGTCTTATTATAGGCTTACCTATAGGTACAACTTACCAATGGAGGTTTACAACCTCTTTAATCTGGACAGAATATCTACACTTAGTAAAATATGGTTAAAGACTTTGAGAAGCATGTGCTATTGGTGACTGTTGATGAATACAATTTTCTTAATGTTCTATACTGTAACTGGCAATTAAATAATAAAAACGTTGAAAGGAAATTCATATACAATATTTCATATTGAATGATTAGCTGAAAAATGGCATCACCCCCTTCTGCATTCCACTAGGTTTGGTTGTTCTTATGCCGTGTACACACGATCTGAATTCTCGTCAGAAAAAGCTCTGATGGTTTTCCCGACGGAATTCCAATGGAATTCCACTAAAGCTGTCTTGCCTACACACGGACACACCAAATTCCGATCGTTTAGAACGCGGTGACGTACAACACGTACGACGGGACTAGAAAAAGGAAGTTCAATAGCCAGTAGCCAATAGCTTCCGTCTCGTAGTTGAATCTGAGCATGTGTGATTTTTAGCGTGTTGGAATTGCATACACACGAGCGTAATTTCCCGTCTGGAAAAATTGAGAACATGCTATCAATTTTTGGCTGGTGGAAATGCGGACAGCTAAATTCCGATGGAGCATACACATGGTCGTATTTTCCGATGAAAAGCTCTCATCTGTCTTTTTCTGTCCGGAATTCCGATCGTGTGTACGCGGCATTAGATTTAAGGATGTTTAGCCTGGTACAACAAGCAATGAACTTTTGTTTAAAATAATCTTTAAAATTCTGGAAGTCTATTCACCAGCTGTAGCACTGTGGGGAAGCTTTCCATAAAGAATATAGGTGGTGAGTAACTGAAAAATAGGATTATATTGCTGCCTACAAAGGAATTTGACACTGACAAATAAAAAATATGTTGGTCAGCCAGGTATACCCTTTTCAACTCCCATAATGCTTCAGTTTGGAAAAAAGCAGTATTATGAATAGATCACAAATGCGAAGGGGTGGGTCTCAACCCCATAATAAACTCCAAGAATCACATTTTTGGTAAGTTCAAAAATCCAGTTTTCTTTCTCATTTATTAAAGACATGGGGGTTGATTTACTAAAATTTCAGAGTGCAAACTCTGGTGTAGCTCTGTTTAGAATGTTTTAGTTGAGGTGAAAGGTGGAAACCATCAAAATTGAAGGAAAAAGAAATGCACAGTCTATACATATCCAACAGCAACAAAATGATGTACTCATGGTAAAAGTTTGCATTTCTTTTAGAGATGATGACAAAAATAATTGCATGCTATGGGCATTTATTAATTTTTGTAAACACATGTCAATCACTAGGACTATTATGAATTAAATCTTGCCACGCTTACCTTTTCACATATGTCATTCAGTGCTGCTGCCAGGACTCGATAAGCAGAGGTCTTTCCTCCAAAGGGTTCCCCAACAATCATAAATCCATGACGCACAATCATCATTTCATAAATCTGCAAAATCTTTTCTGCAAAAAAGCCAGTCATCTGTAAATTCATACGCTCACAATTTTCCTTTATAGCATCCATGAAAATCTGATAGTCAGCTTTAGGCAGTTTCACCCCTGGAAACAGGTCAGATGTTATACCCTGAGGAGAACAAAAAAAGAGTAAAAGCTGTAATCAAAGACTACAGTATCTTTGCTCAAAAATGATCACTATGACATCCCTGGCATATTGTAGACCTATTTTCATACCTTTGATGGATTTATAACCTCTGTCTTGTATTTCCATGGAGAATCTAGGACATACCTGGGACTGTCTGAATGGGGGGGGGGGGGGGGGGGGTAATAGTAGTTATCAGCTGCAGTATTTATTTTATGTCTCATTATTAGACTGTATATCAATTATGTCTCTTTATTAGACTGTATATCAAAATATGCTTTTCACACAAAATAAACAGCTTGTACCCACTGGTATTTACTGGAAAGATGTGTCATTGTACTTCTCTACGTGTTATTTTTGCTTGAATTAAAAGTGATAATACGTACAACCAGCAACTACTGTATTGATTTGATTCCTATTTCATTTTGAAGTTATAAAGACTTTCCATGTATACATTGTATCTATTCTGCTGTAACAAAATGTATATGCAAACTTTTGAAAAATTCTCAATAGAAATAAAAAAAAAAAGATCATTATATTACCATCAAATGTGTTTATTTTATGTTAAAAAGTGTCTTATAATTGCATTAACGTTAATAGAAGTAAATATAATATAAAAGAGAAGTACACTTGATCTATCCTTTGCAGTACCACGTTTCTGGAACACATTTAGATTTACATCTTTAGAGAGTGTACGCCACAACTCTCCTCTTAACTTTCATTTTTCAGTTCCCTTTTATTGGCTCCTCTTATTGATACAGATACCTTTTTTCCTTGCTCTCTTCTCATACCTGTCTGCTCTCTCTTTTGCTATCTCTATTTTCCATCTTGGAAATCATTCTTCCCTGAGTATGATTCCATTCTGTGTTCATTCGTTCTTTCTACCCAATATTATTGCTATCTCTCTATGCCTATTCTGGCTCTCTTCCCTGATATATATATATATATTTTTTTACAGTGCCTCTCTTTTTTGCCACTGCTCTCAACGTGTATGAATGTGCAAGGTCTTCTTCCCAGACCTTAAGAAGATAATGCTTCATCAAACAAAGGCACTGGAATGAAACGCTTGCTGTATTGGTGCTACCACCACATCATAGTTCCTCTATATTAGAAACAATTTGTTCTAATCCAAGAAGACACCAGTATACAGTAAGTACAAAAATGATGTTTTGAATGCATACTTTTTTGTCGGTCACTAAACTCCTGTCATTGCAATGCCTATTTTGTGGCTACACACATTTTCTACCTATTTTCTTTAAGGAAATGCTACAACTAAGACCATTATTGGCCAAACATGGGATTGATTTCTTTCTGCAGTATAAATCAATAAAGGAGTAAGCTTGTATGAGTGTCAAGATGACAGTTCGGATTTATTAAAGGATTTAAATATAAGAATAATATATAATTATACTTAAAAATTAACTAATTACCTTCTACCTAAAAAAATCTTGGACTGGATCCTCTGGCAGGCCTGCTGGTTGACAGACCCGTGCTACAAATAAAACTATTTAACGACTTTTCATCCAGGCCAATTCTGACATTTCTCTCCTACGGGTAAAAGTCATAATTTTTTTGCTAGAAAATTACATAGAACCCCCAAATATTATATATATTTTTAGCAAAGACCCTAGAGAATACAATAGTGGTAATTGCAACTTTTTATCTCGCATTGTATTTGCAATTTTTCAAAACACTTTTTTTTTGGAAAAAAAACAGTTTCATGCTTTAAAAAAAACAAAACATTAAAGTTAGCCCAATTTTTTTTGCATAATGTGAAAGATAAAGTTACGCCAAGTAAATAGATACCTAACATGTCATGCTTCAAAATTGCAATGCTTGTGGAATGGCACCAAACTTCGGTACTTAAAAATGCGAAGATTTAAACATTTTTACTGGTTACTTGTTTTGAGTTACAGAGGAGGTCTAGGGCTAGAATTATTGTTCCTGCTGTAACGTTCACAGTGATACCTCCCATGTGTGGTTTGAACACTGTTTTCATATGTGGGTGGGACTTACGTATGCGTTCGCTTCTGCGTGTGAGCACACGGGGACAGGGCGCTTTAATTATTTTTTTTATTGTTAATTTTAGTTGACTTTTTTTAGTTTGACACTTTTGAAAAAAAAAATGTGATCACTTTTATTCCTAATATAAGGAATGTAAACATCCCTTGTAATAGGAATATGGCATGATCGGTCACAGTGAGATATGGGGTCAATAAGACCCCACATCTCACCTCTAGGCTGGGAAGCCTGAAATAAAAAATAAAAAAATAAATAAACGATCTCGGCTTCCCACCATTTGTTTGAATGCAGAGGCCAGGAGTGATGTCATAATATCACGCCTGGCCTCTGAACGATCATAGAGACTCCAGCGAACATCCGGAAATCTCTATGGTCACCATCCAGGGCCGGCGGATCCTGTCTCTGACTCACTGATGAAATCCGTGAGTCGGTAGAAGCACCAGAGGGTGGCGGGAGGGGGGTGTCCCCTCTCGCCGCCCGTAAGAACGATCACGTAGGGAATTGCCAGCTGAAAAAGACGATATCTGAATGATGCCTGTAGCTGCAGACCTCATTCAGATATACCCCCACAAAGTCAAGGACGTCATATGACGTACCTGGGTGGGAAGAGGTTAAACATAAATACATTTATTGTCTTTTAATGTCATTAGAGTTTAAATCAAATTAGATGATTATATAGGAAAATTCAAACCAGAAACATTAAAAGTTCAACCAGCATATAAGTATCAGACTGACACCATGTTGGCGCTACCCAACACAAAGCCCCAGTCACAACCGGCATAAAAGCTCAAAAGTTTCTTAACATAGATTCCCTCATCATGGGAATCTCAAAATGAGAAGGAAAAGGTGTAAAGTAAAAGCAAAAAAAAATATTTTTCACGGATCAACCTAAATCACAGAAAGTCTCACAGTCTTATCTTTCTTCAAAGAACTGTTCCATCTCCTAGAAGCTTTTCCCGCTCTAATGCACTCTATATACAGTAAATTAATTGGCAGTGGTTGAATAGAAGCATTTTATCGATAAACACTTGCTTATTTGGCAAAGGAACAAGTGTACTTTTTGCAATGGTCTACAAATTTATAAATATAACTGTAACTTTAGTTTATTTTCTAACAGCATTAGTGAGCCTGCACTAAAATGGTCAAGGTGGGGCGATGGGGGGCCAGAATGGCATCAGGTGTGATGGTAAAAACAGGAGGTTAGTATGGGGGCAGGTACAGTGGTGGTGGTGAGAGTGAGGAGTGATGGGGTCAGGTGTGTATTTTCAGTGGTTATTGGGTTTACGTGTGGTGAGAGGGCGAGGCATACAGGCCTGGTGCTGAAAGCACAGGGGGAGTCCAGGTACAAAGGGGTGAGTAAGGATGTGACATTCAAAGAAGCTGTAGTGAGTACAAGGGAGAGTGTGAGGGTCAGGCATCATGGTGCAGTTGTGAGAGCAGGTGGGAGGGTGGGTATGTGCAGCCTTTCTACTTGCACCATCTTTCTGCACTTGCATATGCATTTCATGGTTGGTTCATGCCCAATTACTAACTTTTCCTTGTCATGATGTTGTCTATTTTCCTATAGCGCATGTTCAGTCTTGACAGTGATGTCAGCAAATACAGTGGCCAAAACGTACACGTGTGCTGGTGTATTTTCCTACTGAGCATGCTGTGATGTCATAAATGTGGCACCTCGATCCCACACATGCATGGGAGTGGAAGTACAAATTGGTCATTACCATGCATGCTTGGGATCTTGCCAACTTATTGTTGGTAGCCTTGCGTGTGATAGGACATCCTTTAAAGGGAAATGTATTGCCTGGGTATATTACAAAACAATACCATGCATGTGTAGGGATACTGTTTCACAGTGATGCAAGACAGAAATATGACAGGTTTACTCATGCTTGTGCAGAGCAAAATAAGCATACCATGATTCCCAGCTCATAATAATGATGACGTTTCTAACTACAAGTTTTTATTTCAACTAAGCAAACATTGTTTATCTTTAACCAACTAAGCTAAAGCGTATCCTATATTATTATTATGAACATTCAGTAAGGGCACTTTTACACTCACAGCGCCCGGGCGTTGGTGGTAAAGCAACGCTATTTTTAGCAGCGCTTTAACGTAGTTTTAGCAGCGCTTTTTGGCCCACTAGTGAGCAAAGCCGTTTTTTGCATGGGCACGCTAGGCAGGTGGGGCCCCCAGCCAGGACCAGACTGGCTTTCCCACTGTCCCAAACGTGCACACAGAATCCCGCACTGTGCGTGTGAAAATCTTCTTTGATTGGACCTTCCGGCTGCTTGTCCTTCTGGTGATTGGCTGCAGCTCATAGAAATCATCCTGTACTCAAACCATAACTGTGCATGCGTGGGTACGGGGTCAGTTGCTGATCTGTTACTGTACTGAAGATGAGGAGGTGCTTTGCAATGGAGGAGGGCAAGTCAGTGTGCGCCTGATAGAAAAGTCGCTGCAGTTAAGCTGTGCCTGACAGATGACAGATTTCTGGTGAAGCCTGTGCCCAGAATTTTATCAGATTATTGGAAGACAAAAGCTGGGCTCAGGCTGCAGACACAGAGTACTACTTGTTCTGTCTGCTTCATCTGTACAGGACTCTGCAGGAGATAAGGAGAGTGTGTGCTGAGAACGGGGGAAGTGTTCTGTGTCTCAATCTGAATTGCACTGTTTATGCTTTCTCTTCTGAGCTCTCTGTCCACCTCCATTCATCCTGAATCCTGCAATCTCCCCTTCCACTCCCCATCCCATCCTGTGATCCCCCCATCCACCCCCATTCCAGCCATCCTGCGATCCCCCCATCCCAGCCATTCTGCGATCCCCCCATCTACCCCCCATCCCAGCCATCCTACGATCCCACCATCCACCCCCCCATCCCAGCCATCCTGCGATCCCCCATACCAGCCATCATGCGTTCCCCCCATCCACTCCTCATCCCAGCCATTCTTGGATCCCCCATCCACCCCCCTCCCAGCCATCCTGGGATCCCCCATCCCATCCATTTTGCAATCTCCCCCATCCCAGCCATCCTGCGCCATCCACCCCCCCATCCCAGCCATCCTGCGAGCCCCCCATCCTAGCCATCCTGCAATCCCCTCATCCACCCCCCATTGCAGCCATCCTGCGATCCCCCCATCCCAGCCATCCTGTGATACCCCCATCCACCCCTCATTCCAGCCATCCTGCGATCCCCCATCCACACTGAGGCTGCATTCACGGGCACAGTGAGGCTGCAATGGTGGGCACAGTTAGGCTGCATTCATGGGCACAGTGAGGCTGCAATGGTGGGCACAGTGAGGCTGCAATGGTGGGCACAGTTAGGCTGAATTCATGGGCACAGTGAGGCTGCAATGGTGGGTACATTAAGACTGCATTCACAGGCACAGTGAGGCTGCAATGGTGGGCACAGTGATGCTGCATTCATGGGCACAGTGAGGCTGCCTTCATGGACACAGTGAGGCTGCATTTGATGGGCACAGCGAGGCTGCATTCACGGGCACAGTGAGGCAACATTCACAGGCACAGTGAAGCTGCATTTGATGGGCAGTCATGCATGATTGTGTAGACAGGGCCCCAGTGCACTATATTGCCTGGGGGCCTATAATGCTCTTAAGATGGCACTGCTAGAGCGGAGATTTTAACCGATGGGCAGGGGAGCTTTAGGAGCGGTGAATGCACTGCTCCCAAAGCACCTCAACCACCTTTTGACATCCTGCAGCGCACCGCTCCAGCTCACATTGGAGTGACAGGAGAGGCGCTTTACAGGTGCTTTGCAGGTGCTGCTTTTAGCACTATAGCACCTGTAAAGTGTCTCAGTGTGAAAGGGGTCTAAGAATTTTAACATGAAAATTGGGGGAAACAAAAACACCATTTCACTTCCTCTATTATTCTTTTAAATAACTATGGGAGTTACAGCAAAAAGGGTCAAATGTATGAATTTAGACAATGTTGCTGGAAATGGAAGACTGAGAGATTCAACTTGATGGGCATCAGTCTTTTTTTTAACCTTATTACCTATGCAACTATATCTTTTTGACCTAGAAGTCAAGAAGAACAGCAATTACATAAACTGGAAATGCAATACATAGTGTTTTCATATACTGTATATTTTCCTTCTCTATTTTAAACAATAAAAAAAAAATAAAAAAAAAATCAGGCCACAAGTAATAATGTGAACATCATTTCATAAAGGCACACAAAGAAGAGTTTTCTTACAATAAAGGTGAAATTAATCATCTTATGGCATCCACGCATAAGCAGAATTTTTACTTTTAGAGACAATTAAAATGGTTGATAAATTTACTTTAAGCTGGTACAACCAAAACCATTAATTTTCCCTTTATACTATCCCAGTTTCCTCATTTCATATGTAACTTTAAATGTTTTATTAGAAACACTGGCATGTTTTATCTCTTTTTCATTACAATTACAAGAATACTCCAGATATAGCGACATAAAAAAAAAAACACACAATAAAATACAATGGGGTCTTTTGAGTTGATTTTCATGTGGATCCTGCTTTCTAAAATACGTTGAACATATGGATATATTGTGACTTATGGACAGATTGGTTTATTAATATAACTAAATGTGCAATTAGAACACACTAAGATATTTTACACATTTTAAAGCACTGTTTTGTTTTTGGAAACATAGTAAATTAATGGGAGAGATACTCAGAAACCACATGATGGCCAGAATCAACATGAAATGTCTTACCTCAAAAAGTGGGAGATCGTGGGACAAAAATTTTGGAAGGTTTACATCAATAATTGACCTCAACAGCAAAATCTCTTCATTTTCAGAGGGGTATTTAAGCTGTGGAAATGAAAAATGTAAACATTTATATAATAAAAGTTAAAAATTTGAATGATAACTTACATTTGGGGACACAATTATTTTATATAGAGTACTAAAACATTTATATTTTAGGAAATTTTTCTTGTCTCGTTTTTATAAATAAATATATTTTTTCAAATTGAGATATGATGACTAGAATATTGCAAGAGAAAACTCTACAAAGAAAAAGTTTTATGTTGTGACACTACATTTCTGCTTTCCTTCATAACAGACTAAACTCCTGTATGAAGTAAATACTTGCTACATTCTAAAATAAGACACTAGTCTACATTTTATTTCTAGATCTATACTGTTTCTAAATCCATAAAGAGTTTCTGTGTCCTCCGCTACGCTGTTGGCAACCCAGAGAAGTTACTGTGGCAGTTTTGACTTTACTAAAGCTAACTTTATATATTAGGACACTGCGGTGAATTTTATACCCTACAACCAATTATTAGGATAGCTGAGTTTGTCATTGCATTTCATTTGCATATTGAGGTCTTGGGTAGGTCTTAGCAGGTACTAAAATGTATAGTACATTATACCTGCACATAATTGGAGAGTAGCCATGCAAACATATATTGCACTTTGCTTTATCTGGGCTTTTGTGATAAACCTACTAATGTACTAGAATTTTCAGAGCTGTTGTAAGAAATGCGCTTAACTGGGTGTCTATACATTTTTTATGAATGACATATAAATGATGTAAGAACCACAAATGAAGCTTAAAAAAGTAAAAAAATAATCAAATGTTTGAATGTCCACTTCTATATATACACACACAGTGAAAAACACAAGTTTTACATCCATCTACAACAACATGTACTTTAGTATGCGTGTGTGTACCTTCAAATTTCCTGCCGCAGTCAGCACTGATTTTACAGCTCTCATTCCATAGTCGTAATGATGCTGGGATGATAACTGTTCTGAGCACAGACGATATGTTGCCACAATTTTCACCGACAAAGGCCTTGCTGTGACAAAGCCGCAGGAGTATAGAACTATCTCAGCTATCATGGCATAATCAGGAACCATCATGGCCACTGTCCTGAACAAAGCCTGTTTTAAATATGAAATAAAGATTTTTCAGGCCATTCCAATTTACGCATAATGTATGAAGACAGAAATGTTGATTTTTTTTAAAACAACATAAGGCAACAAGTAATATTATATATAACAAATAATAGTGCACTAAACCTCAAATGTATAATTAATAATAATCAAATATAATCAAATGTATAATTAATAATAAACTCCAGTTACTATCTGAATACAATAGTGACCACATTTCATAAATATAAATAATAATATGCAGAAAGTCCACATGCATGAAATAAGTTCTTGAATGCTGAAAAAATGTGAATATCAAATTACTTCATTATCCGTGACACTCTCTGCAAGGAATATGTGCTGAAAATGTTCACCACCTCAGTGTGAAATGCCTGCTCACCTCAAAGAAAGACCCCCTTGGGTCTATTGGCGCTTTCAGTTACAATCCAAAAAGGTCAGCGAGATCAGCAAAGGATTTACGCTGTTCGTTCCCAGATTAACAAAACTTCTCCTCGTAAAATCAATTTCTCCAAGTTAAGTTTCTCAAAGCAAATAAAAAATCATCATCGTGCAAGTTTGAATACATTTTCTTTTATAATTAAAGCAAGAAATGTATTCAATCTTGCGCGATGATGATTATACCCTGCAGAGAGTGTCAAGGATAATGGAGTAATTTGATATTCAAGTTTTTTCAGCATTTAAGAACTTATTTCATGCATGTGGACTTTCTGCATATTATTATTTATATTTATGAAATTTGGTCACTACTGTATTCACACATTCTATACATTTGAGTTTATCGCACTATTATGTGTTATATATTTATTTCAATGTGGTGTCAGAACACATTCTGAATAGTCGCAGCTGCTCCTCATTTATATATATATATATATATATATATATATATATATATATATATATATATATATATATATATATATATTGCTTCACAATTTTTGGTTTAATTCATATCAGCGCTTTAGTATCTTTATTGTTTTATTAACAAGTAGTATTAATCAGTAAACTTCTACTACTTTACAGTAACCGTAACAACTCTGCTGTGTAAAACTTAACTTTTTAAAGGGACTTCCAATTTTTTTTTTCCTGCAAAGAAGATAGTAAACACTTACTTGTCCTGTATTGAAATCTATTCAGACACTTCCAGGAGTGACAATTTCCTAGTTATCTGCTGTGTTCCTGGCCAGCCCCTACATCACTACAAGTATTTACTATCTTCTTAACAGGGAAACTTTATTTTATTTTTTTATTTATTTATTTTTTTTGGATATCACTTTTTTTCACAAATCTTTTTTCTTAATTTTCTTAACAAACAAAAAAACAAAACATCAAAAAACACAACAAAACATCATACACATTGAGCCAGGAATATGAATAAGAACAAGTACAAAATCCAATATAGCAATTATTAATCACTTTAATCTAAAGAACCCATAACCCCTTGCAGCTAAATCTTGAGGACTTAACCTACACTTTTCAGGTTCATATGTAGTGCTATTCCAAAAAATAAGAGTAGCGGAAGTTACAGAGATTTATCTAGATGGAAAGTGAGCTATCTATACATAATGAATTTCAGAATACCAGTAAACTAAAGCCAGTCAATAGTAGATTTCTGTGCCTTAATTTAAAATGTTAAAGAGGAACTGCAGTCTGCTCACATACTTTGTAATAAAGGCATCTTTGCAATTCTGAAGCTTCCCTCCGACCACTATTATTTTATATATACTGTGATTCTGTACTTGCCAAACATGCTGCAGAAATCTCTCTCCACTAAGTCTGGCTGCAACCATTTTAAATGTGGGCAGATGAAGCTGCTGCCTGTTCCATTTTTGGATTTGCATAGACACACAGTGTTACAACTCCAGTTCAGCAGCCCTGCAGCTCCCATTGGCCCTCTTATGACTCATCCCCCCTCCCTTCCTGGCAAATTCTCACGAGAGTGAGAGAGAGCTGTGCACGATGTCATAAGCCTGGGCTAATGACCAGACAAGAAACAGGAAGTGGGTTGTATAAGGTATTTACTGGCAGAAAAAAATGTTTTACTATCCAAAGTTAAAACAATAAGGAAAGAAGATTTAATAGATGTAAAGTTGAAAAAATGACCGAAGTTCCACTTTAAGTTCCCCCTGGGTACCCAAAGCAGCAAGAAAAAAATAATCGTTGTGTTCAATATGGTTACAGTCTTATTTTAGAATTATCTTCTAGCCTTAATTATTTATGTTTCTAATATGTTTTCAACATTTTTCCCAACCCTCGTGTTATTATAACTACTACTACTACTACCAGAGCTACTTACTACTAAAATCTATCATCTCACCCTGCTCAACTCACAAAAACCCTTACAACATACATCTTTCATTTAAAAGAGAATTTTTTAACAGAGAAAATAGCATATGTATGAACATTTGTATAACAAATTTGACTTCACAGTATATAATATGAGCTGAGCTGAGCTACACGATTTGTAGGTGCATTGTAGTGAGACAAAAGTTTTAAATGAAATATTGAAGTACTGCAAACCCAATCTATTTCTTTTCTCTCATTTCTTTAAAATATATTTTTTTAACATTATGCCTGCTTTCCTGGTCCACCAGTAACAGCGAAGATTTAGCACGTGTTCCCTGCATAAAATTTTACAGCATACATCGTATAAGCCATGTATGTTTATTGGTTCATTTCCAGAAGATATGCATATGGATGTATTTTACTGCAGATCTCATCTCCCTTTTATTAATAAAAGCAGGCTGAAAAATGTGGCATAATTCAAGTGTTCTTTTATTTTTTTGTTCATTGCTCATCCACATGAATGTTAACACTATATTTCCTTTCCTTTGCTTTTTCCCTCCTGCTTAATAAATGCACCACCATGGTGCCTCTGGTTCATTAAAACAAAGATAAAAGAAAGACCCACTACACTAGATTAGGGATGTACTGATAGATCAGCCGCAGAAAACTATGGGACGAAAATAGAGTTATCAGCGTTTTCCTGGTGCTAATAATGGCATGCTGCATCCCATTGACGTCAATGCAAAATCCCATCCTATTAAACTCAATAAAAAAAAAAAAGTAAAAACAAAGATAGCATTTATTTGCTCTGCATCTGTGTCGATTTGTGCTACAAAAACCAACGTATGTGCTGGTTTGGCTTCACTGATATTGCGCATAATAGTTGATGAAACCTCTCCCTCTCTCTTTGCATCAGGTTATTACATCTAAAAACAATTATACAATTTATTTGTGCTGATGTGTACCACAAAAACAAACTTTGTTTATTCGGTTTTTAAGATATTGGACATCTAACCTTAGATTATGTAACCTAAAGCCCCACCCATTTTACACTATCTTATTACATTGCAAAAACAAACATACCATATTTATGCTGCATTGGCAGGAAAAACAAGCATATTGGCATAGTGTATTATTTTCATATAGCACTCTTATTTTGTATCAGAAAGAATGATTATGGGACTCATTTTATGCTTTTAGCCTGAGCTACCCTCTAAACCTAAAATATACCTTTGAAGTTTTTCAGAAGATCTTTTTAGAGCTAGATGTGGGCAACATATCTCCAAAAGTTCACACTTTAACTGCTTGACGATCAGCCACCATCATTATACTGAGGCAGGTTGGCTCTCCTGCACAAACTGCCGTAGGTGTACGTCGGTCTTTGCACAGGAGATAGTGGGCCGTGGGAGCATGGCCGGGGGCCTGGGGGACTCGATGTCTGCCGGCAACCCACGATTGCGGTATACTATGTAAACAAGGAGATTCCCTGTTCTGCCCCATTCTGCCAGATGACATGATCTTCTGTTCCCAGTGATCGGGAACGACTATTTCTGTCATGTCCCAGTGAGCCCATCCCCCCTACTGAGGGAACATACTTAACCCCTTGATCGCCCCCTAGTGTTAACTCCTTCCCTGCCAGTCATTTAGACATTGATCAGTGCATTTTTATAGCATTGGTCAATGTAATAATGTCACTGGTCCCCAAAAAGTGTCATTAGGATTCAGATTTGTCCACCACAATGTCACAGTCCCGTTAAAAATCGCATATCGCCACCATTACCAGTAAAAACAATTAAAAAAAAATAAAGGTCCCTAAAGCTATCCCATAGTTTGTAGATGCTATAACTTTTGCACAAACCAATCAATATACACCTATTGTGATTTTTTTAACAAAAATATGTAGAAAAATATATATAACATTTATATATATATATATATATATATATATATATATATATATATATATATATATATATATATATATATATATATATATATATATATATTGGATATGTATTGTAGCAAAAAGTTAAAAAAAGTATTTTTTTCAAAATTGTTGGTCTTTTTTTGTTTATAGCGTAAAAAATAAAAACCGCAGAGGTGATCAAATACCACCAAAAGAAAGCTCTACTTGTGTGAAAAAAAGGACATCAATTTTGTTTGGGTACAACGTCGCATGACCGTGGAATTGTCAGTCAAATCGAAGCAGTACCATATCGCAAAAAATGGCCTGGTCATTAAGGGAGCAAATCCTTCCAGTGCAAATTATGTTCCTAAAAGGCTTAAAAAAAAGTTAATACATTCTGTATTCTATGTTCTTTACAGATATACTGTATATGCATGTGTGTGTTTCAGTTTGATTTGTTAGCTGAGAAAGAGGCATTTTCTTATTTTTTTGTTAAATGTTTACATTTACATTTGATGCTGCTTTAATAATATTATATTTGTAACACTTTATAAATAATAAATGTTCATTTGTTTTGAGACTATTCCTTTTTTTAAAAAAATAAACATATTATTGTATTATTTTTATATAAAAACCTTCAAACATATCAAATACATTTGGAAAATACGTTTTACCAACTTAAAAAAAATAATTGTTAGTTACAAGTTATTATCACTTAAAACGAAGTAACTATGTAACTAAGCAATAGGGCAGCACAGTGGTGTAGTGGTTAGCACTTTCACCTAGCAGCAAAACTACCTGCCTGCAGTTTGCATTTTCTACCCTGTGCTTGCATAGGTTTCCTCCCACACTCCAAAAACATGCTGGTAGGGTAATTGGCTCCTGTGCAAATTGGCCCTAGTATGTGTATGTATGAATGGGAGTTAGATTGAAAGCTCCTTGAGGGCAGGGACTGATGTGAATGTACAATGAATATGTAAAGCGCTCCGTAAATTGATGGTGCTATATATATATATATATATATATATATATATATATATATATATATAAGTTAATGTATGTGTTCCCAACTTAAACTTTTCTATGACCTGGAAAAATTTAGTTGGCTTTACTTAAACCTATGGTCAGGGGCGGACTGACCATTAGGTCATTCGGGCGCCGACCGAGGGCCCGTGACCAGTAGGGGGCCCGTGAGAAGCTCAGAATTTGGAATCCATAGCCCCGAGTCTCTTATCGGGGGCTGCGGCTGTGTGTAAATGGAAGTGAGAGAATCGCTCACTATTCTCCAATTAAGGGGAGGAGGCTTCCGCCTTCAATCCACATCCCTCGTCTCTCATTGGCTCCAGAAAAGCTGAATTTGTGGCACCAAATCTGAGTACTGAGCAGGAGAGGAGCTATCTGGAGGAAGCATCGGAAATGTCAGCGCTGACAACTAGCGCACATAGAACACTGAGCTGAGCCGACAGAGTGAGGGAGGGGGAGAGCACCACCCCAGGAGCCTGGACATTGTCACTAGTCTGCTCATATAAGACACCCCTCGGGTCAATGGATAAAGGTGAAACTCGATATCTTCCATACTTGTGTGTGTCAGGCAGCACCTGAGCCTCCTCCCCCCTCCCCTCCCGGGGGGAGAACAGAGTAAGCAGGACAACACAGTAGCGATCATGGCTACCCATAAAGTAGTCACTGGAGCTCCCCCAAGACAAGATAACAGGACAGATGGCAGACTGCATTCTTCTACTGTGAGTCACGATTGTTCTGCCTTCCACAATGTATAAATCTGTGCTTTAAACTTGTCCTGTACCTCGGCAGGACAGATCCTGGTGAAAGTAAAATTCCTGAATATGTTAAGAATCAACTGGGACTTTTCGGGTACTACATACATCAGATGCATTTTCACAAAATAATTCTTTTTAATATATGTGTATGTAGAATATCTCTGTAGCACCTGAAAAGTCCCAGTATATTTCTAACATATTCATGAATTTGCGCAATAACAGCAAAGGATGTGGTGCCAGCCCATCTCCAGGAAAGTAAGATATAGTCCATTTTTGCAGTGTGTGTGTTTGCTGTTTTCATGCTCCAGCCAGCTGCACTGCTCTCTTCCTCTAAAACAGTGGTCACCAACCTTTTTGGCACCGGGGACCGGCGTAGTTGAAGAAAATTGTGCCAAGGCCCAGGGGGGTGTATGGGGCTATTCGCGGGCAATTTATCACGGCGATGGCAGGCGTTGGCGCTTCAATCATCCCGGCACCAACATTGATATGATGTTAGGATGATTGAAGCGCATTATTTCTATTATTACATTGTAATATATAATGAAATAGTTCAACTCACCATAACGCAGAATGTGCCAGAGTGTCGCCTGCCTTCAGATGCAGCTTGTCACTTGCCACGTCGCTTGTCACCAGATGCATTTTGTCCCTTGCCACGTCGCCTGCAACCAGATGCTATTTTGTCCCTTGCCATGTCACCTGCCACCAGATGCAATTTGTCCCTTGTCACGTCACCTACCACCAGATGCGGATTGTCACTTGCCATGTCACCTGCCACCAGATGCAATTTGTCCCTTGCCACGTCACCTGCCACCAGATGCAATTTGTCCCTTGCCACGTCACCTACCACCAGATGCGGATTGTCACTTGCCATGTCGCCTGCCTTCATATGCAGCTTGTCCCTTGCCATGTCACCTGCCACCGGATTTGGATTGTCACTTGCCACGTCCCCTGCCATCAGATGCAGCTTGTCATTTACCACGTCGCCTGCCACCAAATGTGGATTGTCACCTGCCACCACATGACGATTGTCACTGCAGTGGTGGCAGCACAGGTGTGCACATTAGTTCAGAGGCAAGCCTGGACTAGTGGGTAGTAAGGAAGAACAGCGGTAATGGGGGGGGGGGGGGGGGCGACAGAGGAGCAGTAAAGTGGGCGGGCAGTGAGAGATGATCTCATCTCTCTGTTCCCCTGCCTCACCTCCAGCATTATAGCATCCCCGCTGTGAGCGTGGAAGAGTGGCGATGCAGGCGGGCGGTTGGAGATGATCTCATCTCTCTGCTCGCTCGCCTCCGTATAGAGGCCCCGCTGTGAGCACGGAACAGCGGTGATGCGGGCGGGCGGTGAGAGATGATGTCATCTCTCTGCCTGCTCCGCCGCCGCTCATCAGAGACAGTGCAGCCTTCGCGGCCCGGCTGCAAGCAGGCCACGGCCCGATAGTGGGCCGCGGCCCAGGGGTTGATGACCCCTGCTCTAAAACTTCAGCCTCATCACATACCATAAAGTAACATTAACCCTGTATGGTATGATGAGGGGGGCTGGAGTGTCCTCTGCACATGCACCTCCGCCGCGTGGGCAAGCCCTTAAACGCTCAGTCATTTTCAAACATGCATGCGCAGTGACATAATGGCACCTGGCGGCACCATTTTTAAATGTAAGGCAGCAGTGGCACTTTGTGAGGTTTCAGGAGTGGCGCGCACCTCTTATCACAGCCTAGTAAGACCCCTCCGCAGCCTCTGACCCCTGTACCATGACCGCAGCCTCTGTACCATGACCGCAGCCTCTGACCCCTGTACCCTGTCTGCAGCCTCTGACCCCTGTACCATGTCCGCAGCCTTTGCAGTGTGTGTGTGTGTGTGTGTGTGTGTATATTATATATACTTTCTTTACTTTGTTGCTATGGGCTCTAGCCTCATAATCTAATTTCTCCATCAGTTTAGGCCAATATGTATTTTCTACATGTTGGTAAAAATCCCAATATGCTATGGGATATTTTTATAGAATTTTTTACTAGTAATGGTTAACTGTACTAATGACACTGGTAGGGAAGGGGTTAACACCAGGGGGCGATCAAAGGGTTAAATGTGTTATTGGAAGTGCTTTCTAACTGTGTGGGGGAGGTGCTTTAAATGTGGGAAGACATATCTGTGTTCCTGTTTAGCAGACACACAGGATCTCGGTCTTCCCTACTAACAGAATGGCGATCTAACTTGTTTACATCGGCAGACCACCGTTCTGCCTCTGATGGAAACAATCGTCTGGACCCAGTGGACATCAGGTCCACCAGACCCACTAATTAGCTCTCGGTGTGTCCAATCAAGGCGGCAGTAGGTCAAACAGCGCACAGACCCGCAAGTGTAGAAGTACCGTACCTGTACGTGATTCTGCTCACAGGAGACGCAGACCCACAGAAAATGTACGTGGTTATATGTGCGTTTATTATTTTCTTTACTCTTTAAACATTTATTTTGAACATACAGTAGAGAAATGCATGTAATGTAACAGTGCAATATATATGTGGGGCTTTGTGAGGGTGGGGCTTGTGCGTGGGTGGGTGGTGACAAAGGGGGCCCCATGATCCCCTATTGCCCGGGGGCCCCATGAGTTGTCAGTCCGCCCCTGCCTATGGTCTATAAACTGGAAAAATTTAGTTGGCTTTACTTAAAACTATAGTTCCAGACAAGTTAAGGTATGTATTCCTAACTCAAAACACTATGGTCTATAAACTGACAAAAACTGAGTTAGCTTTACTTAAAGCGGGAGTCCACCGGGACTCCGCGTTTTTTTAAAAGCCAGCAGCTACAAATACTGCAGCTGCTGACTTTTAAAATAGTGACACTTACCTGTCCAGAGCGCCCGCGATGTCGGCACCCGAAGCCGATCTCTAGGTCGCCTGTCGGGTCCTGCCGCCGCCATCTTGGGTATGGGAATCAGGAAATGGAGCCTTTCGGCTTCATTTCCCGGTTCCCTACTGCGCATGCGCGAATCGCGCTGCGCAATAAGGACGCTCCCTGCTGCCTCTGGGATCTGTGTGTTTCCCAGCAGGCAGCGGGGCACTTGCAGGAAGGGGCGGGCACTTGCGGAAAGGGGCGTAAGTTACGCCCCTTTCCGCAGAGAGCTATCCCGGAAGTGGGTGCAGTTACCTGGATTATCCAGGTAACTGCACCCCCCCTCCCCCCTGAAAGGTGCCGATTGTGGCACCGGAGGGGGGGAGGGTTCCGATGAGCGGAAGGTCCACTTTAGGGTGGACCTCCGCTTTAACTGCTTGCTGACGGCCTCATGCCGATATACGTTGGCAGAAGGGCTCATACAGGCAAACTAATGTACCTGTACGTGGCCCCTTAGGAGGCGGCCTGTGGCGACCCTTCGTGAGTCGGTTCGCGGGACCTGCTGACTCGATGTCCATGGGAATACCCGCGATCACCTCACCGGGAGGAAGAACGGAGAGATGCTAATGTAAAGAAGCATCTCCCTGTTCTGCCTAGTGACAGTGTCAATGATCTCTGCTCCCTGTGATCAGGAGCAGAGATCAGTGACGTGCCACACGTAGCCACGCCCCCCCGCAGTTAGAAACACTCCACAGGACACACTTAACCCCTACACTGCCCCCTAGTGGTTAACCCCTTCACTGCCAGTGTCATTTATACAGGAATCAGTACTTAAAAAGCTGATGCAAATAGTTGCCTCAATTTTTTGAAGTAGACTCAGCACAATTTTTTTTAGTGTACAAAATATGGGATAGATTTATGGCCTTTTAACTTTTTTTTATTGTTTTTGCTAGTAATGGCAGTGATCAATGATTTTTAGCAAGACTGCAACATTGCGGCGGACAAATCTGACACTAAGTGACAATTTTTGGGGACCAGTGACACCAATACCATGATCACTGCTAAAATAAAAAATACACTGTCACTGTATACATGACACTGGCAGGAAAGGGTTTAACATCAGGGGCGATCAAAGAGTTAAGTGTGCTCCTAGGGCGTGTTTTCTAACTGTGGGGGGATGCTGTGACTGGAGGAAAACAGAGATCCATGTTTCTGCTTAGCAGAAACACAGTATTCTCCATTTTCCTCCCTCACAGAACGGCACTCTGCCTTGTTTACACAGGCAGACTGCCAATCTGCCTCTTCTGTAAACGATTGGGAGGTTCCGGTGACTGACCCCCCCACTGTGTCCAATCACAGCGGGCTCTGGGGGCTCCAGAGGCACATGCGCGCGCCCCAGAGCCAAGGAGAGGATTCACGTAAAGGTATGTGATTTTGCGATTAACCTCCCTGGCGGTACGATTATTTCGGATTTTAGGTGCTAAAAGCGGTACCATTATTTTGCATGAAAATTTGGCGTTTTATATTGTAGTCCTGTAATTCTTAAGAATAACTCTCTTAAATCTGTCCAAACCAGAGTCTAGCAGACATCCCGGGTATGATAAAGTTTGAAAAATTAAATCATAAATTATAATATAATAAATAATTATAAATAATTGTACCAAATAATAATATAACAATAATAAAAATTATTCAATAATGTAATCAAATCAAAAACACTGAAATTTGCTCAGTTGCAGAATTGTCACTGTCATTACTTTTCAGTATTTGATGACGGATCTCCCCACAAATCGCTATCGCTCAATTCTGCGAGTGATTCTAATTTATTATCGCTGTTTTCTAGATGGTCTAAAATCATTTTTGATGTACAGTGACAGTTTTGGTTGCTATGGACAATCTCCAGTTTCCAGGCATAAAGAACAGTTTTTATTATATAAAACTGCATGCAGGACACTGGGCAGACCACTAGGGACAACGGGGGTGTGAAATATTTACATACAGCAATGTAATCTGTAAGATTACATTATACTGTATGTATACTGTTTGTTTCACTTTTTGAATTTGGCGCCGATCTCCGTGCCCGTGCGTCGCAACGCTCGCAGGGCACGGAGATCGGCGGTGTAATGCATCGAGCGAGACACGGCTCGCTCGTACAGCGGGGAGACAACGCTGGATCCGAAGGAGAAGGTAAGTAAACCTCCTCCTGGATCCAGCGACGCTATCCCGAGTCTGACTCGGGGATACCGCTTTTGGTATGAAAAATCCACCCCGAGTCAGACTCGGGAATACCGTCAGGGGGGTTAAGGGCTGCCCCGCCGTAGTATATGTACATGGGGTGGTCCTTAAGCAGTTAATACAAAATGGTGTCCCATTGACTGTAATGAAAATCACGTCCCATTGACTTCAATGCAAACATGCCAGCCATATTAATTAAATAATAAAAAAAGAAATAATTACCTCCAAATTTTAGGTAGGTCATTTAAATGTGGGGCTGTTTTCATGTATATGGGCCGTAGTGTATGGACATTTATGAACTGTATCTATTGTATTTATATATAATTTTAGTTTTATAGTTTTAATTTTAGTTAAATATTTATTTGTTTGAGTGCGCAGTGTTTGGTCATTGGTAACCAATTTTATTTTCCCTTTGTTGCAAACCTTGTTGCAGATTCCTACCTTTTGTTATCCTAAAGAAATCCCTGTGTGTTCCTCTGTATCCATGTGGTAAGTGAATCCTCTGTATCCATGTGGTAAGTGAATCTAATGGGAGCGGTGTCTTCATTATTAATCAGCTGCTGTACCTGCAGGGCTCTAATGAGAAAAACTGCCAGGTCTGCATCCCTTTAGATGTGATTTGCTACTGGGAGCATCTCAGTAAAAACATTTTTGTTGCAGGGGATGCCTGATATCTGACTTGTATCTTAGTGCAGACTTCTGGAAAGCCAATCACACAAGCAGGAAATTATGTTTCAGGGGGGAGTTCTGTGCAGAACACCCCCAGGTTGTCATATTACATTTACAGAAAATTACAGAACTGCAGATCAAAAAGGAAAAGTAATTTTTAATAACAGTCAATTACAATATGACTATGATGTCGCAATTGTAAATGCTAAATAGATTTTTTTTTATTTGCTATTTTCTTCCCCACGAAAGTGGAGTTACCCTTTAACTTCCTTTTAAACAAAGCATTCAGAAAATAATTTATGGAAAGAACCCCAAAACTAAGAAGCAACAAAATATGCAGCATACCTTAAGATTGTCTGGGAGCTCTGACCGTCCTGCATAGCCAGGATTCATGGTGATAAAGACAGAACATGTGGGGTTTAACTTTAATTCTGTGCCCTCAAACATCAATAAATCAGATCCTGCATTTATACCTGCAAAAAAAATAATTACAGAATAGATAGATAGATAGATAGATAGATAGATAGATAGATAGATAGATAGATAGATAGATAGATAGATAGATAGATAGATCGATCCAAATCTATTTATAATGTATCTATATAGATTCATAGATATACCAGCTGGGCACATTGATGACCAGGGGGATAAATGTGGAGATGGACGTTGATTGTTTCATTTTCAATTTTTAACAAACCTGCCTTAATGTGGATAATTGTACCAATATCTAACATAGTGTGGTTGTATGTGCCTACCAATGTGGTCATAGTACAAAAGTGGAGTAGACCCAAGTTATCACTTGTTCAAGTTCCTTGTCTTCTATATATATTTTGTACACATTTTTATATATTTTATAAATCTAGAAATATTTTTTTTTTTATGCAGACTCTATTGGAAATGGATTAACATAATAATAGACAACTTTGAAAGCTCTGAGCTCACTAATTATGGATCAATTCCTTATCCAGCCACTAGATGGTGATATAAACACAGATTTGTTTTAGAAAGTTGAATGGTGTATACATATTTGATTTTGTCATTTTTTGTTAAATTAAAATAATTTTATTTTTATTTACATACCACACTCATTTTTAATAATACATTTCTGATAAAGTATAATATGATGTAGCCTAACTAGATAGCCCATATTATCAATTGCCCTTAAGCAGAATAAAAGGTCCAGGGTGTACCAAGATGTAAGATTATATGTGAGGTGAGGCCTGGTACACCCTTTAGAAATGTACACAGAAAGAGGATATGACATCATCCCAAAGATATCCAATGCTAATAAAAACTACCACCTGGGGATATCCTTTGATAACTTCTCGTGGGAGGGAAAAAACGTGTCACTTGACCATGGATTGTGACATAATTTCCAGCCAGTGAGACACAAGTTGATGCACACTTCCAGCTTCCGGTTTTTAATACTTTACAGTGTGTTTTAACGTGTGAGTGGATATTATACAGTGCCTTGCGAAAGTATTCAGCCCCCTTGAACTTTTCAACCTTTTGCCACATTTCAGGCTTCAAACATAAAGATATAACATTTTTATTTTTTGTGAAGAATCACCAACAAGTGGGACACAGTTGTGAAGTGGAACGAAATCTATTGGATTTTTGAAACTTTTTTAACTAATAAAAAAATGAAAAGTGGGGCGTGCAAAATTATTTGGCCCCCTTGGGTTAATACTTTGTAGAGCCACCTTTTGCTGCGATTACAGCTGCAAGTCGCTTGGGGTATGTCTCTATCAGTTTTGCACATCGAGAGACTGAAATTCTTGCCCATTCTTCCTTGCAAAACAGCTCGAGCTCAGTGAGGTTGGATGGAGAGCGTTTGTGAACAGCAGTTTTCAGCTCTTTCCACAGATTCTCGATTGGATTCAGGTCTGGACTTTGACTTGGCCATTCTAACACCTGGATACGTTTATTTGTGAACCATTCCATTCCTAGATTTTGCTGTATGTTTGGGATCATTGTCTTGTTGGAAGATAAATCTCCGTCCCAGTTTCAGGTCTTTTGCAGACTCCAACAGGTTTTCATCCAGAATGGTCCTGTATTTGGCTGCATCCATCTTCCCCTCAATTTTAACCATCTTCCCTGTCCCTGCTGAAGAAAAGCAGGCCCAAACCATGATGCTGCCACCACCATGTTTGACAGTGGGGATGGTGTGTTGAGGGTGATGAGCTGTGTTGCTTTTACGCCAAACATATCGTTTTGCATTGTGGGCAAAAAGTTCGATTTTGGTTTCATCTGACCAGAGCACCTTCTGCCACATGTTTGGTGTGTCTCCCAGGTGGCTTGTGGCAAACTTTAGACGAGACTTTTTATGGATATCTTTGAGAAATGGCTTTCTTCTTGCCACTCTTCCAGAAAAGCCAGATTTGTGCAGTGTACGACTGATTGTTGTCCTATGGACAGACTCTCCCACCTCAGCTGTAGTTCTCTGCAGTTCATCCAGAGTGATCATGGGCCTCTTGGCTGCATCTCTGATCAGTCTTCTCCTTGTCTGAGCTGAAAGTTTAGAGGGACAGCCAGGTCTTGGTAGATTTGCAGTGGTCTGATACTCCTTCCATTTCAAAATGATCGCTTGCACAGTGCTCCTTGGGATGTTTAAAGCTTGGGAAATCTTTTTGTATCCAAATCTGGCTTTAAACTTCTCCACAACAGTATTACGGACCTGCCTGGTGTGTTCCTTGGTCTTCATGATGCTCTCTGCGCTTTCAACAGAACCCTGAGACTATCACAGAGCAGATGCATTTATACAGAGACTTGATTACACACAGGTGGATTCTATTTATCACCATCAGTCATTTAGGACAACATTGGATCATTCAGAGATCCTCGCTGAACTTCTGGAGTGAGTTTGCTGCACTGAAAGTAAAGGGGCCGAATAATTTTGCACGCACTACTTTTCAGTTTTTTATTTGCTAAAAAAGTTTAAAATATCCAATAGATTTCGTTCCACTTCACAATTGTGTCCCACTTGTTGGTGATTCTTCACAAAAAATTAAAATTTTATATCTTTATGTTTGAAGCCTGAAATGTGGCAAAAGGTTGAAAAGTTCAAGGGGGCCGAATACTTTCGCAAGGCACTGTATGTTTTATTGGATTAAATAAACAGAATTACGCTATCTTCCTTTTTTTCTGTCATTTATTAACATACATATGAGCGTATATTGCGGACAACTCAAGAAACAGCCAGAAGGACAACAAAGCCCAGCCATCCATACTTCACAAGCGAGAAAGACTCCTGTCATGGAAGTCCTTAGAAGCTGGTGAGTGAATGGGCACACAAGAGGGGATCATGAATCGCACTGAATTTCAGCACTTGGCATTTTATTTTGCACAATGGAAATCTGAATTTGCACTATGAAGATTGAGAAAGCTTATGAACTTTATGTGGACTTTAATGAATTGTTTTTTATAGATTTTTGGGGATTTTGTAACTTAGATCATGTTGCACAATGGTTAAGCAACGGTGATGTAGTTACCGTATATACTCGAGTATAGGCCGACCCGAATATAAGCCGAGGCCCCCAATTTACCCCCAAAAAACTGGAAAAAATTATTGACTCGTGTATAAGCCGAGGGTGAGACATGCCTGTCCATCCCTGTGTGTCCGTCCATCCCTGTGGGTCCATCCATCCCTGTGTGTGTGTCCATGCATCCGTGTGTGTGTGTGTGTGTGTGTGTCCATGCATCCGTGTGTGTGTGTGTGTGTGTGTGTGTGTGTGTGTGTGTGTGTGTGTGTGTGTGTGTGTCCGTGCAGCCTACCTGTGTCCAGCCTGCCTGTGTCCGTCCAGCCTGCGTCCCGTCCAGCCTGCGTCCCGTCCAGCCTGCGTCCCGTCCCGGCCCGGCCCGTCCCGTCCCGGCCCGGCCCGGCCCGGCCCGTCCCGTCCCGAGCCGAGCCTCCGTCCTTCAGCTCTTCGTCGGCGGCCATTCTAGGATTCAAAAGCCGCGCCTCCGTCGGTGATAGGCGGAACACTCAATTTCCCACTGACTGCTGTTCCGCCTATCGGATGTCCGTGATAGGCGGAACACTCAATTTCCCAGCAGCCTGTGTTCCGCCTATCACGGGCATCGTCTCATCCTCGTCCGTAGTACGAGGATGAGACGATGCCCGTGATAGGCGGAACACAGGCTGCTGGGAAATTCAGTGTTCCGCCTATCACAGGCGAAGGCGGAGCCGGAGGCGCGGCTTTTAAATTATAGAATGGCCGCTGTCTGTCTGCTCGACACACTGATCAAGCGGGCAGACAGCGATGACTCGAGTATAAGCCGAGGGGGGCACTTTCAGCCTCAAAAAAGAGGCTGAAAATCTCGGCTTATACTCGAGTATATACGGTATATGTTTATTACACACTGAGTTTTGTTATTGGGTAGCGCTCTTACACTGATCTTCATTATATAGATTCAAAGATAGATATATAGATAGATAAATAAATATATACAGTAGATAGATAAATAGATACCTCTTTGGATCGTGAGGATTTGCTGTGCAACAACAGAGAGTACCTCTAAATCAATTCTATTGAACTCATCAAAGCAAGCCCAGGCTCCACAGGAAAGTAAACCCTTGGGAATAAATATTGAAAATGTTAGTTTTAGCTTTATCTAAAAATTTGTTTTTGCAGTGCTGCATTAAAAGCTGAATTCCGGGAATGCTTATTTTTGCACAGTTATAGCACAATGTAAGTATACATAATTCATACCTAGCCAATCCCCTTGGAAGCTGGAGATCACTTAAGTAGACCCCGCTATTACAGTGATCACTGCTAGCTTTGGAGTCCAGTGCCGAGTGGCTGCTCATTTGCTTAGTGAACTCAGGGGCTTGCTTACCCTTGCATTTTATCAATGAATCCAAAGCATTCCATGATGGGACGAACTAGATAACTTCATAGTGCTTTGTACCAGAAACATAATTTTAGTGCCCTTACAAAAAGGGAAAATTCACAGAATAAAATGTGCAAAACTGGGGGGCAGGAAACACAGTTTGGTATTTTTACCTTGGTGACAAGGGAACTTGTACCAGCATTGGGCACTATTATTTTGGATAGTTTTTGGATATAAGATAATAAACTCTATGTCTCCAATTACATAGTTAGAACCCATTATTCATTTAGTAAATAGTTATTCATACTGGTTAGGTGATTAAATGTTACAGCACTTCTGTAAAAATGTACCTTGAAGAACTTTCCTAAAGCAAGGTAATCCAAACCATCAGAACAGTTGAAAACAACACACTGCTTTGCCACTGCTTTTGCCAAGTCCTTGGTTGTTTCAGTTTTTCCTGTACCAGCAGGTCCCTCAGGAGCTCCACCCAAGTGAAGGTTAAGGGCACCAAACAAAGTTCTGTTATTGAGATAAAAACTTTTAAGCTACTATTCATCCATATTATTCAAACAATTGCATTATTGTACCATGAAATACTCTACCTTATAGAAATTATGACATAAAAATGTGAATGATGATTTAGAAAACAGGAGTTTGAATGTACAAATGTTTTCCATTGTTTTATAAATACATTTTCTTAAATGTATATACTATGATTTAAGCTTATATTGTCTATACAGGCAAATCTTTTTTATCCACTTATTGCAGTCCTATAAAACAATTAATATGACACAGCATAAGAAAGCCCTGACAACCAGTATAGTAAGTATATTTAATTTTACATAAAAGCTGCTCTTGACATCACTAAAAGCTATAGTTTAGTCATATTCATTATATTACAGACAACACAAATCCTATGTCCTGGAATGTGGATGGTGACTTCAGATGTCACATCCTTATACACTATAATACCACACAATTTAGGGTTTGAGGCTGTCAAAAGCTTATTGGATAGAGATTCTAGACACTCACAAAGTCAGGTGTTGTTTTTGATGAATTTATTGGAGTACGCCACCTCCCACAATTTGGTTTGACAATACATTTTGTAGACAGGACATGGGAGTGGCTATGGGGGTTATGTACGCCCTAGCTTTGCAGACCTTTTTTATGGCCAGGTGAAAGAAGGATGTCATCTATGCCCACGATATATCACAGTTAGTTCTGTGGGTAAGGTATATTGATGAGATCCTCCTCCTATGGGATGGCGAGTACCATTAATTGCAGGAGTTCATATATTCCCTTAATGTTAATCAAAGAGGTATACATTTAAACTATGAGATGAGCCAGTTTGAAATCAATGTTTTGGATCTTAAAATTTTGATCAGGGGAGACAAACTGGTTACATCTACATTTTTTAAATGTATATACAGAAATTAATTTATTCCTGTAGACAGGTGTCACTATGGTTCTTGATTAAAATCAGTCCCAAAGAGCCAGTATATGAGACTTAAAAGGAATTGCTCTGACCAGTGAGTTTTTGGTGCAGGCCGATGTTTTAACCAAAAGATTTCTAGAAAAGGTATACTCGAGGGAGTCCCTTTTTTAAACATTAGAAACGATTAAGGATATGAATAGAGATGAGCTACTTGTAGAGAGAGACCCACATGTGGATGAGGCCTTCTCCACTGGTGTCCCCTTCGTGACTACCTACTCTCTACAACATAAAAGTACTAAACAATAAATTTATAGGCATTGGCACATTGTCAACAATGATGGGGTTCTGAAGAACGTATTGCCTGAAAAACTTTGAATAGTATTTTCTTCCTTGAGAAATCGAGTAACCCCAAATATTTTTAATCAACCTACAGAAAAACTAAGTTTTTGTTAATCAGTAAACAGGGTTCTATCATTGCAGAAGATGTAGGTATGTTCTTTGAGTGCATGCCCTCATAGACGGACTACCACCTTCATTTCTACTAGCACACAGAGACAATATGTGATAAAACCATTTATCACTTGTGCTACAGCAGGGGTGTTTTATATGTTGCAGTGCCCTTGTGGCCTACAAAATGCAGGTCGGACTAAACGTCCCCTTCAGGTTCGCCTTAACGAACACATCACCAATATTAAGATGGGCTTCAAGAACCATTCAGTATCCAAGCATTATCTATTTGCACACAATAATGACCCTTCCAAGACCATTTTTCTCAGTATAGATATGTTTAGTCCCCACTGGAGGGGTAGTTCGCTAGTGACGGAAATATCTAAACTTGAAATGGCTTGGATTCATAGGCTCAAAACTTATGCCCCATATTGGGTGAATATTAATACTGATGTGAATGCTTTTATTAATAACTCATGAAAAGCCTGAATGTAAACTCGTTCTGAGACACCAGTATATGGGATAATATGAATGGGCCATTTTTCTTTATATTATTTATTTATTGTTTTTAATAATCATTAACTAATTCACTTATATTTTCACTAATATAGTTTTTGAAATTATTTATTTAGTATATTTCGATTTTTACACTGGTATTAATTTAGTCTTAGTTTAGTATCATGAATTTAATTAGTAAATATGATTAATTTGAATCATTTTATTAACCCCCCTGACGGTCTTCCCGAGTCTGGCTCGGGGTGGAATTTTTATACCAAAAGCGGTAACCCCGAGCCAGACTCGGGACTGCATCGCTGGATCCAGGAGGAGGTTTACTTACCTTCTCCCTCGGATCCCGCATTGTCTCCCCGCTGTGCGAGCGAGCCGTGTCTCACTCGATCTATCACATCGCCGATCTCCGTTCCCTGCGAGCGTTGCGACGCACGGGGACGGAGATCGGCGCCAAATTCAAAAAGTGAAAAACACAGTATACATACAGTATAATGTAATCTTACAGATTACATTGCTGTTTGTAATTATTTCACATCCCCTTTGTCCCTAGTGGTCTGCCCAGTGTCCTGCATGCAGTTTTATATTATAAAAACTGTTCTTTATGCCTGGAAACTGGAGATTGTCCATAGCAACCAAAACTGTCCCTTTACATCAAAAATTATTTCAGACCAGCTAGAAAACAGCGATAATAAATTGGAATCACTCGCAGAATTGAGCGGTAGCGATTTGTGGGGAGATCCGTCATCAAATACTGAAAAGTAATGACAGCAGGGGCGGACTGACAACTCATGGGGCCCCTGGGCAATAGGAGATTATGGGGCCCCCAGGCAATCAGAGATTATGGGGCCACACAGTATACACAAACACACCCACACACAGTATACAATCACAGTATACACAGACATGTTTCTATTGGCTGAGAAGGTACTGGAGAGGTGGGGCAGCCCTGATGGGGCCCCTGGTGGCATGGGGCCCTCGGGCAGTGCCCGAGTGGCCCAATGGCCAGTCCGCCCCTGAATGACAGTGACAATTCTGCAACTCAGCATATTTCAGTGTTTTTGATTTGATTACATTATTGAATAATTTTTATTATTGTTATATTATTATTTGGTACAATTATTTATAATTATTTATTATATTATAATTTATGATTTCATTTTTCAAACTTTATTATACCCGGGATGTCTGCTAGACTCTGGTTTGGACAGATTTAAGAGAGTTATTCCTAAGAATTACAGGACTACAATATAAAACACCAAATTTTCATGCAAAATAATGGTACCGCTTTTAGCACCTAAAATCCGAAATAATCGTACCGCCAGGGAGGTTAAACTAATTAATATTCTAGATTAAGTAGAAACATAATTTATTTATTTGCTATGGTCATTTACTATTTTGAAATATTTTAATATATTCAATCTTATATCACGTTTTGTATTCTTCAAATCTATATTTGGAGATTAGCATTGAACATTATTATTAATATATATTATTATTTTTGGTCACGTAATTAGCATACATTTGGTAGAATTACTATGTTACTTAATTTGGGGTATGGGGTCTCTATCATATAGGCCTGAAGGTAGTCGATTATGGATGGTTTCTATAATTTGACTCCCTGTGTGGTGCAAAATATTTGGGGTTTATTTATTTTTAACAACCATACTGATGGGTACTTCATCAAACACTTTCTCTCTTTTTTATAATTTATTTGTAAAAAGGTTTTTATATATTTGGGGTTTTTATTTTTCCCATTATTGTGAAGTCGTTTGGTTTAATTTCTCTTCGTCTTTGCAAATATGTAATATGGTGGTTTAATTTCTCTTCGTCTTTGCAAATATGTAATATGGCGCTTTGAGCCATGCCCTCGTGACTCAGAACGAGGCTTGGCTTTCTATATAAGGTGGTGAGTGATTACGCTGCCTGTTCCCCATTGACAACTTCACGTATGACAAAACGCATCTGGAGGAGGGTACATACTGACGTTACCACGCGATCTTACTAGGAAGACGGGCTCCGTTTTGTCTTTTGCTGGCCGGCATTACTTTTAACATATTTTAATATTCCTCTTACGGATGTAAGTGTATTAACTTTTTTCTATTAAACACTATAGATTGTATTACGCTATGGTCAGTCTTTTTCTTTTTGGGTCACTTGGCTAAATGATTACGGACTCCACAGACGGTGAGAGGGAGAGACTGCAGCCATCCAGCCTGCTTAAACCTATTTGATTGTCATCTGCAAGCTAAAGGCCGTGGCTGCGTTATAGCCATCTGGCCTTTATGCTTGCCATCTGGTAAGCAGGTTTTTGTTACGGTGGTTGGGCACTCTCCTTTTTGTGTGAAATCACTGTGGTGCCAATAAGAAGAAAAAGTGAATTTTAATAAGGACTTTTTATATGCCTAACTTGAATGATTGGGATTGTCCTGGCAAGTAACACATTTCTTTTTAAAAAGTGACCAGGTAGTGTCAAATCTCCTCATTGGGTTTCTTAAAAAATATGTGTGCTTTGCAAAAGAAGTAAGCCTATTGAGGTCAAAACCCATTCAGAAAAGGAGGAGGATATGGAAAAGTTCACCTAAGGACAATTTGTCTGCGGGTCTGCGGGCCACAATGAGAGCACACTAGACAGTATTCAACATAGGGGGAGTGTAAAAAGAAGAACCAAGATAGCCCAATAGGCATGTAAGTGGTGCAACAGAAATATTTACATCCAAGAGCCCATTAAGTGTACAAGCCACCTCCTCCAAGTATCTCTGGAGTTTGGGGCACCGTCACAGAAGATGTATAAGAGTACCTGGATTACCACATCTGACACAGGCTAGATCAGATCTCAGACCTATGGAAGGCAAAAATTTGAGGGTTCTATATACCCTGTTGAAAACAAAGATCTGGGTCAATCTATGTGATGGAGAGAAAGAGGCAAGAGGGAGGAGCCAATATCCTGGTCCCACCCCACCTTGGGACAGATAGAAAACCTCAATTAAAATCTAATAGCACCGTATACTGTATGTTACAGAAATAAGTCCCTTAGTTGACCTCGCTTGTACTATTCTATTTACAGCAGGGGTGGGAGAAAAGGACACTTCAATTGGTGAAAATTAAGCACGTAGTGCGTAACACAACTGAAGGAACTGATAGAACCACCTTGACTGTAGGGAATCCTCTGTCCCCAGCTGCTCGTAGGTTTTAAGAGAGCCATTCTCATATAGTTGAACTAAGGTGGTTACTCCAGCTCTCTCCCATCTCTGAAAGCCACAGAAGAATAGAAAGCTCAGGGAACCTATCATTTCATCAGATGGGAGTGTATCTAGTAGGGCAACAAATCCCATAATTTATATATTAACCCCAGGGTGGGCATAGCAATAAGTGAAACACACACCACTGCCTCCTATCCTGTGGAAAATATATCCTCGGGTTGGGTACTGCTAATCCCCCAGCATCCTTGGGGTATTGTAATACCTCCAGTTTTATTCGAGAGACTTTCGTTCGCCACATTAAGTGCCTGAATATTCTATTAATCTTGATAAAAATCCGCAGGGAATTTTATAAGAAATACAGAAGCTGAGGCATCCATATCATCTTGAGTAGGTTAATATGACCTACTAAAGATAGGGCTAACTTATTCCAAGTTTTACTTTGTATTTGGAATCTGGAAAGTAGTGGAGCTATATTATAAGAGATGAATGCCTGGGGAGAAGCAGACAATTATACCCTATTATACTTTATATTATATTATACTTTATGGAGGACACTACCTTAAGGTGGGACAGTGTAGATGGTAAAGAATCATGCAAGGGGCCTAATGGCAAAAGCATAGATTTCTCCCAATTTAAGCCCTGAAAACCTGCTGAATTCATTAACATATTTCATTACTGCCAGAAGAGATGAGTGGATATTAGGAACAGAAGGACGTAGTCCACATATACCATGTCACCTCTAGCCAGACCAATAACCTCCACAGAGGTCCACAGGAGGCAGGCCAGAGGCACTATAGCAAGGGAAAAAAGCACAGGAGACAATGGGCACCCCTGCTCGGTGCCCCAACAAAGTCTGAAAGAGGGTACAACAAGCAAACCCATTGCCAAAAGATAGAACCAAGGCCAAATTTTTCAACGGCCAACACATATGGCCACTCAACACTATCAAAGGCCTTAATGGCGTCTAAAACCAAAAAAGCATGATCTGGGCGGTCCGAAACCAGAACTTGCATATTTAAATAGGTGTGCCTGATGTTGACTGCCATTGACATATTAGGCATAAATCCAGCCTGGTCAGATTGAATAATATGTGTGATGACCTTATTTAATCTATTAGCATGTACTTTGGCCAGTATTCTAATATCTGTGGGTAATAGAGAAATAGGTCTATAGGACTCAGAGTATAAAGGATCTTTACCTATCTTAGGTATTACTACTATAGTGACCTTGCCTATAGAGTTGGGAGCCAAACCATTGAAAATGACTCATTAAATGTATTAAGAAGGGCTGGGAGCAATTCTTCACTTTATTTTTCGTAGATCTCTACAGTGCCTTGAAAAAGTATCCAGACCTCTTTAAATTTTCCACATTTTGTCATGTTACAACCAAAAATGTACATGTATTTTATTTGGATTTTATGTGATAGATCACCACAAAGTGACACATAATTTGGAAGTGGAAGGAAAATGATAAATGGTTTTCAAAATTTTTTACAAATTAATATCTGAAAAATGTGTCGTGAATTTGTATTCAGACCCTCTCATACTTTGTAGAACCACCTTTTGCTGCAATTACAGGAGCAAGTCTTATGTGTATGTCTCCATCAGCTTTGCACATCTAGATTGAAATGTTTGCCCATTCTGCATCATCTTACCAGGAAAGTTCAGGCTGACAGTTACGGTTTCTCACAGGGAATATCTGAGACTCCTGTCTGCTGCTTGGGTACTATACCTGTTGACCAACTCCACGAGCATCTATCAAACACCTAGATTCCGAACATCCATACTACTTTGTGCCTTGCGCACCTGTCACCATATCAAGGGATGTTTTGGATGGCTCGCAAAGGAAGCTCTCTTGTCCCTTCGGCCTCCAACCAGGTACAGCAGTTCATTCAGTAGGTTATACACGAGCTATTCCTTCATTAAGCATGTCTCCATAAAGCAATAGCAATCTGAATGTCTCAAAGTGCTCACACAGTCTAAATCATACAGTGCATGGGATTATAGTAGGATGATATTAAGACAGGCTCCTATACTTATGCTAGTTCTATGCAAAATATTTTCAAATTATCTTTTATTAAACACTTTATTGGATTCTACTTTTTTTTTATATCTGTCCTGTATTTCAGCAATATTTAACTAAATGTTTTAGTCTCCAGTATAATTTTTGGCAATTCTTTGTAACATTATTATGTGTATTATTCCAATAAATAAAGGCAAATGGTCATTTACTTTACCTGTAACATCTATCTGTCAAAGGAGTTATAACCAATCTAGGGGTATTGCCAAGATATTCGTATCCATACTGTAAACCAGCATTTATCATTTTTGTCTGAAGGTGACCTTCCTATAGATTAAAAAAAAAATCATAATAATAAACATTTGTTTTATTGCATCTGTTATGCTTGGGCATAATAATAACAATGACGACCACCAACACGTCAGTAAACATGCACAAGTCAGAAATACTATTTGTCTTGTATTTTAAACAAAACATTATTTATATGACTTAGGTGAAGACCAGAACACATGTTTTTTGTTTTTAGTTTGCTTCAGATTTGCATACATTGTGCTTCTGGTTTGCATAGGGAGCCCCTAGAATTCGTATAATATGCATCTTTTAAAAACTGTAGAGGAAAATGTATACTTTTCTTTTCTGTTTTGTTCTGTTTGGTCCCTATTTAAACTGCAGGAAAATCACAACCGTTGAAATTGACCCTGAAACCCTGCCTGGCCCATTTAATCTTTTTTCCTGATTCAACATACTGCTAGGTAGGGTCAGAAGACCAAAAGTCCATGGATGTCTTATCAATGGCTCAGGCTGCTGTTGGTGGTATAATGGTGTGTGGAATGTTTTTTTTTTTAACACAAACAGGCTGGAATAATCAATATAGTCATTCAAAAAGACTTTCATAATAAATACTGAACTTATATTGTACAAATAAAAAAATAGTGACAAGATGATCACAATTTAAAATTAAGGGCCAGTTCACACCAGAAACCCATGCTCTGTGCATTTTCCCACACTGTGTTCAAAACGCATTGTAGCTGTGATCTGCAGCAGGTGTCAATATTACGTTAATGACACCCCAAACGCAGGTTGCAAATGCAGTGCATTTGAACACACCAGAGCATATGGTACAGAAGTGCCATGCAATGCGATTGTAGTGAATTTCCAAGATTACTGCTAGCACTACAATTCGTGTGGTGCAATTTCAGTCTATTCAAAATGAATGGACTAAAATTGCATCACACCGACCTGCATGTGAATCATACAGGAACACAGCGCAAACCTGGGCAATTCCTGGTGTGAGACAGTTCTTACACCAACAATTTGTCCCGTCTGTTATCATGTTTGCCAATATTGGATGTAGAATATTTTCTAGACAATTTTTTGAAATGAAAACGTATATAGTTATATAGGTGAGGAAGAAAAAAGTCCATCAAGTCTAACGTGTGTGATTATATGTCAGTATTACCTTGTATATCCCTGTATGTTGTGGTCAATTAGGTGCTTATTTAATAGTTTCTTGAAACTATCGATGCTCTCTGCTGAGACCACCTCCTGTTGAAGGGAATTCCACATCCTTGCCGCTCTTACAGTAAAGAAGTAAAGAACTCTCTACATAGTTTAAGGTTAAACCTCTTTTCTTATAATTTTAATGAGTGGCCACGCATCTTGTTAAACTCGCTTCCGCAAAAAAGTTTTATCCCTATTGTGGGGTCACCAGTACGGGATTTGTAAATTGCAATCATATCTCCTCTCAAGCGTCTCTTCTCCAGAGAGAATAAGTTCAGTGCTCGCAACCTTTCCTCAAAGCTAATATCCTCCAGACCCTTTATTAGCTTTGTTGCCCTTCTTTGTATTCTCTCCATTTCCAGTACATCCTTCCTGAGGACTGGTGCCCAGAACTGGACAGCAGACTCTAGGTTCTGCCAGACCAGAGTCTTGTAGAGCGGGAGAATTATCGTTTTTTTTCTCCGGAATGAATCCCCTTTTTTAATGCATGCCAATATTCTGTTTGCTTTATTAGCAGCAGCGTGGCATTGCATGCCATTGCTGAGCCTATCATCTACTAAGACCCCCAGGTCCTTTTCCATTCTAGATTCCCCCAGACGTTCTCCCCCAGTGTATAGATTGCATTCATATTTTTGACACCCAAATGCATTATTTTACATTTTTCTACATTGAACCTCATTTACCATGTAGCTGCCCAACCCATTCATTTGTTCAGATCTACCTGCAAGGTTTGCCTAATTGCCTTGCTTAGCTTAGTATCGTCCACAAATACAGAGATCGAACTGTTTACCCCATCCTCCAGGTAATTTAAGAACAAATTAAACAGGATTGGTCCCAGCACAGAACCCTGGGGGACCCCACTACCCACCCCTGACCATTCCGAGTACTCCCCATTTATCACCACCCTCTGAACTCACCCTTGTAGCCAGTTTTCAATCCATGTACTCACCCTATGGTCCATGCCAATGTACCTTATTTTGTACAGTAAACATTTATGGAGAACTGGGTCAAATGCTTTTGCAAAATCCAGATACCCCACCTCTATGGGCCTTCCTTTATCTAGATGGCAACTCATCTCCTCATAGAAGGTTAATAGATTGGTTTAGCAAGAACAATTCTTCATGAATCTGTGCTGATTACTGCTAATGATACTGCTGATGAAAGTTCTCATTACTAAAATCTTGTATATGGTCCCTTATCATCCCCTCCAAGAGTTTACATACTATTGATGTTAGGCTAACTGGTCTGAAATTCCCAGGAATTTATTTTGGGCCCTTTTTAAATATTGGTGCTACATTGGCTTTTCTCCAATCAGCTGGGACCATTCCAGTCAGTAGACTGTCAGTAAAAATTAGGAACAATGGTCTGGCAATTACTTGACTGAGTTCCCTAAATACTCTCAGGTGCAAGCCATCTGGTCCTGGTGATTTATTAATGTTAAGTTTCCCAAGTCTAATTTTAATTCTGTCCTCTGTTAACCATAGAGGTGCTTCCAGTGATGTGTCATGAGGATAAACACTGCAGTTTTGGTTACTGAATCCCCTTGATTCCCTTGTGAAGACTGAGGAGAAGAATAAATTCAATACCTTCTGCCATCTTCCCATTCCCACCCCATGTAACCAGATATCCTTCCTCATTCTTTAAGGGGCCAATATGATCTGTCCTCCCTTTTTTACTGTTTACATACTTAAATAATTTCTTGTTTTTTTTTTTTTTGGTCTCCTTCGCCATGTGTCTTTCATGTTCTATCTTAGCCGTACTTATTGCACCCTTACATTTCTTGTTGTTCTTTATAAAGTCTGAATGCTGATGATGATCCCTCAACCTTGTATTTTTTTGAAGGCCTTCTCCTTTGCTTTTATATGCATTTTTACATTGGCGTTAAGCCATCCAGGACTTTTGTTCGCTCTTTTAAATCATTGTTGAAAATCCCCTTAAAATACCAACCTCGCACAGGAAGGAAAAGACAAGAAGACTAAAGAAAAAAAAAATGCAGAGCGGGCTTCACCAAAATGGCGGCGAGAATCACAATGCACCGCCAGCTGCTGGACCTCTAGAGCCTTCCTACTCGGCTCGAGCAGAAGCGCAGGCACAGAAGAACCTATCATTACAGGTGAGCAAACATCAACCATGCCCTGGAGGTTAACCTCTTATATACCTCCACAAGCCCAGTGAAATCTAGACCTTACATAGATTCTGGTAAGCCAGATGTATCTTCGCCTCTTATGGATGTGGCAGACTCCTTTCCTTCACAGCACCCTCCTGCCACTCTCCCAGACCCCACTGCACAGTTTTCAACTACAAGCCAGCCCATCTAAGATGTGTCACTATGAAGGACATGCCCATGTTGCTGAGGCCCTCTATACAAGCATACAGTGGGGGGAATGCACCTCATCCTGTCAGCGTGAGCCAGGTCACTATTGTGTCCTCTGTCTACAATTTTAGTACACCAAAATTATTTTAGTACACATTTGGTTCAGAATATGTTTTTTCTTGTTTTTCTCCTCTAAAACCCAGGTGTGTCTTATGGTCAGGTGCGTCTTATGGAATAAAAAATACGGTGCTCATAAAGAGTCTTCATAGACTGTCCTAACTAACACAGTACACATTCCATGGCTAACACAGTACACAGAGGTCTGGAAAGCACCACAAACAGTGCCCAGGTCACCTCTGGCATGGAGTAAGACTCCACGACATCTTCCAGTGGGCCTCCTACAACCCATACCCAATGGAGAGAGGCCCTGGACCCACCTGTCTATGGATTTCATTGTGGAGTTACCCAACTCCCAGGGCAACACGGCAACACAGTTATCCTTATAGTGGTTGACCTGTTCTCAAAAATGTCTCATTGTATTCTACTTAAGAAGTTGCCCACTTCTAAGGAACTAGCTTCAATTTTTGCTCGGGAGATCTTTCGCTTACATGGGCTACCGGAGGTGATTGTCTCGGACAGGGGTAGTTAGTTTGTGTCCCGGTTCTGGCGAGCCTTTTGTGCAGTCCTTAGTTATTGCCCTAGTTATTACGCTTGCCTGACCACTTATTACTGCGCATTTTTCAATTTTTCAATATTTGTCCATATTGAATTTTTTATTCTGTTTGTATCCATTTTTAAATTCTGGATTTTTAAGAAGCTGCAAGACGATCAGATTTACACTATGTGGAAGTTTCTCTCCCTTTTCTTTTATTCTACATTTTAAAAACTACCCCTGTAATTTGGAGAGTCCTGGTATGTGTATGGTGGAATATCCATCTGATCCATCAGAGGAGAAAACTGCTATTTACAAACTCCAAACCGGAAGCCTGCCTGCCATGTCTGTTACACCTTTGAAATGAGCTAAGTCTGTGGTTTACAGCTGATGGACATAGGAAGATATCCCCTTCACTGGAACTCGTTAACCAGACTTTGGTTTATGCCTAACTGATTCACCGCTGCTGGCGAGTGGATCCATCATCTAGGGTTAGAGTACCCCATCCCCCTGTTCCTTTCTGAAGGTGGAGGCACTTCCCTTGGTGTTATTACAAACGGATTGATGTGCACATATTGCATAGAAGATAGCAGGAAAGATTGGCCGGTTGTTGCTTGTTGGCAGATTACAGCACCCAAAGATCTATAGACTTTATTCACTAATAAGATGTTTTTTCTTGTGCTGTTTTAGTTTGGTATTGCCGTTTTTTGCTATATGCGGATATATATGTAGTTATTATTGATTGTTATTATCATTCACCATTGCACTTTGCACTTTATTCAATTGTAATTGTGTCTCACAGTGATTTTATTATACACTATGTGAACTTTACTCCTTGTCTCTAATATAAGTTAGTGCAGCTTTAATCACTGCGAATGGATATTCCGCAGTGAGATTAAATAGCTGTTTGGGATACTATTTATAAAGATACACCTTGGATTAACATGTTAGAGTCCCCGTATAAACTTGCTGACTTATATGTCACTCTTTTGTGATACTTTTCATTACACCTTTTGATGCGATTTTTTTAATTGCATCTTTTATATGTTAAGGTTTATCATTACACAGTGATTTGTTATCACCTTCACAATGTACACATTTCTCAGGACTTATATCTAAGATGTGGTACACTGTATAACACACTATTAGCACTATACATTTCCTCTTTACACTACTTTTACAATAAGTCTTATTGTTGTGTTGGCTGCTCATTTATTGTAGGTTGGTGCAGTATTTACACCCATAGTCACCTATCATCAGCACTTTATGTCAGAGGATTGTCACCAGCACTAGCACTTTGTTATTTTATGCTGACACTGCTAATATACAGCCACTTACCTACCTTGCACCTTATATGGACACTACTTATCTTTTTTGCTTTCGCCTATAAGAACATTTGAAGCATATACCTATATGGTGGAAACTTTTTTGTATGCTTTATATACCATTTGGGATTTTACGTATTCCTTCAGGATTTATTGCAATTGTAGTGCACCTTCTTTTGAGCACTGTTTATTTACTTCATTTGTACACCATATGGATAATATTTCCTATCACTGTTCTATGAAGAATCATTTGAGTGTTTGATATACTTTTATTGTTTTATCTGAAGAAATCGCAGGGCATGCAATACGTTTTTATACTACCTAGGATTGTATATATTTTGACCTTTGAACATTGCCTCTTGTTACCATATCTTTTATTGAGCACCTTTGCACTTTATTACGTGCAGTATTTAGGTTCATAGCGCAGCACTACCTTTACTTTATATGTTTTTAAACAGAGCCACACTACTTTCTTTGTCTTGTACCCCATGAAACATTAGCCCATTGATAATAAACATGCAGGTTCTGCTCATTTATATTCTATTACTTGGACACATTATGTTTTTTGCAAGTGTTAACATTATTAATTACCCAAAAAATGCCATCTCAATAAAAATATTTCCTAACATACCTCCCAATAGTATCTTAGCTGGCTTAACCACTCAAAATCATTTTCATCGTTAACTTGCTTTTTCACAAGAGCTGCAAGGACATCTCTTGCATGCACATCTAGAACCACAAGTGCTCCAAGTGTCACTCTGTTCTGCTTTGATAATGTCCCACGAACCAAGGTAACAATATCATCAATTTGTTTATTATTTTGTTCCAGGTAATCTTCAAGTGCCTATTTTTGTAAGAAAGAAAATGAAAAAACCTTTAAGGATAGTCAAACAATATTCCTGTTTTGGTAATATATTGTCATGTGTAGGTACATAGATGGATTTTGCCTTTTTAACTACCTTATTGTACAACAAAGAGGCCTAAAGTATGAAAAAGTATATAAGAAAACGTGCAATGCTTTTTCTCCAAAGACATACTTTCATGTGCAACAATGAATGGGTCAGCATACAACATTCAATTTAAACTGTACTTTATTTAAATTCTCCAACTCACATAATTTCCTCAACTCTATATTTAGTGCATATGTTTACTAGATACTGCCTACTATTTACTGCGATCCATAAGGTGCAGCCTTTTATACCATACAAATTGCATTTCTAGCCAAGGTCATTTTTACAGTATGCTCTATGCTTAGAGTATGGATCCTTAAACAATATGTTAATACAATAGAGATGGACATAAAGATATCAATATGCAAATGATCCCTTCATTACATGCTACAACAGCTGTATCATTGTATTAAATTGTTTTTATTTCCAATGTTTGCTAATTATTTTCTGTGGCAAATAGCCATTGCAATAAATATAGAGTTTGTGGCGGAAAAAAAATGAATAACAGACACACAGACATACCGTTTGTCCTTTTCTAATAGATATTTGCACTTCCTGAGTCCAGAAGCACTGGGAAACACACAGAACAGTCTGTCCTGGCCATTCCCTTACCCAGTCTATACGAGTAGTTTTGGGGTAGGCATCAATTGCTTCACCGATAACCTTTTAAAACATTAAATTAAATTTCAATGTGTTTAGATGTTAGTTTTTTATTCAAAATACTTCAATTACAGTAAACACGTGAAGAATTAAACTTGATGGTTCAAGTAAATCTGCTCATATACTGTAGCTCTACCAGTCCAGCTGGGAAGAGTTGTCCAGAAAAGTTGAAAAAGGCAACAATGCTTACAGAAAACGAGGTAGAGTGGCATCAACATTATTTTTACTTTAGTGTAAATGCTTTGTATGACAATAAAGCGTTGTATATTGGTGGTAGTGAGTATACAACAGGGTGCATCAACACATAGTTTGTGAGTTTGGATCTGAATTTACATGAAAATAAACTATGCTTAAAATTGTAGTGTTGTAAAAATATATACAGTATATAGATATCTTACATAACTTTCCAATAGCTGCCATATACTATGCATATACTATGCTCTTATTATGCAGGTACAGGCAAAGGGCTTATCAAATATAAGGAAATATTGTATTAGATAGTTGGGCGTTAGTCCATATAAAAATTAACTACTGTATTTTTCGCTCCATAAGATGCACCTGATCATAAGATGCACCTAGGTTTTAGAGGAGAAAAAAATTGAATGAATTGCAGCCTGACCAGTGCCAAAGAAATGGAGCCTGACCAGTGCCATAAACGCAGACTGACCAGTGGCACAAACACAGCCTTACCTGATGTTATCCCATCTGCCTGACAGAAGACAGAGCAGCCAGAGCGGCAGAATGCTCTGTTTTCTGTTTCAGGAGCAGTATCAGCCCAGCCAGGAGATCGACCGGCGCACATGGGGGCTTGGATGTTTGTCCCCCGCCTGCCTCTCTTCCAGTGGCGGTGGAGGGGCAGAGGGGCAGTGGTGGCGGCGGTGGCGGGGGCAGTGCATGTCGTATATTCGAAACCATAAGACACAGAGACATTTCTGCTCATATTTCTGGGGGATAAAAGTGTGTCTTATGGTTCGAAAAATACGGTAAATAGTATAGAATAGAATAGATGACCTTTATTGTTATTAAAAATAATATATAATGAAAGTTTGATGCCACTCTCACATAGAGCACAATGCCTTACACACATATAAAGAATGCACTCAATAAAATAAACAAATAAGCATCCCAAAAATAATAAATCTACATAATTAAACATCCACAATACTTTAAAAACCAGCATTAAAATGTAATGCACTTCCATCTATCACTATTGCACAAAACCAGCGATTACAAACTAGATTTATTATTCATATTAATTGCATTTATTGCCCTAAAAACACTCTAGTTCAATCTGTTCACACCTTAATATTACGAAAAGGCCTACCCGATGGCATCAATTCAAACAAATGAAGACCTGAATGAAAAAAAAATCTTTAAAATACTCTCTGTTCTATCAGCCAAAGAGGGAAGTTTACAGCCTATACTTTTCTGTGCCATATTATTGACTTTCTGGAGGGCAATCTTATCAGTTGTTGAGCAACTAGTGTACCCCCCCCCCCCCCAAATACAGTATACAAGTACACTCTAAATAGATAAACAAATAAAAGTTCACCAATTGTCTAATTCCTAAGCTACTTCTCCTGAGTACTCTCTAGAAATATAATCATTGCTGTGATTTTTTTAAAAACCACACTCATCAGAGACTCAGCTGTCTAGGACTCTCCCGCCTGATTGGCTAAGACACAATGCGGGCTGTCAATCAAAGTCAGTGTACCAATAAGGAGAGAGAGAGAGGGTGGGGCCGAGCAGCAGCTCTGTGTCTGAATAGCTGCTTGCTATGGGGGGGGGGGGGGGGCGCTCGGCAGGAGGGCGGGGCCAGGGACCTCACAACGGTGAGGGACCCAAGAAGGGGAAAATCTGGGCTGTTCTGTGCAAAACCACTGCAAAGAGCAGGTAAATAAAACATGTTTGTTATTTTTAAACCAATAAAAAACAAGACTTTAGTATCGCTTTATATAAGGTCTACTACTGTAGTATAGTCAGCAACTTTCATATAATATAACTATCATATAAACCAAAAAAACATAAATTCTATTTATTTCAGTAAAAGCTATTCTTTTCTTTTTTTTACTAAAAGATGCATCCCATAGGGAAAAATATACAAACATTTCTTACTGATTGCGAATACAATCACAAGATAGCAGTGCCAAGCACACATCCTATTCGTATAAGGTTTTGTCAAGTTTTTACTTCTGCTTGAGTATTCATTAGTGGTATTTCCCATACTTCCTGTACTGGTGACCACTGACATCGGAAGGGGAAGTTAGTAGATTTTTCCCAAAACACCATGTTTCTGCTAAAGTTAGCCCTTTAAATCCACCTGGTTTTTACCATACACTATACATTTGAAACTGAAACCTGCTACGGGAAAGTATTATAATATGTTATTAATTATAGCAGCTGAGTACATAGGGGTTGATTTCGTAAAGGGAAATAGGCTGTTCACTTTGCAAGAGTAGTTGTGTTTTGTAAGGGAATTTGCCCTAGAGTTTAGAGAATGCGGTGAAATTTCACTTTACAAAGAATATCCAATCACGTGAAAAGAAAATTAAAGAAACTGTGTATTTGCTTGCACATGATTGAATGATGGAATTAAGCAGAGCTTCACTTCATTCACTAAGCTATGGGGCAAATTAAAAAGCCTTTACTGTTAGCTCTATTATTTATTTTATATACTTTTAATAAATCCACCAGATAGTTTTTGAACATCTTTTTTCCACATCTGACAGAAAATCAGTATTTATGGTATCTTATCTGTAGATGAAGGATAAAGCAGTACATACCTTATGGACAGACTGAATCATTGCAGTTTCCAGTTCAACTAACCATTTTTCCACCTGACCTCTGGCTTTGGATGTTGAAATCGTATTTATCAGTTGTACCACCTCACCTTCACTGCTTTTCATGTGCGTAATGTCCAGCACATCTGTAAACTCCACTGTCGCTATTCCTTCAAAGCATTTCTTTAAGTGGGGTTGTACCCTGAAAATTAAATAAATAAAAACAGTGTAATATACTGTGTGTAATATATATATAAATATATAAAATATCATCACCATTTTGGAGAAGCTAGTGGAAACTGTATATGCAAAGGTTTAATGCCTTTTTTTAATAGACCAGTGGCACTCATTTAACCACTAGACCATCCCATTCTACTGTGGCTCTCTCCCACAAATCACCGTAGCTGTAGGCCCCCCTTTAAACAGCTAGAGCAGAGGCATGCACAAGCGCCCTCTGCATGGCGGGGGGGAGCCGATGCGTGTGGCCAAGGGTGCAATGACCGCCGGCCACGAGAGACAAAACCAAGATTTGTGGGTGTAAACCACATACCTTTAAAAAAGCCTTCTGGGAGACTGATGTGGGCCCCTTGGATGATAATGAATGAGAGGACGCCCTTCTAGCTCATAAGTGGATTTCACTGAAGGTCCCTGGCAAGCTTACTCAGACACATATACTACATAGGGTCTACTTAACCTCAATCCACATCCCAAAAAAAAAAATTTGTCCACAACATCATGTTCTGTGTCCTAAGTGTCAGCAGTTTCCAGGGGCCGTCTATCACCTAATATATATGTGCAGGGACACTAAAAACCAGTAATAGAATTTCTCCATAACCAAAAAGATTAGAATTGGCAGGATTAAACCCTAAGGTTTGCCTGTTACATATCAACCTAGAAAGCTAGATCAAAAAATGCTCAAACACAAACCATGTGCCTGGAATAATCCTGTATTCCAGAAAGTAAAGATGATCACATTACCATGAACCTGTACCCTAAATTATCCAAAACCAACCATGAGCTTACTAAGGCTTTAAGAAATGATAGCTCCAAATACTGTACTAAATTTAAATGTAGAAAAAAACTAGAAATTACCATGTTTCTGCATTTCAAAGAAGCCTGGCTGTATTTCTTTTTATTCTTATGACAGGGAAGTTTATATATATTATAACCTACCTGGTTGGGTCCTTTGTCTCTGATAAAATTTCAAGGAGCTCATCATTAGACAAGAAGAAGAATCTTGGAAAGAATAAACGTTTTTTTTCTAGGTAGTCATTAAGTCCTTTCAAAATTAGCTCCAATAATTCGTTAGACTTCTTGAACTTTTCCAACATTTTTTCAATCATCACAACAGAAAGAACATGTTTGTCCTGAATATCAAATGAGAAAAAAGTATTATAATGGACACTATACATAATTATTACCCATACAAGTGCTATATATCCCCAGTTCTAGGCATATTTACTGTTCCAAATGAACAAAAACTTGTCTTGATAAGCGAATGCATGTGTACTGCATTTAAAGTCAAGAAACCAGAAGCAAATTGATTCTGCTTTTGTGTGATGGTAGAGGTACTGATGTTTTTAAATTACTTAAAGTGTGGACACAAAGACGAGAGGAATTGTATATTGTAATATGGGTTCCTCAAAACTCTATCATCAGAAAAACATTTAAAATAATAGCACTCTGCAAAAAAGATTTTTAATACTTATCATTCTGGTGGTTGATGACTCCCATTTCCCTCCCTTGCATGGAAATGGTGGCCCCAACACATTGAAATGGTTCCTCTTAATAGGACTTATACACGGCAACCAAAGTATACCACAAATTGGTTATATAAAATATAAACTTTATTGTTCACAATATTAAAAGAAGACCCCCGTGAGGTTTCAACATTATTGAAACAATTATTGAACAATTGTTATAATAATGTTGAAACCTCATGGGGGACTTCTCGGCAGAGGTACAGAGGTGCAGGGCCAAATTCTTTGATGTGAAACGCAAACTCTATAGTTGTCATATGCCATGCTGTATCCGACTAAACTGCAGGTGACCGTGAGAGGACAGGCACAATTTTTTGAATCGACCAAAAATGCCTCCAACTGGCTGGACCGCAATGAGCAAGCACTGAAATGGGGACAAGAAAGGAAGGAGGATTGATGTCAGATCCCAGGCACTTTGCTGAAATCCAAGTTGTGACCCATCTTCACTGCTTACTACTATGGAGAGGGACATCTCCATACTTGATTTACAGATAATCTCAGGCTGGGGGACATAATAATTCAGCAGATCAATATGAGAGCTTCAGAAATCGTATTGTGGATTTACAATATAAAAGATATGAGAAACACTCAGGACATTGCATATCCAGATGGAATTTTGGACTGCCATTGACACACCAGCTTACAGTGACTTACCTTATTGAATGGCAGGGATTCCTATAGTGTTCTGGAATGTGAAGGGGCTGCACTCACCTCTTAAAAGAACCATGATACATATGTGCCTTAAAAAATTTCACCCAGGGGTGTTGTTTTCAGAAAATGCATTTGACTGAGGTGACAATGAGATGAGTACAGTACAACTGGGTGAGAAGAGTATACCACTCCACTCACACCTCTTATTCCAGGGGGGTGAGTGTTTTGATTCATGGCTCCTTGGAATTCCATGAGCTCAACAGTAAAATTCACCCAGAAGGGAAATTTGTGTTTATTCATTGTTGGTTAGGTGCTTTGATGTGTATCCTTGCCTGTGTATACATTCCTCCCCCATTCACGGCAGTGGTACTTCGGCTCCTGATTTCCTATGTGGATGATAGGCCGGATGTTACACTGCTTGTCATTGGGAACTTTAATTGTTGTCTTGACCTTATGTTGGATAAACACCCAGCCCCTGGAACCTCATTCCTCTCCAGGGGTATCCTCATTGGCGAGGGGTGAGCTGTGTGAATATCTGGCGCCATCACAACCCTAGTGTCAAGCAATTTACCTGCTTTTCCAAATCTCATGGTAGCCTGTCCAGAATTGACCTGGGGGTGGGTAGCTTGTGCATGCTCCCGTATATGTCTAAATTGGAATACAGACCCCGTAGTGTATCTGACCACTCCCCATTGATAGTACATAAAATGGTTTCACGACGCACTTCACTCCATAAAGCATCATGGAAATTCAATGCATTTTGGTTGAAACTGTTCCAATTTCTTAATAAAATAGAGGGGAGCATACGTGTGTTTTTCTCATATCAGGATCCAGAGGTTCCATGCATACAGCAATGAGAGGCATTTAAAGCTTTCTTGCGAGGTGTGTTGATAGCAGAATTGAACAAAGTCAAACAAGCCTCATCAGCCCTTAAGACTGAGGTGGAATCTAGAATGCAGGCACTAGAACACAGTACATAGTAAACCCTTCTGACTCAGCTAGGGAGGTATGGCAGGCTGATCAGCTTATGAGCATGTGCTCTCTTCCTCGGCTGAGAAGAAGAGGTTTTTTTGCTAAACAGGAAAAGGGGAAAAAAGGAAGGGGAAAAAACTGGACAAATGCTGGCAAGAATAGCAAACTCACACCAGAGGTCCCCAGATATAGGAGCAATAAAGTTCCGGGCTGGCCCCCTAGTCAGTTCGCCTGAGCTAATTATGCAGGAGTTGGCGGGATTCTATGAGGATCTATACTGTACTGGCAGTGCTTATGTGCAGGAAGACCTGGACCAATACCTTCATCAATTGGCATTCCCTAAACTAACCAGAGGGAAGGGTTGGATACCCCACTTACAGTGGAGGAACTTCAGGAGGCAGTAGGTTTATTTCCCAACTGTAAGGCACTGGGAGAGGATGGGATTCCTATGGAAATATTGAAAGAATACTCCACTGTCTTGCTACCACGTTTGCTTTGGGTGTTTAATGCAGCACTGAAGGATGGAGTCCTTCCACCATCCAAGGCAAAAGCAAACATCACATTACTCTTTAAACCGGGTAAGGATCTGGTAGGCCTGGGATCCTATCGACCAATCTTGTTGCTTCAAATCGACGTTAAGATCCTGGCAAAGGTGTTGGCAATGTGGCTGAATAAAGTTATTACCTCCCTTATGCATGGTGATCAGGCAGGGTTTATGCCCAATAAATCCACAGCCATCAATTTAAGAAGATTATTCCTGAATCTGCAGTCTGCTGCAGACAATGTAGGGAGCAGGGCTCTGCTGTCACTAGATGCCACAAAGGCATTCGATAGCATAGACTGGAATTACCTGAGAGCTGTGCTAGGGCAATTTGGGTTTGACCCTCTCTACATATCGTGGGTGCATCTACTGTACAGTCGGCTGGGGTCTGCTATTAGAGCCTTTGGCCATAGAGATCAGGGCTAACCCACGTATTACAGTATTTTGTTATGGCGCCCTACAGGAAAAAGTAATGTTATACGCTGATGACACCTTACTGATGTTGGGGGATGCTAACACTTCTCTGCGGGAGGCCATGACAGCTTTAACAAAATTTGGTACCTTTTCTGGCTTACATATCAATTGGTCAAAATCTGCTTTACTACTGGTGGAATCAGGATGTCACAAAATCAGTGGCCTCTTCCTGTCCAAAACCCATTACAGCATCCTTCAAGTACCTAGGGATCCAAGTTACCTCCAACCCACGGGATTTTAGCCATCTAAACATCTGACCCTTACTTCATAGGTTTAGGGAAAGGGTCAAAACATGGAACAACCTCTGCATATCGGTGGAGGGCAAAGTGAACCTGATAAAAATGATTCTCATGCCTCAACTACTTTATTGTTTTCACAATGCCCCGGTCATCGTTCCTTTAAAAATCTTTAGAATAGTGAACTCTATCTTCTGTACTTTGATCTGGAAGGATAGACCACCCAGGATCAAATTAGAATACCTCCAAAGACCAAAAGATGAGGGCAGGTTGGCATTACCAAATCCATGGTTGTATTACTTGGCTGCACAGCTGCAACACCTTATTGGAAGTTTCAGGACATATAGGGAGCCCACTTCTGAGCTGGCTAGTTCATCCCAGGCAATCATGCTGTACACTATAGGTAGAAGTCCCAACCCGATGGTACTGGAAGCTCTAGCTTTTGCCAAGCTGTATAAGAAGTACCCAACGTACAATCTCATTCAAAAGGTGTGGAACAAGTGCAAATAAATTCAGCAAGCTGATGGGTACACTGAGTATAGCCCCATTTGGCTTAACGACACCTACACTGAACTGGCCAAGCTGCAGGCGGGGGCCAGGTGGAAATCCTATGGGATTACACACCTCATGCACATATTTCGTAATGGAGTACTCTGGCCTACCGTAGCATTGCAGGCGGAATACAAACTTTCAATGCATTTCTATTCTATTTCTATTACTCACAGCTCCAGCATGTAGTTAAGGCACAGAGTAGATCATCAGAGTGGCATCTCTCACCAATCCCAGTGTTTAGCCTCATCGGAGATGCTGCATCCTCAAAGGAATTTATTTCTCAATGTTATGCCTTACTTTTACAATCTTTTCTGGGACAGAATCCCCTGAAGGTGAGGGAGAGGTTGGAGAGAGATGTAGGCCAGATGGATGGGGAGCAATGGGAAGAGATATTCCAAGCGGTAAGCATCTGTTCACTGAACATAGCTCAACGACTTACTCAACTGTATATCATACTAAGGGTATATTACACACCGCATAGACTACAGATGATGAATTTGCAAGATGAAGCCACTTGAACCAGGTGTAAACACGTCCACAGCAGCCTTATTCACCTCTTATGGCGCTGTCCCAAACTGCATACTTATTGGGCAGGAGTGGTGAATACTGTCAATTCAGTATTTAAAGTAACTTTACCTTTGGAGCCAAGAGCTTGTCTACTGGGAGTACTGGAAGAATATGAATGGGTGATGTGCACCAGGGAGGCCATTCATAGAGTACTTTTCCAGGCCAGTAAACTGATCATGATGCATTGGAAGTCAGATAATCCCCCAACAGTAAGGGATTGGATTCATAATATCGGGGAACTGTTGCATATGGAGAAAATTATCTACCAGCATAGGGGAAGTACACGGAAATATGAGAGTTTATGGGCTCCGTGGCTGGATACACTGGGGCTTGTCCCGGTGGACCTGGTCATGGACAGACTTTTGGGACTAAATGTGGGGTAAGGAACAGCACAAACAAAAAAGACAAAGAGATTCTATGTTGTGGGAGCTCAGAGTTCAATGTGACCTGTTTGTGTTCTGTACATGCTTGGATCTGTATCCTAATGTACCACTGTAAATGGCTTTATACCAATCTTCATTTAATAAACTTTTTTTGTTGGATGAAAAAAATAGAAAGGAGAAACCACGTGCTAGCAGAACCACAAGTAACACATCTGCATTGCTGCTAAAACTATGGCACAGATTAGTTCTTAATCAAGGAGTGAGAGGCCAACCATCCTTTAAGCAAGATAGAAAGTCTGTCCTTTCATAATGCTGGGAGACAAACACTAGACCAGACCCAGTCATTTTCGCACCTGTCACCACTATTTTTTATGCTTTATTTTCAAGTTTAGGAGTTAACATTTTTGTCATTTTTTTCTCTTGCAACATCTTCCCTGGTTAAAGTGGCAAAGTTCTGCTTTTCTGGACCCCCCGCCCACTCCTCTTTAGCTTTTGGGGGGGGGGGGGGGAGGCTGGGTACCTGTTTTTTTGTTTTTTTATATAATCCCCATTTTATTTTGTCAGAAGAAAAACATAATGCAACACAACAGTTACATGTAATGAAAAGGGGGATGACTTTAGGGGGGGCTCCGGGTGACATGCAGTACAAAGGTCTCAAAAAACAAATAGTAAGTACGCCTCATATGACATCATCAAGTTGTTCCCCCATTTTGGGGGGGTTCGTAATTCAGGGACCTTTATTGCTATACAAAGTTATGCTCTATTTGTGCAATATAGCCCTTCACCTGTTACAACTCGCATGACCCGATGTGGCAGGTGGGAGAGGGGGAGGGGGAAAGAATGGGCACATCAGAGGTTAATTGCTTAGTGTAGCGGTAGTAGGTTTGGGTCATCAACCAGTATCAGGATCTTGAGTTAGCAGTTTGCTCTCGACCTATTCAATCACCTATGGCCTGTTGGGCTGCTTTTGTCTGGGTGGCTACAGACATTGTCTGAGTTTTAGAAGATGTATAGTGTATCCATGTGGCCCAAATAGCATTGGGTACCTGGTTTTCACCCAATAAGGCTATTTTTTATCTATGGGGGTAGGTGGTGCAATGAATGTGAGTGATAAAATGTGAGCTGGTTTGATGCATACTGTTCAGGCAACATTTTTCTCTCAAACCATGTTAAAAAAAAACAAGCACTTGAATGGTCTGTCAGGATAAACTGCTCTAATTACCCCAAGATGAAAGGTACAATCTAAAAAAAAAAAAAAGAAATTAAGGAAAAGACTATTTAATAGAAAAAAGTAGCTAAGGTGTTGATAATTGAAGAGGTAGCTACTGTATTTGCTGGCGTATAAGACTACCTTTTACACTTAAACAAAATGCCCAAAAATTGGGGGTCGTCTTATACGCCAGGTATACAGGTATACAATGCTGCCCGATGGATGTCAGCCCCCAAATGTCTGCTAATATTGTATGTGGCTTCAGCAACAAACAGTATACGTCGTTGAGCCAATCCCGGCGAGCGATGTATTCCATTAATGAATACAGAGCCTGCTTGGATTGGAGTAACAACCACTGCCAATCCGAGCAGGCTACATAGAGTAGCCTGCTCGGATTGGCTTTGAGAGAGAGAGCGAGAGAGAGAGGCAAGGGCTGATGATGCTACAGCCTCTGCCAATCCAAGCAGGTAAATCCATTCACTGATCTCCTACTACTATACATCCTGCTATTTGCCTTTGAGGTCTCAGGCACCCAAGAAGGACAGGTAAATCTGAGACATATGACAGGGGGGTTATTAAATGCATTTTGGTGGACAATTCCCATAGAATGTAACCCAAAAGTGGTATAGGTTTGGTTAGTGAAAAATTCTACTTTCCAGAGTTGTGGCATTCAATAGATCTCTGTTTGTGTTATTATTGTTTGATTTACTTTATGACATAACACAGCATGGCGGATGAGTAGTTGGCATTCTTGCTTTGTATTTTTTAATCGTTCTAATGTTTTTTTAAAATGGTATTGCCTCAGAAGGGGGGTAGTCTTATACCACGAGTATTGCCCAAAACCAATGTTTTCACTTGAAAAATAGGGGGTCGTCTTATACGCCCAGTCGTCTTATACGCCGGCAAATACGGTATCTGTCGTTACGGACATAAGTGTTTTTTTGGGTGTACAGATTTGTGCACGCAGGCACATGTAAAAATGAACTTCATCACTGCAATTCAAAAAATAAATGCACAGTTTGTTAAAGCAGATGTAAAGCCAACCACTGAAATCTCATATAATGCTGCGTACACACGTAGCCGACTATCCGACGGACTTAGTCTGGCGGACTTCCCGCCGGACTATCCGTCCGACTTTCCGAACGGGCTACTTGCCCACACACGGTGATGTCCCTATATAAGTCGCCGCGCGCCCGGTCCCCGTCATTGTGAGCGGAGGGAGCGACGAGGCAACATCTGAAGAGAAGAACAGAAGAACAGAAGGCGGCGAAGACATCGGCGACAGAAGACTGGGCCACCACCTGTAAAAGAGCTATAAGAAGGAGCGGTGGCCCGGCAGAAGAACCGAAGAGGGGGACAAGACCCCCGAAGTCGGAAGAAGAGGGCGGAGGCGAGGAAGAAAGCCGGGCTCCTCCGCTAGCAAAAGAGCGAGCAGAAGATAGCGGAGGAGTCCGACGAGAAGACCCCCGAAGACGGAAGACCCCCGGAGCTGTGCAATAAACTATGTGTACCCTGTGTTGTGTTTTTTTTTTTAACTTTTTTTCACAGGTGAATGGGTAGGGGTACATTGTACCCCATACTCATTCACATAGGGTGGGGGGCCGGTATCCGGGGCCCCCTTATTAAAGGGGGCTCCCGGATTCCGATAAGCCCCCCGCCCGCAGACCCGGACAACCAACGGCCAGGGTTGTCGGGAAGAGGCCCTTGTCCTCATCAACATGGGGACAAGGTGCTTTGGGGTGGGGCCCCCCCTTCCCCAAGGTGCCCCCATGTTGAGGGCACGCGGCCTGTTACGGCTCAGGAGGGGGGGCGCTCGCTCGTCCCCCCTTTCCTGGCCAGCTGGGTAGCATACTCGAACAAGGGTCTGATGTGGACCTGGGGGGACCCCCATGCCAATTTTTTTCGGCGTTGGGGTTCCCCTTTAAGTCTATACCAGGTGGTGGGGTCAGCGACGTCTCCTTCGCGGGCCCCGCCTACCTGGAGACCCGCTCAAAGTGAGCAGACTTTTCTCCGGGCGGGAAAAGTCCGTTCATTTCAAAAGTACGGCGGACTGGCATACGCACGGCCGGATTGTCTGCCGAAATGCAAGTCCGGTGGGAAGATTGGAGTGCAAAACTACTTTCTAAGTCCACCGTACTTTCGGGTCAAAAAAGTCCGCCGGAGGCTACACATGGGGGGATTGTCCGGCGGACTTCAGTTTGTCAGACTTTTCCACCCGATTGTTTGATTGTGTGTACGCGGCATAAGTTTTAACAGTTAACAGATACTGATATAAATGTTCCTGTTCTGGCACTTTGTGTTATTGGGTGACAGTGCTCTGCCCCTGTGTCTCCTACAATCGTCTGACTGTAAATCATCCTCTGTGTGCCTTAACAAATCAGAGATTCTTTTAAAGTCTCCCAAAAGTATTGTGATCATTGCCTAAAGAATTTGGGCCAGCTATAGAAACTGTCTTTATAATACATTCCTGACTTGATTGATATCAACAACTTATGTTGCTCCTGAAGAATTTCCTTTAACATGGATTTAGGTTTCTTTTTGTTGATGTCTCTGACAGTAGGGCCTTGTTCACACTTGCGGTTGAGGGAAGGGGGGATGTGGTGCTTTAAGACATGCAAGTGAGCTGTCCTTTTATTCTTTGCACTTCTGTGTCTTAATAACTTAACTCAAATTATTTTTGGAAACAAAAAGGGACACATACAGAGTTGCTGAGGAATGGGCTTGCAATGTAAACAAGTAAAATTTTAAATAACCATAATCCTGGGAAGTCAAACAGTGTAATGATTAGCCGACTGAAATCCTGGATCATTCACAGCTAAAACAAGAAAAGCTCAGAGCTCAAGTCCTGCGGGAACGCATTGCAATGGACTTCCTGTACTTTTTCCACAACAGGAACTCTCAGTTCCCATTAGCAGCCGTGTCCTGCATATGCCTGCAGCTCCTCCGAGAGAGAGCAACCAGCCACAGACACCACACCAGACAGAGCCACACTTACTGCTGGTAAGGATCCAGCCTGTGCCCACTGCCCAGTCAGTGCCAGACAGTCCCGGGTCCGCCGCCGACTACTCCCACAGCCGCTGTAGCACATTGCCAGCAGTAAAGCTCAACTCTGAGCTGCCAGACTTCATCAGTTCAACTTCTCCTCTCCTGAGCTGAGCCTCCGAGTCCTCCCGCCCACGAGGTCCGCCCTGAGTTTGCCGCCCATCAGAGTCATTGACAAATTCTAGGTTAGTGTGTTACACACACTTTGTTAGTTACAGTGAGCATGCTGCTGCTGTGTCCCCCACTCCCCCTCCGTTCTGCTGCTGTGTCCCACACTCCCCCTCCATTCTGCTGCTGTCCCCCACTCCCCCTCCGTTCTGCTGCTGTGTCCCCCACTCCCCCTCCGTTCTGCTGCTGTCCTCCACTCCCCCTTCGTTCTGCTGCTGTCCCACTTCAGTTTTCCTCTGTGTCCCCCTCCCTTCTGCTACTGACACCCTCCATTCTGCTGCTGTCCCCCTCCGTTCTGCTGCTGTCCTCCTCTAGGTTTTCTCCATGTCACCCTCCATTCTGCTATCCCCCTCCGTTCTGCTGTCCCCCTCCGTTCTGCTGCTGTTCCCCTCTGTTCTGCTGCTGTCCCACTCCGTTCTGCTGCTGTCCCACTCTGTTCTGCTGCTTTCCCACTCTGTTCTTCTGCTGTCCCACTCCGGAGTGGGACAGCAGCAGAACGGAGTGGGACAGCAGAAGAACAGAGTGGGAAAGCAGCAGAACAGAGTGGGACAGCAGCAGAACGGAGTGGGACAGCAGCAGAACGTTCTGCTGCTGTCCCACTCTTTTCTGCTGCTGTCCCCCTCCGTTCTGCTGCTGTCCCCCTCCGATCTGCTGCTGTCCCCCTCCAGATTTTCTCCATGTCACCCTCCGTTCTGCTATCCCCCTCTGTTCTGCTGTCCCCCTCCATTCTTGTGGTGATTATTCTGTTAGTTTGACAAGTTAACTTATTTTGTTTTTGTAAACTGGCACTTTACAATAAATGTTGCACTGTATTTTCTGTGAAATATATATGCATATGAGTGTATCATTTTTTTTTTTTGATGGGGGGTGGATCTTGGGTGGGAGTTCCCACACTTTTTTCCCCAGGACTTGACCCCTGGAAAAGCTTATCAAGTTTTTGATATGTGCCATTTGTCTAGTCATTCAAAAGTGCAAGAAAAGCATCAGTCACCTGGAGTGAGGGGGATATTAACCTCCACCAAAATGTAGGAGTGTGATCGTTTCAAATTGTCTGTAATTACATAGAAAGAGGTGGAATCTATTATGTAAGAAAATGAGCATTGACTCATTTATTTTGGACCTTTGTGTAGATGAAGAAGGCAACACCCACTTAAATTGAAAAAGGACATACATGATTTTTTTTTGTGATAAGATGATGGGGGTAGATCTAACAGTAAAATGACAACAGAGTGAATACCAAAACATTCACAAAGAGTAAGGCCACGTACACACGGGCGGACTGTATGGCCTACTTAGTCCGTCGAAACACATTTCAGCGGACAGTCCGCTCGTGTGTGGGCTTCAGCGGACTTTTTCAGCGTGCAGTCTAGCGTACTTCGATTTTTCGAAATTCTGTCCGTCATACTTTGGTTTCAGCGAACAATCCGCTCGTGAGTAGGCTAGTTCGACGGACTAAGAATGGCGCATGCTCAGAAAGGATTTACACGGCGGAAGGGTGCATTGCTGTGTATTGGACTTCCTATTTCTAGTCCCGTCGTACGTGCTGTACACGTCATCGCGCAAGCTTTCGACGGACTGTTTGTGCATCCGTGTGTGGTCAAGTCCGTTCATTCAAAAGTATGACGGACTGTCCGTCGGATTGTATGATGGACTAAGTAGGCCATACAGTCCGCCCGTGTGTACGCGGCCTAAGTTAGTTTGTTGATCAGCGAGACGATGATCATGAGGATCTGTTTATCTTAACCAGCAATAATAGATGAAAAATAATAGAGAAACAGTTAAAGGGAGAGAGGGAAAATAAGGGAATTCAGGGTAGGGGAGATGAGTATCTCTGATCCTGAGTACAGTTAATCATGTTCAAGGGCCAAAGCTCACATGCCTCGCAGATCCATCAGATGGTGGTCAAAGTCAAGTGATAGTATTGTATAGTAAGAGACCCATGAAACTAGGACATTGTATCACTAAGTTTTTCAGTTAGCTTCTCAATCTGGCTACTGTTACCTATTTTCCACTTCTGCTAATTAAAGAGAGTCAGACAGCCAGGCTTTAACTACTCATTACTTGGTTTCTATAGGGATATGCGTCATTAATCTTAATTGGTATTTTGAATGCTTCTCCTAGCTTTGCAGGGGTAATGGTACCAAACAAGGTGGCCAACATGTCATAGGCTTAAGTACCAGCAATAAAACACTTTAATTGGTCTCCAAGGCTGATATGTTTTTGGAGCAAGACTTTGTGGTGTCCCAGATCTGGGTCTATTGTTTTGGTTCAAGAATGATGTTAAGATCTGTTGCCTGCTTATGTATATAGTCATGTTGAGGCAGTGTCAATCTCAGGGAGGAAGGGTCATCTGGACACTAATGTTCAAACGGTTTCACGGTTATTCCATCAGGGTACAGATCCGAGATGTGACAAAATGTTTTAATTTCAGATAATGAAACCATTCTGCATTGGGTACTTTATATTCAGTGTCTAAAAAAATTTAACGCAATCCAGCATCACAAGTTTGTGAAAGCAAGTAAGATCTAGTTAAATCCTATGCCTAAAACTGTGTCAGGGCTGGTCAGCCCTTCCTTCTCTGAGCTGGCCGCTCAGCTGTCAGTTAATTGCCAGCTCTCATCTCTCTCCACAGTTTACCAGCTGTTGTGGATCTGCTCGTCAGTCCCACCTACTTAAAAATCTGCAGCTCACTTCATTCTTGCCTTTGCCTTGGTCACATCACTAGAAACCATCTCCTGCGTTCCTGTTTAAAGACTGGCTTGCTGTTCCTCTACTTGGATCCCTGACTTCTGACCTGGCTGATTATACAATCTGATTACTGAACTCTGGCTTGGCTGATTACCCAATCTGGCTACTGAACTCTGGCTTGGCTGACTACCCAACCTGGTTACTGGACTTTGGCTATGCTTTGCCTATGCTTACTCTATTTAACTTTTTATTTTTATTAATAAACAAGTGTGATTTCACTGTACTTCTGTCTCAATCTGATTCATGGTTTCTGACAAACTGCTTGGATTCAAACCTAGTTGAAATGAAAAACTCCTGGCAAAAGACAAAGTCCCACACTTTCAGTGAATGTATCACAATGGAATTTTGCATGAAAGCCCTGTCTCATGATAGGAGCCATAATAGGTTGTCAAGAGTATGAAGTCTCAAACTACGATTCAAGACATACACATATGGGAGATTTAGTGGTAGAATGATATTTGGGGAGAGATGTTATTTCGGAGGCTTAGTAATACTTCTGCATATGGGGAAACCCCAGCCAACCTTGGGGGTCCTCTATAAAAGAGATTATGCCTACAATTCTAGGTCCATGACAGTGCCAGATAAGTCCCACATCCTGGCATTGCAGGTTCTGAAGTATATACAATGGAATCTTTTTTGGAAAGACCTTGAATAGGTACAGTAATTTTGGCAAATAGGTCATCTTGATTTCCGCAAAGCAGCCTAACCAGAATAAGGATGCAAGCAGCCTTTTAGGTTTCTGAAAGAGGAGTGGGCAGTTGGTTTCATATAGTACATCATAAGAAGAGGTGAGGGGAACTCCCTAAAAGGAAAGGCACCAAGTTTCCCACTGGTAGGGGAAATGGTCTTGCAGGGAGTGAACCAAGCCAGAACTTGCAGAAGAGAGATGTTGAAGATTTTGGATTGAGCACAGTTGATATAAAGACCAGAGATTTTACCAAATTGGGTCAGGAGAGCTGTTAGATTGGGAAGGGTGATGATGGGACCTGCCCGATTGTTTAAATACCGTGGTCTCAACTTATGATGGTGTCTAGCAACAATGGGACAAGTGATATCCAGGTGTTCTACTATAAGTTGTGCTAGGGACTCTATTGCAAGAGCAAAGAGTAGAGGAGCTAGTGAGCAACCTTGCCTCTTGCCTCTGAAAATGGGGATCTGATGTTTCTATTGGTCATCTAGTTCACCCAGAATCAATCCCCAAAGTATACTTTTTGGCAATTGATCATGTACATTTTAAGGGGGTGACCTTAATAAGTGCCTCCTCCAATGGGAATTGAGATGAATATTTCATTTACAGGCCACCTCAACATCTGGCCTAAATGAGGCATTCAATTTTAAATCCTTTCTCCTGGGCTTTGTTTCAGGGGGTTGTGAATTAAATTTATAGCCCCCTCTTGTCTCAAACCCTGAATGTACTATCCTTAGTCATATTTCTATTTCCCTATTCCATAGAGACTAAGGCCGCGTACACACGTGGCGGACTGTCTGGCCAACTAAGTCCGTCAGACAATCCGACAGACAGTCCGTCATACTTTCGAATGAACGGACTTGCCCACACACGGCACTTTTTGAGCGGACTAATACAGCGGACTAAGTCCGCCATACAATCCGCCCTACTTTTGAAATGAACGGACTCGCCCCCACACACGGAGGAAAGTCCGCTCATTTCGAGCGCGTCTCCAGGTAGGCGGGGCCCGCGAAGCAGACGTCGCTGACCCTGCCGCCTGGAATGGACTTAAAGGGGAACCCAACGCCGAAAAAAATCGGCGTGGGGGTCCCCCCAAGTCCACAACAGACCCTTGTCCGAGCACGCTACCCGGCCGGCCAGGAAAGGGGGGCGAGCGAGCGCCCCCCCTCCTGAGCCATACCAGGCAGCGTGCCCTCAACATGGGGGGGTGCCTTGGGGAAGGGGGGCCACGCGGCCCCCCCACCCCAAAGCACCTTGTCCCCATGTTGATGAGGACAAGGGCCTCTTCCCGACAACCCTGGCCGTTGGTTGTCGGGGTCTGCGGGCGGGGGGCTTATCGGAATCCGGGAGCCCCCTTTAATAAGGGGGCCCCGGATACCGGCCCCCCACCCTATGTGAATGAGTATGGGGTACAATGTACCCCTACCCATTCACCTGTAAAATAAAAGTGCCAAAAAAAAACACAACACACGAGATAAAATATTTTATTGCACAGCTCCGGGGGTCTTCCGTCTTCGGGGGTCTTCTCGCCGGACTCCTCCGCTATCTTCTTGTAGCTCTTTTGCTAGCGGAGGAGTCCGGCTTTCTTCCTCGCCGCCGGCCTCTTCTCCCGACTTCGGGGGTCTTGTCCCCCTCTTCGGTTCTTCTCCCGGGCCACCGCGCCTTCTTATAGCTCTTTTACAGGCGGTGGCCTGGTCTACTGTCGCCGCCGTCGCCTTCCGTTCTTCTTCTTCTTCTTCTTCTTCTCCAGGAGATGTTGCCTCGACGATCTCTCCGGCCGGAATGCCAGAGCCGCGCTGTGCGGCCACTTATATAGTGACAATGGGGCGGTGTCACATGGTATATGTCACATGGGCTCGTCACATGGGTTGATGTCACATGGGGACTATGACATCGTAAGGGGGCGGGGTCACCATGTGACACCAACCCATGTGACATAAAGCCACGTGACACCGCCCCATTGTCACTATATAAGTGGCCGCGCAGCGCGGCTCTGGCATTCCGGCCGGAGAGATCGTCGAGGCAACATCTCCTGGAGAAGAAGAAGAAGAATGGAAGGCGATGGCGGTGACGGCGGCGACAGAAGACCGGGCCACCGCCTGTAAAAGAGCTATAAGAAGGCGCGGTGGCCCGGCAGAAGAACCGAAGAGGGGGACAAGACCCCCGAAGTCGGGAGAAGAGGCCGGCGGCGGGGAAGAAAGCCGGACTCCTCCGCTAGCAAAAGAGCTACAAGAAGATAGCGGAGGAGTCCGGCGAGAAGACCCCCGAAGACGGAAGACCCCCGGAGCTGTGCAATAAAGTATTTTATCTCGTGTGTTGTGTTTTTTTTGGTACTTTTATTTTACAGGTGAATGGGTAGGGGTACATTGTACCCCATACTCATTCACATAGGGTGGGGGGCCGGTATCCGGGGGCCCCCTTATTAAAGGGTGCTCCCGGATTCCGATAAGCCCCCCGCCCGCAGACCCCGACAACCAATGGCCAGGGTTGTCGGGAAGAGGCCCTTGTCCTCATCAACATGGGGACAAGGTGCTTTGGGGTGGGGGGGCCGCGTAGCCCCCCCTTCCCCAAGGCACCCCCCATGTTGAGGGCACGCGGCCTGGTACGGCTCAGGGGGGGGGGCGCGCTCGCTCGCCCCCCTTTCCTGGCCGGCCGGGTAGCGTGCTCGGACAAGGGTCTGTTGTGGACTTTGGGGGAACCCCCACGCCGATTTTTTTCGGCGTTGGGTGTCCCTTTAAGTCCATTCCAGGCGGCGGTGCCCGCGACGTCTCCGTCGCGGGCCCCGCCTACCTGGATACCCGCTCGAAATGAGCGGACTTTTCTCCGGGCGGGAAAAGTCCGCTCATTTCAAAAGTAGGGCGGACTGGCACACACACGGGCGGACTGTCCGCTGAAATGCGAGTCCGACGGACAGTCTTTCCAACATTCTGAAAGACTTAGTCCGCCAGACTGTCCGCTGAAAAAGTCTGCTGAAGCCCACACACGAGCGGACTGTCCGCTGAAATGTGTTTCGGCGGACTAAGTTGGGCAGACAGTCCGCCCGTGTGTATGCGGCCTAAGTCTTTGGGCCACTGCACCATCAGGCCCCAATAAGGCATTTGACTATAAATGTTTTTTTTTAGCTCTTTTCTGCTAGGGGGATAAGTATTTCAAATACAATTTTATTGATTTTTCATAAGTATAGCTTTATAAGTATATGACTACTTTCATAACTGCTTGTTTGCAATGTGGATGACCTACCCTATTGTTAACCACGTCTATTTGATACTCAACCGCCATGTATGTGTATTTCATTTATTCCGTATTTCCTTTGTTGTCTTGTTATGGTCACATTTCATTCATTATTTCTTAAATGTTTTTTCCCCTTGGTTCTGTTTCTCCACTGTATACATATTGGCTATTATTGTTCTGTTTGGCCACTAGATGGTACACGTGGGGCTGTGCTGTGCATCGCATATACCCGGAGGGTAGGCTCCACCTTTACATGGCTAATGGGTGGCGGAAGTGGTTCCATCCCCATCTAGGCCTCATGTCTAGGGAAGTGCTCCATGTCCCCACTGTGTGTTTTCCCACAACACGAGCGGGGACTTACTTTTTGCAGGTAACATCATCATGCCCCTAGGGGCGGGGCTACGCCACGCGCCTCTGTGTCAGAGAGACACTCTAAGTTCCGGCCCCAGCTGTTTCTCCTTACAGCTAATGGGGCAGAACAACCAGTACTATGCAATTAACCAGTGAGGATTGGCTCCCTCACAAGCTGACTCATTATTTAAAGTGCTCGATCACAGCTGGCATTCTCTCAGTCTGAGGACTGCCGCTTTGATGTCTGCACTGCACTGCAAGGTAATTTATACAATTTTTCTGGCAACCCAGAGCAATGTATGCCCTTGGTCTGTTGTTTCAGTACAGTGACTGTCTCTAAAAAGCACAGCATAAAACCTTCCTGTTTATTTATGGCCTTTCAGATAGTGTTACTCTCCTGCTGGTTTAAACATCAGGGGGTCTCTTGTGCGTGTGAAGCACTGGCCAGTTCCAAACTGCATGGTTGCCCACATATCTGTCCTTCTGAACTCTCCCAGCCAATGTGCATCATCTGCTATTCTTTTTATCCCTTTTCCATGCTATGCCAATGAACCCTGTATGTAAGTACCTTTTAACCTAAAAATATTGTACAGTTCATTATATAAAATTACCTGTTTTCATGTACCATTGCACATATACTATGTACCATATCTATGTTGCAGATAAAGATAAAGTCACCCAAAATAAATCTTTCTGATGAAGGAAAATATGTACCAATAAACATTTCTGAAACATGTTGGGATGCATGCTACAGATCTTCATGGACTGACCTCAGCTTCACTCTGGCAGTGCCTAGATGATTAGCTTTTGGGTTTGATATATATCTATGTATAACTAATTCATTGGTGTACTCTGTATATTTTAAAGTGACTATTTGACAATAAAATTCATTGTTTGTACGTAATAAAGGTGGCCCTTGGTTGCCTTTTACATACTTCATTACTCCCATTTCTGCCTTAAAAGTCCAAGGGGCGGCTCCTATTGAACTAGTTGCATGTTTTCTCTTTCTATATTTAAATGATGTCGGCAGTCCCTCACAATCTTTTTCAAGCTGGTGTGTTTGTAGCACATAGGGTAGCTCATGTGCGATTCCCGAAAAACATGCTACAAGAAATGTGCTCAAAAACATGTTATGGCTATGTTAGGTGTAAATGGGACCTGACTGAAAAGCTCTTTTTTTTAACTAACATCTGTGATATTCATTTAATGCATTATATTTAAAAATGAAGGTTTCTACTTCCCTGCATGTGTGGAGCCCTTAACACAAATCACACACATGTGTGATTTGAACACCGTTTACTTATGTGGGCGCGACTTACATGTGTGTTTTTTTTTGCTGTGCGAAGGAAGCATATTTTTTTTTCCATTGTCACTTTAAAAAAAATAATTTAAACATCCCTTGTGGCAGTAATAGGTGGTGACAGATCCTCTTTATGGAGGGATCAGGGGTCTAAAAGACCCCAAATCCCTCCTTTGCACTTCAAAATATTCAGATCGCCAAAAACAGTGATTCTGAATACTGTCATTTTTATTTTTAAACAGCGCCAGTGGCAGCCGAGTAAACTGGAAGTGACATTGTGACGTTGCTTCCGTTTTTATACAAAGAAGACTGGAACAAAGACATTTCCAGCTTCCTTCCAATCTCATTAGAGCCGGCGGAAGTGCTGGATCATGGATCAGGTCTCCCGGTGGGACAGGAGGTCCAGGAAGAGAAGGCAGTGGGAAGGGGGGCATCCCCTCTTGCTCCTTCAGGATAACAGCCAAGTACCTTTTAGTCACATTGATTGTTATCCCTAAAGAGCTAAAAAAACGGTACTGGGGTGATGCATGCAGCTGCATGCATCATCTCAGTATAACTCCTTAAAGCCGCATATGTGCAACACACAGCCATTAATGTCTAAACCACTGGCAACTAAAGTGAGTACACCCCTAAGTGAAAATGTCCAAATTTGGCCCAAAGTGTCAATATTTTGCGTGGCCACCATTATTTTCTAGCACTGTCTTAACCCTCTTGGGCATGGAGTTCATCAGAGCTTCACAGGTTGCCACTGGAGTCCTCTTCCACTCCTCCATGATGACATCATGAAGCTGGTAGATGTTAGAGAGCTTGCGCTCCTCCACCCTCCATTTGAGGATGCCTCACAGATGCTCAATAGTGTTTAGATCTAGAGGCATGCTTGGCCAGTCCATCACCTTTACCCTCAGTAGTGGTTGTCTTGGAGGTGTGTTTGGGGTAGTTATCATGTTGGAATACTACCCTGCGGCCCAGGGTAGTATTCCAACATGGCCCAGGCCCAGAGAGCGATAGCACCAAATTTAACACACCTGCACCCCATTCACACCCGAGACCTTGTAACACTGAGTCACATGACACGGGGAGGGAAAATGGCTAATTGGGCCCAATTTGGATATTTTCCCTTAGGGGTGTACTCACTTTGGTTGCCAGTGGTTTAGACATTAAAGGCTGTGCATTGAGTTATTTTGAGGGGCAGTACATTTACACTGTTATAGAAGCTGTACACTCACTACTTTACATTGTAGCAAAGTGCAATTTCTTCAGTGTTCGGTGTCACATGAAAAGTTATACCGTAATAAAATATTTACAAAAATGTGAGTGTGTACTCACTTTTGTGAGATACTTTATAAATGTTTCAAACATACGTTAAAGTCTGAGTGATCACAAGCAATTTAGAAACACAGCCCTTGCATCTTATACAGCCCTGCATCTTATACAGCCCACTGCATTTTATACAATGGTGCTTTTTTCCCCTCAGTAGCTACAAAGTGCTGTTCAACTTTTACTGAAGCTGTAGTATTACAGGGAATCAAGAAAACAACAAGTAATGAAATATTGCATCATGTGAATATTACGTAGTCTTCTATTTAGTCAGAAGAGTTCTGTACCAATTGTTGTACAAAAGTTAACAGAGCTCAATAGCTCAAGATGAAATTTACAGACACAAATAAGGACATGAGTAAAAAGAGAGACTCAAGCCTTATTGGAGGCTTGGTCTGAGGTTTTAGTCAGACAAAGTATGTATCCAGGCAAGAAGCCACTGCTTTAGATGGCCCCCTATGCTCTGTTAAACCTCTGTCAAATAGTAAATGTTTATTTGTAAAACAAAGGTTGAATACATATAGTAAAAACATAATTCACCAGTATAAAAACATAAAAGAATTAAAATAAAATTGAATTACATCAATTATAGTTTTTTTTCACTGCTAGACATTTGTGTGCTGTTTCCTCTATGCTTTAAGCCTTCATGACAAAACCACACTATTGCATCAATAAAGAGTGCATCCATTACAAATAACCTAATGTTCAACCATGGATTTCTTAAGGACAAGGAACATGTTGATTATTCGTAAGAGAAAACAATCTAAGGGCTCTAAACCAGTGGTGACTGCTCCATTAGGGGTGAAGGGGCGCCGCTCTCCTAATCCATGCGCCTGGCCCCTAATCTACATGCAGGGCGCCAGATGCAGGGATTTTAATTTTTTGGGGTTTTTTTTAAGCACGTTACTAGAGCCCTTGTACACACGATCGGACCGTGTTGTCAGATAATCCGACCACGTGTGGTCCATCTGACTTTTTTCATCCGAATGTCCGACCAACAAAGTTTGAGAGCTGGATATAAAATTTTCCGACAACATGATCCGATCGGACTTTGTCTGATCGTTTGTAGAGAATTCCGATCGGACAAAGTGCCACGCATGCTCAAATCAAATCACGTGACCAGAGCTATTGGCTACTAGCCTGAACATAGTCCTGTTGTAACGAACAAACGTCATCACGTTCCAAACGATCGGATTTTCCGACAAATTTGTCCGACCGTGTGTATGCAACACCAATTTTGGAAAAAATCTGACGGATTTTGTGGTCGGAATATCCGACCGTGTGTACAAGGGCTTACAAATTATTAATTGCCATTGTTTTCCTGCTTCTCCTCCTGACCAATCAGGAAGTGGGTCCTAAAACCCAATTGGCTGAGGAGTTTTGGGATTCCCGGACAATCAGGTCTCAGGACCCACTTCCTGTTTGGCCTGGGAGGAGAAGCAGGAAGACATTAGCGAATATTAAGAAGCAACACCTGTTCTGCCTGGGAGCCTGCAGCGAGGAGCAGCCTCCTAAGGTAAGGCTGGTCTGATCGCTGTCTTCCTGCACAATTGCCGCCTTCCCGCCCGTCTCCAACTCACTTCACTGCCATGCATTGAGTTAACAGTTTTCAATCCACTGCTCTGTACTCCACACATTTACAAAAATACCATTCACTTTTATGTAAGTTAACCCTATTATTTTCATACAATTATTCAGTGTTGCAGACAGACCTTGAGTTAAAACAAATATTCCCAGGGTCCAGCAATCCTATGCCTTCTCTCCTCTTGGGCATAGTGCTGCTACACTTAGACTGAATGTTAAGAAGCGTGATGCATGGTACTACTTTCATTCAGAGTCCATTCACACAGGGGCAACTTTGGATCCGACTTGAAGTCGTCCCAAGTTGCCTCAAGTCGTGCAACATTATAAAATCAATGTAAGTGAATAAAAAACCATCTTAATGTACACTACTGAAGTCGCTCCGACTTCAGAAAAGGTTCCTATACTACTTCAATCTGACTTCTAAGCAACTTGTACCCATTGATTTCAATGAAAGTTGCCTCCAAGTCGGATCCCCTGTCTTAACCAAAGCAACTTTCCAGGAAGTAAAAATAGTTTTCTAGGCAAACCCCTCCCTCCCACAGAGCTTATTATGTGATTGGCCACTGGCAAAGTCCCCTGTCCTGAAGGCAACTTCAAGTTGCCTTGTAAGCTGCCTCAAGTTGCGCTGTGATTCATACTCAAGTCGTGTCCAAGTTGCCTCCCAAAGTCGCGCTGAAAGTCGTGTTGCCCCTGTGTGAATGGACTCTTAGGGTGATTTCCCACTCAGAAGGTGGATGCATAAAGAAAATATCACAGTACTACCGAATGTGTGCTGCTTTAGTTTTACAGGGGCTGAAGTACAAAAGGCCTCTTATAATAGCATCTTCGCTGCAACTTGCCAGCAAAGAAAGCACCAAGCTTCTTTCCCCCTCAATTTTCTAGGTGAAATATAAATAAGAATGGCCAGTGCCAGCAACTTTTTCTTTCAAGAGCTGCCTATGCTTCTAAAATAGCTAAAATGTGCTTGCAAATTGTATGTTCTTTTAATAAAACAAACAACTACAAAATGGAAATGTGTTTTTATGTAGTCACCTCCGAAAAAATGTCAATGTCATTGCCCGCCAAGGTTTTCTTTCCTGATCCTTTAGCAAAAGGGAAACGCATTTTTAAGTACCAATTATTCAGAATTACTGTGAAAGGTTAGATCACATTTGCATTACCTTTCATCCCAATGCACTAAGAGATAAACCACATTATCATGAAAATAGAGCAAGTTTATTTTTATTGATCAACGGGGATAGAATGTCTGTTTAGGTTTTTTTCCCTCATGAAACATTACAACAGGTTCACAGTGCCATCTTGTGGAAAACAACATTAATGTCCAAGTGCCTGCATTTTAAACGACCAACACTAATGAATACAGTAAATCCATACTGTATTCATTATACACATATACATATTTAACAATACACTGAGAACTCATCGCTTTTAAAGGAACACTCTCCTAAAAAAAAAAAAAAATTATTATAGTTTGAAAACTCTATAGAGTACATACAAGTATGAACAGTATTTCATATACAAATCTCTTTTTTTATGTTATATGACATTATTTAAACCTGTAATAATTAAAGCGGAAGTAAACCCATCGATTTAATAGTTTAAAAAAACAGTTATATTCCCGGCATGCCGAAAATGCTGTCACATTGGTTGTGCTCTCAACCAAACTGTCAAACCATCCAATGGCTGGTGTCATAACTGATCACATGTGCAGCTTCATGACAGTTGAAGATTAAACAAAGGCCAAGATGGCAGCTTCCTTGGCTGAAAGTGATAGGAGGGTTTACTTCCACTTTAATTGTTATAAAGCTTGGCTTACGTAAATATGGAAAGAAATATAAAAAAGGTGTAAAAAAAAAAGGAACCACTGTCAGGGATATTGTTTATTTAAACCTGTAATAATTAAGCGTTAGAAAGCTTGGCTTGCATGTAAATATGGAAAGAAATTTAAAAAAGGTGTAAAAAAAATAAAAAATAAATCGTTTTTTGCACTTACCAACAATACTTGTTTCATTAGGTCTTTCCATGTTTTGTCCACAGTTGAGAATCGCCTGCCCTCTTCAGGCATCTGAGCCATAATGTCAGGGGAACTAAATATGGGCTCCAAGTATAACCATGTAGCCTGCACTTTTAGCCACTCATCTAGGATTTCTTGCAATAACAACAATTTAGCTTCCCATTCTCTATAAAACAAAATACAGTTGTTTGCATTTTAAAATGATAATATACAAGGTTTGTTTATTTAGATGCATAGATATCCCACACCCTAATAAATGTTATCTTAATAACATATATAAGAGCAGATTCAGTTGCTGCTACAAATAGTGCCTTCTCTCATTTATTCTTAAATTTGACATTAAAGTAGAACTATAGGCAAAGCTTTTTCTTTTCATTTTAAAGTAAGGGAGGCTTGTGACCCTTGCCAGTTTATTTCTTGCCATCTGTGTCCCATTGGGGAGATTTCTCTTCACCTCTTTTCCCATAGCCAAAACAGGAAGTAAGGATAAATCTCTAGAAATGAAGGGAATCCCTTGGGGACCCCCGGGTCACTGGAACTAGTGTCCCCATTGGAAGATTTCCCCTCTATTACTTTTCTGGGAACAACCCAAAATTTGAGATTTTCTTTTATTTTCACTTTCCATGATAATGGTAAACAGGACAAAAAGAGAGGGTGAATTCCACTAACAGGGGGCACAGACAGCAATAAAAACTGACAAGTGATCTAATCCCTCCCCAAATCTATTCAAAACGAAAACAAAAAATAGATTTTCCTTCAGTTGTACTTTAAGGCTTTTTCGCACTAAGATGTTACAGGTGTGTCTGTTGGTCCCCACAAGTGTATATGTTCACTCCTTTCACCTGACTGAATTTCCCCTATAAGGTTATTCTTTTCACATCTTAACCACTAGGCGTCTGCGCTATAGCCGAAAGACGGCTGCAGCGTGGACTCTCCTGTTAACTTCCGCGATGCGCGCTCCCACGAGAGCACATTGGGTAAATTCTGTGCTGGCCATGTCCCTTGGACAAAGCCAGTCACAGATCGCTGTAAATAGCCAATCACAGGGGCCGTTTACAGCACGATCGGCGTGTCCAATGCAGCGTGATTTAAAAAAAAAAAGTGTACCATCTGTCCCCACTGCCATCTAGTGCCAGTGCCATCTGTCCCCAGTGCTATCTGTCCCCAGTACCACCTGTTGTCAGTGCCATCTGTCCCCAGTGCCACCTGTTGTCAGTGCCATCTGTCCCCAGTGCCACCTGTTGTCAGTGCCATCTGTCCCCAGTGCCACCTGTTGTCAGTGCCATCTGTCCCCAGTGCCACCTGTTGTCAGTGCCAACTGTCCCCAGTTCCACGTATAAGTGCCATCTGTCATCAGTGCCACATCAGTGCCACGTGTCATAAGTGCCACATAGTGCCATCTGTCATCAGTGCCACATAGTGCCATCTCTCATCAGTGCCACATCAGTGTCACTTGTCATCAGTGCTACATATTAGTGCCATCTTTCATCAGTGCCATGTATCAGTGCCATGTATCAGTGCCATGTGTCAGTGTCACGTGCCATCTGTTATCAGTGTCACGTGTCATCAATGCCACGTATCAGTGCCATCTGTCATCAGTGTCACATGTCATCAGTGCCACATATTAGTGCCATCTGTCATCAGTGCCACATATTAGTGCCATCTGTCAGTGGCGGAATTATCAGGGTCGCAACAGTCGCAAGTGCGACTGGGCCCTGTAATTCTCGGCCACTTCAGGGGGCCCACCGGCAGCCCGCCCGCCGCCCGAGGGGCCCACCTGACTGTCCGGCCGGGGGTGTGCGTGTGTGGTGTTATTAATGCCGGGTTCATGCCGTGGTGAGGGGGGGGGGGGGCTTCCTTCACCAGTGTGAGAGAAGTGCTTGGTTGGCTCCGCAACACCGGACTCCGGACACAAAAAAACCTTCAGCCAATGCAGTGAAGGCACTCTCTGAAGCAAGGCTTTCCCGGAGGAGCGGAGGCACGCTTCGTGGAGGAACTTTACGTCACTCTGCAGGATTCTGAGGAGGGAGAATCGATCATCATCAGCGATTGATTGGCGGTAAGTCACCACCCCCCCTCCAGATTGTGCCAGCCCGCAACCCCCCTCCAGTGCCACTACCTGCCCTCCAGTGCCACCTGCCCACCATCGCCCCTCCAGTGCCACCACCACCCCTCCAGACTGTGCCACCCCCTGCCCTCCAGTGCCACCAGCCCACCACCCCCCTCCAGTGCCACCACCACCCCCCCTCCAGACTGTTTTACCACACCCCCCCAGACTGTTCCACCCCATCCCCCCCCCCCCCGACTGTCCCACCCCATCCCCCCCTCCAGACTGTTCCACCCCATACCCCCCCCCCTCCAGACTGTTCCACCCCATCCCCTCCTCCAGACTGTTCCACTCCATCCCCCTCCAGACTGTTCGCCACCACCGCCCCTCCAGACTGTGCCACCACCTCCCTCCAGTGCCACCACCCCCCCTCCAGTGCCACCAGCCCACCACCCCCTCTCCAGTGCCACCACCCCCCTCCAGTGCCACCAGCCCACAACCCCCTCCAGTGCCACCACCACCCCCCCAGACTGTGCCACCACCTCCCTCCAGTGCCACCACCCCCCCTCCAGTGCCACCAGCCCACCACCCCCTCTCCAGTGCCACCACCCCCCTCCAGTGCCACCAGCCCACAACCTCCTCCAGTGCCACCACCACCCCTCCAGACTGTGCCACCCGCCCTCCAGTGCCATCACCACCCCTCCAGACTGTTTCACCACCCCCCTCCAGACTGCCACCACCGCCCCTCCAGACTGTGCCACCACCTCCCTGCAGTGCCACCCCTCCCTCCAATGCCACCACCACCCCTCCAGTGCCACCATAGTGCCACCAGCCCACCACCCCCCCTCCTGTGCCACCACCACCCCTCCAGACTGTGCCACCCCCCTCCAGTGCCACCACCACCCCCCTCCAGTGCCGCTACCCCCACCTCCCTCCAGTGCCACCACCCCCCCTCCAGACTGTGCCACCACCACCCCTCGAGTGCCACTAGCCCACCACCCCCTTCCAGTGCCACCACCACCCCCTTCCAGTGCCACCACCCGCCCTCCAGTGCCACCAGCCCTCCACCCCCCCTCCAGACTGTGCCACCACCACCACCCCCTCCAGACTGTGCCACCACCACCCCCTCTGCAGACTGTTCCACCACCACCCCTCCAGACTGCCACCACTGCCCTCCAGTGCCACCCCTCCCTCCAATGCCACCATCCCCCCTCCAGTGCCACCACCCCCCCTCCAGTACCACCAGCCCACCACCCCCCCTCCAGACTGCCAACACCACCCCTCCAGACTGTGCCACCCCCACCCCCCCTCTAGTGCCTCCACCACCCCTCCAGACTGCCACTAGCCCCCTCTAGTGCCACCACCACCCCTCTAGTGCCACCACCACCCCTCCAGACTGTGCCACCACCCCTCCAGACCCCTCCAGACTGTGCCACCACCACCACCCTTCCAGACTGTGCCACCACCACCACCCTTCCAGACTGTGCCACCACCACCATCCCTCCAGACTGTGCCACCACCCCTCCAGACTGCCGCCACCCCTCCCTCCAATGCCACCATCCCACCTCCAGACTGTGCCACCACCACTCCTCCAGACTGTGTCACCACCACCACTCCTCCAGACTGTGCCACCACCACCACTCCTCCAGACTGTGCCACCACCACCACTCCTCCAGACTGTGCCACCACCACCCCCCCCCTCCAGACTGTTCCACCACCCCCCCAGACTGTTCCACCACCGCCCTCCAGTGCCACCCCTCCCTCCAATGCCACCATCCCCCCTCCAGTACCACCAGCCCACCACCCTCCCTCCAGACTGCCACCACCCCTCCAGACTGTGCCACCACCACCACCCACTCCAGTACCACCGCCACCCCCTCTCCAGTACCACCACCATGCCACCCACCTCCAGTACCACCGCCACCCACCTCCAGGACAACCATGCCTCTCCAGTACCATCGCCACCCTCCTCCAGTACCACCACCCACCCTCCGGTACCACCGCCACCCCTCTCCAGGACCGCCACCCCCCTTCAGTACCACCACCGCCACCCACCTCCAGTACCACCACCACCCACCTCCAGTACCACCACCACCCACCTCCAGTACCACCGCCACCCCCTCTCCAGTACCACCGCCACCCCCTCTCCAGGACCATCATGCCTCTCCAGTACCATCACCACCCTCCTCCAGTACCACCACCCACCCTCCAGTACCACCGCCACCCACCTCCGGTACCACCGCCACCCCTCTCCAGGACCGCTACCACCTTCAGTACCACCACCGCCACCCACCTCCAGTACCACCGCCACCCCTCTCCAGGACCACCATCCCCCTCCAGTACCACTGCCACCCCTCTCCAGGACCACTATCCCCCTCCAGTACCACCACTGCCACCCCCCTCCAGTGCCACCATCAGCCCCCCTCCAGTACCACCACCACCACCCACCTCCAGTACCACTGTCACCACCTCCAGTACCACTATCACCCCTCTCCAGGACCACCACCGCCACCCACCTCCAGGACCACCACCCCTCTCCAGGACCACCATCCCCCTCCAGTACCACTGCCACCCCCCTCCAGTACCACCACTGCACTGGTGACACAGGTTTCACTCGGGACACAGGCTGCACAGAAATGTTTTACTTTCTACAGTGGAAAAAAATATAGTATCAAAATCATGCTTTTTGGGGGGGGGGGGGTCTTCCTGATTTCTTGCATCGGGGCCCTGAGGTTTCTAGTTACGCCTCTGCCATCTGTCATCAGTGCCACGTATTAGTGCCATCTGTCATCAGTGCCACGTGTCATCAGTGCCACATATAAGTGCCATCTGTCATCAGCTGCCACATAATAGTGCCATCTGTCATCAGTGTCACATGTAATCAGTGGCATGTATTAGTGCCATCTGTCATCAGTGCCACATCAGTGTCACGTGTCATCAGTGCCACGTATCAGTGCCATCTGTCATCAGTGCCACGTCAATGTCAGATGTCATTGTTCTGGTGCTCCAGGGCCTTCAAATGTGTAATAGGTAGTCAAGAAGTCAGATGTGTAATTTATGCTCCTAGAACACCTGATGGCGCTCCCTGCATCTTGGGCCTCTCTAAGTGTCCAGGCTGTGGAAAAGTCCCACACATGTGGTATTGTAATACTCAGGAGGAGTAGCAGAATGTATTTTGGGGTGTCATTTGTGGTATACACATGTCATGTGAGAGAAATAACCTATTACAATGAAAATTTTGTGGAAAAAATAAAAAATAAAAAAAAATCTTGATTTTGCAAAGAATTGTGGGAAAAATTACAACATCAAAAACCTCACTTGCATCTTACTAAACACCTTGCAATGTCTACTTTTCAAAAAGGGGTCATTTGGGGAGTATTTGTACTTTTCTGGCATGTTCGGGTCACAAGAAATGAGATAGGCCACCAGTACATCAGATGTGATCAATTTTTTATGATTCGCACCACAGCTTGTAGACTCTCTAACTTTCACAAAGACCAAATAATATCCACTAATTTGGGTTAATTTTACCAAAGATATGTAGCAGTATAAATTGTGGCCAAAATTTCTGAAGAAAAATTAATAATTTGCAAAATGTTATCACAGAAACAAAGAAAAATGCGTTTTTTTTCAAAATGTTCGGTCTTTTTTCATTTATAGCGCAAAAAATAAAAAACCCAGAGGTGATCAAATATCACCAAAAGAAAGCTCTATTTGTATGAAAAAAGAACAAAAAATTAATTTGGGTACAGTGTTGCATGACTGAGTAATTGTCATTCAAAGTGTGAGAGCACCGAAAGCTGAAAATTGGTCTGGTCACAAGGGGGGGTTTGGGTGAAGTGCCCAGTTGTCAAATGGTTAAAAAGTTAGTTGGTTATAACGTTCTCTTTTAAATGACTATCAAAAAGGCAGTACAAGGCAGTTACAAAGAAGATTTTGTTCTGTAGGTTTGTTCTTAAGTTGAATTTGTATATAAGTCGGAACAAGTAGATTTTTCAAGTGTAACTTCAGCCAAAAAAATATTTTCAGTTTTGGATAGCATAGGGAAGGGTTAACACCCCTGTGACATTTGTTTTTCTGTCTGTGCCCCTGATTAGATTTCATCTCACTTCCTGTCCATGGGACAATTGGATTTTGAAAATTTTGGGTTGTCATGGAAACAAGGATTGGTGCTAAAGCTTTAGTGGAGACACCCTTTTCCCATGATAACTCTTACAGGAGTGAATTTCCCTTCTTAGGGGTAGATTTCCTCTCACTTCCTGATGTCTCCCTCCGTTTGCAAGTATGAGTTGTATGTTAGTCAGATGTATGTAACTCGGGGACTGCCTGTATGTAGTGGTCTCCCCAACCTCCAAGGGCCTGGTGGCTGACATTCCTCCTCGGGAGCAGGTTACTAGGCATGGGGGGTGTAGTGCAAGATGGAAAGATGGGCATTAGTCACTTTTAAAAATTAACAAAGATTTTTATTTCTCTTAACAGGGAAGAGAGGGTTAGGGCACAGGACACCCTTAGGCAAATGCAATAGCAACTTGGCAGACTCTGCAAACAAAAATAGAACTAGGCAGACAGCAATACAGAAAAGGGCCTTTAAACTGAATGCAGCAATCTGTATCTTGTAGCAACTGCTGTCTCCAATGGCAACAATCCCACTGTAGATATTCAAGCTCAACTCACAGTATCCCACTGTAGATCCTCAAGCTTAGCTCCCAGTTACCTGCTAGACTTCTCAAGCTTCACTCACATCTACCTGCTGTACTTATCATTAAGCTTTACCCGCCGTCTCTACTGAAGCTTTCCTACTTACTTCACTGTCCCTGGCTAGTGAAGCATCTGCTTTGGAACTCCATCCGTTCTACACTTGCCTCCGGTAACAAGAGTGGCTGTCCCTCTGGCTTCTCCTTCGCCTCACACCACTCACCCAGGCCACAGCCCGGGTGGAAAGAACCCTGATCACCTGACTCGCTCCAAATAAATAGACTATCCCAGCAGCCTCAGCGGCCAAAGAAACTCCTGTCAATTGGCTGAGAAAAGCATATTCACTCATAACCTGAGTTCACTGTAATCTATCATACTAATGCCAAAGGCAACAGTGCCACCTATTGACAAAAGAGAGAAATCACAGTTAAACTCAAGAGTAAGAGAAAACCATTTTATCAAAACTACAAATTAGCAAGGCTAGTTACCACCTAGCACAACTAAATTTACTAGCAGCCCTGTTTAGGACAAGGGTGCTACATGTACATGAAAGGGGTTTTGACATTTCATCCAGGTCGCATCAAAACGTCAAAGAGATCCTTCTCCGTCAATTGGGAAAAAATTCCCTTTGCCAATTGACGGAGAAGGATCTCTTTGACGTTTTGATGCGACCTGGATGAAATGTCAAAACCCCTTTCATGTTCTTTTGGGAAAGGCCAATGCTCTCTGTAAAGAACCTAATCTCAAACACCATCTGACAATACTCTGGTTATTTCGAGGTATCCTGTCCTCTACATTTTAAAATTGGCTCAAACATATTTACTCCTTTGACACCTTTCAGACTGCCGGGGAACATCGGGGCTCCTCATTGGCGCTTTTATCTATTCACATTTTGACTTTCTCCATACATCAACAGTTGACTTGATTAATTCTTTGATAAGCATGGATGTAAGACCCACTGGTTTCTTTGTGTAACTGTATACGCTGCAATATCCTGAAGAAGCTCAGGAGAGCGAATCATGTAGAGAAAAATGCAGCATATTTAATGTACAAGTTCGGTAACATGTGTAGTTATCTATGACTCTGTACCATTTCTTGTACTTTAGGACTTGTTACATATATTTATATTTTCCTTTTCCGGAAATGTTTTATGTATTTGTACTCTTAATAAAATTATATTGATTTTATTTTTGGCATGTGATTATCTTGCCTTTATATCTGGTACCATCTTAAAAGTCCCGGGGGTTGGTTACCCTCCAGTCCCCTGTTTTTCTCTTCCCTGTATCTTTAAAATTTTTAATGTACTGTAGCTTACTGGCTCTTAGATGTGGTGGCTGCATTCATTTTCTTTTTTAGGCAAAGAACATTTTCTGCAAGTACAGTAAATAGCTGTTGATCTTGCCAGAAATGCATGTAGTATTCACAAAGATAACTTGGCAAATGTTTGTAAATGTGATGCTACCATGCAACTAGCCTCCCTTTATTTTCACTTGTGATATTGGCAACTGCTATTAACCCCCCTGGCGGTATTCCCGAGTCAGGCTCGGGGTGGAATTTTTATACCAAAAGCGGTAACCCCGAGCCAGACTCGAGACCTCATTACTGGATCCAGGAGGACGCTTATTTACCTTCTTCCTTGGATCCAGAGATGTCCCCCCGCTGTACGAGCGGCTGGTCCTCCGCTCGATTCATCACGGAGCCGATCTCTGCTCCCTGAGAGCGTTGCAACGCATGGGGACGGAGATCGGCGCCAAATTCAAAAAGTGAAACACAAAGTATACATACAGTTTAATGTAATCTTACAGATTACATTGTTGTATGTAATTATTTCACATCCCCTTTGTCCCTAGTGGTCTGCCCAGTGTCCTGCATGCAGTTTTAGATTATGAAAACTGTTCTTTGTGCCTGGAAACTGGAGATTGTCGATAGCAACCAAAACTGTCACTTTACATCAAAAATGATTTTAGACCAGCTAGAAAACAGCGATAATAAATTGGAATCACTCGCAGAATTGAGCGATAGTGATTTGTGGGGATATCCGTCATCAAATACTGAAAAGTAATGACAGTGACAATTCTGCAACTGAGCAAATTTCAGTGTTTTTGGTTTGATTACATTATTGAATCATTTTTATTATTGTTATATTATTATTTGGTACAACTATTTATAATTATTTATTATATTATAATTTATGATTTCATTTTTCAAACTTTATCATACCCGGGATGTCTGCTAGACTCTGGTTTGGACAGATTTAAGTGAGTTATTGCTAAGAATTACAGGACTACAATATAAAACAGCAAATTTTCATGCAAAATAATTGTACCACTTTTAGCACCTAAAATCCGAAATAATCATACCGCCAGGGAGGTTAATAACCAATCAACAATGGATATAATTTATTTCTCCGTGTATTTTTTAAACATGCTAGTTTGTGCAGTCCTGTGCAATTGTCTAATTCTGAAATCTTCAAAGAAGCAAAAAAGTGACTATTGTGGCATATTATTTATATTAAAAAAAAAATTTATATAAATAAAATATAATATATTAAATAAAATATAATATAATAAATAAAATATGATCAGTAAATAGTCTAGTCTTTTGAATGTGTAGAACACAGCCGAACAATATGAGAAATAACACATTTACCTGATTTCATTTTCAAAGGCTTTTATAAATGGAGATCCTCTCATGGTCTGTGTTTTAACAACATGGTCATCAAGCAGCATCTGAATATCATCCACAGATGACAAAATATATGTTCCTGTTTCTCGATACGGAAGAAGGGTAAATTCCATTTTATCCCACTCTGAAATCATTTTCTCCATTGCTTTTTCAAGCGAATACTCCTTGCTTGCAGACTCACTAATGCCTTCAAATTTGTCCAGAAAAGGCTGAAGTTTCATATCAATGAACTTGTTAACATTCGTGTCTTCTTGTGGTTTAATTGGATACCCAACAATAGCTGACATTGCCTCCCAGTGCCTGTCCCGTAGCCCTGGATTACAAACAATTTGAATAAGTGGTATAATTTCTCTGAATTTTTCTACTTTCTCTTTGATTTTGGAAGTTAGAGACTGGGCATTTGGAGAATTTGTAAATGTTCTTTCTAGCTTGTATAAGGCTCTCCAGTAGTTTCCTACATCTTGTTCTACAAGATCAGGATTTACTGTAGTATAGGGTGCTTCCATCCAATTTTTGTACTTTGTGTTAAATTCAACTATAATCTCATAAAGACGGAGATAGGGACTAAGAGACTCAGAAATTTTTTTCCTCTGGGGGTACTGTGAAGCTGCCCATCCAAATGCTTCTTCCTCGGCATTAAATTGATCAATCTGAAATAGAATTTATCAAATAAATATGTTATTAAAGGATACAATTTTTATATCTCTCACAATGTACTGTAAATCGCACACTGTACACTACAATTTTGCACTTTTATTTTCATGCTTCCAATGTCTTCCAATATACCTTTGAAATATGTACAACACAGTCTACAGTATATAGTGCATGCACTTAGATAAGCAAACAGAAAATCTATGGTATTCCTATAACCATTAAAAAAGCAGTGAAAAAATCCCGTGCAGAGCACGCATGTCAAGCTTCTGCATTTTAGGGCTGCAAGTGTAAAAATAATTCAGTGTGGCCTTCAGCCAATTTAAGAATGTTAACTGAATTAATTATTTTTAATTATCATTAATAACATTATAAATAATTGTATATTTACTTTGTAATTAGTATATAAATCCAAAAAGCAGTGTTGTCTTTTTGTGGTGCAATAGTATTTAAACACAACTACAAAGTAAAACAAAGAAAAGTAAAAAAAAAAAAAGTGGGAGTAAACTCCCTTGATTGATTTTTACCTATAGGTAAGCCCATAATAAGGCTTACCTATGGGTACAGTAAATATCTCCTAAACGTCCAACCAGAGCCCATTAACCCAGAAGGAAGACGGGGTGAAGATGGAAGCTTCATTTTAAAGGTTTTACATTTTCATATAATTCACATAAATAATTATAACTCTGCCCTGCAGGTTTAAAAAAAAAAAAAAGACAGCGCTTTTCTGCCACTTTGAGGTAAACATATTGGCTGTAGATGTCACTAGCACACCAAAATGTCACCAGTAGAAGCAAGGTTCAGTGTTTTGGGGTCATGCAGGATCCCAATCATCAGCCAGACGTTCACGACAACACAACAACCTATCAATATAAATAACCACTTTGTGATGGAGGCCACCCTTGCCCTCTTGCCTGTTCATGGATGCTCACAATCTGGCACAGAAGCGTGCCGCCTCGCTAAGGGGGCACACGGAGAAAAGGAGGAGCTGAGAGCTCCAGCAGTGGACATTGCACAGAGCAGATAAGTATAACATGTTTAATATTTTAAAGTAATAAATAAGCTTTACAACCACTTTAAACGTGGATCAAACAAAGTCACAAAAACAGCAAAACCAAGAGGCTATCACTGACAAACGTATTTAATAAATAAGTTCAAAGGACAAATGTTGTATTAATGCGGTTGTAAACCCCTCTTGGTGTTTACTTCTAGATTGCAAGCTCTAACCAGCAGGGCCCTCTGATCCCTCCTGTATTGATTTGCATTGTAAGTGTACTGTCTGCCCTCATGTTGTAAAGTGCTGTGCAAACTGTTGGCGCTATATAAATCCTAATTAATAAAAATAATCATTTACCTACAGGTAAACCTAAAATAAGGCGTACCTGAAGGTAAAAGGAACATCTCCTAAACGTGCACCATTTAGGAGATATTCACCCTGCATACAGTCATAGACATCAATGGCGCATGCGCTCTAAAGGTTCGGCATACCTTTCCGGAACTTCAAAGCTTCATGCCAGAACAAAGGGCTCCCACGCACATTCACAGGAGTGACATCATCATGGCTCTGGCCAATCACATAGCCGGAGAGTGCAAACCCGGAAGAAAGACAGGGGGAACATGTCAGCCCTCTCTGCGGTGACATTACAGTGCTGGAGGGATTTGTTCCAAGGTGAGTATTTCATATTGTGCTAGTATGTAATGCATACTAGCACATCATGCCATTGCCTTGCAGGTTTTTGTTTTGTTTTGTTTTTGCAATGTCCGCAGTTTACAACCGCTTTAAGTACAAGGTATTTGTTCTTTGCACAGTTCCCATTTTCCTTGTTCCATAAGACTGGCAGTTATAAGGATAAAAGCAATATCTAAAATACAGAGAGGTGGCAAGATGGAAGAAGAGACAAATAATGGCTATGTGTTGCAAAAAAAAAACTTTTAGAAATACTATTTATTTAACTATTCATTAACCACTTGCTTACTGGGCACTTAAACCCCCCTCATGCCCAGACCAATTTTCAGCTTTCAGCGCTGATGCACTTTGAATGACAATTGCGTGGGCATACAACACTGTACCCAAATTAAATTTTTATAATTTTTTTCCCACAAATAGAGCTTTCTTTTGGTGGTATTTAGTTACAGCTCGGAGTTTTATTTTTTGCTAAACAAACAAAAAAAGATGCAAAAAAAAAAAAATCATGTTTAATAGTTTGTTATAAAATTTTGCAAACAGGTCATTTTTCTCCTTCATTGAAGTGCGCTGATGAGGCGGCACTGATAGGCTGCACTGGTGGGCACTGATAGGCTGCATTGGTGGGCACTGATAGGCTGCACTGGTGGGCACTGATAGGCATAGTTAAGGCGGCACTAATAGGCACAGATAAGGCGGCACCGATGGGCACAGATAAGGCGGCACTGATGGGCAAAGATGGGCACAGATAAGATGGCACGGATGGGTGGCACGGATGGGTGGCACTAAGGGGCACTGATAGGTATCACTGATAGATAGGACTGATGGGCACTGATAGGTGGCACTGATAGGTGGCTCTGATAGGTGGCACTGCTGGGCACTGATGGGCGGCACTGATGGGCACTGATGGGCACTGGTAGATGACACTGATGGGCACGGATATGTGGCACTGGGGTGCAGCACCTTTGTTGAGGCAGATTGTGGGCACTGCTGGGTGGCACTGTGGGCACTGCTGGGTGGCACTGCTGGGTGGCACTGTGGGCACTGCTGGGTGGCACTATGGGCACTGCTGGGTGGCACTGACGGGGGCACTTATATTTTATTGAGGTGGCACTGGCAGGGGGCAGGTGGGCACTGGCAGGGGGCAGGTGGGCACTGGCAGGGCTGGCCGTGATCGGCTCTTTTTTTTTCTCCTCGCGCTGTCAGCGCGAGGAGGAATAATAGCCGATTACCGGCTCCGTTGTATCACATGATCAGCTGTCATTGGCTGACAGCTGATCACTTGATAAGGGGTCGGGATCGACCCCTTGCTCGGATCGGTGATCAGGCGAGTCTCATAGACTCGCCGATCACAGAGCGCGTCGCGCTCCCCTCAGGGGGCGCACAGGCCGCTCGTGCACGGGACAACGTCAATAGATGTAGTCCCGGCAAAGGAGGTCCGCGCTGTAGCCGTCATTTGGCTATAGCGTGGGTCTCAAGTGGTTAACATTTATACTGTTTCGTCTCTACAGGCAATGATCCTGCTTTTGCTTGTTATTTTCCATCTGTTGTAGAAAGCCCCAACATGAATTCAACTGAATGCATTAGTGTAATACAAACCTTTTCGACTGCTTGCTCCAGTTTTGAATTTAGAGTTTGTGCCTTTTTCAGGTATTTGCTTACTTCATGAATATCACCATATGCTTCGAATTCTTCCACTTGTTTCCTGAAGTTTTCCAGCTCTTCAACAAACCTCTCACAGCGCAGCTACTCATCAATAAAATAATATTGGAAAGGTAATGGTTACATGTCTAAAGGTTATATATTTTCCTTTAAAGTATAATAATAATAAATTATAATAATAATAAATGACATCTATACATGTTTTTCTACAAATGAAAATGATAATGGAAAAGAGCAGTGTATGTGGACCCCAAATAAATGTTATCTGGTAACAGGGATCGAAAAGGATGCTTTCCCTTGTGGATGCATAGATATGTAACTAAAAGCCACGTGATTTGGCAAAAAATTTAAACAAGGGCCCGCACTTTTTCAGTTTAATAACTCTTCCATGTCCCTTTATGGTGTTCTATTTTTTTTCAAATTTAGTAAAATTTAACAATGTCCTTAAACTAACTGAAATTTGATTTTTGCTTTAAAAACAGTATTGTAATGAATCTAGCACACTTTTTAAATAAGCAGCATAAAGGCAATACCCTTTTTTTCTACATAAAGAAGACTAGGTATGGTCTAGCAAACGTAAGTCTATTTCTAAAATAAACAAAATGGTGGCCACTTACACCATCATTAACTGAACATCCAGGCTCTTGTGCAGGAACATTCCCAGCATTCAGTGCACCCGAGGAAGCTTACTCCTGCCCTCTCCCCTCTGTTCATTCTGCCCCGTGGTTAGCCAATTGGTGGGGATCCTGAGGAGATTTAGAAGCATTCTCTAACTCAACATTTTACCTCCGCCATGTTGAATGCAAGAGTGACACACCTGGCTCTAGCATTACATAGTCAGTTGAAGCTGACAATACCCAGTAAGCAAGCAAGATGTTGTTAATGTTGGAGGGTCAACAAATAGACTCTCCCCTATTTGTCCCACCTTGCTGTTAGCTGATTGAATGATTTGTTTTTCCACAGGTGCATTTAATGCTAGGATATGAGGAGCAAAGGATAGTGCTGCATGTTTACTCTTTACTCCACAGCATCCTTGATGGTCAGTTAACTACTTGAGCTCTTTGGGCATGTCCTGTATGTCCTCAATATGAAAGGTTCAAAATAAGCTTCCTAAGTACTACCAGTCCATAGGACCAGACAAGTACTATGCCTGATGGGAAATTCCCGTCTGGGTTGCGTTGGAAACAGTGGACTGTGACCCAATAGGAACCAATTATTTCCTCTGACTCCACATCAAAGACAGAACCAATTTCCTGAACCCAGTTTTGGCATTATCCCCTAAAGTATGTCATATCGTTAAGTAATCAGGAGGTCTTCTCTTCCCCATAAACCCCTTATGCTGTTCTTATATAACCCTGTGTTCCCTCCAGGAATGGATAACCTTCTTGCTTTCTGGGAATGGTCCTAACAGGGTGTCATTTGTGTATAAGAACAATAAACAGAGACAAAGTAAAACCTATCCCATCCTATCAAGCTTTCTATTCTTCAAATGAAGCACTTTGCTGCCCGAAGCACTTACTTGGCAGACAATATGCTAATCTCATCTCTGTGCAGATATAACCTGCACACTTAGGGTATGATCTCACTCCTGTACAGTGCACTCACAACTCTGCCTAGTGGGCTAGGTTCATTAAATAAGGGTTTTTAAATAAAGGGGCAGTCGTCCTTTAAAAGGCTACTAAAGGCTTAAAGTGGTTGTAAACCCTTACAAACCCATTTGACCTACAGGTAAGCCTAGATTAACCTCCCTATTGGTGATCCCGAGTCTGGCTCGGGTTGGGATTTTAGTTCCACGAGCGGTAACCCAGAGCCAGACTCGGGATCGCATCGTTGGATACAGGAAGGACACAGGGAAAGTTAATTACCTTGTCCCCTGGATCCAGCGATGTCCTCCGCGCTGTGTGATCGAGCTGTCCTCCGCTCGATTCACACAGTGCCCGAATGCTGCCGAGCTCCGTTCCCTGCGACGTTGCGGCGACACGGGAGCGCAGATCGGCGCAAAATTCAAAAAAGTAAGAAGACACAAAACACACACAGTACTGTAATCTTACAGTGACGTCATCGCTGCTCCAGCGAATCACAGTGCCGGAGCAGCGAGGCCCACGGAGGCCCACCAAGAAGATGGACGCTCGGAACTACAGGGGACAGCGGTGACTTCGCTGGCTCCTGTGTCAGGTAAGTGACACATAATGGACTACTATGCGATGCATAGTAGTCCATTATGCCTTACCTTTGCAGGGAATCAAAGAGGAAGTGTGCGCTAATGTGAGAAAAAGATATATGCTGCTGTATTTTGTACAGAATGTAATCTAAGTACAAAGCCGGTAAAAAAAAAACAAAGTAGCAGTTGCACCTCCTAGGTCTCCAAACTTTCCAAGCAAAGGGCCAGTGTACTGTCCTTCAGGCTTTAGGGGGCCGGACTGTGGCCAGTTTGAGTACAAAATGCCCCGGGATCAGTGCCCCATCATTGGTTTTGAGGCATAGTGCCCCATTGTTGATATAAATTAGAAGTGGTGTCAGTAGAGGGAATGGTGCTCCATCATGGGTGTCAATTGGTGGCATAGTGCACCAAGGGCCAGAAAAAGACAAGCAAAGGGCCACATAAGGCCCCAGTTTGGAGACAACTGCTCTAGTCTATATCTACTGCAATGGAAATGTAGATGCAAAATCACCAGCTGAGACCCTTACCTACTATTTGTCTGTTTCCCTTCTAATATATGTAGTTACATAGTTAGTCTGGCTAAAAAAAAGACACACGTCCATCCAGTTCAACCAATATCATGCTGACAAAATAGTTTATATAAGATCAAAGCAGCACTGCATCGTGGAAGCTAAGAATATGTTTTCTAACCTTTAGTCCATCCTGATACTCTTTGGACTTTTCATGCATTATCTTTCTGTGCTCTTCAAAGATTGCACCCATGCGGTCATGCCACTGAAAAGTGTCGTTGTTTAGGCGAATATCAGCAGGGGACTGAGTGACATAATCTACAAGGAAAGTCAGGCGGTTTTTGGATTCTACCAGTTTTCTTCCCAAATCTAGCATGTCTTGAGCTTCAACTTTCTGGATGTATTCCTGTTTTTAAAAAATGCATTAATGAATAAATTGCAACTGAACCTCTGCACAATATATTTACAGGTGAAAACTGTCAAATTAATTTATTTTGAAAAGCTGTATATGCTAAACACATGTTGTCAGTCATCCTAAATTCGGCAAGGCTGGAAAAAATGTGTCATTCATTAAGTCATAATGCTACCTTTATACCTTGTAATGTACCTTTCATGACCTATTCTGAAAGCCATGATTACTTCAATTAAAATGTATAGCCCTTTTTCACAGAACAACAAAGACATTATAAATGTCACTTTCTCCTATGTATGCTGAATGTGGTTATATATACTACAGGTGCTTCCGCACACCATATTTTAATTTTATCTATGCGCCACAAGAAAACGTTAAACAGGGCCACTGATGCCATGGCACATGGGTGCTGATTTATAAAACGGGGGAAAGAAGATAATTAAAGAGGGGTTTTTAACTATCAGGACCATCAGCAAGTGATCAGGAATCATGTTTAACTGTTCCATAAACTGAAAGATGAGACCTAATTAGTTATTATCATGCCGCGTACACACAATCAAATTGTCCGGCGTACTTAGTCTGCCAGACCGCATTTCACCGGACAATCCGATTGTGTGTGGGCTTCAGCTGACTTTTTCAGCGTAAAGTCCGGTGGACTTAGAAAGCAGGACTTGGGTTTCAGCGGACAATACGTTCGTGAGTATGCTAGTCCGGCGGACTAAGAATGACACATGCTCAGAAGCAAATACGAAAAGGAAGCTATTGGCTACTGGCTATTGAACTTCCTTTTTCTAGTCCCGTCGTACGTACTGTACGTCATCGCGCTAGCAATCGCCGGACTTTCCGTGTGTCCGTGTGTGGCCAAGTCAGTTCGGTAGAAAGTCCGCCGGACTATCGATCGTGTGTACAAGGCTTAAGCAACAACTCCACTTTTTGTTCCAATTTTATTCTCCCTTCTTGTAGTAGGTATGTGACCAGGGTCTTAACTATGCTACCTGTCCTGTGCTGCCTTTCTAATTTTTCTGCACAAAATCGGAATCTAAGTACAGTACTGAACTGGTGCAGAGCCTCCACCAAAGGACACTTTCCATCCCTTTATACAGATATGGCAAAACTGCTGTGGGTAGCAGCTACGTGAGCAGATTACAAATTGCCTTGGGTCATTTGAAAAGGTAGAAAGTTCCTAGATTATTTTTACAAATTTCCACCTCACATTATCTGTTCAAATAAACATATGAACAGAAGCAAAAGGGGTAGAGACACGGGCAGAGCTTGATGGTGTACATGTGAGAAATAATTTTATGTTTTTTTTTTTGTTTTAAATATTATCATTATCTTTTTGAATTCATAAATTAATATGGTGAATCTGCATTTATAAAGTTTTTATTATTGTTAAATTTGATTCTTGATACCTTTAGCTCCATGAGTTCCTGAGTATTTGGAGGAGTACTTAGAGCTTTATCAGCAATCTTCTTAAAGTCATTACACAACCTGGAAAAAATAGGTACATACAATTGTTATTGAATTTAGGATTGCAAACACAAAAATTATCAGATAAAAAAATAAAGGAAGAGGTTTAGTTGCTGGTATATTGCTTAGATAAACAAAGTGCATTGTGTAGTAGTAGTAGTAGTGGGAGTAGTAGTAGTAGTAGTAGTAGTAGTAGTAGACACAAAGGGGTTGATTTACCAAAACTGGGGAGTTCAAAAAAAGTACAGCTGGTATGGTAGCCAATAAGCTTCCTACTTCAGCATGTTTAATTAAGCTTTCACATAAAAACCAGAGGCTGATTGGTTTCTATGCAGAGCTCCACTAAATTTTGCACACTCCAGTTTCAGTAAATCAACCCCAAAGTATCAAGTTTATTTTTACTAGACAACTGACATTTTGAACTTAAAGTTAATTTGTAGCCAACCCCAGTAAACTTATATTTATCATTCTGAAGCATAACTATTTTAAAATACAGTTTACCTGATTGATCAATCAATCTGTATAATTTACATAATAAAGGTTAACTCTTTAATCTGGTTTATATAAATCGAAAATTAAGATTGAAAAAAACAGGGACCTTGGAAAACATTTCACATTCTTGCTTAAGATTGTAAGCAAGAAGAGTGAGCTAGTTTGAGTAACAGATCTTTTGTCCCTCTGTACCTAAACTATTTAAATGTTGGATGTTTGTCTGAGAGCAGTGGGTGGAGGCTCAATAGTTGGTGCAAACAGAGCGGATGTTATTAGGTAACCCTTAAATACAATTTAATATTTCTCTGATGTACTATGGAGAGGGGCAAAAGAGAAGTGCTGTAGACATCTTTTGCTACAGATTATGAGGAAAATAATTGTAATCAGACAAGTTTTTCAACGCTGACTGATCACTATTTCCCCAGATGAGCCTCACCAGGGGCATCTGCAAGTAGCTATATGACCTTGAATCATTGTCCAACTTGGAGGAACACAGTTGTATTAAGAGACTGAGCTCTATGGTTCATGGGCACCTTAATAACTTGCCGACCCCACTATAGACGAATGACGGCTACAGTGCGGCCGGCTAGTTCTGGGTTGCTCATATGATGGCGTGACATGATCAAACCTGCTGCAGGGCACAGGTGGCGTGCCCTGTGCTCGCAGTGTCTGGCAGGCACTGCTGATCACAGATTGAGGTAAAGAGCCAATCAGAGGCTCTTTACCATGTGGTCAGCTGTGTCCAATCACAGCCGATCACAGATCTAAACAGAAGCCAGTTATCTGCACTCCTTACCTCATGCTGACAGCATGAGGAGAGGAGAAGAGAGCCGATAACTGGCTTCTCTGAAAGAGACATGTACACTGCTAATCAGGGTAATGTGTCCTGATTATCAGTGCAGTCCCAACAGTGCCCTCCAGTGCTGCCAATCTGTACCCACCGTTGCTGCCAATCAGTGCCCACCAGTGCCTCCTCATCAGTGTCATCTATCAATGCCACCTACCAGTGCGCACATCAGCAAAGAAGAAAAATTACCTGTTAGCAAAATTTTATAACAAACCATAAAAAAGGTTATTTTTTTTTTTTTTTTTTTTTCGGTCTTAATTCAATTATTTAGCAAAACAATTTAAAACCCAGCGGTGATTAAATACCACCAAAAGAAATCTCTATTTTGGGTACAGTGTTGCATGACGGTGCAATTGTCATTCAAAGTGCGACAGCGCTGAAATCTGAAAATTGGCAAGTGCTTAAATAAAGTGCCCAGTTCTTTTGTATATATTTTGTTTATAAATTTGTTTTAGGACTAAAAAACTGGTTTTATATCTTGGTATGCCAAACGTGAATTACTGCATGGGAATACAATTTATAATATTTACAATTCCAGGCAGCAGTTTGAGATTTGTGTATCTATGATCAAATTTAAAATCATATGTTCACACCACATGCAGTCCACTACGGCTTTTTCTTGCATCAAAACTCATGGAAAGTATGGTTTTCAATGGCATAGTTCACACCAGTGCTTGCAGTTCCAGTGCATTCCAGTTCCAGAAAAGAAAGTAGAACATGCATTTTTCCTGTACTGGACTTCAATGGAAATGCTGTAAAACCCATCAAAAACGCAATGGAACACACCAAAAATGCACTAGAATGCACATCTTTATTTAAGGCTAAGAAAAAAGAGGTGGAACACGTACTGCACTGCATCAAAAATGCACAAAAATGCATCAAAAACACACTGGAACCCATCAAAAAACACCAAAACCGTGCATGCATAAAAGCAGCTGCAACGCATCTGGACTGTGCTTCTATGGTGTGAACTGGCCTTTAATTCTATTCTATTTATGGCCAGTTCACACCACATGCAGTCCAGTGTGTTTTTGTTCGTCATCAAAAATGCATGGAAAGTAGGTTATATGGTTTCCAATGGCATAGTTCACACCAGTGCAGTCAGTTCCAGGGCATTCCAGTTCCAGATTTTTTTTTTTAACATGCTCCATTTTTTCTGCACTGGGCTGTACTGGAACGCAGTAAAATGTAATGCATCAAAAACGCACCGGACATCAGTACCGTGAAAAAAAAAACAGGAACAAAAAAAGATGAAAAGCATCTGGAATGCATCAAAAACGCGATGGAATGCACCAAGAATGTGTTAAAAATGTGCATGCAGAAACACATCCGGAACAGATCTGGAGTGCATTTTTGTGGTGTGAACCAGCTCTTAGTCTGAAGGATCTTGATGTTTTAAAATGTTTTGAAGTTTAACAAAAATGTTCTTCCTTGAATACTGCGACACATATTCACCATGACCTGTCACTATGCACTGCTGTGTCATACATTTCACAGAGCCTGCCTTCTGAACTACAGAGATCGTGAGAAGAGCAGTCAGTACAGGAACCGCTGCAGCAAGGTACCATGGGATATGTAGTCCTTAGAAATCAAATGTAAACCAAATGAGGGGGAAAGAAGCTGCAAAGCATGCAGGGCATTCAGGAAGTTGTGGAAAGAGATGACCAGCAGACATGCAGCACTTTAACCACTTGACCTCTGGAATATTTACCCCCATCATGACCAGGCCATTTTTTGCGATGTGGCACTGCTTTATTTTAACTAACAATGTCATGCAACACTGTACACAAATAAAATGTATGTCATTTTTTGCCCACAAATAGAGCTTTCTTTGGTGGTATTTGATCACCACAGATTTTTTTCTTTTTTGTACTACAAACAAAAAAAGGCTGACACTTGGAAAAAAAGTGCTATAAAACACATCCAATAAAAAAATTTAAAAAAATTAATTTCTTCATAAATTTAGGCCAATATGTATTCTGCTACATGTTTTTGGTAAAAAAAATCCCAATAAGCGTATATTGATTGGTTTACACGAACAGTATAGCGTCTACAAAACTATGGGATATATTTATGGAATCAGTTACATTAATACAGTGATCAGTGCTAAAAATATGCACTGTCACCGTACTAATGACATGGGCTGAGGAGGGGTTAAATATCTAGGGCAATCAAAGGGTTAACTTTGTGCCTAGCCAGTGTTTTTTCATGTGTTTACTTGTCTGTCCTTAGCAGCGTATAAAGAATAAATATGGTTTATAGAACTCCATAGCTGGCTGCATATGAAAATACAAATATTATCCATATATAGAGGAAATGTTAAAAATCAACCTAGCACGCTTTGACATTTGCGTGTAGATTTTATTGCTTTAATTAACCACTTCAATACAGGGCACTTTCCCCCCTTCCTGCCCAGGACGTTCTCGGCTTTCAGCGCTGTCAAACTTTGAATGACAATTGCGCAGTCATGCAAAACTGTACCCAAACAAAATGTTCATAATTTTTTCCCACAAATAGAGCTTTCTTTTAGTGGTATTTGATCACCACTAGGGTTTTTTATTCTTTGCTAAACAAACCAAAAAAGACAGAAATATTTGAGAAATTTTTTTTTCTTTTTTTCTGTTATAAAATTTTGTTTTCTCCTTCACTAATGGGCGCTGATGAAGCATCACTGATGGGCACTGATGAGGTGGCACTTATAAGGTGGTACTAATGGGCACTGATGAGGAGGCACTAATATGACGAATTGATGGGCACTGATAGGCAGCACTGATATGCAGCACTGATAGGTGGCACTGATGGGCACTAATAGATGGCACTGACAGGCAGCACTGATGAGGAGGTACTGATAGGCATTACTGATAGGCACTGATTGGCATCTGTGAAGGGCACTGACGGGTGTTATGGGCACTGATTGGCACTTTGATGGGCACTAATTGGTAATTTGGGTGCGCAATCATTGGCATTATGATGGGTACCTCTGATGGGGGGGTGCTGATAATCAATGTGCTAAATATCAGTGCCCATCCCCCCCCCCCCCAACAGGTGAGCCACCGATCGGCCCTCCCTGTCAGCGCAAACCAAGGAAAGCTGATCAGTTGGTAAAGAGCCTCCGTCATAGGCTCTTTACCATGATTGGAGATGCGGTGTGTCAGAGTGACAAACCACACCACGATCACCGCGCTGTGACCCCATTATATATTTGGGTTCTAACCTTCTACAGATAAGCTACGAATCATAATAGAACATTTTATAAAACCAAGTCAGACATACAGCCGCACATAACAAAGGGGCAGAGATGCTGGTGACATCATTGACCTAACATTGCCACTTGGCTAAATGAAGTTAATAATGTCACCAGCATCCCAGTCCCTGTTACATGCAGCTGCAGGGTGGAGAATTCCCCAGCCATAGCTAATTGGCCATGTGATAGTTTCCTGTGGGTTTGGGCTGAGCTAAGTTTGGCCTAAACCTTTGTTCATCGTCCAAGCCTCTTTTATGAATCACCAACAAGGGTTTATCAGATTATAACAGCTTCAGTGGATGTATGGCCAACATTAAGCAAAGCACCCATATCCAACGTTGACACTACAGAAACCCCTTTACCTATAGAAAAATCTGAAAACCTGATTTCCAGCCTCAAATTAACCTTTCTTGCAGAACCCAAAACCTGGCCTCTACAAAAACACCTTCCCCTCAAAAAGAACACTTTAACACTTTTTCTGCCAGGCCCTCTAATCCATTTGTGCTCCAGGTGGCCAGGCCATTTTTGCAATTTTTCCACTGCTTATTTATTTTTCCCTTACAGCTTTCGGAGTTTGTTAAAGACCCCCCAAACTATATATTTTCTGAAAGCACATAACCAGTAGAATACAAATCAGGTGCTACTGATTTTTAGGGCACAATGCGTAAATCTTAATCAAAACAATTTTTTTTGTTAAAATCACACTAAAATCATTAGCAGATAAAAACACAGTACATTTTACAAAATTCCTACTAAACATAAAAGCTCAACCTATATTGAGTTAATAAATAACAAATATTTGTAATTTTTAAATTACACCTTTTTGCAAAATGGAGACAGCTGAATGTATGCAAAAATGTAAATAACCACATTTCTCTAAAAATCAGAAAGTTTTCATTGTTCTTAAATGCCGCATACACACGACCGGACTTTCCGTCAGAATAAACTCTGACGGTCTTCCCGATAGAGTTCCGACCGAACGGAGTTGCCCACACACGATCACACCAAAGTCTGTTTGTTTCAAACGCGATGATGTACAACAGGATTAGAAAAGGAAGTTCAATAGCCAGTAGCCAATAGCTGCCCTCGCGTCGCATTTGGTCTGTTGGACCAGCATACAGACGAATGGTTTTCCCAACAGAAATTGATTCCATCCGAAAGATTTAAACCATGTTCTATTTATAGGTTCATTGGAATTTTTGAATAAAAAATTCAGATGAAGCCCACACACGATCGGAATATCCGATGGAATGGTTCCGTCTGACCTTTTCTGCCAGAAAGTCCGGTCGTGTGTACGTGGCATTACAGCTTTCAGAGTTTGTTAAAGACCCCCCCAAACCATATATTTTCTGAAAGCATAGGACAGGTAGATTAAAAAGAAGGTGCTACTGATTTTTAAGGCCCCACAATATCTGTGCATATGTTTATCAAAACAATATATTCACTAAAAATACATTAAAATCATTTTTAGCAGATACACAGCAAATTTTACAAAATTCCTGCTAAATTTCTACTAAATATGAAAAACGTAACCTGTATTGAGTTAATTAAATAACAAATATTTGAATTATTACATTTTAAATTGCTCCTTTTTGAGAAACAGTGAAAATCAGACATACACAAAAACTTCTTGTATATATGGAGGTTTTTCTTTTTCACTTACGGCTTTTAGAATTTGTAAAAGACCCCCCAAACCATAAAAAGAAGGTGCTATTGATTTTTAAGGCCCCGCAATATTTTCGCAAGGAGAGGTGCTTTAGAGGTGCTATAGCGCCTGTAAAGTGCCTCAGTGTGAAAGTAGCCTTTCTGAAAAAAAAAAGTGCTATTGATTTTTTGGGCCCTGCAATATTTACACAAATGTTCATCATATCATTATTTTCACTAAAAATACACAAAAATCATTAATAGTGCACATAAACACAACATAGCTTACAAAATTCCTGCTAAAGTATCATTCACATGTGACATACTAAAGTGTACGCCCATGGAGGATCATGTTTACCCACACAGGTGTTCCATTCATCCCGGTACAGGCAGTCCCATTTATGTCAATTGGGATGCCACAGCTGCACAGGCATAGCTTGAACACAGACAGTGTGAGCTCAGGGACATGCACACAGACCTACATGGATGTAAAATTGTGAGCAACGGCTCTGTTCATGCAGTTGCTACATCCCAAATGACATCAGTGGGTCTGCCTGCACAGAGATGCACGGAACACCTGTGCGTCCCTATAAAGGCATGCTGTGTATGCCTTGTGTGAACAAGGCCTTAGGCCCCTTTCACACAAGCACACCGATTGGGTCTGCCTGTCCGCTTTTCAGGCAGGCCCAATCGGACCACCCATTGTTCTCTATGGAGAGGCTGATGTAAATGGACATGTGTCCATTTACACCCGCCTGCATCCAATCCAGTCCAGTCCACTAAAAACAGACGGATGCATCTAGCAGTTCAGATCGGATGGTATCCGATGGAAATAGATGGGTGATCTGTTTCCATCTGACCGCCCCATAGAGAACAGCGGCTGTGTTCACTCTGCATCAGTGAATGCAGACCTGTCATTTGCCTGCTCAGTGGGGATAAGCAGACAGATCCCCCGCTGAGCAGGTGGATCTGCTTGACAGAGTCCATGCCATGTGAAAGGGGTTTTACAAGGTGCATCTGGTACATTAGGGGTGCAGGGGCTTGATTAGACCCTCAGGCTCTAATTGGCTTGAAAAAGGTTGAGCTCAGGTGCAGGGTAGGGATGAGCTTGATGTTTGCATCGAACCTAATCGAATCGGGTGTTCGCCGAACAGTGAATATTATGGGGCATTTGCGGGAAATTCGAGTGTCGTGGAATGCCTCATAATGCACTGCGAGATTGCAGTGCATTGCTGTATGATGATTGGCCACTTGACCTGCATGCTTTGGCCAATCACAGCACGCTCTACTGAGAGAGCCATAATTGGCCAAAGGCAGGGTGTGGTTTTTTGTTTTGTTTTTTTTACTTTCTATATGTTTTCACAGCTACTTTTTTTTTTTTTTTTTTGGGGGGGGGAGGGTCTTTGGTGAGATATCAGAGGTCTAAACAGACCCCCATATCTCTTTTTTTGAGACAGAGAAAGGGACTGCAGATAGTCCCTTTCTTTGTAGCACTTTACTTCAATGAATAAGGAATCTCATTCATAAAATGACAGTCTGATACATAGTAACCCTGGCGGTTTAATATGTATCAGCTGTCAGTGGACATTGGAGCAATCGCTGCCTATGTCCACTGTACTACAGGGACGGGAGCTGGTAAACACGTTTACCAAGCCCCCCAAGACCCAACTTCACCCCCACCCACACCACTCCCCCCCCCCCACATGCTCCTCAGCCTGACAGCTCGCCAGAGCTCAGTGCGGGCAACAGCTGAAGGTGGCAGGAGGGGAAGGAGGGATGCTGCCGGAGCAGTGATGGATCGGGGGTGTGGGGACAGTACGGGGGGGTGACTGGTGGGGGGACACATCTGGATCCCCCCAAGCCCCATGCAGCACCTGAAGGCAGCGGGAGTGGAAGAGGAGGGATGCTGTCTTAGGGTGGTAGCTGCAGGAGATCAGGTTTGCAGGCGGGGTTGGATCGGGTGTGGGGGGGGGAAGAAGGGGGGTGAAGGGGATAGTAAAGGAGAGTGGGGGGAGCAGTTTAGGGTGAAAGAGAGTGGCGGCAGGTGGAGTGGCTGGGGACAGGGAAGTGGCGGTATGGGTGGGGGGGTTGGGTCGGTCACATTTGAGGTTAATAATAAAACTGTTCTTTCTGCCTGGAAACTGGAGTGTCCATAGCAACCAAAACCATCCCTTTACATCAAAAGCGGTTTTAGACCAGCTAGAAAACAGAGATAATAAATTAGAATCACTCGCAGAATTCAACAATTCTGCAACTGAGTACATTTCGGTGTTTTTGATTTGATTACATTATTGAATAATTTTTATTATTATTATTATATTATTTGTTATAATTATTTATAGTTATTTATTATATTATAATTTATGATTTCTTGTTTCAAACTTTATCATACCCGGGCTGTCTACTAGACTCTTGTTTGGACAGATTTAAGTGTGTTGTGTCTTAGCCCTTGTACACACGGTCGGACACTGTCCGATCGGACCGTGTTGTCGGATAATCCGACCATGTGTGGGCTCCATCGGACTGTTTCCGTCAGAATATCCGACCAACAAAGTTTTAGAGCAGGGCTATAACATTTTCCGACAACACGATCGTTTGTAGAGAATTCCGATCGGACAATGTGCCACGCATGCTCAGATCAAATTCCTAGACCAAAGCTATTGGCTACTAGCCTGAATGTAGTCCCATCGTAACGAAATAACGTCACCACGTTCTGAACGATCGGATTTTCCGACAACTTTGTCCGACCGTGTGTATGCAACAGTTTCGGACAAAATCCAACGTATTTGGTTGTCAGAATGTCCGACTATGTGTACAAGGACCCACCCCTGATGTTAACCCCTTCCCAGCCAGTGTCATTAGTACAGTGACAGTGCATTTCTTTTAGCACAGATCACTGTATTCGGGTTACTGGTCCCCAGAAAGTGTCAAAAGTGTAAATTGGTGTCAGAACGTCTGTTGCAGTATCCAGGTCCTGCTATATGTTCGACACCATTACTAGTAAGAAATAAAAAATAAAAATATCCCATAGTTTGTAAACGCTACAAATTTTTGCACAAACCAATTAATATACGCTTATTGGAATTTTTTACCAAAAATATGTAGCAGAATATATATTGACCTAAATTCAAGAAGAAATTATATATTTTTTTAAATTGTTATTGGATAAGTTTTATAGCAGAAATGATAAAATATTGTTTTTTTTCAAAATTGTCATTATATTTTGATAATAGCTCAAAAAATTAAAAATGCAGGAGGTGATCAAATACCACCAAAAGAAAGTTCTATTTGTGAGGGGAAAAAAAAGGACATACATTTTATTTGGGTACGGCATCGCATGACCTCACAATTGTCAGCTAAAGTAAAGCAGTGCCGTATTGCAAAAAATTGACTGGTCAGGAAGGGGGGTGAATCTTCCGAATGTCAAGTGGTTATGAAGGGCAACTGATACATGTAATTTGCCCTGCCCTTCCCTTAGAATATTAATAGCTAATTGACCATATTCTGAAGTAGCTAAATTTACAATTATCACTACTGCAAAGATCAACAGGCACCCATGATATCTATCCTGCCCAACACAGTAGATACTCAGTTTTATTAAAAGAAAATTATTGTTTGAAAAAGACGAAAACCTTAGACCGTTCTTCCATCAATGGAGTGCTTGGGGGTTGATCTACTAGAATTGGAGAGTACAAAATCTGGTGAAGCTCTGCACAGATATGAAGCTCTGCATAGAAACCAACCAGCTTCCATTTTTTTTGTCAAAACTTAATTGAACAAGCGGAAGTTAGAAACTGATTGCCTACCATGCACAGCTGCACCAGATTTGATAGTAAACACAGATATAGGATGTTGAAAGCACCCGTATTTACCTACCCTAAAGTACCCAGAGAGAACTAGCTTGTAGCCCATGTTCACATTGGCCCGATTTTACATGTCAAATCACATGCCAAATTGGAGGCTATTGCCGGCAATAGCACCATCCAAATTGGTGCAGCGCTGCACCGATTCCCAAAAGTAGTTCCTGCACTACTTTTGGGAGCTTCGGGGGCGATTGCAATAGACATCTGTGCAAGAACACGCACAGATGTCTCTGAAATCACTCCCAAAGTCGGACTGACATGAGGGTTCGAAATCATGCAAGTTCAGCTGTTCAGTGTGAACCTAGTCTAAGCCCCCATTTCATTGCGGCTTGGGACTTCATACAACAGAAGTCTATGCAAGTCGGCATGAAATCAGCAAAAAAAAGTGCACTTTTTCAAAGTCGCTTCTGCGTGAGTCCTGGCAATTTGAACAGTTCCATTGCCGACAATGGGGTGCAACTTGTCATGCAATTTGGAACTGTCAAAACGCATGACAAATCACACCAGTGTGAACGGGGGCTTAAATTTGCTTGTTAAACCTATTTTGAGTTATACTTTGATTCTTATTACAAAGACATTGTAAACATTTAACTGTTAATAATGCAATGTAACCATTTCATTCTTCTCGAATGTCTTTCTTATGACAAGACACTCTATTCATAAAACAATGCATTTTTCTCACAGTGTAAACATTACAGAAATATTGTATAAAGCTAAAATATATATAAATTGACTAAAATTTCCACACTAAAATCATTACTACATAGATCAATTACTAGAATATTATATGGCAAATTCTTATTAAAGCCAAAAGGTTTACCAGAAAAAAAAACATTTTTAAAATAGACACTTAGATCTCACCTTCTATTAGCCTCCCGGTGATCTTTAAACATTTTCTCTATCAGTTTTCCACAAATCGCCTCTGAACGTTTAACCAGAGCTCTGATTAATTCATCACAGTGGAGCTCAAACATCCCTAAGCGAATAATCTGAGAAAATAGAAAAGCTAGCGATATTAGTGTTTTCATGCATCTTTTACAGCACACACAAACAGCAAAAAAATATATATTACAGCTTTATTGATCTAACGTACCTGTAATGAAGTATGTCCCACATTGTACAGGCAGCAGGATCCTATAGAAATCTTAACTGCGGGGGTTAGTGGCTTTGGGTAGTGGCGGAGAGCAGCAGCCCTACCCCTTGTCCTTGATTCTCGTCATCTCCTAAGGTAAGGCCGCCTTCGTGTCCGTCTCCCGGAGAGGGGGTGGCAGCTTTGCGAGTGAGGGAGGTTTGTTTGCCATACCCCCCCCCCAAAAAAAATATTAAGCACCAGCCGTCTCTGGCTTTGGGTCTGCTGGTGCTGAATGCAATAGAAAATGTCCCCACGGTACCTGCCCCACCTCTACTATCATCCATTGAGAAAAGTTAATTCATTGCTTTTATTTCCTTTAACATAATTTGTGAAAGGGGGAGAGAATACTGTGAATCATCAGACTGTCCCCCATTCACAGGTTGCGTTAAAGGCAGTGAAAGTAACCAAAGAAATGTTCAATGGAGAAGGAGGGGGCAGGTCCTCATTAGAGATTGGCTCAGGCATTTTCGAAATCCCACATGCCGACCCTGCACATGGCCAATCACAGGCAGTGAGACATTTTCAGGTTCCCAGCTTCAGAGATCAGGAAATGTCTCACTGCCTGTGATTAGCCATGTGCAGTGTCAGCTTCCTGGCGAGATCAGGCACGGGGGATTTTGAACACACCCAAGTCCATCTCTATTCCTCATCAGGAATTTTTCTATTGAAATCAGCCTGCACACCTGAGCCTATTAACCCCCAGCATGTTAGAAGTTAAGAGCTAGGAAGAGGATGAGGCATCCCTGCAGTGACAATTTATAGAGGATCATGATGCCTGCATTATGTAGGACATATTTCAATGCAAGTGAGTTAGGTCAATAAAGCTGTAGGGCTAAAAAAAAATTTGGACTAAACTTCAGCTTTAGGTTTTGGTGCATTACTAGATCTCTGTATGAAGAGTGAGGAAGCTTTCTGACAAAGTTTCTCTACCCTCCCAAGCAAGGTTAGTCACCCCTCCCACTATAACCCCCCCCCCCCCCCCATGACTTTACTTACCTAGACTTTGCTCGGAGGCCCAGAGCATTGTTTTCATTTCTTAGCTGGTTTCTTGATCCAGGTGTGCACAGTGCAAGCCCAAAGACTACTATAGGGTTAGTAGACAGATAGTAGCCAGTCCTTTGTGGGAAACATTCCTTACTATTTAAGGCTTTCCCATTGTATATGATAAAAGGAAAACTATGGTCTGTTTAATGTGTCACTGTGTAAGCGGGGCCAGCTCACTTGGTATTGGCACTGGTAAACTATGCACAACACATGAACACCCAGGAACAGTTCAAGCAGGTTTGTCCTGCAGCAGCAAAGTAGCAAACACAGTTTCAGTGTAGGAGGGCTATGTACAACAAGTCCATAGCATAAAGAAAACAAAACATCCGCTCGTCTGAGCCACTAACTAATCTGCCAGGTTGCATGCTTGGATAAGGGACTGGTATGGATTTTTGGGGGGACCCCCACGCCATTTTTTTTATTTCGGCATGGGGTTCCCCTTAAAATCCATACCAGACCTGAAGGGTCTGGTATGGATTTTGAGGGGGAGCCCCACGCCATTTTTTTTTTATTTTGGCTTGGGGTTCCCCTTAATATCCATACCAGATCTGAAGGGCCTGGTATGGAATTTGGGGGGACCCCATGCTAATTTTTTTTTTAATTTTGGTTTGGGGTTTCCCTTAATATTCATGCCAGACCCAAAGGACCTGGTAATGGACTGGAGGGATCCCATGCCATGCCATTTTTTTCAATGACTTCTTTTATCTGTATTGCCGGGACCGGCAATTCATTATAGCCGCGAGTACTTTTGAATGACTTTTATTCCTTTAGAAATGTCATTTTGCACAGGGACTGTTCTAAACACGGGAAAATGTGCCACTTTACAGGCATACTATAGACACCCCCAGGTACGAAATTTAAAGGAATATTTCACCTTTATAGTTTCACTTTAAGCATTATTAAAATCACTCCTCCTGAAAAAACTGTCATTTTTAAAACTTTTGTTTGCATTGATACATGTCTCCTGGGTTAGGACCCGGGTCCCCAAACACTTTTTATGACAATAACTTGCATATAAGCCTTTAAAATGAACACTTTTGATTTTTCATGTTAATGTCCCATAGACTTTAATGGTGTTCCGGTGGCTTACAAATTTGCCCCGAACACCGCATATTGTTTGGTGTTCTGCAGAACATCCAAACAACCAAAGTTCGGCCCGAACTTATGCTTGGGCAGAACCGTTAGCCCATCCCTAATTATCAGTACTATACCCTTAATCTACATTCCATATCTTTATCTTTCCTAAGTAAAAACAAAAAGAACATTTCAACCATCTACAATAATAGCGTTTTTATAACTTTTTTTGTGTTTAAAAAACTGGAACACGTTTGCTAACATTCAATAGAATAATTATTTACCTTTCTTGAACTGTACTGTATTTCATCTGTAAGTTTTTGATATTTTATGGCCTCTCTCATTATTTCCTCAAATGTATGCTCCTCTGCCAAAAAGTGATCAACATCTAAATCTGCTTGCTTGGTTATCAGGAGGTTGTATTTGTCATATATTTTCAAGTGTTCTTTTGGCAAAAAACTTTCCAAAGCAACAAATTCTTTTACTTTTCTTTTGTGATTTTCCAAAACGTCCTCTAGAATGATTGGCCTCAAAGTTGTTTTTGACACATCGTCCTGATTGGATGATAAGGAATAGTTGATATGGTGAAATGAAAAAAAATCAACATGTAACTATTGAACTTTGCAATGCCAAATTATGAGTAGATCTTTTTAATGTGTATCAGTTGACTGTAAATTGCTAATGAAGCACTAGAGAGAAAGTAAAGTCAGTGAGTAGAAGCAGTTTTGTTGTCTACTGTTCACAGTTTCAGTTTACGTGAAACAAACAGTCAAATGAATGTATTTAACTAAACTTTACCTAAGAAATTGCATTGTGATTTCATTCTTATCATGCTAGCTGTCTGGCTATTAAGATGCTCACAAGCTGCTTTTACAATTTTCTAAATTACTGACTTGAACCAAGTAGGCATTCCAGAAAAATAGGCCAAAAGTTCTTATCTGTACATTTGTTCTACAACGTATGTTAGAGACTTAAATTATTGAAGATAAAAGTCCAGCAAGACAGCCAGGCAACTAGCATGTGCAAAATGCAATAGCAGCCTCCATGCTTTGATCAATAAAAGTAAATGGCCCACAACAAAGCTGACAAATACCACACACATTGGAGAGATTTACTAAAACTGGAGCACTCAGAGTTTGGTGCAGTTGTGCGTGGTAGCCAATCAGCTTCTAACTTTGGATTGTTCAATTAAGCTTTGACAACAAAATGTGGAAGCTGTACCATATTTAGCATGCTCCTATTTTAGTAAATCCCCCCATTGTAACTGATTTGCAAAAAGTTGAGTAAATATGTACTTTAAATATTCAATCATGTAAAAAAACGAATTCCTGTTTACTTTGCATGCCTAAACACGTGCATATGCTCTTCACATGATTTGATAATTGAAGTAAGTATACACAATTTGTGGAGTCAATTCCTTTAGTAAACCAGCACAGTTTAATAATGAAATATTACCATCTGCTATTCTCTGTTGTCATCAAACAATTATTCAAATTGATTCATAATAACAATGTGCTTACTCAAAAAGTATAACCCATTACTCAAATTCTTATACTGCAAACATGTGTACTGAATGTTCACTGCACAGCAATGTTCAGATGTAGGGTATTTTGTTCCTAATGTTAAATAAGTTTTCTCTAACACTCCTGGAACTAATATATATATATATATTTTTTTTTTATGAAGTTAGTGTTTTTATTCACCCCTCTGTAAATGGATAAAGAAACCAAAAGACAACTATACCTGTTTAATAAACTCCAGAGCTGGAAGACCTAAAGAAGAAAAGCCTAAATTGACAGCACTAAGCTGGTGTTGTCGATAGTCGCCTATGCATCTTAGAGCCAGTAATGTTGTGTGCTTTGAACTTAGCAGGGCACTTATGCATTAATTTACAATACTAGATAATATGGATGGTGTGCCCTGTTAGCATCCCTGAGTAATGTGTGTCACTTTGCTCCATTTTATTTTTTTCAAAGCTTGTAGGCTCTAGTGTATGTCCTGAAATATCAATGTCAGCACTGGACAGCTCATGGAAATACTGCTGCTTATTAATCACAGGACTCCCTTTTTAATTGAAGTGTTAACTTGGATTTTATATTATTAACCACTTGCTTACTGGGCACTTAAACCCCCCTCAGTCCCAGACCAATTTTCAGCTTTCAGCGCTGATGCACTTTGAATGACAATTGCGCGGGCATACAACACTGTACCCAAATGAAATTTTTATCATTTTTTTCCCACAAATAGAGCTTTCTTTTGGTGGTATTTAGTTACAGCTCGGAGTTTTATTTTTTGCTAAACAAACAAAAAAAGATGCAAAAAAAAAAAAATCATGTTTTAATAGTTTGTTATAAAATTTTGCAAACGGGTCATTTTTCTCCTTCATTGAAGTGCGCTGATTAGGCGGCACTGATAGGCTGCATTGGTGGGCACTGATGGGCTGCATTGGTGGGCACTGATAGGCTGCATTGGTGGGCACTGATAGGCTGCACTGGTGGGCACTGATAGGCATAGTTAAGGTGGCACTACAGGCACAGATAAGGCGGCACCGATGGGCACAGATAAGGCGGCACTGATGGGCAAAGATGGGCACAGATAAGATGGCACAGATGGGTGGCACGGATAAGTGGCACGGATGGGTGGCACGGATGGGCACTGATAGGTACCACAGATAGATGGGACTGATGGGCACTGATAGGTGGCACTGATAGGTGGCTCTGATAGGTGGCACTGCTGGGCACTGATGGGCGGCACTGCTGGGCACTGATGGGCGGCACTGCTGGGCACTGATGGGCGGCACTGGGGTGCAGCACCTTTGAGGCAGATTGGGTGGCACTGTGGGTGGCACTGTGGGTGGCACTGTGGGGTGGCACTGTGGGTGGCACTGTGGGCACTATGGGCACTGACGGGGGGCACTTACTTTTGCTTTTACTTTTACTTCAGGATGGCACTGCGGGAGGCAGGTGGGCACTGGCAGGTGGCAGGTGGTCCCTTGTATTGATGGCCGTGATCGGGACTGATGTCCCGATCACGGCCGCCGGTGATCGGCTTTTTTTTTTTCTCCTCGCGCTGTCAGCGCGAGGAGGAATAATAGCCGATTACCGGCTCCGTTCTATCACATGATCAGCTGTCATTGGCTGACAGCTGATCACGTGATAAGGGGTCGGGATCGACCCCTTGCACGGATCGGTGATCAGGCGAGTCTCATGGACTCGCCGATCACAGAGCGCGCCGCGCGCGCCCCTCAGGGGGCGTGCAGGCCGCTCGTACACGGGACGACGTCAATAGACGTAGTCCCGGAAATGTAGGTCCACGCTAATGCCGTCATTTGGCAATAGCGCGGATCCCAAGTGGTTAACATATACATTTTTTGTAAGATCAGGTACAATATTTTTAACATTTTATAAATTAAATTCTAAGTAGCTCATGAATTGTAGAATGATAATTACAGTAGTTCTACTATTTCATCAATCTTTAGTGCATTCATTTAATTTTTCATTATATACAGTTCAAAACTATTGCTAATTCCCTTTAATATGCATTCATTTACAGTGAACACCTACAGGCAGCACAGGTACTTGAGACATTTTCCTGCTTATAATCCTGCTAACAGTTTAGCAGGTTTATCCTAAGCACCTGTTTCCTTCAAACACACACAACAGTTCCCAACAAAGATGATATTACAACTTAAAGTGTCTCTACACCCAAGACCCTGCAGTCACTATATCTGGTCTCCCACAGTACATGGAACATAGAAATGCAATTATTTTTGTAAATATAAACTGCTAAATCCTTTTTTCATCAGTAGTATATAGCAGCCTTGTGACTTCTATCAGTGGTTAGGAGAAGTTTTCGTTCTACTCTGACTGCCCTATGAGGCTGCAGTCCCCTGACCCTATATCTGGACAGTGCTGATTGGCCCTGTGCTGATCACATGCACCATCCCAAGAAAAAAAAACTCTCTAGCAATACACACCAAACTTAGCATGTGCAGAGTGCCTCCAAGGCTCTGTACTATCAGGAGATGGATTAGGGACAGATCAGAGAAGACGGTATCTAACAGACTTTTTACACAGGTTCCACAGTGGGTATAACAAGCATGTTTTACTGCATATACAGACTGATTTTACTGTTGTCGGTTTAGTTACACTTTAATGCGCCAACTATTTCACATGAACACACAAAAACTATGCAGATAGTGCCTAGTATAAAAACCAAGAGTCCAGTGCTGCCACAGGCTAACTAGTCTGTGATTTATTCTAATGAGCAGCACTAATTGAGTGTTCTAAGGGCTCATTTAAATATTCCTATAGTTTATAACAATTATTTTTGTATCATTTTTCATAGTTGTTCCAGCATATAATTTACCTAAATAATATTTTATACATGACACAAATGTTACTAGCTTGCCAGTATGTTGTGAGTCAAAGTATTTTTGCTACTTCATAAAACATTTTTGCTTATGAAAATGTTTTATAATTCATTATATATCTATAATATTCTTTACATGAATGATTTGTTTTTAAGGAGTTGACAAAACTCTAAATTGCCTTTTGCTATTTCATTTGCTAAAAGCACTCATTTAATGCCTTGACTTTTATATAAAAGCAGATTTTTCTCAAGCTGATTGGAATACAATGAATTGAATTTACTTACCCATTCAGAATAGAGCTTTGTTTCTACTCTTGGCACAAGACTTACAGCTTTAATCATCACATCATAAACATTGAGCAGCACAGTTTCATAATCATTAAAGTTGGGTTCAAATTGAATTGAAACATTGTCTAGAATGAGCCTCATTATAAAACCTGGATGTTCGTAGGCACGAACTGAATCCTGGAAAAACAACAACATTGCAAGTTATTTATTTATTTTTATTTTTGATGTGTCAAATATTCTGTACATTTTTCGCTGACGCACAGAAACATTTTATTGAATTTGTTTGTTTATATCTACTGCATGGCATTTCTCTAAGGTCATTTATACTGTAATTAATTTTCTTCAGTACACAGATGGCCACCTAAATCGAAAGGAAACAATTAGTAAAATACTCATGCACATAAGCAATTTGAGATTATTTATTTATCAATAAATTAACAGGCAACAGAATTGAGTACAAGATAATGATGTCAAGTCATATTTGCTAGAACTGTACTGAGATTGCTAAATGAATTGATGCATTATAATGCAGTCTGAAACCATTCACTGCCCATTAACAGAGGTTAACACAGTTATTAAGGTAGTGAAAAGTGCAATTATTGATTCACTATTGATTATAAGAAAAAAATTAATGTTAAAAATTAACATAAATGCAGATGTGTGGCTGATTTACTAATGGAGCTGAAAATCTTCACCCACGGGCCAAATGTTGGAGGACAACGGCTGGTTCCAAAGAAACTGGGCAACATTCGGTGTGTACTGCAACTGGAAGGGGCACGACTGAAAAAGGTCTGCTAATTGACTTTTGATCAGTGCTCTCAGCCAATGGCTGACTGTCCCCCTGTCAAAACACAATTGCACAGCAGAGGAGATCGCGGTACTAACATTGGATTGTTAGTACATAGGCTCCTTCTGGTTCTTCAGGTTTTTTTAGTTCAGCCGGCTGGGTTGAGTGAAAAAAAATAAAAACTTGTAGTGTGTAATAGGATTAAATTGCGTGAATATTCAGGTCAATTATCCAACCACGTGAAAAGAAAATTCCTGTTCACTTTTAATATCCAGTCATGTACAGAAGAAATAAGTAAACAGGAATTTGCTTTTCCTATGATTGGATAATTTAAGTGAGCGTTCACACAATTTAATGTGTGAAGATTCTTAACTCCCTTAGTAAATAATACATTTTTTCATTTTTTTTGTGGCCAAAACCTCCCCCCCCCCCCCCCCCCCCCCCCCCCCACTGGTTTGACAAAAAAACAGACTCATCTATGAGCTGTCAAGTGCAATAAAACATCTACAACCATGCGGCACAGTGGTGTAGTGGTTAGCGCTCTCACCTAGCAGTAAAAAGGGTCGCTGATTTGAATCCCAACCACGACACTATCTGCCTGGAGTTTGCATGATCTTCCTGTGCCTGCGTGGGTTTCCTCCGGGTACTCCGGATTCCTCCCACACTCCAAAGGCATGCAGGTAGGTTAATTGGCTTCTGTCCCAAATTGGCCCTAGTATATGAATGGGGACCTTGAATTGTGGGCTCCTTGAGGGTAGGGACCGATGTGAGTGTGCAATGTACAGGGATAGGGACAATTGTAGACACTCACTCAGGTTCAACTGGATGGACTGGTGTCTTTATTGAACCTTACTAACTATGTAACATAAGTCGACATACAAGACATGATTACAGATATACTATATTATACATACATATTAAAGTTTTAAAAATCCATGTGCATGAGAAGGCAAACTTACAATAAAAACAGTCACATCCATTTGCTTTTAGTACAGTATTTTAGACCGGCCATTGACCGATCGAATTTCAATCTCTCTATGGGCAGGCTGGTTGTACTAAAGTCAATCCATTGATCGACTTCAGTACAACCAGCCTGTTGGGGTTTTCTCGTGCAATTGATCATTGTATTCTAATGGCTGGGAAAGCTCTCGTTGTCAGAATAAAATAGCACAGCAGGAGGAATTCCCTCAACAAAACTCAAGCAAAACTGTATATTGTATGGCTTACTTTAGTGTCCATATGATCATATACCTGAAACTTTAAAATACTATAAACTCATTTTTTTGGAATGTTTACTTTTGCCAAATAACAAGACCGACGAAAAAGATCCCCATATAGAGAGAACAAACCCTTCATATAATATGAAACATCATACTTAATTACATAATTTTTCCTAAGTGAACTTAGAAAAAAGCAGAATATAGAGAAAACAGTTACAAAAAATATGAAATGGCGTAACTCTTGCACACTAATGCCCCATACACACGGTCAGACATTCCGACAACATAATCCATTTTTTCCGACGGATGTTGGCCCAAACTTGTCTTGCACACATACGGTCGCAGAAAGTTGTCGGAAAATCCGATCGTTCAGAGCGTAGAACATGTACGACAGGACTATAAAGAGGGCAGTAGCCAATAGAATTGTCTACACACGATCGGAATTTAAACGATCGGATGTTGTTGTGGGAACATTTTAAATCCTGCTCTCAAACTTTGTGTGTCGGAAATTCCAATGGAAAAAGTTTGTTGGATTGGATTTTCCCGACAACACGATCCGATCGTACATTTTCTGTCAGAAAGTCCGACCGTGTGTACAGGGCATTAGATATATGATAGCAAGGTCCAGAAGTTTAGTTGCCTTAACAGGCCAACCACTATTTATTTTAATGAGGAATTCTTAATTATAAGCTCAGCACCACATAAATGAAATATACTAATTGTTGTGTAAAAGTGCAAAAAATAAAATAAAATCAGAATATTGGCAAGATGAAGCTTATGTCTGGAAAAAAAGACCCCATATTTAAACTTCCCTCATGCAGAACACACCAAATATTTAAGAGCATTTTGAAGCGATCACACGTCTAGACCTCTTCCAAAAGAGATTGTATATTATATGTTTGGAGCTTTACCAGTTATACAGGAAGAATATATATAATTAGAAATTAGAAGCATATCCCACCTGTAATCTAAAATTTATTTACAGATGTACCTGTAATCCTAGAATTTAATGAATTCAAATATAGGATTTTCTTTCATTTGTCTGGAGAAAAGTAGAAAACCTCCCTTTTTTGTCCTTCTGCTACTGATTAACATGGTCTCCTTCCCAGAACCGCCAAAGAACTGCTGTGTTAACAGTGGTGCCAAGCAGCAGGGCCAGGACAAGGGGTGGGCAGGAGGGACGGCTGCCCCTGGCACAATGGTCTATTGCATGGGTAGGGGGCACCCTGACCCTAACCCTAAGGGAAAGGGGGGCGCAGTTTGGCATCTTTGCTCTGGGCGCTGGATGACATTGTCCCGGCACTGCCAAGCAGTATTACTGCTCAAATCTGCTTGGTTTTCACTGGCCACCATCAGAAATATTTAGCTTTTTATGGATTTGTAAGGTTTAATTGTGCCTGAATGACATTATTCACACTGGACACCAAGTTTCCAAGGCAGGGCGGTGTCATTCAAAGAACACCAAGCAATGTTGCTGAGCAGTCAGAACTCTTTGGAAATGTTGGATAGGGAGATCAGTAGCTGGGCCAAGTGGCAAGTTTAAAGATTTTTTTTTACTGTCTGAAAGCAGAAAGCCTCATTATTACAATATGAAATCTAATGTATTACATAAAATGTGTCTTCATTCTACTCACTGGTGGCTGTATTATCAAATCAGTATAATCCTGCATTGATGCTAAAGCAAGACTTTGCAGCTGCTCCGTCATTAATGTAGCAGTACAATTGAAAAAAGATTCCATTCTCTTGCTGTTACTGGGAATTAGCTTTTTCTTGTTTCCTTGGTAATAGATGTTTTGAATTTCTGCAATCCATCTGTAAAACAAAAATACATTTTAATATTAACAAATTGCATTCAGAATAAGAAAAATACAGCCCCACACTGCAAACACCTTTAGGCCGCGTACACACGCGGGGACTGTTCGCTGAAACTTTGTTCGTCAAACAGTTGCCGCAACAGTCCGCTCAAAATTTGCATGAGCGGACTTGCCCACACACGAGCGGACTGTTTCAGCGAACTGTTTGCCAAACAGTTCGCTCAACTTTTGAAATGAACGGACTCGCCCACGTAAGGCGGAGGCAAGTCCGCCCATTTCGAGCGCGTGTACAGGTAGGCGGGGCCCGCGAAGGAGACGTCGCGGGCACCGCCGCCTGGAATGGACTTAAAGGGACACCCAACGCCGAAAAAAATCGGCGTGGGGGTTCCCCCAAAGTCCACAACAGACCCTTGTCCGAGCACGCTACCCGGCCGGCCAGGAAAGGGGGGGCGAGCGAGCGCGCCCCCCCTCCTGAGCCGTACCAGGCCGCGTGCCCTCAACATGGGGGGTGCCTTGGGGAAGGGGGGCCGCGCGGCCCCCCCACCCCAAAGCAGCTTGTCCCCATGTTGATGAGGACAAGGGCCTCTTCCCGACAACCCTGGCCGTTGGTTGTCGGGGTCTGCGGGCGGGGGGCTTATCGGAATCCGGGAGCCCCCTTTAAGAAGGGGGCCCCCGGATACCGGCCCCCCACCCTATGTGAATGAGTATGGGGTACAATGTACCCCTACCCATTCACCTGTAAAATAAAAGTACCCAAAAAAAAAACACAACACACGAGAAAAAATGTTTTATTGCACAGCTCCGGGGGTCTTCCGTCTTCGGGGGTCTTCTCGCCGGACTCCTCCGCTATCTTCTTGTAGCTCTTTTACTAGCGGAGGAGTCCGGCTTTCTTCCTCCCCGCCGCCGGCCTCTTCTCCCGACTTCGGGGGTCTTGTCCCCCTCTTCGGTTCTTCTGCCGGGCCACCGCGCCTTCTTGTAGCTCTTTTGCAGGCGGTGGCCCGGTCTTCTGTCGCCGCCGCCTTCCGTTCTTCTGCCGGGCCACCGCGCCTTCTTATAGCTCTTTTGCAGGCGGTGGCCCGGTCTTCTGTCGCCGCTGTCGCCGTCGCCGCCTTCCGTTCTTCTTCTTCTTCTTCTTGTTCTCCAGGAGATGTTGACACGACGCTCTCTCCGGCCGGAATGCCAGAGCCGCCCTGCGCTGCCACTTATATAGTGCCAATGGGGCGGTGTCACATGGTATATGTCACATGGGTTGGTCACATGGGTTGATGTCACATGGGGACTATGACATCGTAAGGGGGCGGGGTCACCATGTTTTTTTTTGGGGTACTTTTATTTTACAGGTGAATGGGTAGGGGTACATTGTACCCCATACTCCTTCACATAGGGTGGGGGGCCGGTATCCGGGGGCCCCCTTCTTAAAGGGGGCTCCCGGATTCCAATAAGCCCCCCGCCCGCAGACCCCGACAACCAACGGCCAGGGTTGACGGGAAGAGGCCCTTGTCCTCATCAACATGGGGACAAGGTGCTTTGGGGTGGGGGGGCCGCGCGGCCCCCCCTTCCCCAAGGCACCCCCCATGTTGAGGGCACGCGGCCTGGTACGGCTCAGGAGGGGGGGCGCGCTCGCTCGCCCCCCTTTCCTGGCCGGCCGGGTAGCGTGCTCGGACAAGGGTCTGTTGTGGACTTTGGGGGGACCCCCACGCCGATTTTTTTCAGCGTTGGGGTTCCCCTTTAAGTCCATTCCAGGCGGCGGAGCCCGCGACGTCTCCGTCGCGGGCCCCGCCTACCTTCACACGCGCTCGAAATGAGCAGACTTTCCTCCGAGCGGGAACAGTTTGCTCATTTCGAAAGTAGCCTACACACGGGCGGACTGTTCGCTCAAACCAAGTTTCAGCGGACAGTTTTTCGGAATTTCCGAAAGACTTTGTCCGTCAAACTGTCCGCTGAAACTGTCCGCTGAAAGCCCACACACGAGCGGACTGTCCGCTGAAACACTGTTCAGCGGACAAAGTTGGGCGAACAGTCCGCCCGTGTGTACGCGGCCTTAGAGTTAATGGTGCCTTATTAAAAAAGAATCTCAGAGATGCAGTTTACATCCAGGTACAATGGAAGCTTAACCTCCTTGGCAGTATTCCCGAGTGTGGCTCGGGGTGAAATTTCAGTACCATTAGCGGTAACCCCGAGCCACAGGATTGCATCGCTGGATCCTGGAAGAGGTTACTTACCTTGTCCCTGGGATCCCACGATGTTCTCCCGCTGTGTACGGAGGCCGGATCCTCCGCTCTATCCTCTGTGCATTCCGGCTTCCCTTCCTGCGAGCATCGCAATGCAGGGGGGTGAGACCGGCAGCAGATTCAAAAAGTGTAAATTACAACACACACAATACATTGTAATCTTATTGGATTACATTACTGTATGAAATAAATTGACCTCAGTTTGCCCCCCAGTGCTTTATCCAGTGCCTTTGCCTGCAGTTTTACTGTAATTTCTGCCTGGAAACTGGAGAACGACCATGGCATCAAAAAAGCGCGCCTCTACCTCAAAAAGTGGTTTATGACGTGCTGGAAAACAGCGATAGTGATACAGAATCACTTGCAGAATTGAGTGATAGCGATTAGTGGGGAAGTTCATCATCAGACACAGAAAGTGATTTCAGCGACGATCTTACGACTGGCCTCAGTGATGTGCGTACTTGGTGCTCTATTGACTGCGGTATAGATCATGCAGTGCCCCCCATTTACTGGAGCACCTGGTATCAAAGTGGATGTTGAAGATGACAACCCCTTGGCATACCTCCAACTATTTTTGACCAATGAGGTTATTGAAAAAATTGTTACGGAGACAAAACGGTACCAGGAGCAACAAGCTGTTACGCATCTGAGGTTTTCAAGGAGAAGAAAGTGGGAACCAGTGACCAAAGAGGATATTTGGAAATTTCTGGGCCTAATAATTCTTCGGGGAGTGGTGGGGAAACCCCTGCAGAAGTGGTATTAGACAACCAATAAATTACTTTTACACAGTCAAGTTGGAGTACAAATTTTCCCTGATAATTAAGTATTTGTGGGGGGAGGTGCTAAGCGAAGCAGCTGAGCATACATGGATGATTAGAGCTCCGCTGTCACCGGGACAAAATCGGCCTTCTCTCCTCGAGTCACGGACGAATACTGCATCTCCACAGTAACCTGCCTACTATTTAGCCTGCAGGGCACAAGCACATACAATGTTTAATGGGAAGGAAACAGAACTTAAACAAACTATCAGGCGAAAAAAAACCTGACTAAAAACGCTTCTAAAATGGTGGCAGCACAATCCCCCCATTCTGCATTACCTCAGAGGCAGAAATTGAAATTGAAAGGGAACTCTAACGCTTCTCCCTCACAATATATTGACTCTGACCATGAATTCAGAATGACCCCTATAACATTACAGAATATCCCTAATGGCTCAGATCTTCTTAGTCAGTTTGTACATGTCTTACAAAAAGCCCTCCAAAATACCTCAGACACAATAACTAAAAAATTGACAAGGGAAATTCATGAGGTAGGGTGCCGCACATCAATATTAGAACACAAAATGGAGGAAATAAATGATATCACCAATACTTATGCTGATGAGTTAGAAGCCCTTAGAGAAGAAAATTCTTCCCTTTACACATGCTTAGAAGATTTTGAAAACAGAGCCAGGAGATCTAACTTGTGACTCCGTGGTATACCAGAAACCATAATAGATCTACAATCAACAGTAACAGCACTCTTTCAGGAGTTAGCTCCATCAATTCCCATTGAACGCTTGGAGATGGACAGAATCCATAGAACTTTGGCCCCCAAAAAAGGAAGATGGCCCCCCCAGGGATATTGTAATAAAATTACATTATTTCAGAACAAAGGAGCAACTAATGGAAGCAGCATGTAATAAGGATGCATTGACTTTTCAAGGTCATCGTTATCAAATATTCCAGGACCTTTCACAACAGACTCTCTTCAAGAGAAAAAAGATGAAACCACATCTACAGATACTCCAATACCACAACATCCTATATTGTTGGTGCTTTCCATTTGCTCTTCGATTCACTCATAAAGGTTCCATACACACCTGCAAAAAAATTGACACCCTTCTAACTGCAATCCATGAACTTCGATTGACAATTCCAGAAAACACAACAGAAGGATCCAAACACTGAGCATCATCAAACTCACCAAATACTCAAAAAGAAAATCCTATTCAACAAGCCCTCTCCAGTACCAACAAGCGGAGTCGTTTCGCATCACCTCCACCAAATCCCGAAGAACAAATGGACTGATATCTTCTATGATGAAATTGCACATGTGAAAGTTCTTACTTATTGTCACTACAATAATTTGCCTGGCAGAAAGGTAAAATGATAGCACTGCGATGGTATGACAAAAAAGAAGTGTGGTTAATGAGTACAATTCATAACACCTCCACTGTCATGGTACACACAAAAGGTGGGAAAGACATCATGAAACCACAAGTGGTGATAGACTACAACAACACCACGAGAGGTGTTGACAGAGCCGACCAGGCAATGATATTTTATCCACCAATGAGAAAACAACAAAAAAAAGTATTACAAGAAGAACTTCAGGCATCTTCTTGAGCAATGCTTGTGGAATGCCTTCATTCTACTTAAAAAAAAAAAGAGTGACAAGCCTGTGGTTCATGCTGACCTTGTTTGGAAAGTTGCCGAACTGATCTTTCTGAATCACCAAACACCAACGGCTGTAAATAGAGGTGGGTGTTGCGCTGCTGGTGTTGTCAACCCGGAACGCCTGACTGGTCATCACTTCATGGACCACATCCCAACAAATGAAAAAAAGTCAGCACCCACAAGGATGTGCGTGGTTTGTTGCTCAAAGCGTGATGACACTGGAAGGAAAATCTGAAAGGAAACCAGGAACTATCCTGATTGTGATGTCGGACTTTGTGCAGTCCCATGTTTCAAAATTTACCATACGTTTACGATTTTTACTGAAGCAATATGACTAGTAATATTGCACCCTTGTTTGGCCCAAAAAAAATTCTGTGTTTTTGATTTGATTATATTATTGAATAAAATGTATTATTATTATATTATTTGTTATTATTTATAGTTATTTATTATATTATAATTTATGATTTTGCGTTTCAAACTTTATCATACCCGGGATGTCTACTAGACTCTGGTCTGGACAGATATAAGTGAGTTATTCCTAAGAATTACAGGCCTACAATATAAAATGCCAAATTTCCGTGCAAAATAATTGTACCGCTTTCAGCATCAAAAATCTGACATAATCATACCTCCAGGGAGGTTAAAGAAGGATCCAGGTATAGATATTTTTCCACAGTTACATGTAACTATGCATATACCATATCTGTGGGATGCCTCTAAAGCCAAAAATCACTGTAGTAGATATTGCTACTACAGTGATCTCCATTAGCTTCCAGGCGAAATACTGAGTGGCTACCCTGCTGCATAGTGAACACAGAAGGTTGCATGCTTGGTAAAGTTGTCATTCAAAGATACTTTGCATTTTCTCAATGAATGCAAAGCATTCTAAAATTCTAAACATCACAGGATTAACCTCCCTGGCGGTACGATTATTTCGGATTTTAGGTGCTAAAAGCGGTACCATTATTTTGCATGAAAATTTGGCGTTTTATATTGTAGTCCTGCAATTCTTAGGATTAACTCTCTTAAATCTGTCCAAACCAGAGTCTAGCAGACATCCCGGGTATGATAAAGTTTGAAAAATTAAATCATAAATTATAATATAATAAATAATTATAAATAATTGTACCAAATAATAATATAACAATAATAAAAATTATTCAATAATGTAATCAAATCAAAAACACTGAAATTTGCTCAGTTGCAGAATTGTCACTGTCATTACTTTTCAGTATTTGATGACGGATCTCCCCACAAATCGCTATCGCTCAATTCTGCGAGTGATTCTAATTTATTATCGCTGTTTTCTAGCTGGTCTAAAATCATTTTTGATGTACAGTGACAGTTTTGGTTGCTATGGGCAATCTCCAGTTTCCAGGCATAAAGAACAGTTTTTATTAAATAAAAGTGCATGCAGGACACTGGGCAGACCACTAGGGACAACGGGGATGTGAAATATTTCCATACAGCAATGTAATCTGTAAGATTACATTATACTGTATGTTTACTGTTTGTTTCACTTTTTGAATTTGGCGCCGATCTCCGTGCCCGTGCGTCGCAACGCTCGCAGGGCACGGAGATCGGCGATGTAATGCATCGAGCGAGACACGGCTCGCTCGTACAGCGGGGAGACAACGCTGGATCCGAGGGAGAAGGTGAGTAAACCTCCTCCTGGATCCAGCGATGCAGTCCCGAGTCTGGCTCGGGGATACCGCTTTTGGTATGAAAAATCCACCCCGAGTCAGACTCGGGAACACCGCCAGGGGGGTTAATATGTTCATTATAAATAGTAGCAGCAGTTTTACTGTATTTACATTTTTTATAAGCAGCACAGTTATTTACATTATTTACATGGAATCTGAAATGTTTCTATTTACTGTATTTATTGGCATATAACACACATTTTTTCACCCTGAAAATCGGGTGCAAATAACATGTGCATGTTATACACAATACTTCCGTTTTAGCTGCCTCGGAGGGGACAGGGAGGGAGGCGGGACGAGCGCCATTACACACAGGTAGAATCTTCTGTTTACTTGGTGGCGTCTGTAATAGGAAGTCCCATCTCCTGGGCCACCATCAGACCACTGTTTTGTCTATCATAGGAGATTCTCACTGTATGTAATCTGTTGGCGCTCGTCTGCCCCCTTCCCTGTCCCCTCTAGGCTGCAGATGGGCATTGATCAGGATGCACTGATGGTAATGGGGAGTCTGCTGCATTGATGGAAATGGTGAGTCTGCTGCATTGATGGCAATGGTGAGGCTGCTGCATTGATGTGGACTGATGAGGCTGCATTGATGGCACTTGTGAGGCTTCAGATGGGCATTGATAAGCTAAAATAGTCTGCCTACAAATTGTCCACGCCTAAAATGTGAACAGCGGGTAAGTCTGAAACATGAAGTTCTGCCCAGGATAGGATCCTTTCTGCTTCTCCTGCTGTGGCAAAACTTATAGTTCCTCTGGGATGGTTGATGTATGTTACTTCTGTGGCTTTGTTCAGCTGGATGCTAAGTGGAAGACCCTCCAGTTGGGATGTCCAGCAGTGTAGAGAAACTCAGCTCACTCAAAGCTACAAAATGTTAATTAGCAGTTGGGATTCCTCTTGAGTCGAAGTTCTTTACACCAACAAGGTGTCTAGGACTCCTCCCAAGGCTGGCATCCATTGTGATGATCTCCCAAGAGACTGGAAGGGTTTCCCCAACTCCTGAGCAGAATTTGTGAGCCACCAGGCTAAAGGCAATTTGGTCCTTGGTGTCACACGAATAAGTCTGGAGGAATTGAAGGAGTCTTGATTGCATATTGACAACACAACAGCTTCAAAAGAGGCTACCTTCAGCCCCAAAACATGTATGTGTAAACAGAGTCAATCAACCCTTGAAATGAACCGTCTGAGACTAAGATCAGCGAATTTGAAGTTTTCTTCAGACTTCTGAACCTTTAAAATCCAACTGAACCTTTTCAAGGTCTGATCTGATGGAAACACATTGCTAGTCAGGACCTGTGCCAACTGGTCCTTTAAAAAAGGAAGCTGCCCTAATATCCCACAATGGGGATGCCATGGGAGTGTAAAAAGGTAATAACTTGGTTAAACTGATAGGAGACTCATACAGGAAATAAGACGGGAAACATACACTAAATCATCTACACAGCAGTGCAGGGTAACTGAAATAAATAAAAAAGTGCTGCACATAAGGGATCAGTGTGGAGGTAAGCTGGATGTCTTTTAATGAGTTTATCCAATCTCCTAATGAAGGGGCTGCTAGATAATACAAGGTGTTTTATTAAGGCAGGATATTGTTGGATCAACTGCAGGAATAGCCTGTTTCCTTATAAAGGCATCCTCAAAGACATATTATGCTGCAAAATATTTGGGAGATGTAAACAGTTGATCACTACATCAGCTGCATGGTCACTGACAGCTCATCACCCACAGAGATAAGTACAGTGAGGCGAGGACCGAGGGGGGGTGGGGAGAGAGAGGATGGGGCGGGTTTCGGTTGTTAATTTTTTTCTTAAGGCAAACTTAAACTTGAACAGACACAATACACACAGGTCTGGAGAGTACCATAAAAGCAAAGCCTAGGCAGGCCCTGCAATGATCAAGTCTAGCAGAGTCTGGGTAAGGCCTCCAATGGTATTGCTGAGAATACGCCAATCCAGGTAGCTTCATAAAGAGACAGGCTCAAGCAGCATGTAGATAAACTCTTGATTGAAGAACAAATGAATCTTGAAAAAAATGGCTAGTAAAAACGATTTAAAATTTTTTGTCAGTACAGACACCCATCCTTCTAAGACACTAGCAAAAACGGAGGCATGCTGGGAGTGGGAGGGGGTTTGTTTAAACATTGTAACTATATTGTCATTCACTTTTAAAACTCTTGTTCATCTGTACCTGCAAGACACCTATATTCAGAAAAAAGGAATTTGGAGATTTGGAGGCAGGGCCGGTGCAAGGATTTTTGACACCCTAGGAGAAACCTCATTTTGCCGCCCCCTCCCCTTGGCTCCACCCCTGACTTCATCCACTTTTCCCTACCCATGTATATGGTGGAGGAGGTGGCGGGATAGAGATTTTTTGCGGCGCCTCACCGCTATTTCTTCAGCCATGGTTCACAGGCCCACACCTGCACATCTGGACCCGGCCTGAAGACAAATAGTGTCTCACACCAGCCTTGGTCCACAGGTGTATAGACAGGCTAGGGTAGTGTATGGACAGATTAGGATAGTATATGGACAGGGTGGTATATAGACAGTATGGTATATGGACATGCCTGGGTGGTATATAGCCAGGCCAGGGTGGTATATGGACAGGGTGGTATATGGACAGGCTAGGCCCTAGCCTAGTGAGGGAGAGAATGAGGGAGAGGGGAGAGAGGAGGGTGAGGAGGAGGAAGAGAGATGTAAGGAAAAGAGGGGAGGAGGGGTAGAGAAAGAAAAAGAACGGGGGAGGGGTGAAGAAGGTGCAGAGCACAAAGTGGTGGGAACAGAGGGGGGGTTGTTCTGGGGATGGAAGTCCCACTCACCAGTTATGTCTCCCCCATTCAGTTTGGTGTCCCTCAGGGTTGTGGAAACTATTGTTTGAAAATTGCCGCTCAGCTGTGCACAGAGCAAATGCATGGCATGCATGTGAATGGAGTGTAGGCGGGGTTGGGTGGGCACAAATGGGAGGCGGTTTATCGGATTGGACAAGCAGCAGAGTGAGGTCGGGGTTAGGAGGACAGTGGTGACAGGATACAGGCCGACTCCTGTGTAAGCTGGCTTTCCTTTCTCTCACTGTGTGACTATGACAGGATGCCAGAGGTTGTGGAGCTCCGAAGATAGAGGTATAGCTGCTCTCCATCTCCACATGGTGCCTCGGGGAGAAGACGCTCCTCGGGCAGCTGCCCACAAAGACTCCGCTTCCTGCTCTGCCCGAGCTTGTTTATCCTTATCACCCCCCCCCCCCCGGCTCATCCTCTGGCATGTCACCCTGCGTCCCGCAATAGAGCGCCAATATGCTCGGTGCGGCGGGGTATGTAATAACCGGGAGCGGTACAGAGTCACTTTGTCAGCAAGGATTTTACTGCCCTTCCTATCCTGCCCCCTAGGCGGCTGCCTGTCCCACATAAAGGTTACGCCGGCCCTGTTTGGTGGAGGCTGAGAACAACAGACGGTACTTTTTTGAGTTAAGAATACAAGTTTGAAAATAATTTACTTTTACTACCTAATATGATTGAAAAATCCTGACATGAGTAGGATTGTCCTGATACCAAGTACTTGTACTCAGGCAAATGCTCCAATGCTTAATCTGATACCTGGACAGTCAGGGGTGATCGTGCGGTGCTGGGAAGGAGTTACAATCTCTGTTCTCCCTGCATACATTACAATAAAGCAGCCGAAAGTCGCTTTTCCTCCTCTCCCTCCTGCTGCTTTCAGCTGCTTTATTGAAATGTATAAAGGGCGATTGTGATTGTAACTCCTCCCCAGCGCTCCACAGATCATCCCTGACTGCCCCCTGTATCCTCCTCCAGTCCCCCTCCATGCTCTGGTCCCCCTCTGTGTCATTTACTGGCTCCTACCTTTTCCGAATGCACAGTCAGTGATCATTCAGAGTCAGTTCATTCACAGCTATCACTGAGCATTGTAAATACTGTACAGTGAGTTGGGCCCAAAGTCCACACAGCCTTTGACGCTTAAAAAGAAATAAGCCATGGTCTGCACACACAACAACTGTTTGAATTACTGGGGTAATAAGCAATATTTCTTAGCAGAGAACTTATTTAATCATTTACTCTTCAAGCAATCCCCCAGTTATGTTTTTTGGACAAATACATTTCAGTGTGGAACACAGGACATTAGTTAGGCTGCTTAACAGCTACTTTGATGATTGAGACAGCAGAATACAGGGACCAGCAGGGGTCAAATGGTTTGTATTTACTGATGTAAGAAAAAAAATATAAAAATAAAAGTGAATTACTTTTTATTTTTAGTCCTCAAAGTGTTGAAAAGATTTAGTAATGCAAAGATATGCAAAGAGATTTCAGTAATGCAGAGATTTGTGCACAGGCAACTGATCTGGCAGTTTGAGCTTTTGATATTTTTTTGCATTTTCCTTTTGAATAAATCTGCCAGTGAGTCTAAGGCCCCTTTTACACTAAGAGACCGTTCTCATTTGTTTTTCATCCATCAATCAATGCATTCCTATGGAAAAGCGGATGTAAATGGAAGACCATCCATTTAAATCCATTTTCATCCACTTCCGTAAACATCCGTTTTTTTGAATGTATGAAAGCCATGTTTTTCATCCATTAAAAAAACAGAACGGAGGATGAACGGAAGCAAATGGACAAGCGGTCCGTTGTTGCATTTTTTTTTTTTTGCATTGGCTGTTAGGAGCAACGAGTCTCTGGGGGGGAATTTGGGGTGGAGAAAAGGCAGGAGAGGAGAAGAGCAGTATACACAGTGAGGGAGCATTCTGCACAGACAGGCTTCCTCCCTTGCCGACTCTGACTGTCACTGTCAACTTTTAAATGTAATTGGTGGCTCTTTTTTTGTATACTTCATAGGGCCGAGAAGGAGGCCAGCCACTAAATTAAACAAAGGGGTGGGGGTCAATGGGTGATGTCAGAGGGTGACCTCGCCCTTTGTTTAATTTAGTCATGGGCCCAAATGACAGCGCCTTCTTGGTGCTATGAAGTATAGAAAAATAAGAGCTGACAATTACATTTAAAAGTTGACAGTGACAGTCAGCGTCGGCAAGTGAGGGAACCTGTCTGTACAGACTGCCCCCTCACTGTGTATACAGCTCTTCACCTGTCCTTGCACACACTGTGTCCACCCCCCTTCCAAAGAGGACCTATCGCATATCTGCTATCACGTAGGGTAGGGGACTATTGATGCCCTGTGTGAATAAACTTCAGTCTGTAAATTAGGTCAGTTTAACCCCTTAAAGACTAAACCCTTTTCTGATACTTTTTCTGACACTTGTTACTTACACGTTCAAATCAGTATTTCTTGCTAGAAAATTAATCCCCATACATTTTAGCAGAGACCCTAGAGAATAAAATGGCAATCACTGCTTGCAATATTTTATGTCACACGGTATTTGCGCAGCAGTCTTTCAAACACAATTTTTGGTGAAAAAATATACTTCCATGAATTAAAAAAGCGAAACGGTAACATTAGCCCAATTTATTCGTATAATGTGAAAGATGATGTTATGAGAGAATTGTGATTTTTATTCTAAGCAAAAAAATATTGATTCTCATTTTATACAGAATCGTGCAGCTCTAAGCCCTTGTACACATGGTCGGAGATTCCGACAACCAAATCCGTCTGAGTTATTCCAACTGATTAATTCCGGAAGAGGTCCGGAAGTGATGTTGCATACACACGGTCGGACCAAGTTGTCGGAAAATCCGATTGTACATAACGTGATGACGTTATTTTGTTACGATGGGACTATGTTCAGGCTAGTAGCCAATAGCTTTGGTCTAGGAATTTGATCTGAGCATGCATGGCACTTTGTCTGTTGGAGTAGGCTACACATGATCGGAGTATGTCCGATCGGAGCATTTTGTCGGAAAATTTTACCGGCAAGTTGGAAAAGTTGGTCCATCGGAAATTCCGACGGAAACAGTCCGATGCAGACCACACACAGTCGGAATATCCGACAAAACAGTCCGATAGGAAATATTCAGACTGAATCTCCGACCGTGTGTACAAGGGCTTATACAAAACAAAAATTTGACTCACGTGGTTAGGTAAATGTAAAGAACTGATGAAAAACTCATGTAAACTGATCCATTTTTTCTTTGAAAAGACATGACTGAACAGATGAAACAAACTGAAGGCATGCGTGAAAGGGGCCTAAAGCTAAAATCAGCCTGGTTTATTGCATACTGTATATAAGTGTATGTATAGCCAAAAGCATTTTGTTTTAGTCTTAGATAGAGTAGGAATGGTTGAAATCCCCTGTCATTTCTTTTTTTTTTCTGCCTGTGCCCCACTGTGGAGATTCTGCTTCATTTCTGCTCCCAGAGGCACAACAGGAACTGAGAAAATGATCTCTACAAAGTTAGTGGAATTCCCTTCTCAGGAGAGAAGATGCGCCTTCATTAGAGTAAAATATTTTCTGACAATAGTCACAAATACAAAAAGAGAGGGTGACTCTACCCAACAGAAGCACAATCATCAATAATCATCCTTTCCTCTAATCCTTTCCTAATCTATCCTCCCCCCCCCCCCCCCCCCCCAAAAGTAAATGTTTTATACATTTTAAAGTGGAAGTCCATGCAGAAACTAAAATCCCTGCATCTATAGATACCAGGGATCTAACACTAACCTCTCTATCCCTGTAAAGAAAAAACAAGTATACATACCTTTTTGGAAGCCGATCTGACCCATCCTGACCAGCGATCCCATGCTGAGCTGTCAGCCGTGGTGGCTTCACTGAAGAGGCAGCTGCAGAGGAGATGGAGGACAATGGAAGCCCCATAGTAACTCTATAGGTGACATCACTTCCCATTAATTTCCCAGCCGTTGTCGTCCGTGTCCCCTGCAGAGTTTCCAGCGCTGGAGTTCGGGTCGGAGCGGGCTTAAAAAAAGGTATGTATACTCATATTTTCTTTACAAGGATAGAGAGTTTATTATTAGATCCCTGGTGTCTATAGATGCAGGGATTTTAGGTTTTCCTTGGAATTCCACTATAATGCCGCGTACACACGATCTGAATTTTGGTCAGAAAAAGCTCTGATGGTCTTCCCGACGGAATTCCGACGGGATTTCGCACAAGCTGTCTTGCATGCACTCAGTCACACCAAATTCTGACTGCCAAGAGCCCGGTGACGTACAACACGTACGACGGGACTGGAAAAAGGAAGTTTAATAGCCAGTAGCCAATAACTTCCATCTCGTAGTTGAATCTGAGCATGCGTGAGATTTTGCGTGTCGGAATTGCATACACACGATCAAACTTTTTCTGACGAAAAAACTAAGAACCTGCTCTCAATCTTTTGCTGGCGGAAATTCGCCAGCAAAATTCCAATGGAGTGTACACACGGTTGCATTTACCGATTAAAAGCTCTCATCGGTCTTTTGCTGGCCAAAATTCTGACCGTGTGTACGCGGCATAATACATTTTGATTTAACCAATAACACGTTTTGCCGCTTCACTTACTTTTTAAGTAGAATGTCTTTGGCAGCATCAATGTTTCTCATTACAAGGTTTTGGAAAATTGAAAGCTCCATTGACTCTTGCCGACTGTGGAATTCATCAGTATCAATAAGTCGCAATTGCCTTTAGGAAAAAATAAAAACAGGAACTTTAAAAGCTGATGATGTGTAAGTATAATCAAAGTAATAATTTTTCACTCTTTGCTTTCATGAACAAAAACTATGGCAGAATATCATCTTCTAGTAGTCAGTCATACTGGCAAAGACATTTTAAATAACTAGAGTATACAGCAACCTCTGATTAGGAGCACTTATAAAGATATCATTATAATTGCATTGCTATCAGGTTACCAGGCACTATGCTGCTAAACCTTATCCCGTGAGAAAGTCAGAATTCTTACTATTCCTGACACTTGATGTCATATTTTAGTTAAATATAAGCTAATAAGAGTAACTTCACGTCTTGTGCAAGACATCTAATTTCAGCAGAAACTTTCAAATTTTCGGATATAAACAGCGCAGATGACTTTGACTTTAATGTTTCTCACTGACATGGAACAAGCGCAGAGCTAAAGCGGTATTATACTCAAAAACAAAAATATAATATATTGCAGCTTACTAATCCTTATAGCGGACCTTCAGTCATTTTTCATCTTTCCATCTATTAAATCTTCTGCCCTTGGTGTTTTAACTTTGGATAGTAAAACATTTTTTTCTGCCAGTAAATATCTTATACAGCCCACTTCCTGTTTCTTGTCTGGTAAAAAGCCTAGGCCAGTTATGGCGAACCTTGGCACACCAGATGTTTTGGAACTACATTGCCCATGATGCTCAAGTACACTGCAGAGTGGATGAGGACATGGGAAATGTAGTTCCGAAACATCTGGCGTGCCACGGTTCGCCATCACAGGCTTAGGCTTATGACATCTCTCTCTCACTCTTGTGAGAATTTGCCAGGAAGGGAGGGGGGGGGGGGTGAAAGTGAACAGGCAGCAGCTTCAGATGCCCACAGTTAAAAATTGCTGTAGCCAGACTCAGTGTAGGGGGATTTCTGCAGCATATTTGGCAAGTACAGAATAACAGTATATATAAAATAATATGCAAAATGGTTGGAGGGAAGCTTCAGAATGACAAAGATGTTTTTATTACAAATTATGTGACCAGACTACAGTTCCTCTTTAAATGTGGTGGCTGCATTTCTTTTCTTTTCTATCGATTTTTTCCTTTATTTTCACGTGGCCAATAACACACTTCCTGTTATAGAGTGTCTCCACTCTAGATGGAGGAGCAATGAAGACACCTTTGGACAGCAGCCTTTGGGGAAAGGTAATTTTAAGATTTAGTGCAACAACATATACTGTATATAGATTTAATTGCACTTGACTGGCAAAGTAAAGCTGAACGCCTGCTTACATTTTTTTACTTCTTCAGATCCATGCTATAGCCGAATGACGGCTACAGTGTGGACCTACTTTGCTGGAAGGATGTAAATAGGCATCCTCCCTTGCCTGAGCGGCCTGCGCGCTCCCTGCAGGGATCACGTGGCACGCTCTGTGATCAGCGAGTCTTTGAGACTCTGCTGATTACAGATCGAAGTAAGGGGTCAATTCAGACCCTTACCACATGATCATCTGTCAGCCAATGACAGCTGATCATGTGATGTAAACAGAGCCAGTAATTGGCTATTTCTTCTCCTCCCGCTGATAGCATGAGGAGAAAAAAAAAAGCCAATCACCGGCAGCTCTCAGAGGGACAATGGTCCCGATCAAGGAAAGGTTGCTGCCAGCTCATCTGTGCCCACCTGTGCCACCTACCAGTGCACAACAGTGCCGCCCACCAGTGCCCATCAGTGTCAGCTACCAGTGCCCATCAGTGTCATCTACCTGTCCCCATAAGTGCCACCTATCAGTGGTACCTATCAGTAACACCTATCAGTGCTCTTCAGGGCCACCCATCAGTGTCACCCATCAGGGCCAATCGGTGCCATCTTATCAGTGGCCATCAGTGCCGCCTTATCTGTGCCCATCAGTATCACCTTATCTGTGCCTATTAGTGCCACCTTATCTGTGCCTATCAGTGCAGCCTATCAGTGCCCACCAGTGTCCACAAGTGCCGCTTCATCAGCACATATAAATGAAGGAGAAAAGTGACATGTTTGCAAACTTTTATAACAAACTATGAAACATGATTTTTTTGTTTTTCAAATTGTATTTTTGTTTTGTTTGTTTAGCAAAAAATAAAAACCCCAGCTGTGATTAAATAGGAGCCCAGTAAGCAAGTGGTTAAACAGTTACAGCAGTAGTGTTTTATTTTTCCTTTTGGGGTAAATGTTTTAAACAAATTAGGGATATCTGACCATTTTAAAACCCCTGTCTGTGTTAACTAGTTTGTCTCAACACGCTAACTGCCTCTATTGCTACGCAGCTTGGTCTCTTAGGCTGGATTCACACCTATGCATTTTTAGTGCTTTTTGCATTTTGCAGATTTGCGCTACAGTCTATTTAACATGGTTTCCTATGGAACACGTTCTGTAGTGCAAATCTGCAAAATGCAAAAAGCACTAAAATGCATAGGTGTGAATCCAGCCTTAAAGGAGGTTTCACAGAGAATTTCACCTGTTACTTAGGATACAAAATCTTACAAACATATACTCGTACGTACCCAAATGATGAATGCCATAAATCTAAAACAGCTGCCATTGCTGGATTTACAGCATTCAGATTTTCCTTTATGAAGTTGTAATTGGCCAGAAATGACTTTTTCCATGGTTTTGGCACTACTTCCAATCTAAAATGAAGAAAATAATAATATTTAGACAATGCAACTTTATATACCTTCCTAATTATGCTTACATATATATATATATTCAATGTATCCCCAGTTTAACCATAATCCAAAAGCTAACCCCCTCTGTTAGTAATACTGTCATGCATGACAAATACACTCAGGATTTTTTTTTTTTTACTAAAGGAGTAGTGGGAAAGTGGATGTTTACTTTGCAAAGTGGATGTTAAAATTGAGCCGTGCTCACTTTCGAAACCCAAACTTGTGCAAGTAACGTTTTTTTTATAAATAATAGATTAAAAAAATTAGACATTGCTTCAGATTTTTTTGATTGTTTTTTTTTATTAAAACAATTTAACTGAAATGTGTCTCATAGACCAAGGAGTTACATACAAGTAATACGGTAACAAAATACATGAACAGATGGCAAGAGACAAAAGTCAGCATGTCATGTAGGAAGTCAGCTATACAGCTATATCTTGTATCATGCTTAAAAATAAAGCTAGTATCCATGCATGTACCGTTGTGCTCAGAAGTTTACATACCCTGGCAGAAGTTATGATCTCTTGGCCATTTTTCAGAGAATATGAATAACACACAAACTTTCTTTCACTCATGGTTAGCGTTTGTCTGAAGGCATTTATTATCAATCAACTGTGTTTCTTTTTTTTAAATCATAATAGCAACAGAAACTACCCAAATTACCCTGATCAAAAGTTTACACACCCCAGTTCTTAATACCATGTATTGACCCCTTTAACATCAATGACAGTTCAAAGTCTTTTGTGGTATTTGTGGATAAGGCTCTCTATCTTCTCAGATAGTAAAGCTGCCCATTCCTCTTGGCAAAAAGCCTCCAGTTCCTGTAAATTTTTGGGCTGTCTTGCAAGAACTGCACGTTTGAAATCTTCCCAGAGTGGCTCAGTGATATTGAGGTCAGGAGACTGAGATGGCCACTCCAGAACCTTCACTTTATTCTGCTGTAGCCAATGACAGGTCGACTTGGCCTTGTTTTAGGATCATTGTCATGTTGGAATGTCCAAGTACGTCCCATGCGCAGCTTCCTGGCATCAGCAAATGCAAATGTTCCTCCAGTATTTTTTTTATAACATACTGCATTCATCTTGCCATCAATTTTGGCCAAATTTCCTGTGCCTTTGTAGCTCACACATCCCCATAACATCAGCGACCCACTTCCATGTTTTACAATAGGAATGGTGTACCTTTCATCATAGGCCTTGTTGACTCCTCTCCAAATGAAGCTTTTATGGTTGTGGCCAGAAAAAGCTAAATTTTGGTCTCATCGCTCCAAATGACTTTGTGCCAGAAGGTTTGAGGCTTGTCTCTGTGCTGTTTGGCATATTGTAAGTGGGATACTTTGTGGCATTTGGTAGTAATGGCATTGTTCTGGTGACTCACCCATGCAGCCCATCTTTCTTTAAGCATCTCCTTATTGTGCATCTTGAAACTGCCACACCATGTTTTCAGAGTCCTGTATTTCACCTGTGGGTTTTTTTGTGGGGTTTTTTTTTGCATCCCAAACTATTTTCTTGGCAGTTGTGGCTAAAATTTCAGTTGGTCTACCTGGCCGTGGTTTGGTCAACAGAACCCCTCATTTTCCACTTTTTGATTAGAGTTTGAACACTGCTGACTGGCATTCTCAATTCCTTAGATATCTTTTTATATCCCTTTCCTGTTTTATACAGTTCAACTACATTTTCCCACATATTCTTTGACAATCCTTTTGCTTTCCCCGTGACTCAGAATCCAGAAACGTCAGTGCAGCACTGGTTCTGTCAGGAGTCCAGAAACTCATTGACCTTTTATACACACACACTATTTACAAGCAAACAGATCACCCCTTTGTGTCAACTTGTGTTCATGCTATGAGGTCAAAATATCCAGGGTATGTAAATTTTGATCAGGGTCATTTGGGTAGTTTCTGTTGTGATTATGATTTAAAAAGAGTAAAGAGTAAACTGTTGAATGATAATAAATGGCTTCAGCCAAACACTAACTATGAGTGAAATAAAAAAATGTTTGTGTTATCATTCATATTCTCTGAAAAATGGCCAGGAAATCATAAATTCTGCCAGGGTATGTAAACTTATGAGCACAACAGTAGATAGTTGTGAGATAGGAAACCTCTGTCTAGCCACTTCAGCCCCGGAAGAATTTACCCCCTTCCGGACCAGAGCACTTTTTGCGTTTCGGCACGGCGTCGCTTTAACTGACAATTGCGCAGTAGTGCGACGTGGCTCCCAAACAAAATTGACGTCCATTTTTTTCCCACAAATATAGCTTTCTTTTGGTGGTATTTGATCAAAAACGCATTATTTTTTACATTTTGCTATAATAAATATCCCTCAAAAATATATAAAAAAACATCTTTTTCCTACATATTTTTGGTGAAAAAAATCACAAAAAGCGATTATTGATTGGTTTGTGCAAAAGTTATAGCGTTTACAATATAGGGGATATTTTTATGGCATTTTCATTCATCTTTTTTTTTTATGGCGGCAATCATCGATTTTTATCATGACTGCAACATTATGGCGGACACTTGGCAATCCCGAGTCTGGCTCGGGCTGGACTTTCAGTACCACGAGCGGTAACCCCGAGCCAGACTCAGGATTGCATCGCTGGATACAAGGTGACTTACTTACCTTGTCCCCTGGATCCAGCGATGTCCCCCCACTGTGTGCGAGCCATCCTCCACTCGATTCACACAGTGCCTGAGTGCCGCCGAGCTCCGTTCCCTGCGTCGTTACGACGCATGGGAGCGGAGATCGGCGCCAAATTCAAGAAAGTAAAAATACACAATACACAACTGTATAAAAAAATACACATCTCCTTTGTCCCTAGTGGTCTGTCCAGTGCCCTGCATGCACTTTTATATTATAAATACTGTCTAGGTTTCTTGACTCTGTTGTTAATGTTGTGGCAAGAGGTGGGAGTATTTAATCATCTTTAACAATTTTTAATCAATATTTATATTTTGTAATTTTATTATTGAGTTTCAATAAAGGAAGAAATAAGACTACATTGCTTGGATCTCTAGAGTACCTTCTTCTGGGGGTTCTTTACCTGGATTCATTATCTTGTAGTAAAAATATGCACCAAAAATTACAGTTTCCATGTTTTTCCTGTTACAAGGTACGGTGTTCTGTAAATTGTGTAACTACATTGTGTGCTAATATTTGACCACACATATAATAATAGCCATACACATTAAAGTGTAACTAAATGTAAAACTTTGTTTTCATTTTGGACAGAGTAAGGGAGAACTATAGCCGTCAGTTTTTTGGGGTTTTTTTGGCCATCGGCATCACATTGGGGAGATTTCCCTTTACTTCCTGTCCCATAGCCAAAACAGGAAGTGAGCCCAGTAAACTGCACCAGTGGAAATGTCATATGTCTGAGTAGCGTGTTGTAACTCCAAGTTGTCCTGCTGCGCATGAAGCTAGCTATCTGTGGCCATTGAGGTGCCTTAGACTCTCCGTTATATTCTGTATGTACCAAACTGTCTTGTATTACAAATCTGTATACATCACGCCTGTAACTGTAGTCGTGACCAATGTATGTTTCTTTTTTGTTTGTTAGTTTGCTTGCTGTTGTTTACTGCATAAACTTTAAAAAAAAGATTTGCAAAAAAAAAAACAGGTGAGAGGAAATAGCTCCAAAGTGAGGGAATCCTGGTGTATCACCAGAACTAGCATCCTCATTGGAAGATTGCCCTTCTATTAGTGTTTTCATGTCAAACCAAAATTTGGGATTTTCTTTCTCCATTCTATCCAAAACAACAACAACAAAAAAACAGTTTGCCTTTAGTTTCACTTTAATGAAAATATGCATGTTTGCTTATTTTACCTAATTGGTTTGAAAATGGAATGCATTTAAGTCAGGTGTACCTGCCTATACATTACTATGTGTTAAAATAAGAAAATACAATTAGTTGCTAATGCTGTCATATACAGTATATTCTACATTTGAATGTATAGAAGGTACAGTACTTGGTAAAATAAAGTAATATAAACATCATCATCATCTAATACTCAGAGATTTTATCTCAGGAAACATTTGTTCAAATATCTACCATATTTATCGACGTATAACACGCACCGGCGTATAACACGCACCCCAAGTTTAGGAGGGGATTTTAAGGGAAAAAAATTACATTTAAATGCCCAGTAATGCACCCTTATCAGTGTCCATTGCAGCCTTGTCAGTGCAGCTTTGCCCCAGTGCAGCCTTGTCAGTGCAGCCTTGCCAGTGCAGCCCTGCCCCAGTGCAGCCTTGCCCCCAGTGTCCATTGCAGCCTTGCCCTAGTGCAGCCTTGCCAGTGCAGCCTTGCCCCCGGAGTCCATCACAGCCTTGTATGAATTTAAAATTGGCACCGCCGAGACTTGCCGGAGCGGAGCGAACAACGCCGAGATCGCAGGGACTGGGCGGAGCTAAGATACACATAGCCGAGTGTACTCGTCTCTTCTCGGCTCCGCTCACAGTCATGCCCAGTCCCATCCTATGATGGACATAACACAGGTCCAATGGCAGGACTAGGCGTGACTGCAAGCAGAGCCGAGAAGAGCTGAGTACACTCGGTTATGTGTATCTTGGCGGCGATTGCTCCGCTCAGCTCAGAATCAGCGGAGATCGTCAGGGATTGGTGGGATCGGCGTATAACATGCACCCATGATTTTCCCCTGATTTTAAGGGGAAAAAAGTGTGTGTTATACTCTGATAAATATGGTAAATAAGCAACTATAAAGCCGAGGTAGAAATGGATGATAAAGGTTAAGATTAGTTTATTACTAAGGTAATAAAGGAGACAGATTTTTAACTTGTTTTTACTGTCTTCTTCACAAAAAGAAGGAAAGGGGAAAGTTTTCTACTTAAAGTGGTTGTAAAGGCAGAAGGTTTTTTTTTTTTTTTAATCTTTTCTATGCATTAAGATAAAAAGCCTTCTGTGTGCAGCAGTCCCCCCTCAGCTCCCCTAACACTTACATGAGGTCCCTCTCTGGCCAGCGATGTCCACTTGTATCTTATCTGACACAGCAGCAGCACAATTGGCTCCCACTGCTGTCAATCAAAGTCAGCTAGCCAATCAGGGGAGGGGTGGCGGGTCGGGCTCCATGTCTCAAATGACACAGAGAGCTGTGACTCAGCTCAGGTGCCCCCATAGCAAGCTGCTTGCAGTGTGAGGCACTGAACAGGAGGGAGGGGCCAGGATCACAGAAGAGGGACCCGGGAAGAGGAGGATCCGAGCTGCTCTGTGCAAATCCACTGCAACAGAGTATAACATGTTTGTTATTTTTATAGAAAGAAATTAGACTTTACAATCACTTTAATAAAAGTGAAAAATGATAAAGTGTGACAACAGTGCAATATCATTTTTTGCAACATAATTTTCGAAATCATTAAACCACGTGTTCATATAAGACCATCAATAAACAATGAATGGACTTGTTTAGTTTTTTTTTTTTCTGCACAGCTTTAGTCAAATTTGAATAATGAAGTATGTCCTATGACAAACAGGCAGTTGGATCATGTAGAAATTCTCTGTACAGAGATGACCTGTCCTCTTCCTGATGCTGAAAGTACAGTGCTGCAATGGTTATTAGGCTCCAGGGATGTGTTGTTTTGAAAAAGTTGTGCCAGGGACCTGCCCTATCCTTCTTTCTTCTCCATTGGGTGAAGTTCTTTCATGTTTACACTGACTGTAACAGGATTTCTGTCTGATGAATTACAGGATTCTCTCCTCCATTCACAGATCGTGTTACATGCAGTGAAAACAATGAAAGAACTTTTCTCAATAGAGAAAGAGGGAGTGGGTTCCTGGCGCTACTTTTTTAGTGCAGCTCATCCCAGAGCCTGAAGCTATTAACCCCCAACATGTTGGAAGCACAGAGACAGGAAGAGGACTGGGCACCCTGCAGTGAGGATTTCTCCAGGATCCAGATGCCTGCACAAAGTGGGTGATACTTCATTACTGGCCAATAATGTGACCAAAGCCGTACAGGAAAAAAAAGCTAAGCATCAGCTATAATATCCAGTCACAGACACAACATTTTCTCAGCACAAAGATCCTTTGAGGTTGATTGCTATTGAGTGGAGACTGTTTACTAAGCAAAGTCAATTCAGGCTGAGCTTATAAAATAAGGTGAAGCCGTGTACACTTCAACTGACCAAGCAAATGTTGTTTTTGTTCCCTTTGCAGATGATTGGGTATTTATTAAAGTGTCCCAACCACGACACTACCTGCCTGGAGTTTACATGTTCTCCCCGTGCCTGCGTGGGTTTCCTCCGGGTACTCCGGTTTCCTCCCACAACCCAAAGACATGCAGGTAGGTTAATTGTTTTCTGTCCAAAATTGGCCCTAGTATGGGAATGGGGACCTTGGATTGTGGGCTCCTTGAGGGTAGGGACCAATGTGAGTGTGCAATGTACAGGGATAGGGACAATTGTAAACACTCACTCACTGCAAAATTGAGAGCCAAAGAAGTTCACAATGTGAACTGCTTTATTGAAGAGGTTTCAAATGGCTGACTTGGAGCAAATGATTGAAATTCAACTACGATATAACATCATTGTCCAGTTCATTAGTAATCTCAGTGGTTGTGTATGTCAGATCTCCTCTCCCTGCTATCTACAGGGACAATCAAGCCCCATTCTTTGCCCACATTAATGCCTTTCATAAGATCACAAGCTGAACCTGAATCTGATAGCAATAAGCCAACAAAATTCTAATACAGTGAAACCAAGTGCATTTTCTATGCCAACTGATCTGTTAATGCTGATTGATGTAGCCCTGTTCAGAGCCCAGATGATCAGTTGTTGTGCTGCTTGTAAAAAGCATCTATAAGACTGTTAGAGAATTCAGAAACACATCTCCAGTCAGGAAAACTCATTTATTTCAAATGCTTTTCAAGGTCTGAACTGTATTGTGCTGTTTAACTTGTAAAAAAAACACAGACTAGAATGAAAGGAAGGAATACAGAACAACTTACTCTGCACGATGCGGCTCTAGAATAACTTGCTTCTTTTCATTTTTCTCTCGTGGATCTTTTAATACAAAATCAACTACAAAATAAAATGTTTGAAAGAATTGAAACACAGTGGTAAAAAAAGGGAATGCCATATAAACTACTTACAATAATATAAAGCATACTCTAGTGACATGAATATTTTAAAGCAAACCTGTGTTGAGAAAAGTATTAAGCCAACCACTGCTCACTTCCTTCTGTAAATGCAGAGTTACATAGTTAGGCCTCTTTCACGCGAACGATCCGTTCAGGTCCGTCTGTCAGTTTTTTAGGCGGACCTGAACGGACTCTCCATAGACCTCTATGGAGCGTCGGATGTCAGCGGAGACACGTCCGCTGACATCCGACGCTCCAATCCGAAAAAGTGTGACGTAGGAAAAACCAACATTTCCTACCATCTGAGGATCGGATCAGGTGATGACGGACTCTGCGGTCCGTCCTCATCCGATCCCCCATAGGGGAGAGAGGCGCTCTGACAGGTCTGTCCCTGCACAGTGTGCAGAGACAGACCTGTCATCTTCCTACTCAGCGGGGATCGACGGAGCGATCCCCCGCTGAGCAGAGCTGGCTCCGTATACACCGACACCTCCGTGTGAAGGAGCCCTTAGTCAGGTTGAAAAAAAGACACAAGTTCATCTAGTTCAACCATAAAAAAAATAGATAAATAAAATAAAAAATAAACAATAAAATAAAAAATATCAGTTATCAGCTGTCATTCCAATTGCTCTGGTTTAAACACTTTTCAGTTTATTCGACCAGAAACAGTACACATATCAGAAGTTCTGACATCCAGCCGACTATCCTCGCAGTGCACCAAAATATGTATTCATTATGTTGCACTGTTAAACTAGTACAGTAAAGCAGATCTGAAACAGGATTTATTACAATTATGCAGCATAATTTATGACTCCCCCCTCTGCTACTCTAAAAAAGCACTGCAATACAAAAAGTGCCCCTGACCACATCTTAGGCTGGTTAAAGATCATGCATTTTTCTTTGCTTCAACCATGGGTTGAAGCAAAGAAAATTGGTAGGTTTCCCCATTAGCACAATCAGTGTTGATGGGGGAATTCCCCAGGCTGCGCTATTGTATTCTGACAGTGGGAGAAGTTTCCCTGCCGTCAGAATACAATGATCACTGCTGGTAGCTATAGCACAACAGGCTGGTTATACTGAAGTTAATCGATAGATCAAGCCCGTAGATGGAACACAATTTGACTGGTTCCTGCTGAACTGCCAAATTTCGATCCATCCATGGCTGGCTTTAGTTGTTTTTCTGTTTGAAGTAGAAATCTGTCTTACCTTGTTGAATCTGTCTCATCACCAGTGGTAATTTTGTTGGACGCATGCAAGGATTGTCCATGAAGGGGTTATAAGTATACATAGAAACCGTTGCATAGACTTTTCTGACAGGCGTCCGATTTGCATCTACTTTTGCAAGGAATTTGCTTAATGCATGCATACCTCCCAATTTAATGAGATGGGAAGGAGGGACAGTAAAAGTATGTAGGCATAAATGCTTTTTTTACCACTACTGTTCCTACTGGCTTTTGAAATTTATAAAAGGAGCCATTTAGAAATTGGATAAGAGATTTAGCAATGAGAAATACTTTTTGATAGATGAGTAGTAGACTTGGGCGACGTGAAAAAATTAGTTTCGTTTCGTTCTGTTCCGTATGAAAAAAAAATTGTATTTGTAATTTGTGTACGAAATTTTATTTGGATTCGTACTTGTCGTTAAAATAACGTAAGTTTGTTATGATGAATTTATCATTATGAGGGGTTCCCACCATCCCTGTGCTGTGCTGACTTCCCGGGTATTTAACTTTTAGGTTTGTTAACTTTTCGTAAAAATAACAAAAGTTCGTTATGATGAATTTATCATTATGAGGGGTTCCCACCATCCCTGTGCTGTGCTGACTTCCTGGGTTTTTAACTTTTAGGTTTGTTAACTTTTTGTAACAATTACAAATGTTCATTATGATGAAGTTATCATTATGAGGGGCTCCCACCATCCCTGTGCTGAGCTGACTTCCTCTGATTGGTGAACAAAACACCAGTCACGTTTCTGTTAATTTGGATCCGAAATTAGTTAACGAATTTTCGTATTTCGTATGAAATTCGTAAGCATAAAAATTTGTATTTCGGATTCGTACGAATGTACGAATTTCCGGAAATTTGTACGAATTTTCAATTCGTAGGAAACTAATCGCACATGTCTAATGAGTAGTGCATTTTATACACAACTATATAGATCTGACCAACATGAGGGACAAATGAACAGGAAGGAGGGACAGAGGGACTTTTTTTCCAAATCTGGGACAGTCCCTCAAAATTAGGGACAGATGGAAGCTATGTGCATGTCTCTCACTAATCATGAAAACCCCCAAGGCTGCCTTAAAATCAAATCTCTACCGTTTATTCTCAGTGGGCTAAATATGATACTGTCTTAGATGAAAAAAAAAATTGCAGATTTCAAAGTCATCCTCTACTCCTCTGTTTATTCTCTCTCATTTCAGCAATAAGCCTTACTTTCATTCTGCCGATACTTTGCATTCATTTTATACATTGTGTTGATCAAAAGGTTAACTGAACCCTGTGCGGAGCTCAGTTTAGTATACACTGCTGTTCTGAGTCAAACCAAGGCAACAATCCACTTACCCTGCCAACAGTGTGTATTTAGCTCTATTTGATTTACAATGAATGGAACAAGAGATATGGCAGCGAACAATGCAAACAATTGATATCTAATCATATGTAAAGAGACACACAAGAAGACAATTTATAAGGAAAAAGGATAAAGAAATCATAAAAAATTGATACTTACCCTGCGCCTATCAAAAGTGACTGCTATTTATTAAAAGCAGCTGCTGAACACCTATCACTAATCCAGACTAGGAAAAATAGGTACTTTACAATAAATATGACATATATAAAAAATATAATAACCACCTTTGTGTTTAAAAAATAACCACATTTCACACCCTGTGCTGATAAATATTTCTCCTTAACCATACTTAAAACATGCTTTACCAGTATAAGCCAGTAAGGGGGTATCACCTATCCCCCTGCAGCAGCTGAAAGCGGGTTTCTCCCCCTCTATCTGACGCAGTTTACAGCTGCTTGAGGGAGAGACACAGGACATCGTTCCTGTAGTTGCTTACCCCCCCCCCCCCTCAGTAACCAAACCCCTCCCTGTCCTGCCCACATCTCATTCCCCCTGCAAGCTGCTGTGTCGTCGCCAGACCCCCCCCCCCTCCCCCCATGCAGGGCTGCCAGCTTTACAGCTGCTGTAGGCACACAGGGATGTTCAGGATTGAGGGAGGGAAAGGAGCTGGTGAATGTGTAATTTGCCTGCCCCTTCCTTTACTGAATGAACACAGTGACTGTGTTCATTCATAACAGAAGCATAGTAAGCTGTGTTTAGTATACTTCAGTTTATGAATGAACAGGAGCCTCTGCCTCTAAATAAGTATTCAGTTCTGTATCTTGCCATGAGTGATGCATGTAACTGAAGGAATGCACACAAATACAAGGGAGTAATTGAGGATGGCACCAATCTCTGAAGACATCCAGTAGATGAAGCGTGTTGGGCGGACCTACATCCATGTGGTCACCAATGGTGTCTGGAGTGAACTGCCATCTTGGATTGGGCCAGCGGTGCTAATTATACATACAAGGCCCATGAATGTTTATTATCAGCACACATATTGTAAAGCACATTTTGAGTATGTTTTAAGAAGAAATATGTATTTATTTAATTATTAGCACAGAGTATAAAATGTGTTAATTTTTTAACACAATGGGGACTATTTACTTTTATTTTTTTCATATTCATTAATGAGATCACGTACAGAGCACTGCACTCTTTCCAATAATTGTAAGGGAGGGTAATAACCCCTGTCAGGTTTTACTGAAATCTGTGTCCTATTGTGGAGATTTCACTAAATGTACTGTCCAATAGCCAAAACAGGAAGTGAGAGGAAATTCATCAGGGTAACCAGAACTAGTGTCCCCGTTGAAATATGTCCCTTCTATTCCTGTTCTGTTGACAACTCAAAATTTGGGATTTTTTTATTTTTTTTTTCACTTCAGCAACAAAAGCAGACAGGTATTCTAATCCCTCTTCACTCTGTCTAAACGTTTACCTTTTGTTTAGTTTAGTTCTATTATATTTATTGGCAAAGGTACTTGAGGCTCTTAGGCTGCGTACACACGGGCGGACTGTCTGCCGAAACTAAGTTCGTCAAACAGTCCGCTCAAACTTTTGAATGAACGAACTTGCCCACACACGGCACTTTTTGAGCGGACTAAGTTCGTCGTACTAAGTCCGCGCAACTTTTGAAATGAACGGACTCGCCCACACACGAGGAGGACAGTCCGCTCATTTCGAGCGCGTGTCAAGGTAGGCGGGGCCCGCGACGGAGACGTCGCGGGCTCCGCCGCCTGGAATGAACTTGAAGGGGAACTCCAACGCCGAAAAAAAACGGTGTGGGGGTTCCCCCAAAGTCCACAACAGACCCTTGTCCGAGCACGCTACCCGGCCGGCCAGGAAAGGGGGGCGAGCGAGCGCGCCCCCCCTCCTGAGCCGTACCAGGCCGCGTGCCGGGGTCTGCGGGCGGGGGGCTTATCGGAATCCGGGAGCCCCCTTTAATAAGTACCCAAAAAAAGTACCCAAAAAAAAACACAACACACGAGATAAAATATTTTATTGCACAGCTCCAGGGGTCTTCCGTCTTCGGGGGTCTTCTCGCCGGACTCCTCCGCTATCTTCTTGTAGCTCTTTTGCTAGCGGAGGAGTCCGGCTTTCTTCCTCCCCGCCGCCGGCCTCTTCTCCCGACTTCGGGGGTCTTGTCCCCCTCTTCGGTTCTTCTGCCGGGCCACCGCGCCTTCTTATAGCTCTTTTGCAGGCGGTGGCTCGGTCTTCTGTCGCCGCTGTCGCCGTCGCCTTCCGTTCTTCTTCTTCTTCTTCTTCTTCTTCTTCTCCTCCAGGAGATGTAGACACGTCGCTCTCTCCGGCCGGAATGCCAGAGCCGCGCTGCGCGGCCACTTATATAGTGACAATGGGGCGGTGTCACATGGTATATGTCACATGGGTTGGTCACATGGTGACCCCGTCCCCTTACGATGTCATAGTCCCCATGTGACATCAACCCATGTGACCAACCCATGTGACCAACCCATGTGACATATACCATGTGACACCGCCCCATTGTCACTATATAAGTGGCCGCGCAGCGCGGCTCTGGCATTCCGGCCGGAGAGAGCGACGTGTCAACATCTCCTGGAGAAGAAGAAGAAGAAGAAGAAGAAGAAGAAGAACGGAAGGCGACGGCGACAGCGGCGACAGAAGATCGTGCCACCGCCTGCAAAAGAGCTATAAGAAGGCGCGGTGGCCCGGCAGAAGAACCGAAGAGGGGGACAAGACCCCCGAAGTCGGGAGAAGAGGCCGGCGGAGGGGAGGAAGAAAGCCGGACTCCTCCGCTAGCAAAAGAGCTACAAGAAGATAGCGGAGGAGTCCGGCGAGAAGACCCCCGAAGACGGAAGACCCCCGGAGCTGTGCAATAAAATATTTTATCTCGTGTGTTGTGTTTTTTTTTGGGTACTTTTATTTTACAGGTGAATGGGTAGGGGTACATTGTACCCCATACTCATACACATAGGGTGGGGGGCCGGTATCCGGGGGCCCCCTTATTAAAGGGGGCTCCCGGATTCCGATAAGCCCCCCGCCCGCAGACCCCGACAACCAACGGCCAGGGTTGTCGGGAAGAGGCCCTTGTCCTCATCAACATGGGGACAAGGTGCTTTGGGGTGGGGGGGCCGCGCGGCCCCCCCTTCCCCAAGGCACCCCCCATGTTGAGGGCACGCGGCCTGGTACGGCTCAGGAGGGGGGGCGCGCTCGCTCGCCCCCCTTTCCTGGCCCGCCGGGTAGCGTGCTCGGACAAGGCTCTGTTGTGGACTTTGGGGGGACCCCCACGCCGATTTTTTTCGGCGTTGGAGTTCCCCTTTAAGTTCATACCAGGCGGCGGAGCCCGCGACGTCTCCTTCGCGGGCCCCGCCTACCTGGAGACGCGCTCGAAATGAGCAGACTTTTCTCCGGGCGGGAACAGTCCGCTCATTTCGAAAGTACAGCGGACTGGCCCACACACGGGCGGACTGTCCGCTGAAACCAAGTTTCAGCGAACAGTTTTACGGAAATTCCGTAAGACTTTGTTCGTCAAACAGTCCACTGAAACTGTCCGCTGAAGCCCACACACGAGCGGACTGTCCGCTGAAACACTGCTCAGCGGACAAAGTTGGGCGAACAGTCCGCCCGTGTGTACGCGGCCTTAGGAAAATAAAAGCTAAATTGAGTTTCTGATCAAATCAGTAGGAGCAGTGGCAGCTGTAGGCTTTGTGAGGCCTTATGCCTTTTACACACGGTCAGACATTCCGACAACAAAATCCGTCTTTTCCGACGGATTTTGTCCTAAACTGGTGTTGCATACACATGGTCGCACAAAGTTGTCAGAAAATCCGATCGTTCGGAACGTGATGACGTTCGTTCATTACGACGGGACTACGTTGAGGCTAGTAGCCAATAGCTTTGGTCTGATCGGAATTCTCTACAAACGATTGTAAAAAGTCCGATAGGATTTTTTTGTCAGAAAATTTGAGATCCTGCTCTCAATTTTTTTACGTCGGAATTTCCGACGGAAAAAGTCCAATAGAGCCCACACACGATCGGATTTTCCGAAAATATAATCCGATAGAACCTTTTCCGTCTGAATTTCCGACTGTGTGTACAAGGCATATGGCAAAACTTAGACATGAGGCCCTCTCATGCCCATAATAGGACAAAAAATGTAAGCGATAAAAATGAACTGTATAAGGAGGGTACAGGGGGAGGGTAAGTGGACACAGTACAGGGGGAGGGTAAGTGGACACAGTACAGGGGGAGGATAAGTGGACACAGTACAGGGGGAGGGTAAGTGGACACAGTACAGGGGGAGGGTAAGTGGACACAGTACAGGGGGCAGGAGAGTACAGTAGAGGGGGAGGGTAAGTGGACAAACTACAGGGGGAGGGTAAGTGGACACAGTACAGGGGGCAGGAGAGTACAGTACAGGGGGAGGTTAAGTGGACAAAGTACAGGGGGAGGGTAAGTGGACAAAGTACAGGGGGAGGGTAGGCGGTCACAGTACAGGGGGCAGGAGAGTACAGTACAGGGGGAGGGTAAGTGGACAAAGTACAGGGGGAGGGTAAGTGGACAAAGTACAGGGAGAGGGTAAGTGGGCACAGTACAACTGGAATCTATTATGTCAGTTCTAATAGACTGCTGTATTTCTAAATGTTCTAAATTTTGTATTTAGTGATTTATTTATACTGTTATATATATATTTATTTTAGATGGATAATCAGACCCCTGTATAATAACTTTGATATCTACAATTTTAAACCCCATCCTGAGAAAAGTGGAACTAGTCTTGAAATGTGTCAATATAAGTCCACCGACTTATTTGTATCTGTATTTGTATCTTCGGTGTATATGAGATATCATAATGGTCAAATACTATTGTGGCATGTGTTGTGAGTAACAAAATACATGTTTTTATGAACTAACAACGTAAGGTTAGATATAGTAACATAGTTAAATAGTTGGTAAAGTTGAATAAAGACACCAGTCCATCCAGTTAAACATGAGTGTGTGTGTGAATGTGTGTTTATATCACTGCCATTTTCAGTATCCCTGTAAACTGCGTTTGCTGAGAAATACATCAAATGCCGCATACACACAACCTTTTTTTCCATCAGAATAAACTCTGGCGCTCTTTCCGATGGAGTTCCGCTGAAACAGACTTGCCTACACCCGATCCCACCAAAGTCCGTTCATTTAGAACGCAAAGACGTACGACGGGACTAGAAAAAGGAAGTTCAATATCCAGTAGTCAATAGCTGCCCTTGCATAGTTTTTGGTCCGTTGGAATAGCATACAGACGAACAGTTTTCCCGATAGGAATTGATTCCGTCGGAAAGATTTAAAACATGTTCTATTTCTAGGTCCATCAGAATTTTTGAAAAAAAAAGTCAGATGAAGCCCACACATGATCGGAATATCAGATGAAATGATCCCGTCTGACTTTTTTCTGCCGGAAAGTCCGGTCGTGTGTACGCGGCATAAGAGTTTTTTAAAATGTAGCTATACTTCCCGTGGACACCCCAACTGTGGAAGGGGTTTCCACATCCTTACCACTCCAACAATAAGGAACCCCTTGCGCAGTCTTGTCCAACTTCATTGCGTGTCTTCTTTAGAGACCTTAGATCAAATAGGTACCCCCAATGCACTATTTCAAGATAATTATATGTTGATAATATCCCCACTTCAGCATTTCTTCTCCAGGTAGAATAAGTTAAATATTTTCAGTGAATGGTCTTTATCTGAAGAAATATTAAAGCTATTTTTTGTGTCTATCATGTGTCTAATACTTTCTGTAGGATACGTGTTACAAAACTTAGATTAAAGACTTTGTATCAACATAACAGACAAACAACTACCAAGAGGCAAGTTCAGCAATGGCAGGCTACATATTTTTTCAGTGCAGGTTTCCTTTTTTACCTTTCAGTACTGTAAACAGACACATTTTATTTAATAAATGTTAAATATGTGAAAGTAGAAGTGTCATTGCAAAATTACAAAAAAAAAAAAAAAAAACTTACCAATGGCCTTCTTAACACTAAGTAGATAATCTTCTTTCATTTCATCTGAAAGCAGGTCAATGCTGTCCGTATAAACCTTTAAAGGTTTTGGAACTAGGCTCAGCACATGTTCAAGCCAAGAGTCTTCCATGGGTGCTACATGCTCCGTGTCAATGCCATGGCTGATATAGTAATTGTACCTCTAGAAATTCAAAAGACACATATCACAAACTAGCCAGAATAGGTTCCAAGGTCCAGGGTTACCATAGTAAGTCACAAAGCCCAATGATTCCCTAGCAAGTCCCAAGGCTGCCCTAATAAATACACAGAAGCCAATCAAAATCTACATACAGTATATTCAGCACAATATGTGAGAATAACAGGAAGAATGTGACCGGTTACTGTAAACAGCTTAAAAACACAAACTGTATAATTTATGACAATTATAATAAGCCCAAAAAAGAAAAATCTCACCTATATACATACACGGGCTTTAAATATTTGTGTCAGGGGCTGCTATTGGAGTATCATGATTACATATAGTAAAAGTGTATATATAGGCAAAACTTTTTTTAGTTTTGGAAAGAGTGGGCAAGGGTTAGAAGTTTTATATTGCTGTCTGTGGCCCCGCTATAGAAATTCACCCTCTTTTTGTCCTGATGGCCATGCTCACCAGGACAGGAAGTGATGGAAAACCCAAGATTTTGCAGTTGCCACCAAAACCATATTAGAGAGGAACTAATAGGGACAGCTGTTTTGATGATAATTGCCTAAGAGGGAAATTACTATCTCTTTGTAGAGATTTTCTTTCACTTTTTGTTGTTTCTCTTAGAACGTAAAGAGAAACAAAATCTCCACAGGTCACTGACAGCAAAAAAATAAGCCAACAAGGGTTTTAAAAGAGTATGGCCAAAGCATTTTTTGGCCATACTTCTATTTTGGGACATAGACGTGCACCTACGTTTGCTAAAGCCCACTGTCAGCTGATATCACAGAGTTACAATAATGCCAGGATCCAGTCAGATGCCAAATTAGCAGCTGGCTCAGCCTCTCAGCACGGCTCTGAGAGCCTAAGTCAGCACCCCTCCCCCAGCCCGGTGTTCCAGTGAGCGCTGAAGGGACATAGAGGAGAGCGGTAACTTCTCAGAGCAATCAGGGGTCATGTGATCACTTTGGCAGATAAGCAAACTCTGTAAAGTGCCGATCTGACATCCAGTGGTGTACCCGAGCCATGATCCCTTTCCCCTTTAGTAACGGCATCTCTCCCACCAACTGCCTTTAGAAAGGGTTACAAATCAGCTTTCCCCCCCTAGGCTCCTTCTGAGCTTTGACATGTCAAGATGAGGAGGAGCCTAGAAAGAAGGACAAGACAGCATCAGTTGCTAAGGTGTATCTGGGGTATGTTTGAGGCAAGAGAGATTTCACTGGGGACACTCAGGACACAATGTGGGGGGGGGGGGGGTGGAGTATTAAAAAAAGCATCACACCCGCAGCATTCATTTTCCCTCCTCTGCTGCCTTTGCAGCATACATGGGAGCTGCAGGGGGGCAGTAAAAATGTATGACAGAGACGTGTGTCGGGGGGTGCCCAGTCGTGTATTGGGGTGCTGTATGGGGCCCCATGATTTCTAATAGCAGCCTTGTCTGCAGATTAAAAGGTCGGTTAAGGCCTGTTTCAAAGCTCATTTACTTCTTGTAAAGCCCCATACACACTAACAGATTTTCTGCAGATTTTTTCCTTCAGATTTACCAAAACCATGTAGTGCGAGGGCCTGCCTGATTGCGGAAACTCCTAAGGTTTGACCTCATATTATATGGTTTTGGTAAATCTGAAGGAAAACATCAGCAGAAAATCTGATAGTGTGTATGGGGGGCAGGGGCGTACCAAGCAGGGGGCGGGGGGGGCGTTCCGCCCCAGGTGCCACACATTGAGGGGGGTGTAAGTGGCTGGGTGCCATTGCTATGGGGTTCACTCTGCACTCAGACAGTCTGACATAATCCTGAAGGGAATCCCTGGCTCTGGCTGCTCTGTTTTTTGTGAGTTTTTCGTGAGCTGGAACACCCCCAGCACTGCGGCCGAAATAGTTTGGTCTAGTTTCTGTTTTCCCCTGCTAACTCCACCCACCACTGCTGAGCAGCCGAGCTGAGTGTGTCATCATTCAGCGTAGGGGTGGTTGCTGTTACACACTGTGTCCACATCATCTTCCAGAGTCTAAACCTCCCTAGCTGAAGCTGAGAGCCGAGGTGAGCTGGTGATAGGGGATGTGTGAGCTGTGAGAAGACGTTGGAGGAGTGTGTCTGTCCTGCCATCCTTACTGTGCTGGCCTGTCATAGAAGGGGGGGGGGTTGCTGTGTAGTAGGTATAGTGTAGCTGACCTGATGGGGGGGTGCAGAATCCAGGTGTGGGCTATGTACAGGTTGCAGAATCCAGGCGTGTGCTATGTACAGGTTGCAGAATGCAGGCGTGTGCTATGTACAGGTTGCAGAATGCAGGCGTGTGCTATGTACAGGTTGCAGAATGCAGGTGTGTGCTATGTACGGGTTGCAGAATGCAGGCGTGTGCTGTATACAGGTTGCAGAATGCAGGCGTGTGCTGTATACAGGTTGCAGAATCCAGATTTGTGCTATATACAGGTAGCAGAATACAGGCGTGTGCTATGTACAGGTTGCAGAATGCAGGCGTGTGCTGTATACAGGTTGCAGAATGCAGGCGTGTGCTCTATACAGGTTGCAGAATCCAGATTTGTGCTATATACAGGTAGCAGAATACAGGCATGTGCTATGTACAGGTTGCAGAATGCAGGCGTGTGCTATGTACAGGTTGCAGAATGCAGGCGTGTGCTATGTACTGGTTGCAGAATGCAGGCGTGTGCTATGTACAGGTTGCAGAATGCAGGCGTGTGCTATGTACAGGTTGCAGAATGCAGGCGTGTGCTATGTACAGGTTGCAGAATGCAGGCGTGTACTATGTACAGGTTGCAGAATGCAGGCGTGTGCTATGTACAGGTTGCAGAATGCAGGCGTGTGCTGTATACAGGTTGCAGAATGCAGGCGTGTGCTGTATACAGGTTGCAGAATCCAGATTTGTGCTATATACAGGTAGCAGAATGCAGGCGTGTGCTGTATACAGGTTGCAGAATCCAGGTGTGTGCTGTATACAGGTTGCAGAATCCAGGTGTGTGCTGTATACAGGTTGCAGAATCCAGGTGTGTGCTGTATACAGGTTGCAGAATCTAGGCATGTGCTGTATACAGGTTGCAGAATCCAGGCGTGTGCTGTATACAGGTTGCAGAATCCAGATTTGTGCTATATACAGGTAGCAGAATACAGGCGTGTGCTATGTACAGGTTGCAGAATGCAGGCGTGTGCTATGTACAGGTTGCAGAATGCAGGCGTGTGCTATGTACAGGTTGCAGAATGCAGGCGTGTGCTATGTACAGGTTGCAGAATGCAGGCGTGTGCTATGTACAGGTTGCAGAATGCAGGCGTGTGCTATGTACAGGTTGCAGAATGCAGGCGTGTGCTGTATACAGGTTGCAGAATCCAGGCGTGTGCTGTATACAGGTTGCAGAATCCAGATTTGTGCTATATACAGGTAGCAGAATGCAGGCGTGTGCTGTATACAGGTTGCAGAATCCAGGTGTGTGCTGTATACAGGTTGCAGAATCCAGGTGTGTGCTGTATACAGGTTGCAGAATCCAGGTGTGTGCTGTATACAGGTTGCAGTATCCAGGCATGTGCTGTATACAGGTTGCAGAATCCAGGCGTGTGCTGTACACAGGTTGCAGAATCCAGATTTGTGCTATATACAGGTAGCAGAATACAGGCGTGTGCTCTATACAGGTTGCAGAATCCAGATTTGTGCTATATACAGGTAGCAGAATACAGGCATGTGCTATGTACAGGTTGCAGAATGCAGGCGTGTGCTGTATGCATTTTGCAAAATGCAGGCGTGTGCTGTATACATTTTGCAGAATGCAGGCGTGTGCTGTATACAGGTTGCAGAATGCAGGCGTGTGCTATGTACAGGTTGCAGAATGCAGGCGTGTGCTATGTACATGTTGCAGAATGCAGGCGTGTGCTATGTACAGGTTGCAGAATCCAGGCGTGTGCTCTATACAGGTTGCAGAATGCATGTGTGTGCTGTATATTGCTGTGTGTCTACCACCCACCTATAGTAGCTGAGCTGTGATCTTACCTGGTAAGGGGGGGGGGTGGTGTTGCTGTGTTCACAAACCAGGTATAGAGTAGATGAGCTGGTCTGATAAAGGGGGGGACTTACACCCACATCTTGCAGCCATCAGATTCATCCAGCAAGCAGCAGGTCACAGCGGCATCTTGCCATCTTCCCTGCGGCCATCAGATCCCATCCACAGTCCAGCAAGCAACGCGCCTTGTCAGAAGGTCAGTTCCCAAATCTGAATCAAATCATCAATGCCAATGCTGTGCCCAGGGACAGATCCAATCCAGAGATCGCCATACAGTGGGATATCTGGATCAGATCTGTCCCTGAGGACAGTAGACATGGGCCATACTTTGTATTGTCAGCTGTATCACTCTGATGTCTCCCTCATAGCAGCTCCAGTCCAGCTCTCCACTTTCTGGACCGCGGCACAATCTGTCCAAAAATGTGGCATCTGCTCACACCTGAGTGACTGACACCTCTGTCCTGTCTATTGTCACTGGCTACCATGGATGAACAGCATCGGCTGTTATTACAAGGAGCGGGAGGGGACGTCCCCATCCCCCCACAGCTCCGCCCAGGTCTCCCATCCCACCCGCAGACTTGAGCCACCAGCCAGCTGGCCAGAGACCCGAACAAAGCCGAATTTGCCTTTGATCAGGTCTCCGATGTAGAAAACTGGAAGCGACAGCACAGTGTCACTTCCGGTTTACTCGGTAGCCAACAGCGCCATTTAAAATAGAAAGCAGAATTAAAAAACACTGATCTTGGCAGAGGAGGGTGTTTTTTGTGGGTGTTTTTACAGTTGGGGGGGTGCCAGATATAGGATGGGCCCTGGGTGCCAAATGCTCTAGGTACGCCCCTGATGGGGGGTAAGAAAACGAAACACTTCATTTTCTATAGCAGGCATTAAGTAAATTCAGACCATGATCCAGGCCCGGCAGACTCACAGTCTTGTCCAGACTGCCTCAACACTCAGGTTCTTGTGCCCCCCACTGCCACCGGCGCCGCTGTTTACTTCAGGGCAGAGGTGTGACTGGTCTTAAACCTGACCCCTGAACAAGAATTCTCTACGTTAATCATTAAGCAAGACACAAATTTTAGGGGTCAGGATTAAGTTACACACACGTTTAGAGGTCAGAAGCAACATTTCAGGGATCAGGTCAGCTGCAGTTACTCAAAGTTTGGATCATCATTCCCAGGAGCCGCCGGGTGGTGTAAGACTTTCAGTGCACAGGCTCTAATTCACACTGCAAGCCCCAATCGAATGCATGCCGCTAAGTTGGAAATAGCGCAGATGGAGCTGCCTGTCATGAAAATCGCATTAAGAAACTGACCCCCAGGTCTTCTGGTTTACGATTACGGGCGTCACCGCGGGTGCGCGCGATCGTGCGCGTGTGCGTTCGTGCGCGGTCTCGTGTGTGCATCCGTGTTGGCGCCAAATGGCCTATTTAAACTAGCCTCTTGCTAATGGTCTCTGCTGTCTGCTCTACAGCGTTATACCTGTGAGACCTGATCCGTAGCATTCGTTCCTGATTGACCCGGCCTGCCTGTGACCCATCTGCTATCTGCCTGCACCCGACCTCAGCTTGTTGTGACGATTCTCCTGCCTGTTCCCTTGTACTTCGCTTCCATCTGCTAAGGTGAACCTGCTTATATTGAACTGTATCATCTGCTGCAAGTAACCTGCTTATATTGAACTGTTCACCTGCTGCAAGTACCTGCTTATATTGCACTGTTCATCTGCTGCAAGTTACCTGTCTTATTGAACTGTTCACCTGCTGCAAGTAGCCTGCTTATATTGAACTGTTCATCTGCTACAAGCTACCTGCTTATATAGAACTGTTTCATCTGCTGCCAGTTCCTTACTGTTCATCTGCTACAAGTGACCTGCTTATAATGCACTGTTCATCTGCTGCAAGTCACCTGTCTTATTGAACTGATTCATCTGCTACAAGTTGCCTGCTTCTCTGCACTGCTTTCATCTGCTGCAAGTTACCTGCTTCGTTGAACTGTGTTACCTGCTATAAGTTTCCTGCTTTGCTGAACTGTGACATTTGCTATAAATTACCTGCTGATCCATCCGCTGTGATTACCTCTTCCACTGAACTTCACCTATCCATCCTTTCCCATCTGTTGATCCTGCCAGGCACCTGTACCCCTCCTTACTCCTGTGTTCCCTGTTACATTACCAGGAAACCGGTAGTGGGAGTTGTAAAGGGAGGCCTCTTTCCGCAATCTGGGCTCGCTACTAAAAGGTACGTGACACTGCCGCTTTAGCAGTGTGATGGACTGCAGCCTGCACACTATAAACTTTACACTCCATGGGCAAATTTTACTCCTGGGGACAAATCTGGGGAACAACAGTTTCCTGGGCACAGACCCCTCACTATGGAACCCCTCACTCTGGGAAATGAGCACAAATAGTAACTTTACTGTGAAGTAAATGGGGGGCTGCAATGTAAAGAGGTTCTGTGATGTAAAAGGAGGATGTGTTGTGAAGAGAGAATTGTGATGGGAAGGGGACATGGGATTTAAAGGGGGGGAGCTATATAAAGGGGAGGGAACTGTGCTATGAAGGGGAGCTATAAAAAGAGGGACACTGATGTAAGAATAGGACTGATCAAATGCTGTACAGGCTATTATCTGTCTGATGAGGAACACAGACCCTTATTGCTCATTTTTGCTGGTATGGGGGTGGATTTTGGACCTTGCTGTCCCATTTCTATACACTTATAACTCTTGGTACCCTTTATAGTTTTTTTGTTGCAATATTAGATATGCTCCCTGTATGGCAAATTTAGTATGCACAGTTATGCCTTGTGAGCCACAGTATTACCTCTTTATAATTTGTACATTTTACAACTGTTTTGTATGATATAAATACAAATGAAACAGAAAAAGGGGGTTGTGATGTAAAGGGGGGGCTGGGATGTGAAGGATCGGAGTTGAAGCACAAATATGAGATTCTGATCTCTGCTGGAAGACAATTTAACTGACTAGACTTCCCTGAATTTTAGTTCAATAGCCCTGGTCTATAGCATGGTCACAGGCAGTTGCCTATTCATGTACAAAATTCATTTTCTAAGTTTATAGGGGGAGGAGGAAGAAACTAGAATGGCATCCACAGAACACTAACATCTCAGAATCTTAAAGCCAGTAAGTCTGTACTTTTTCAACAGAGCAAGCTCTCCTGCAAATGTAGCAGGTTGAGTGAAAAAGTAAAAAATAATTAAATATTTTTATGGGCTTGCACCTTTATTTCTGTAAATGTTTTACTATGTAGAAGAAAAGCGTTTTATATAAAATATCCTTCTTTATTAGCAGAAGTTTTAATTTGTCAGTGGTTAATCATGGCTGCATTTAAGGAGATTCTTGTGACTCCTTTCAGTAGTCTTCAGCACCATTTATTCACCTCTGCTCTATAACTCTGCTATGTATTTTAAACTTAAATATCCAGTTGAAAATGCACTCTTTATTGTCCTCTTTTACCATGTTAGTATATTTCCCCAGGCACAGGTTCGGGAGCACCCTATGGTATGTACAGAATTGTAGATAATAGTGACTAAACTTAGTAACTAAGTACACATCAGTATGACACATACACTTACCAAAATGTCTTTATCTAAAGCTGATGTTCCTGCAGAAGTAGTTTGATCTACCTGAAAATCTGAAAAAGCATCCTTTTTTCTAGTAAAACAAAAAAATGAGAAACCGATAAGATTATTAAAAATGGTTAAAGGAAGTATATTTTACTTCAGTAGAATACAAAATGAAACAACACATGTTCATTGCTTAAACTGTAGCACAAGGCAGTGGAGTCCACGTTCTTCATCCTACCAAAGACCACCAAAAGTAACCAAATGTACAAGTGTAGATCCCTAATGATAACTTGATGTTGTCTTAAAGAAAGTGTTGATGTTAAAGTGGAATTAAAGGGGTGAATACTTATTGCCCAATGGTTCCTGGCATTTTCTTCTGCGTGCCGGTCTTCAGGCTCCTGTATTGACCAGCGGGAGACAATGTCACTCCTGTGCATGCACAGGAGATAGTCATCCCAGTACTCAGAGACTGGCCTGGCGCTGTAAGCTGAGCTGCACAACAAAGCACATCCTTCTATAGTGTGTACTTATCTCAATCCAGAGCACTAAGTGTAACTTCTGTCTGCCTCCCTTTTCTCTTCTATATCTGCATGAGTCCCTTTTGACAAGTTTTCCTGACACCAAGAGAAACAAGGTAACACAGGAGGGATATCCAGCACACTGCCTCTGATTGACTGCCTCGGGTCTGTTCCTGTGTGCTGTGTGAAGGGGGTGTGTCCCATCCCTCCAATCAGCTCTCTGAGTTCTTCTGACTGAGCTGTGCGGTATGTAATTTCAGCTCTCTGCCCTATGTTTTCTGGCATCTCAGACAAGCTTTATAAATTTTGGACCTTGAATTGATGTTGAGAAGTTAAGACTGCAGATAAACAGGTACATCTTATGTAGGAGGATTTGTTTAATCTCTGTGTATCATCTGAGGCCAGGAGGCTATATGTAAGGGTTTACAACCACTTTAAATCACTTTGAATCTGGGTCACAAGAGTGCAGAACTAAGTGCACTCCTGCAACCCACAGGAGAAGTATGGCCAAAAGAGCTTTGGCCCTATTTCTCCTTTAAATATTTTTCAGAAGTCTGAACCTAAAGGAGGGTACAAATTGATTGAAATTCGGCCAATTCAGCAGGGACTGGATTTCTGTGCGTGGCTCTCCCTCTTTGACAGAAGTGTATCAGTAGATTGGCTTCTGTCCAAAGGTACTGTTTGAGAACTCCAATTCGATCAGCAGTTGCAGCCAATAGGCTGCACTGCTGATCGGTGTATTATCGGTGTATTATAACGGAGGAGTCCCCCGGTGTCAAAATACAATCGCTCAGTGGGGAGGATTCCTCCATCCACCTCACTTGTTCAGATGGGGGAACCCGTTTGTGAAAACCCAGCTTTACACTGACTCCAGACAGGTCTTAGCTCTTGTAACAATTTCCCAATTTCTCTTTGGAATTAATAAAGTATTCTGTAGCTGCAGCTGGGGGGGTATGCAAGTGCTGTTAACAGTTAAATATCCTTATTCAGAACCACTCATTACATTAGCTGACTCCACCTAAAGAAACTTCTTAGATACTAACATCACTCACTTAGTAGATAAACTCCAGTTTATTTATTTCATCTGAACATGACTGGAAAATTTACTGTGTGAACATTTTAAGCTTCTTTAGTAAATCAACCTTATTGTGTATATAATCTAAGGTGATCAAATTCTAGCATAAAATGGAATAACAGGTAAATAAAATTAAAAAAAAGAAGACTAAGAAACTTACATAATATCAACAAGGGATCTTCTGAAATCTTCTCTGTGTTTCTTTGGGTTGGAATAACTATTTTGTGTATTCTGTGGAAGTCTGGCTGACAGATTATCATGTTTTGATTGTTCATACATTGGGAAACTCGCATTCGTGAGTTTGCTTCTCTTGTGATTTGGCATGGCAGATAATCCTACAAAAAAAAAAAAAAAAATGCACAAAGAATTGTTATTCAGACAAAAATGTAAAAAAAATCCATAGGCGTTATTCAGCCAAAGTAACCTAAAACCAAACATCTTTCTTGTTTTGGATAAAGTGGGGTATGGTTGCAATTCTTGTTAAACTTTTTTGTTGTTGTTGCTATTTGTATTGCAAGATTTCCCCTCATTTCTTGTCCCAAGGGAAGGGATTTCCCCTTAACCTGTTGCCACCCGTGTAACACATTCTGTGAATCGGCAGGGGAAATCCTGCCATTTGTCCACTCCTCTATTCTTAGAACATACTGCATCATGGGACAATAAGGCTTCGGTCACACGGGCAATGATGAACGAACCATTTTTTGCAGCATCTGTAACTGGCACCCCCCACTGAAGTCTTTTAGGACATGCAGGTGCATGGGCACAGCCACTCATCCTAATGTGAGAGGCATGTGGGCGAGTGGCCCCTGAACACACGCTGTCTGCATTCAGGGCTGCTCATTTGTAGCCACACAACCAGTTCATCATCTATTAAGGTACAAAAAAAAAACACACAGAATCAATCGAAAAAAAAGTGTATTGTTTTTAATTCTAGTTCAGAGATGCTTGCCTGTTGTATCCTGTGGCTTCACATCTACAATCCATATTTTCTCTTAATCCATATATACAGAATTGCATAATCACATTTGCAAGTTTATGGAAATGGAGGAACAGAGAGCCACAGAAGGCTAGAGCTAGCTAATCAGCGGGCATTAATAGTAACCAGAGGCGTAACTAGCATCTTCAGGGCCCGTGTGCAAGAAACCATGAAGGGCCCCCACCAGGGACGTTGCTGGGTCTACAAAAGATCTCGGGGCTAGAGCCCATAGCAGCAAAGAAAAGAAAGTCATACACTTGGGCGGGCATACACATGTATATTAGAGATATATATATATATATATATATATATATATATATGTGTCATTACATATCTGAGTACGGGTCCCCCACTTACATCAGGGACCCCAGGGAACTTTCCTACTTACATTAGGGTCCCCAGAGAGCCCCCCCTTACATCAGGGTCCCCAGAGATCTCCCCTTACATCAGGATCCCCAGAGATCTCCCCTTACATCAGGATCCCCAGAGATCTCCCCCTTAAATCAGGATCCCCAGAGAGCCTCCCCCTACATCAGGGTCCCCAGAGAGCCCCCCCTTACATCAGGGTCCCCAGAGAGCCTCCCCTTCCATAAGAGGCCCCTAGAGAGCCCCCTTACATCAAGGGTCCCCAGAGAGCCTCCCCCTACATTAGGGTCTCCAGAGAGCCTCCCCCTACATCGAGGTCCCCAGAGAGCCTCCCCCTACATTAGGGTTCCCAAAGAGCCTCCCCTTCCATCAGAGTCTCCAGAGAGCCTCCCCTTCCATAAGGGGTCCCCAGAGAGCCTCCCCTTCCATAAGGGTCCTCAGAGAGCCCCCTTACATCAAGGTCCCCAGAGAGCCTCCTCCCACATTAGGGTCCCCAGAGAGCCCCCTCCTTACATAAGGTTCCCCAGAGCGTCTCCCCTTACATCAGGGTCCCCAGAGAGCCTCCCCTTACATCAGAGTCCCCAGAGAGCCCCCTCCTTGCATCAGAGTCCCCAGAGAGCCCCCTCCTTACATCAGAGTCCCCAGAGAGCCCCCTCCTTACATCAGGGTCCCCAGAGAGCCCCCTCCTTACATCAGGGTCCCCAGAGAGCCCCCTCCTTACATCAGGGTCCCCAGAGAGCCCCTCCTTACATCAGGGTCCTCAGAGAGCCCCCCCCTTACATCAAGATCCCCAGAGAGCCCCCTCCTTATATCAGAGTCCCCAGAGAGCCCCCTCCTTACATCAGAGTCCCCAGAGAGCCCCCCTTCACATCAGGGTCCCCAGAGAGCCCCCTCCTTACATCAGAGTCCCCAGAGAGCCCCCTCCTTACATCAGAGTCCCCAGAGAGCCCCCCCTTTACATCAGGGTCCCCAGAGAGCCCCCTCCTTACATCAGGGTCCCCAGAGAGCCCCCTCTTTACATCAGGGTCCCCAGAGAGCCCCCTCCTTACATCAGAGTCCCCAGAGAGCCCCCCTTTACATCAGGGTCCCCAGAGAGCCCCCTCCTTACATCAGAGTCCCCAGAGAGCCCCCCTTTACATCAGGGTCCCCAGAGAGCCCCCTCCTTACATCAGGGTCCCCAGAGAGCCCCCTCCTTACATCAGAGTCCCTAGAGAGCCCCCTCCTTACATCAGAGTCCCCAGAGAGCCTCCCCCTTTACATCAAGGGTCCCCAGAGAGCCCCCTCCTTACATCAGAGTCCCCAGAGAGCCTCCCCTTTACATCAGGGTCCCCAGAGAGCCCCCTCCTTACATCAGGGTCCCCAGAGAACCCCCTCCTTACATCAGGGTCCCCAGAGAGCCCCTCTTTACATCAGGGTCCCCAGAGAGCCCCCTCCTTACAGAGTCGGCCAGAGAGCCCGCTCCTTACATCAGGGTCCCCAGAGAGCCCCCTCCTTACATCAGAGTCCCCAGAGAGCCTCCCCTTTACATCAGGGTCCCCAGAGAGCCCCCTCCTTACATCAGGGTCCCCAGAGAACCCCCTCCTTACATCAGAGTCCCCAGAGAGCCCCTCTTTACATCAGGGTCCCCAGAGAGCCCCCTCCTTACAGAGTCGGCCAGAGAGCCCGCTCCTTACATCAGGGTCCCCAGAGAGCCCCCTCCTTACATCAGAGTCCCCAGAGAGCCCCCTCCTTACATCAGGGTCCCCAGAGAGCCCCCTCCTTACATCAGGGTCCCCAGAGAGCCCCCTCCTTACATCAGGGTCCCCAGAGAGCCCCCTCCTTACATCAGGGTCCCCAGAGAGCCCCCTCCTTACATCAGGGTCCCCAGAGAGCCCCTCCTTACATCAGGGTCCTCAGAGAGCCCCTCCTTACATCAGGGTCCTCAGAGAGCCCCCCCTTGCATCAAGATCCCCAGAGAGCCCCCTCCTTACATAAGGGTCCCCAGAGAGCCCCATCCTTACATTAGTATCCCCAGAGAGCAACCCCTCTTACATTAGTCTCCCCAGAGGGCCCCTTCCATACATTAGTGTCCCCAGAGGGCCCCCCTTTACATCAGAGTACCCAGACAGCTGACCCCCCCCCCTCCAGAGGTTTCCCTGTACCTGGCTGGTGGAGGTGGGAGGCGGAGATCGGCAACTCTATGGTGTCCACAGGCAGGGGGATCTCCCTGGAGCTTGTAGTTCTTCTCCCGAGTGTATACAGTGGAGAAGAGGGGGGCCTCTGACCAGGGCATGTATCAGAAACAGTGTACAAGCAGAGCGACTCACTGAAAGTGAAACTGATACCTGCCAGGGTCAGAGGCCCCTCCCCTTTCCTCTCCACTGTATACACTGGCAATCGGGAGGAGAGAACTACAAGCCCCAGGCAGATCCCGCCGCTCACAGGCACCATAGAGCTGCCGATCGCCACTTTCCACCTCCCCCAGTGCTTTCTTAAGTGCCAGCCAGAGGTGCAGGGGAGATGCCAGGTCTTGGGCCCCCCCACAGCGGCAGAACGGCAGGGTCCAGTCGCAAGTGCGACTGCAGCGACCCCTATAGTTCCGCCGCTGATAGTAACTTGGAACAGTTTCCACACCTCTTCCCCACCTAAAAACAGCCAGCTTGGCCTAAAGGTGGCCATATATGACTTTTTTTTTTTTTTTGATCAGTCAGCGAGATGCTAAAAAAAAAAAGGGGGGGGGGATTCATCCATACACACACAAGTAAGGTAGAGAGAGGAATCCTCCCCGCTGAGACACTGTATTCAGACAACTGGAATTATCCGCTGTCAGAATACACTGATCAGCCAATGGGCTGTAGCCACTAATGGAGAAAAGTTTTCCAACATTCCTAACAACAGAGATTGATCTTATGATTAACTTCTGTCAAACGGGTCAGCCATACACGGATCAAAACTCTCCTGATCCCTGCTGAACCAGCTGATCCAGCTATGGCCAGCTTAAAGTCTCCCACAAACATGAGATGGTCCTCAGCCATGTGACCATAGTTTTGTAACCTTATTAGTGTTACCTTATAAGGCAAGGTCAGTCCACCCAAAATTGATATTTTAGTTTTTACAGATGATTTGGATGACCCATTCATATCACAATATTTTATGTCTCCTCGGGATCTTATTGTTGAGACATTTGTCTATTTATTTGCCTTGGATAGGCAGAATTTCATTGTCTATGAGAAGAGATAAGAGATTTGCTCATTTACATTGCAACTGCAATATCTCTTAATGCATTAGGAATTTTTCTAGACCTTTTAGTTTGTCACATAGGCGGGAATGATGTAGTCTCTTAAATTAACTTAGTAAATGAAGTGTCAATGGGGAGGGATTTACTAAAACTGGTGTACAAAGCTTTCTATGATTGGTTAGATATCAAGAAGTCATCAGCCCATTTCTCTGATTTGCAGACAATCAGAGGAAGTTTTGCATTCACTGATAAACTATAAATCTGCCTATGAATGGCTAATGATGACAACAAACCCTTAATGTATTTAACCGCTTGCCGCCCGCCGGTCATCATATGACGGCCACGCAGCGCAGCTCTTGTTCTGGACGGGTGTCATATGACGTCCGTCAATTTAAACAGGGCATGCGCACGATCGTGTGCATGCAGCCCTGTACCTTCTGTGGCGGCGTGTCACGGAGACACCGCTCGCCACCGAGGGGGGTGAACAGCTATTGGGCATGGCTGTTTACCACATGATCGGCCGGGATGAAGTCATGGCCGATCACAGATGGTACCGTCCCACTTTGCACCGTTCATGTGCGCAATCTCGAGCGCTCTGCGCATGCACCTCGGTGGCAGAGTGTTCCCGGGGAACACTGCTCATCACCGACGCTGGTAAACAGCCATTGGCCAGTGGTTGTGATTGGCTGTGATGCTTTCACAGCCAATCACTAAATGTAAACATGGAACAGTAACGAGATGTTACTGGGTTCTCCTCCTCACACACCTCAACACACACTGATTGCCCCCCAATAAAGAGAACCTGTCACCACCCATCAAAGTACCTGTCACAGTTCATCTGAGTACCTGTCACAGTTCCTCCATGTACCCAAGTACCTGTCACAGTCCATCTGAGTACCCGATTACCTGTCAGTCCATCCGAGTACCCGAGTACCCGAGTACCTGTCACAGTCCATCTGGGTAACTGAGAGTTCATCTGATTACCTGAGTACCTGTCACAGTCCATCTGAGTACCTGTCACAGTTCATATGAGTACAGAGTACCTGAGTACCTGTCTTAATTTTGCAAAGAATTGTGGGAAAAAAAATACAACTTAAAAAAACTCACCATGCTACTTACTTAAAGCGGGACTGTACTGGGGAAAAAAATATTAAAAGCCATCAGCTATAAATACTACAGCTGCTGACTTTTAATAAATGGACACTCACCTGTCCCGGGGTCCAACGATGCCGGCAGCCAAGGCCGACCGATCGCTCGGCTCTCGGCTGCTGCCGCCACCATTCTAGGTAAGGGAATCAGGAAGTGAAGCGAATTGGCTTCACTTCCCGGTTCCCTACTGCGCATGCGCGCGTCGCGCAGCGCAATAGGAATTGTCCGTGCTGTTTCTGAGATCCGTGTGGCGCGGGACCCGTGTGGACACGCGGCAGGACAGGAAGTGGCTGTAAATACCTGTCTTTGACAGGTATCTCCACCCCCCTCCCCCCTGAAAGGTGCAAATTGTGACACTGGAGGGGGGGAGGGTTCCGATCAGCGGAAGTTCCACTTTAGGGTGGAACCCCGCTTTAATACCGTGGAATGTCTACTTTCTAAAAAGGGATCATTTGAGGGGTATTTGTACTTTTCTGACTTGTTTCTGTCTGATACACCTGATGTACTGAAGGCCTGATCAGATGCGATCAATTTTCAGTGATTTGCACCCTAGTTTGTAGACTCTATAACTTTCACAAAGACCAAATAATATACACTAATTTGGGTTATTTTTTACCAAAGGTATGTAGCAGTATAAATTTTGGCGAAAATTTATGAAGAAAAATTACTAATTTGCAAAACTTTATGACAGAAACAAAGAAAAAGGCGTTTTTTCACAAAATTTCATCTTTTTTTATTTATAGTACAAAAAATAAAAAACCCACTAGTGATTAAATACCACCAAAAGAAAGCTCTATTTGTGTGAAAAAAGGATGCAAATTTCATATGGGTACAGTGTTGCATGATTGAGTAATTTTCATTCAAAGTGTGAGAGCGCTGAAAACTGAAAATTGGTCTGGTTAGGAAGGGGGTGTAAGTGCACTGTATTGAGGTGGTTATAGGTTTTAAGGTTTCAGAAATCAATGTCATGCTGGAGTAAAAAAAAAAACTGTTTTTAGATAACACTTACTGGTAATCCTGGCACTATGCCTAGTTTTAGATTGATTATTTAATAATAAATTTGAACTCTTTGGACTTGTCTGCTACATCCAAGATCTCAAGTGGATTAAACAAGCCAAAGGTTGTAGAGCTGCCTGAATACTTTTACTGAACTTATGTGGTGCTGCCCTTTGGCCTGTGGTTTCTGAGGGGAAAGACATGGAAGAACTTCTCTTCCCCAAGGTCTTCTACACAAGTGTGAATTGAAAGTTCTCAGCTTTAAGCACTTTGTGTTCAGAGCTTTCCAACTCTTGGCCAGAAAGCCATGTAAACAGCTGATCAAGCACAAGTCTGTACTTGGTCAGGTGGAGCAGAGGGACAGTGGAGACATCTGGAGTCTTGGGTGGTATCTATCACATAGAGTGCTTAATAGCCCCTCTATTACAACAATAAAGAAAAAAAGACAACATGTTAAAAAGTGTAATTATAAAATAATGAAAAGGACTGACACACATATAAATGCAAAAATACATGTAGAGCACTTATATGCATGTAAACGATTGAGTGACATGTTATAAATATCCATACTTACCAGAGTGATGTCTAATATATAATAATTCTATAATGATTCTAGGTCCCTCATTTACTATTAACTTTTACTATTAACTCTAAACTGATGAGCTGTATAAAAATTTAAAGTGTCGCCTATTAATAACGTTGGGTACTGTATGTAAGGCTTAATGCATTTACCATCTATCTGACACAACCTCACCCTTTTTTATGCAAAAAAATGGGGATTACAGTATTTTGTGTTTTAACTTTTATTTTTTTTCAGAAAATTTAGATTTGAAAACAGCTGCACAAATATCATGCAACCTAACAAATGGTAACTACTATATTTTTGTTCTAAAGGGCCTCTGCTTTTAGAAAACATATAATCTTTTGAGGGTTTAAAGTAAATTTGTAGCCATAAATGCTGATTTTTAACACGTGTACCAAATATAAAAAAATGCTCTAGTGGCAGAAGTGATTAAAGTAGAAGTATTTTGGCCAAACTTCTCCTATATAGATCACAGGAGTGCAGTTTATACTGCACTCCCGTGATCTGATTTCAGCCGGGAGCAGGCTGAAGCCCACTGTCGGCTGATGTCACCATATGGTCAGGATCCGCCCAGAAGTCTGGATTGACAGCTGGCACAGCCTCTCAGCGATCTGCTGAGAGCATGAGCCAACCCCTTCCACCCCCTCCACAGCCCAGCACTCCAGTGAGCATAGGGGGGGGGGGCAGAACGTGGGCAGGGGGGCGGGCAGAGGAGAGAGCTGGAGACTGGCAGCTGTAGACTGGGACACTTTCACACTCCAGGTACAGATGTCCTACACATCAGGCATAATGTTGTTCACAGCTGAACTGCCCACTCCTCCTCTCCCCTGCCAAATCACAGAACACTTTGTATTTTGTGAACCCGTTCATAAAATACAAAGCTTTCTTAAAAATGAAGTGCATAATATTTAACATTTGCTGAGAAATAAAACTAATGTAGATACAACCAAAATCACAAACATTACTAGAAAATAATACTTTCACTTACCAGGTGTGAAGCCATAAGACCTATTGGCCTCTTGTAGTTCATTATCCCTCTCTTCTTTTAGAAGAAATGAGGGCTGGTTTTTCTTCCACTCAGGCTTGGAACTCACCTAAAAGGATTAACAAACAAATGTGTCATTTCCCTCATTTGCTAGATAAAAAGAAGACCACATGCCCACATGGGGTGTGGCCCGTCAACATCAAATCCCAGAATTTCCGAGTGCCTGGGAGGTATAGGTGCAGCGTTCAGCCCCACTGTCAGCAGCCGGTCACAATCTATGACAGGCTAAAATATTCAGTGGCTGTATGCTGTACTGAGTGGTACACACATTTAGAGCTGTATGCTTTCAGGGACACAGAACTTGTGTATTTTGGGCATATGTCTCTAAATATGAGTTCTATTCAGTACAGCGCCCAGCTGCTATGTATTGCAGCCACGGTTGAACTGGATCTGAGAAGCATCAAGTTTGTTAGTACTTCCCAGATAATTTCACCTGCATTTACAGTGCCTTGAAAAAAAAGTATTCATACCCCTTGAAATTTTCCACATGTTGTCACGTTACAACCAAAAACGTAAATGTATTTCATTCGGATTTCATGTGACTGACCAACACAAAGTGGCACATAATTGTGAAGTGAATGGAAAATAAATGGTTTCCAGATTTTTTACAAATAAATATTCGAAAAGTGTGACGTGCATTTGTATTCAGCCCCTTTTACTCTGATACCACTAACTAAAATCTAGTGCGACCAATTGCCTTTAGATGTCACCTAATTAGTAAACCACTAAACCACTAATTAGTGTGTAGCTTAATCTCAGTATAAATACAGCTGTTCTTTGAAGCCCTCAGAGGTTTGTTAGAGAACCTTAGTGAACAAACAGCATCATAAAGGCCAAGGAATACACCAGACAGGTCAGGGATAAAGTGGGAGATGTTTAAAGCAAGGCTAGGTTATAAATATAAATATCCCAAACTTTGAAAATCTCACAGAGTACTGTTCAATCCATCTGGTCAGATGAGACCAAAATGCAAATTTTTGGCCTAAAAGCAAAACACAATGTGTGGCAGAAAACAAACACTGCACATTGCCCTGAACACACCATCTTCACCGTGAAACATGGTGATGGCAGCATCATGTTGTGGGGATGCTTTTCTTCAGCAGGGTCAGAGTTGATGGGAAGGTGGATGGAGCCAAATACAGGTAATCTTAGAAGAAAACCTGTTAGTGTCTGCAAAAAACTTGAGACTGGAGCGGAGATTCACCTTCCAGCAGGGCAACAACCCTAAAAATACAGTCAGAGCTACAATGGAATGGTTTCGATAAAAGCATATCCATGTGTTAGAATGACAGTCAAATTCCAGACCTAAATCCAATTGAGAATCTGTGGCAATACTTGAAAGTTGCTATTCACAGACGCTCTGCATGCAATCTGAGAGATTGAGCTATTTTGTAAAGAAGAATGGGCAAAAATTTCACTCACTAGATGTGCAAAGCTGGTAGAGACATCCCCAAAAAGACTTGCAGATGTAAATGCAGCAAAAGGTGGTTCTACAAAGTATTGACTCAGGGGGCTAAATAAAAATGCACATCCACACTTTCCCGATATTTATTTGTAAAAAAAAATTGAAAACCATTTATCATTTTCCTTCCACTTCACAATTATGTGCTACTTTGTGTTGGTCTATCACATAGAATCCCAATAAAATAAATTTGTTTTTGGTTGTAACATGACAAAATGTAGAACATTTCAAGAGGTATTAATGCTTTTTTAAGGCACTATAAATAAACTGATCACAGGTTAGTGTCAATATAGCCTTACATCCTTGACATCAGGGGTCCGCAACCCATTAATTGCAATCTACCCATCGATCACAGGCAGGAGTCAGGTAGATTGTAGTATTCCTTCCTTGCTGACCCCCAGACTGCTCCTCCCACATATGCAAAGTGACGCACAGTATGAGCAAAATGCATTATACGCCACCTATAGCTGGATGGACAACTGGCTGACCCAAAGACAGGAAGTCCCCCTCTATATAACCCCTCCCATACAGGACGTACCTCAGTTTTGTAGCAAAGCAATGTATATCCCAGCAAGAGGGGAGGGACCTCTGTGTCCCATGATGTACTCCAAGAAAGGGATTTTACAGGTAATCTGTATTAAAAATCCTAGTTTCTTTATCGTACATCATGGGACACAGAGAAGCCATAGTAATTACTATATGGGATGTCCCAAAACAATGCCCCTGAGGGGAGGGAGACACCATCATAGAAACTGCCACCAAAGAAGGATCTACTCTGCTATTTGTAATATGCTGAGGCCAAAGGCAGTATCTTCTATCTATGTGATTAACATCGACCTAGTAAAATAGTGATCTTGTACACCTGGGCCACTGGCATTCAATGATGGATGGCCCAAGATACTCCCACACCTGGTAGAAAATCTCTCCCAAGAAAATAATGTTTTTTGTTTTTTAACCATAGGCATCATTGATAACTTGCTAAATATTCAACCTGGATGCCGGCTGCCCTTCCTGGGCTCTTCTGGCAGCAAAAAACAGGATTCCTGACTTGTACCGAAAACCCAAGTAGACCTTGAATGTCTGAACTACCTCTAGAGTACGTAGCGATTTTTCTCCTGCCGACTGTGGATTAGGAGAAAAATAAAAGGCAAGACACTGTCCTTCATGAAGTGATAGCAACCAAAGAAGCCACCTTCTGAGATAAAAGGACCAACAGAATCCTCACTATTGGTTCAAAAAGTGGCCTCTGTAACAGACAGTCAAGATCAAATCAAGTCCCAAGGATATAAGAATAACATGAGAGGCAGGACTGTCCAAGTTGCATGCTGTATGAAGTATTAAACAAGGAGTGAGAACAACGGCCCCTGGAAAAAAATGGACAGGCACGAACTCTGACCCTTAACGGTACTTAAGGCCAAAACTCCTTTCCTCTACCGATTGGAGAAAAAAAAATCTCCCACCCACGTATTTCTGCGGGTGTCACTTCCTGGCTTCACGCCAGGCAAAAATATATATTTTCAAGTCCTGTAATTGAAGTTCCCCCAAAGCTGGCTTCCAGGGGCTCTATAGTGTTCAGAAACAGGACTCAAGACCATCAGGTCCTGCTGGACTGGGAGTGTCCAAGGAGCAACCCCCACAAGACTCGCTATGTCTGTGTACCAAACCCCCCTGGGCTAATTCGACCAACACTAATATCAGTGTTCCACCTTACGGATTATTCGCAAAGGATGTGGCAGAACCCGAAACGGGGAAAAAAACGTCAAATAAGGTGTTACTAGTACATGTACCCTTATTGGCAGTGGGTCTCTTGTCCCGGACACACCTGTCCAAAACTGTTGCAAAACTTGGGATCTAGAAGATTCCCGTGCAGATTTCACCCCTGGATGGTTAGTGAACTGCTAACCATCCAGGGGTGTTTTAACTTACAGTTGTACAGTCCCACCGGATAAGCAGTAAATATGCAGCATATAATCATGACTTGTCTTCACATAGTTCTCCCATAGTTCTCGCATAGTAAGTACTCACACTTTGTTAGTATCCTTAGGCTGCTGCTATGTCTCCAGAGGCCTACTGAACCTGTTGCCGCAAGGCATGGCCACCTTTCCACTTCCTGCCTATATAAAAATAGGCCATTCTGCGCGAGCCTGCACCCTCTAGTGGCTGGAGGAGAAACAGCAGCCCACATGAGTAAGAGTACATAGCATGATTAAACAGCACACTGCTCCCAGTGGCCACCGGGAGAACAGACAGTCAGAACTTTTTAAAGAGAAACTGCAAACAAATGCAGACTTACCATTCCTGCTGCAGGACTCTGAACATAACAGGAGTCCAATCTTCACCCGCCACGGCAAGCTTTGTCATAAAAGATCTTTAGAGACTGGGTCCCCCTTAATGTGGGGTCCACTCCTTTGGACCTGTATAGCACCCTGCAGGAAAGCACCTTGGTCATAACAAATATAACTTTTCCCACTGGTACGATTGGCCGGCACAGCTTGCCTTCCTCTGGATCAACAGGAGGGTAGTAGGTTTAGCAGGCCCATACCCCCCCCCCCCCCCACCACCCCCTCCGTGACTATTTTACACCCTCTTTAGGACAACCGTTCAGCTTCTCCAGCAGGTTCTCTTCTGGGCAGGGACCTTTCGCCTCAAGCAAAAGTAGCTGGAACAGCCAGTAAATCACAGCCCAAATATAAAAACTCCTCCGCATAGGCAACCCAAGATCAAATTGCGTGCTTACTAATAGCCATAGCATGGCGGCAAGTCTGATAACTAGCAAAACCCTGGTCTGGATCATCATCTTAGGCCCCTAGTACTATCAACCGCATCCTTGGACCATGTGCTACTTCAAATACTCAGCAGAAGTTCTTCACAGACTTAGGAATACCACTACAACTTTACCATCCTCCACACAAAAATCCTTCAAAAAGAACAACTACTAAATACCGGACGACAAGCAACCATCAAACACAGGAAGAGATCTACTCAACCACAACAATTAGCATGCGCATTGATTAACGCCAGATCTGCAGTCAAACACAGACTGGAAGTACACGACTTCATCACTGAGAACAACATAGATTGTCTCTTCATCACTGAAAGCTGGCTAACCCCTGACTGCAACACCATCCTCACCGAATTGGTGCCGAAGAACTACAGAATCCTAACCGAACATCGGAAAGGAAAAAAAGGAGGAGGCCTAGCAGTGATCTTCAAATCTCAAATGGTGCTCACCAAACCAACTTTACAGAACCCGGTGCCATTTATGGAGACACTGACGCTACATCTTCAATCAACACCCATGCTATGCTATAGACCCCCGGGACCACAGACTAATCTCCTTTCACCCCTCATGGAATTCATTGCAATTCACACCCTAAAATCCAAAAACTTCCTGGCACTAGGAGATTTCAACCTCTGGGCAAACGATCCCCAAGATCCTATCGCAACCGCCTGTATCAAGCAGCTGGAAGAGCTGGGTCTCCAACAACTGATAAGGACTCCTACACATGGGTCAGGACACATCCTGGACCTCATCTTCAAACAAACTTGACAACATGACATTGCCATGGACGAACCACCACGCCATTAAATTCAAAATCTCCTCCAACGTCACCCACAAAAAACAGAAACCTGCAATAACAACGCATTGGACCAGATCACAGAAGAAACTGTACTCCGAAACCTTCAAAACCACTCTGTCTAAGAAGATATCTACAATGAATTTAAGCCATTCATCAGAGCAAACACTCAACTCCCTGAACGAGGCATTACTTCAATCGGCAGACTCAGTAGCCCCTAAACGCAGGACTCTCATCAGGAAAAAAAACACTCAAACCATAACTCCGTAACCAAGTCCTCCTGGACACCACCCGCCATCTTTGGGCAAACCATATCCCCAAAGACCAAGGCGAAGAGTCTCGGGGTCATTTTGGACTCACAAATGTCAATGGATGCACAAATAGGAGCAGTAGTTAGTGGTGCTCACCATCTGCTATGCTTGCTACTCAGACTAATCCCGTTCATCCAACAGAAGGACAAAGCAGTGGTAGTTGGAACAGTCATTAATTCACGACTGGACTACGCAAACTCACTTTATATAGGATTACCCCAATATCAACTTGCGCGATTACAACTTATCCAAAACACAGCAGCAAGGCTGATAACAGGGAAAAAACCCTGGGAATCAATCTCCCCTTCCCTGAGGAGCCTACATTGGCTAACCGTAAAGAATTGGATCACATTCAAGACCCTCTGCCTCACCCACAAATGCATGCATAAAGACACTCCTCAATACCTAATTGAGAAAATAAATCATTACACACCAACCCGCTGTCTACGATCATCTAACAAAAATCTCCTCCTCGTTCCCAAAGCATGGTACAAATCGAAGGGGGATCGGAGATTCGCTGTCCAAGGACCTCGGCTATGGAACGCTCTACCAACCAACATCCGCCTGGAAGAAAACCACCAGGCCTTTAGGAAAAAACTCAAGACCTTCCTCTTCTAGTTGATGACAACTAAGCTCTTCACAGCGCCTTGAGGCGATTCAGTTCGCATTTTGCGCTTTGCAAATATTTCCATTCATTCATTCATTTGTCCAGACCTCTAAGTATGCTCCAAGACAAGAGCACATGTAATCTGTGACCATCACCTTGAAGACACTGGCGAAAAAACAGAGGTACTTTTTGTATGGGAGGGGTTATATAGAGGGGGACTTTCTGTCTTTGGGTGTACCAGTGTCCATTCACCTATAGGTGGAGTATATTCCACATAGTAATTACTATGGCTGGTCTGTGTCCTGTGATGTACGATAAAGAAAAAAATAATTGTAAAAAATAAATAAAAGTGATAAATAAAATCAAAATACTGACAATGTCCACTGCTCTACTGACTGCCACTGTCCACTTTTAAGGTAGGCTAAGTTTATATTTTTACAGTGACATTTGTTTCATTATAATTTTCTAAGTTTTCCTTACTATTTATTCATGCCTTGCTTTTTATTTTGATCTTTGAGCTTTTCAGTGTTGTTTAGGTAGATCTCCACCTCTCAAAGGTTGCCTACCCCTGCTTTACATGAAGGTGTTTTTTTTCCAACCAATACTTTTAATACATCAGGTTGCTGTGACAAACGCATGTATGAAGTGCCCCAAAGAAAGCTTACTCATATGTATTAACCGTGACAAACAATGATATAAACAATCGCACACTAGCGTCAAAAAACAGTGTTCAGGTCCGAAATGGATCTGAATGCATCCTGTGGTCCTCTATGTACCTTTGTACACTAGACATTCAGAAGTGTTTACAAGTTCAGTGTTTGGATACATTTACCAAATCAAACCATTCATGGTCCGTTTATTGTTAGTTTTGGGGGGTTGAATATAGCTGAACAGATGTACTGTACATGTAAAGACACTAAATGCACCTGAAAGCATGTAAACTGCCTTTAAAGCAGGAACATGTAGGCAGGAGTGCCAGTCAGTGGCGTCTCCAGCTTTCATATTTAGGGGGGGCACATGGGGGACAGGGATAAAAGTAGGGGGGCAACTATAAAATGCAATTATATATATATATATCCTGGGGTCTTTTACGTCTATTGTGGAGCCCTTTATTATGATCCTGCAACGAGACCCTTTCATGTGTTTTGCAGTGAGCCACCTTCCTACTGTATTGTTCCCCCCCCCAGGGTGGCAGAAAACAAGAGGTATGTCTCCAGCACACCAGGAAATTAGAAGGGTCTAAACCAGTGGGAGAACTACCAGGATTGCAAAGTTTGCACTTGTGACCGGGCCCTGGTGTTCTGCCACTGTGGGGTTCCCCAGCCTTCTCTTGCTGCCCTGCCCCTGCTATCTCCATCCCTCTCCCTTCTCTCCCCCACCTCCCCCCCCCCCCCCCCCCCCGTTCTTTGAAGACCTTCACAAACTTAGATGGTACGAATTTCTTTCCTGCAACCACAAATTGCCGGAAAGAAATTTGCATGATTCCCCCCATCAGCACAGTCAGTGCTGGCAGGGGAATATCCCTCCCGCTGAGCAATTGTATTCTCCCAACAAACAGTGATCATCACTAGCAGCTATAGCAAAGTGGTCAATGTATGGGTTGCCTAAGAGCTAAGATCAGCCATAGACAGTTTAAATCTCAGCTGGTTCAACAGGAACTGGCTGAAATTTAAATCATTAATGAGCAGGCTGAATGTACCAAGTTGATCGATAAAATTGGGTACAACCAGTTTGCCGGATTCGCACAATTTCTGTGGTTGCAGGAAAGAAATTCGTACCATCTAAGTTTGTGAAGGTCTTGGAAGAACAGGAGGGGAGATACAGATGGGGGAGAGGTGAGAGAGGGGTGGAGATAGGGACAGTTCAGTGATTACAGTGTACTGTAGTGTACACTCACCCACAGGTCCAGGCTGGAAGCTCAGGAATCATTGACATAGCCTGGAATCTGCAGCTGCTGATTTTCATAATTCCCTCCCACACATCCCCTCTCTTCAGATACAGCTGCATGACGAGATAGTGTGGGTGGGAAGACAGAGGAGGAGCTGTATTCCTTTCTTATCTCCCGTCAGTGGCGGGGGGGGGGGTGTTTTCGCTGGGCTGTGTAACTACAGAGCTGCAGCCACCAGTTTCAGAATTTATAGGCTGATTCTCCTGTCCTACGGGCCGCTCTGCCTCTCAGGAGAGCCTGTGCCCACTCAGCGCCAACCCAAGCCAGATGTGGGGCACCCGCTATATATAGAAACAAAATGTGTTTTAATTGGGGGGGCACAGCATAATGTTGGGGGGCAGGGCCCCCTCTGGCCCCCCTTAGTAACGCCACTGGTGCCAGTGTAAATGAGGCATTAAATGACATAAGGAACTGAGTTTTTCTTGGCATCTTGGTAACTTGTTTATTCATAAATGCCTTTTTATGCTGAGTGTCAACTGAACAGTATTTTTATTTCCTAACAACCAGTTAGTGTCTCTCTTGCATGTTCTAACTTGCCCTAACAAAAGAAAAGTTAGACGCTGACTGTATGCTAAGAGGCAAACATAATATAACAAATATAAAACAGAAACATAACAGTTCTTTATGGTAAGCAATCAATCTGCATTTTTTTATTCTGACCCAGACTACTAAAATTTCAGGGAAATTGAATCAGTTCCTTTGAGAAACAAGTCTTCCCTCTTTTTTTCCATTTTATTTTTTTTAAAGGTTCCTCATTCAAATATTTTGATATGCAAAGGATTGCTTCTTGCTAGTAGTCTCATGTGAACACTTAGAGATTCAAAAATCGACTGATGAATTTCAAAAGCATTCACCCATCTCTTTCGAATTCTTACCATATTTTGCTATTTAGAAAAATTTGGTGGACACTTGTCATAAGCATTTGCCTAGCTATCACAAATTCTGGCCATATTTTGCTTAATATGTTGATTTCCTATGATCAGCTCTATCTAGCGGCCACAAAGCGGTACAAAATACCACTAGATGGAGCTGAAGATCATAGGAAATCAATATATTAAGAAAAACACAGCCAGATTTTGTGACAGCTGGGCAAATGCTTATGACAATTGTCAACCTAATTTTACTATATAGACCCTTTAGAGGCATATTATAAAGCAATAACTTTCAGCAAATATTCACTGGTGGTTAATTAATCACGGTCATTAGAAACACATGTGCCTATAAGATTCACCTGCAGTGAATGTGCTGTGAATTTCAGATTCACTGCTTTATAAATATGCCCCTATAGTATTTATGATTACTTATCTCACTGGCTCACCTGAGCATAATATCTGATCAGCTTTGCCCTCATGAGCCCCAAAGGACAACCCTTCACTAGAGCACATTATTTTTTTAGTGGTTTGTCTATTACCTATTCTTGCTCTGGCTAGGATTGTCCTGTTAGTATACTGACATAAAGTCGCAAGGTCTGTTTATGCAACACGGGGGGGGGGGGGGATTGGTGACCTGAGGAAAGTTTAGGCTTAAGGCCCCTTTCACACGACTCTCTGAAAAGCTATCCAAGTAGATCACTTTTCAAATTAGGGTTGACACCTGGTTTACAGGTGTTCAGAAGGCAATACTACCACCGATGTGCACTGTTTTTTGATGCCCAGGGAATATTCTTCATCCCAATGGGGATTTTATATTGAACTTCCTTGCCACAACCACCATAGCCCCATTTGGCATGTGGTTACAGCATGGTCCCATTGACTTCAATGGGTGAGTTTAACAGGTGGTGCCACCTGTCAAACTTGACATGCCAGGTTACAATTTATTCAACAAAACTATCGACCATGGCAATGTGAACTTGCCCCTGCAGCAGCCATGTAAATTTACAGGTGGGCAGTCTGGGAGGGAGGTTGGAGATAAAAATGCTGATCAAATGAAGTGACGGGATTTTATTGTTTTTTTTTATCTGGATGTGGCGATCCGCCTGGCCTGCCACGCATGCTCAGAATAAATTACGAGATGAAAGTTATTGGCTACTGGCCTCTTTATAGTCCCGTTGTACGTGTTATACGTCACCTCGTTCTGAATGATCAGATTTTCCGACAGCTTTGTGCGACCATGTGTATGCAAGACAAGTTTGAGCCAAAATCCGTTGGAAAAAATCCAACGGATTTTGTCGTCGGAATTTCCGACCGTGTGTACAGGGCATTAGGCTGTAATAAATTGTGTAACCCATATTAATGTGGTGATGTACCAAGTTTTTAATTGTTCTTTCAATTCTTTTTGTATGTCATTTAAAATGTGAAATCTATCAAAATAAAGATTAGAGATAAAAATGCAGATCAACTGCCTGTTTTTACCGCCCCTCCGCTGTCAGTGTGAACTAAGCTGAAGGTCTCATTTACGCAGGCTTTGAAAACAGGAGATTGGGTTGCATTTTTACAACTTCCCAAAACTCTATCAACAACTTTCACAATTATTGACATGGAGAGTGGATAAAGGTGTAAACTCAGCAGCATTCGTGTTGCCTCATTTTACTACAGAAATAACACTGTCTGCAGAGTTTAGCAGATGCTGACACTTTGCAACTGACTCTATTCACTTCTATTGAAATGCAGCTGCTAATGCACCATAAATGCGCTGTAACTGGCATTCCCAGTGCGTTTAAAGTGATTGTAAACCTCTATCATGAAATCTGAACAAAGCACATATATTTGTACTGTTTACTTATCGCTCTCCAAAGCTCTAATTTTCATTTCTCTCTGGTGCTTCGTTCCTCTGTTATCAGCATGAGTCACTTCTGAGAAGTTTTCCAGACACATGAGAAAAATTTGTGTTGGGGAGAGAGCTCAGCACACAGCTTGTCTATTCAGAGCACAGTTCTGCTGTGTGAAGGGGGTGTGTTCCTTTCCTCCAATCAGCTCTCACATACTGTAACTGTAGCCTCTCCGGCCCCTCCTCTGTACTCCTGACAGATGAAGAAGGATTTTAGCACAATCTGCCCTTTTGTGCATTAAATTTGTGCATGACTGATTAACTAGACAAGGATTCTGATTAGCTGTTAGTGCTGCACAGATGAGTCCTCTTTTTATATCCTAGTCCTACAAAGCTCAGTTCAGTCAGTGCGGCAAATCAAATACAAGCATTGTACAGCATTGGAATCGGAGACAAAGAATAAAAGCAAATCTTACCTCTGGTAACTGCGGTAAAAATCTTGCCTGCCTCTTTGGCAGCTTCTGTCTGTTGTAGTGTGCAGGCTGTTCAAAAAGATATAACAAAAAAAAAAATCATAAAGTATATCCCAAAAATGATTTTTCAGCGTGACGTGTGTTATTTTACAGACACTTTGTGATCTACAGAATACTATGCGCTTAAAGTATGGATGAAATTTTAGCCCAGAATTAAAAGTGAACTCGAGACTCCAAATAATTTCACTTACATACATTTCTTAATAACCAAAAAGGATATAAATACACTTTGTGTGCACCGAATGTATTTGCAAACCAAGATATGACATTTTAAAAATAGCAGTGACATCACACTGTGCTGAACATAACCTGTGCAGAGAGCAGAGCTGTGGGAGGGACTTAGAAGGCCCCACCCACTAAAGGCCTGCCTGCAGATATTGAACACAGGGGGCAGAGAGTAGAGCCGTCACCCTGCACAGGGAGAGGACACAGCAATGACTGCTCTTTATTACGGGAAACTGCACAGCTCTGCAAGAAATACACAAAGCACACTGAGATTTTAGTTAGAATATAAATGACTTGTATTTGGACAATATTTGCTTATCTCAGAAACCAACTTTAATAATCCTGAAATCTCAGTTATTGAATACGTTGGCATTTAAAAAATATGTCAAACTAGTTAAAAGCAGTTATACTGTTAATACAACTTTAAAGTGGATGTAATCCTTAGATGTGAAATATAAACAAAACATATTACTCTATGGTGTGTACTTGTCTCATCAATTAAGAGCACTAAGTGTCATTTCTGTCTGCTGCATCGTTCCTCTGCTTTAGTCACTTTTGGCAATTTTTTCTGACACCAAGAGAAAAATGGTGACAGGGGAGGGAGCTCCAGCTGATTGGTAGCCTCAGCTCTGTTCCTGCATGCTACATGAAGGGGGGTGGGTCTCTTCCCTCCAATCAACTCTCAGAGCTTTCCTCACTTTACCTCTCCTTCCTCCCCCTTTTTTTTAACTCTTAGACAAGCTTAAAAATTCAGCATTTTGAATGGATGAAGAGAAGAGAAAACTGCAGATAGACAGAAAAAACTTATGTAGGAGGATTTGTTTTATCTGTGTGTGTAACCCAAGGACAGTCCCTTCACTAGATATATGTAAGGATTTACAACAACTCAGGGGCGGACTGACCATTCGGGCACTCAGGCACTGCCCGAGGGCCCCATGCCACTAAGGGGCCCCATCAGGGTTGCCAGCCTCAATAAAACCAGGGAAAGTATGTAAAAATCTGTGTTTTTTTTTAAATCTCAAGATTATAGCTGCCCGCCTCTCCAGTACCTTTTCAGTGTGTGTATGTGTATTCTGTGTGTGTGTATATTGTGTGTCTGTGTGTGTATAGTGTATGTGTGTGTGTGTATAGTGTATGTGTGTGTGTGTGTATATATATACTGTGTGGCCCCATAATCTATTGCCTGGGGTCCCCATAATCTCCTATTGCCTGGGGCCCCATAATCTCCTATTGCCCGGGAGCCCCATAATCTTCTCTTAATGCCCGGGGGCCCCATGACTTGTCAGTCCGCCCCTGCAACAACTTTAACCTCTTCACTACAACACTATAGCCAAATGAAGGCTACAGTGGTCGCACATTGCCAGGAGGGTGTCATATGATGATCTCCTGTGATCGTGCTTCCCGCGTGCCCCGCTGCAGCGTGCATCAGCTGTGATCTAAGACCGCTGTGTCCTCCAGGTGCAGCTGATCATGGATCAGGGTAAAGAGCCAATCACAGTGGCTCTTTACCATGTGACCAGCTGTGTCCAATCACAGCTGATCACAGTGTAAACAGGATTTTCCGTTTTTTGGCAATCTTCTCCGCATGAGGAGAGAAGAGCCGATAAGCGGCAATCCACACAGGGGACATCTACACTGATAATCAGGGCACTGATTATCAGTCTTCTGATTATCAATGCAGTCCCAACATTGCCCAACAGTGCTGCCAAACAGTGTCCATCAGTACTGCCTATCAGTGTTGTCTATCAGTGCTTCCTCATAAATGCCTGCTCATCAGTGCCGCCTCATCAGTGCCCACCAATGCAGCCTATCGGTGCTGATTGGTGCAACCTCATCAGTGCACATCAGTGAAGGAGAAAAATTACTTATTTACAAAATGTTATAACAGAAACAAATGGATGATGAGTTTGCTTTAAATAATTAAATAGCGTTCTCAGTTTGTGGTACAGTTTAGTTCTGCTTTAACCAGACAAAAAGTGAAGGAATCACTCCTACGAAGCCTCTAACTGCAGTAAAACTCGGCAGCAGTTCTAAAAAAAAAAAAAAAAAAACTTTAGTTGTGCTAATGATACACTTTAGGGCTCATTCAGATGGGTGTATGTATTTATGAAGGATCTGGCTGGCAAGGTTTACATGTGTACAGCATAAATGTACCCTATTGGCCACCACTGTTGCTAAGGGCAAACATGAGCACTGTGTAATCAGCAGCGTTATTTCCCCACATGAATGCACATTGGGGCCATAGTCACACCTGAGGTTTCCGGGAATGGTGGCAGAAATGTTCAAATAAAAAGTGCTAAAACGTACAATGCACTGATGCTGCCATTATTTATCAATAAGGATGAGCTCAGGCGTGTTCGCAAACAACACGTGCAGAGCCCGCCAGGAAGTCGGCACTGCGGAGCGCTAATCACAGGCAGTGAGACTTTGGGGGTTATTTACGAAAGGCAAATCCACTCAGTCACTCTAAATCTAAGGGGTAGATCTGAAATGAGGGGAGGCTCTGCTGATTTTATCATCCAATCATGTGCAAGCTAAAATGCTGTTTTTTATTTTTCTTGCATATCTCCCTTGGATCTACAGCGACTTTACTTCCAGTTGCACTTGCAGTGAAAAGTGGATTTGCCTTTAGTAAATAACCCCCATTGCCCCAATGCGTGGCTGCAGAGATGGAGAAATGTCTCACTGCCTGTGATTGTTATGCAGATCCGACTTCCTGGTAGGCTCTGCACGCGCTGTTTGTGAACATGCCTGAGCTCATCCTTATTTCTTAATGGCACACCAAATGCAGGCAGCAGGCTCGTGTTTTGTAATGTGAAAAATGCACAAAAACATGCAACGATTGGCTCAGTGTCTGTTCAGTTTCTGCAGAGCGGACACGGATTCTGCTCTATGGGTGGCTGAGAGTAAACAGACTCTGCTGTCAATTTCCACCCGATTACCTCAGATCCGTTCCACCTAAATGGAAGAAGGTGGAGTCCTCTCTAATTTTTTTTAGTGGACCTGATCAGACTTTGAGGTAGGCACAAAGCCGGCCCTACCATGGGTCCCGCTGAGCCCATTGGACCCAGGGGGCACTATGAGAGGGGGTAGCAAATTAACACCCAAGATTTTTTTCCCAGCAGTTTTGGTGTATCATCCAGGGTTGGACTGGGCCAGGGGGGGGGGGGGCAGGTTAACCCCCGGGCCACTGCCCCGTCCTGTAAAAATGCCGTCCTGCTGCCCTAAACACGCATACTCATAGTTGCCGGGTGCTCGCACACAGTCTAACACTGGCTGTTAAACACCCAAGCACACATGAAGAGCTCAGGCTTGTGTGCTGCTGGGGGGTGGGGTACCCACAGGAGTCAGACAGCAATGAAAGATCCCTTCCCCAACGGCTCCACCAGCAGCCAATATTTGGGGACAGCTTGCGAGGCTTGCATTTCTATTGGGTGAAACTGGAGGAGGGGGGTGCGGAAAGCCTCATGCCCATCCTGCCTTCTTCTGCTCTGGTGCATGCGTGAGGCTAGGCACTGAAAAACGAGACAGCAATTGAGAGGTAATATAAGTTCTGTGTGACAAGACACAAAGGGTGTCCATCAATTTTTCTAGTAGTGGCTGCTGATCTGCTGGATGGCTAAATGTTGCATAACCTATCATGCTCATACTATACAGCCCGAGTTTGCCATAAATACTACTCTAGCCTGTCCCTATGCTACCCTAACCTGCGCCTATACTACCCTAGCCAATCCATATACTACCCTAGCCTATCCATATACTACCCTAGCATGCCTCTATACTACCCTAGCCTATCCATATACTACCCTAGCCTGTCCACATACTATCCTAGCCTGCCCCTATACTACCTTAGCCTGTCCATATACTATCCTAGCCTGCCCCTATACTACCCTAGCCTGCCCCTATACTACCCTAGCCTGTCTATATACTACCCTAGCCAGGGCCGTCTTTAAGGCAGGGAAAAAGGGGCAGCTGCCCTGGGCCCTGTCATTGTTGTGGGGCCCAAAGCAGCAGCCTCATACTTGCCAACCATTCCAGTTTAAATTCCCTTGTCCCTTGAAATTTTAGACCTGTGCTGTGTCCTGATATCTGTGTGAAGTGCTGCTACTAATGCTGCCCAGCTCTGCCCTATTGTTGTGTAAAGATTACTCACCTGCAGACTCTGTGTTTACATGTAAATAACAGTCATTCATATGTAAATAGCAGTGAGATTCATATGTAAATATCGGAGCCTGGTGGCATAGATATGTAAATAAAGATGGCATTCATATGTATATCATGCCCCCCTGCAGTGAGGAGAAGATGTACTGTAACCTATAGAAACCAGTGAGCAGTATTACTGTACAGTAATCTCTAGCAACCAATCAACAAGCAGAAATCATGTGCTGTAACCTTTAGCAACTAATCAGTGAGCTTTAATGTGTGCTATAACCTCTAGCAATCAGTCAGTCAGCGGTAATGATATACTGTAACCTCTGGCAACCAATCCCAATCGCTGCCTGATCTGATACAGTAAACTGATTTTAAGTCTAGCTGCTATTTATTGTATGACTCAGAGAAGGTGGAGAGCAAAATTGCATGGGGGAGGGTGGCCCCCTAAAAAAAATTTGGCCCAGGTCCAATCAATATTAAATACGGCCCTGACCCTAAAGAGAATGTAGGACTGTTGGAGGAGGAGGACGGGGGGACGGTGGGGTGGGGGGTGGGGTGGAGGGGAGGGTGCCTCTTAGAGGTCTACTGGTGTGAGCCCCCAAGGTAAATATGGGAAGGATAAGACACCAAAGGGAGGAGTGTCGATCCCATATGATCAACGCAGAAAGGGGAGTCCTCCGAATAACCTGTTTAAGGAAAAGCATTGCGGAGGGGGATTGGGTGGGGGTGGAGGTGGGGGTGGAGGTGGGGGGGAGGGAGGGGAAGTATAGGGAGCTGGTATGGGGGGTTTTTTTTTCTTTCTTTTTTTTTTTTTTTTTTTGTCCAATCCCGATCTGTCCCCTCGAAAAATGCCCCCTGGGTCGGTGTAGGTCTCCAAGAGAAATTAGTAATTAATGGCTTTAATTAATGTGATAACATATAATGTGAGGGGCTTAAACACAAGAGAAAAAAGATTTAAAATTAATGAGGAATTGCAGTTAATGAGGGGGAACGTAATTTGCTTACAAGAGACGTACATAACTAATGACTCGGGAACAAAATTGGCCTCAGCGCAATTTCCATTATGGTATTACGGGGACTCGCCATCGGCCCACTCAAGAGGAGTAGCTATTGGTTTTGATAGACAATTAAGGTTTGAAATTCAAGACCGTCTAACCGACCCAGAGGGTAGGTATTTGTTTATAAAGGGAAAAATGGGGGTAATGCAATATACAATAGCAAATGTGTACGCTCCAAACAGAAATTCAGATAAATTCTTAAGGAAAATATTAATAAAACTTGAGGAATTCAGGGAGGGCAAAGTGATACTAGCAGGTGATTTAAATTGGTGCTTAGACCCAAGGATGGATTCCTCGGGGGGAGGCTTAAGAGCATCGGAACAGAGATATAGGGGGGTAATTAAAGCACTGTCAAAGGCCCAGCTTCTAGACTCTTGTAGGATTAGTCATCAAAAAGAGCGTGATTACACTCATTGCTCGGCAGTGCATAAAACTTTCGCAAGACTGGATTACCGACTTGTGGCCAATTTGAAAAAAGTGGAAATTAAGCCTATTACCCTATCAGATCATGCCCCGATAGTAGTTCAACTAGAAATGCAGGAAGAGACAGGAAGGGAGACAATCTGGAGGATGAACGACTCCCTCATTCAAGATCAGGGGGTCAGTCGACAAATTGAAAAGGAGTTGAGGGATTTCTTTGAGCTAAATGATATGAAGGAAATATCTAGAGCGACTCTATGGGAGACCCATAAGACAGTAATAAGAGGTAGGTTGATTGGGATTGGGATTGGAACAGGAATAAAGAAGGAAAAGCAGAAAAGGAAGGCCCAATTATATAATGAGATCGAACAACTTGAACGGAAAACAAGACCTAGAGGGATCCAGGGGAGTCAGGAACTACAAAAAAAAAAAAGGGAGTTGGAAGAGTATTTAGACCAAGATAGGAGAACAATGTTCTACGAGATAAATAAGGAAAGATACCAGTGGGGGAATAGACCAGGTAAGTGGCTTGCAAGAAGGGTAAAGGAACAGAAAAATAGGACTTTTATACCCAAAATTAGAGATAAGAAGGGGGAGCTGAAGCTTGCCACCCCAGAAATCGCAGAGAACTTTCATTCCTATTATAGCACTCTCTATGAATTGGGAGCAGCTAGTAGCAAAGGAGGTAAAAGGAAGGAAGCGATAAGAGAATATCTTAGGAATCTCGATTTCCCAAGAGAGGTGAGAGAGGAGATGGAGGCTCTAGAGGCCCCCATTTCGACAAGGGAAGTCGAGAGAGCAATTAAGGAAATGCCACTGGGGGGGCAGCCCCGGCCCGGATGGGTTTTCCAGTGCGTACTAAAAGAGATATCAGACTCTTTTAGTACCAAAACTTTGTGAGTACTTTAACGCAGTTGGTGAGGGACAGTCCTTCCGTAAAGAAGCACTTTTAGCCCATATTGCCTTAATTCTGAAGGAGGGTAAAGATCCAGCTGCTCTGGAGAGTTGTCGTCCGATATCGCTATTGAACGTAGACATAAAGATATACGCAAAAATAATAGCTGATAGATTAAGAGCACTCCTCCCAGCATGGGTCCATGCCGATCAGGTGGGATTCGTGCAGGGACGGGAGGGAAGGGACAACTCGGTGAAATCCATCATTCTGATCCAAGAGGTAAGTAAAGAGAAGACCCCAACAGTCCTTATGTCAGTCGATGCCGAAAAGGCCTTTGACAGACTAGACTGGGACTTTATGTATGAGATCCTAATTTACAAGGGGGTAGGGGAAAGAATGATGAGATGGATCAAGGCGCTATATACACACCCAACCGCCAGAATAAGAGTTAATGGATCCCTGTCTCGTCCCCTTGAGTTGTTCAACGGGACTAGACAGGGATGCCCTCTCTCACCGTTGCTGTTTGTCCTGAGCCTCGAACCCCTCCTGGCAGCAATACGCAGGAACCAGGATATCCAAGGTATTCGGGTTGAAGGGACAGAGTATAAACTATCTGCATTCGCAGATGACGTACTACTATATATAGCTAACCCAAGAACATCGATCCCCCCGGTCCTGAAAGAACTAGATTACTATGGAAAATTATCAAATTTCAAGATAAATCTCACGAAGACAGAGATTTTAAACTTGAATTTATCCGAGGTAGAACAGAGTACCCTTGCAGCAAGTTTACCCTTTAAATGGTGTAAGGGAGAATTGAACTACTTAGGGATTAAATTAACGTCACAAAGACAGGGGCTTTACGAGGCAAACTATATCCTTCTCCTTAATAAAATCAAAGGTATAATGAAAAATATGAGGTATAAAGCAGTATCTTGGATGGGCAGAGTAAATGTAATAAAAATGACTATACTCCCAATTATAAATTATACATTTCAAATGATTCCTGTTCCGGTCCCAATGTGTTTCTTTAGGAAATTAAAAGCATTGATGATGGCTTTTATATGGCCTCTGAAACGTTCACTTATACCATACAAAGTTTTAGTAAAGGGAAAAGAGAGGGGGGGAGTAGCATTACCAGAATTCAAGAAATACTATGAGGCAATAATAATAGCCAGAGTAGCAGACTGGATATATAATCAGAAGGAAAAGGGTTGGGTAGACTTGGAAACTAGACTGAGTGGGACGTCTTTGGAAAAAATGATATGGATACCATCTTATCAGCGGAACTTAGGAGCAGACACAAGCACCTTAACGAGACACACATTAAGAGTATGGGATAATATTAATAGGGCACACAACTGGACACATAATTCACCACTAATGTCACTTTTGGACACAGATTATTTTTTGCCAGGTAAAGAGGAGCGGTTGTATTTCAGTAGATGGGCAAGTAAAGAGGAAATAAAATTAGGAGAAGTTATTAAAGGGAATAGGACATACACATATAGGGAACTCACACAAGAATGGGGGCACAAACCGTTAGATAAATGGAGGCACGCTCAAATTTTACATTTTACCCAAAGCCTACCACATCCGTTACGGGGATTTGAGAATCTGAGACCACTGGAGAACTTATTGAAGGATAAAAAGTGTTTAGTTAGAAAAGTATAAAAAATGTATAAAATATTAAGACAGGAAGTGGATCTATAATTCCCGAGATTCTTAGGGAAATGGGAAGAGGATTTAGGATCACTAAGGAACAGCGGCGGAACTATAGGGGTCGCTGCAGTCGCACTTGCGACTGGGCCCTGCCGTTCTGCCGCTGTGGGGGGGCCCAAGACCTGGCATCTCCCCTGCACCTCTGGCTGGCACTTAAGAAAGCACTGGGGGAGGTGGAAAGTGGCGATCGGCAGCTCTATGGTGCCTGTGAGCGGCGGGATCTGCCTGGGGCTTGTAGTTCTCTCCTCCCGATTGTCAGTGTATACAGTGGAGAGGAAAGGGGAGGGGCCTCTGACCCTGGCAGGTATCAGTTTCACTTTCAGTGAGTCGCTCTGCTTGTACACTGTTTCTGATACATGCCCTGGTCAGAGGCCCCCCTCTTCTCCACTGTATACACTCGGGAGAAGAACTACAAGCTCCAGGGAGATCCCCCTGCCTGTGGACACCATAGAGTTGCCGATCTCCGCCTCCCACCTCCACCAGCCAGGTACAGGGAAACCTCTGGAGGGGGGGGGTCAGCTGTCTGGGTACTCTGATGTAAAGGGGGGCCCTCTGGGGACACTAATGTATGGAAGGGGCCCTCTGGGGAGACTAATGTAAGAGGGGTTGCTCTCTGGGGATACTAATGTAAGGATGGGGCTCTCTGGGGACCCTTATGTAAGGAGGGGGCTCTCTGGGGATCTTGATGCAAGGGGGGGCTCTCTGAGGACCCTGATGTAAGGAGGGGCTCTCTGAGGACCCTGATGTAAGGAGGGGCTCTCTGGGGACCCTGATGTAAGGAGGGGGCTCTCTGGGGACCCTGATGTAAGGAGGAGGCTCTCTGGGGACCCTGATGTAAGGAGGGGGCTCTCTGGGGACCCTGATGTAAGGAGGGGGCTCTCTGGGGACTCTGATGTAAGGAGGGGGCTCTCTGGGGACCCTGATGTAAGGAGCGGGCTCTCTGGCCGACTCTGTAAGGAGGGGACTCTCTGGGGACCCTGATGTAAAGAGGGGCTCTCTGGGGACTCTGATGTAAGGAGGGGGCTCTCTGGGGACCCTGATGTAAGGAGGGGCTCTCTGGGGACCCTGATGTAAAGGGGAGGCTCTCTGGGGACTCTGATGTAAGGAGGGGGTTCTCTGGGGACCCTTGATGTAAAGGGGGAGGCTCTCTGGGGACTCTGATGTAAGGAGGGGGCTCTCTAGGGACTCTGATGTAAGGAGGGGGCTCTCTGGGGACCCTGATGTAAGGAGGGGGCTCTCTGGGGACCCTGATGTAAAGGGGGGCTCTCTGGGGACTCTGATGTAAGGAGGGGGCTCTCTGGGGACCCTGATGTAAAGGGGGGACTCTGATGTAAGGAGGGGGCTCTCTGGGGACCCTGATGTAAGGAGGGGGCTCTCTGGGGACCCTGATGTAAGGAGGGGGCTCTCTGGGGACCCTGATGTAAAGGGGGGGCTCTCTGGGGACTCTGATGTAAGGAGGGGGCTCTCTGGGGACTCTGATGTAAGGAGGGGGCTCTCTGGGGACCCTGATGTGAAGGGGGGCTCTCTGGGGACTCTGATGTAAGGAGGGGGCTCTCTGGGGACTCTGATATAAGGAGGGGGCTCTCTAGGGATCTTGATGTAAGGGGGGGGGGCTCTCTGAGGACCCTGATGTAAGGAGGGGCTCTCTGGGGACCCTGATGTAAGGAGGGGGCTCTCTGGGGACCCTGATGTAAGGAGGGGGCTCTCTGGGGACCCTGATGTAAGGAGGGGGCTCTCTGGGGACCCTGATGTAAGGAGGGGGCTCTCTGGGGACTCTGATGTAAGGAGGGGGCTCTCTGGGGACTCTGATGCAAGGAGGGGGCTCTCTGGGGACTCTGATGTAAGGGGAGGCTCTCTGGGGACCCTGATGTAAGGGGAGACGCTCTGGGGAACCTTATGTAAGGAGGGGGCTCTCTGGGGACCCTAATGTGGGAGGAGGCTCTCTGGGGACCTTGATGTAAGGGGGCTCTCTGAGGACCCTTATGGAAGGGGAGGCTCTCTGGGGACCCCTTATGGAAGGGGAGGCTCTCTAGAGACTCTGATGGAAGGGGAGGCTCTTTGGGAACCCTAATGTAGGGGGAGGCTCTCTGGGGACCTCGATGTAGGGGGAGGCTCTCTGGAGACCCTAATGTAGGGGGAGGCTCTCTGGGGACCCTTGATGTAAGGGGGCTCTCTAGGGGCCTCTTATGGAAGGGGAGGCTCTCTGGGGACCCTGATGTAAGGGGAGGCTCTCTGGGGACCCTGATGTAAGGGGGGCTCTCTGGGGACCCTGATGTAAGGGGAGGCTCTCTGGGGATCCTGATTTAAGGGGGAGATCTCTGGGGATCCTGATGTAAGGGGAGATCTCTGGGGATCCTGATGTAAGGGGAGATCTCTGGGGACCCTGATGTAAGGGGAGGCTCTCTGGGGACCCTAATGTAGGGGGGGGGCTCTCTGGGGACCCTAATGTAAGTAGGAAAGTTCCCTGGGGTCCCTGATGTAAGTGGGGGACCCGTACTCAGATATGTAATGACACATATATATATATATATATATATATATATATATATATATCTCTAATATACATGTGTATGCCCGCCCAAGTGTATGACTTTCTTTTCTTTGCTGCTATGGGCTCTAGCCCCGAGATCTTTTGTAGACCCAGCAACGTCCCTGGTGGGGGCCCTTCATGGTTTCTTGCACACGGGCCCTGAAGATGCTAGTTACGCCTCTGGTTACTATTAATGCCCGCTGATTATCTAGCTCTAGCCTTCTGTGGCTCTCTGTTCCTCCATTTCCATAAACTTGCAAATGTGATTATGCAATTCTGTATATATGGATTAAGAGAAAATATGGATTGTAGATGTGAAGCCACAGGATACAACAGGCAAGCATCTCTGAACTAGAATTAAAAACAATACACTTTTTTTTCTATTGATTCTGTGTGTTTTTTTTTTTGTACCTTAATAGATGATGAACTGGTTGTGTGGCTACAAATGAGCAGCCCTGAATGCAGACAGCGTGTGTTCAGGGGCCACTCGCCCACATGCCTCTCACATTAGGATGAGTGGCTGTGCCCATGCACCTGCATGTCCTAAAAGACTTCAGTGGGGGGTGCCAGTTACAGATGCTGCAAAAAATGGTTCGTTCATCATTGCCCGTGTGACCGAAGCCTTATTGTCCCATGATGCAGTATGTTCTAAGAATAGAGGAGTGGACAAATGGCAGGATTTCCCCTGCCGATTCACAGAATGTGTTACACGGGTGGCAACAGGTTAAGGGGAAATCCCTTCCCTTGGGACAAGAAATGAGGGGAAATCTTGCAATACAAATAGCAACAACAACAAAAAAGTTTAACAAGAATTGCAACCATACCCCACTTTATCCAAAACAAGAAAGATGTTTGGTTTTAGGTTACTTTGGCTGAATAACGCCTATGGATTTTTTTTACATTTTTGTCTGAATAACAATTCTTTGTGCATTTTTTTTTTTTTTTTTGTAGGATTATCTGCCATGCCAAATCACAAGAGAAGCAAACTCACGAATGCGAGTTTCCCAATGTATGAACAATCAAAACATGATAATCTGTCAGCCAGACTTCCACAGAATACACAAAATAGTTATTCCAACCCAAAGAAACACAGAGAAGATTTCAGAAGATCCCTTGTTGATATTATGTAAGTTTCTTAGTCTTTTTTTTATTTTATTTACCTGTTATTCCATTTTATGCTAGAATTTGATCACCTTAGATTATATACACAATAAGGTTGATTTACTAAAGAAGCTTAAAATGTTCACACAGTAAATTTTCCAGTCATGTTCAGATGAAATAAATAAACTGGAGTTTATCTACTAAGTGAGTGATGTTAGTATCTAAGAAGTTTCTTTAGGTGGAGTCAGCTAATGTAATGAGTGGTTCTGAATAAGGATATTTAACTGTTAACAGCACTTGCATACCCCCCCAGCTGCAGCTACAGAATACTTTATTAATTCCAAAGAGAAATTGGGAAATTGTTACAAGAGCTAAGACCTGTCTGGAGTCAGTGTAAAGCTGGGTTTTCACAAACGGGTTCCCCCATCTGAACAAGTGAGGTGGATGGAGGAATCCTCCCCACTGAGCGATTGTATTTTGACACCGGGGGACTCCTCCGTTGTTATAATACACCGATCAGCAGTGCAGCCTATTGGCTGCAACTGCTGATCGAATTGGAGTTCTCAAACAGTACCTTTGGACAGAAGCCAATCTACTGATACACTTCTGTCAAAGAGGGAGAGCCACGCACAGAAATCCAGTCCCTGCTGAATTCGCCGAATTTCAATCAATTTGTACCCTCCTTTAGGTTCAGACTTCTGAAAAATATTTAAAGGAGAAATAGGGCCAAAGCTCTTTTGGCCATACTTCTCCTGTGGGTTGCAGGAGTGCACTTAGTTCTGCACTCTTGTGACCCAGATTCAAAGTGATTTAAAGTGGTTGTAAACCCTTACATATAGCCTCCTGGCCTCAGATGATACACAGAGATTAAACAAATCCTCCTACATAAGATGTACCTGTTTATCTGCAGTCTTAACTTCTCAACATCAATTCAAGGTCCAAAATTTATAAAGCTTGTCTGAGATGCCAGAAAACATAGGGCAGAGAGCTGAAATTACATACCGCACAGCTCAGTCAGAAGAACTCAGAGAGCTGATTGGAGGGATGGGACACACCCCCTTCACACAGCACACAGGAACAGACCCGAGGCAGTCAATCAGAGGCAGTGTGCTGGATATCCCTCCTGTGTTACCTTGTTTCTCTTGGTGTCAGGAAAACTTGTCAAAAGGGACTCATGCAGATATAGAAGAGAAAAGGGAGGCAGACAGAAGTTACACTTAGTGCTCTGGATTGAGATAAGTACACACTATAGAAGGATGTGCTTTGTTGTGCAGCTCAGCTTACAGCGCCAGGCCAGTCTCTGAGTACTGGGATGACTATCTCCTGTGCATGCACAGGAGTGACATTGTCTCCCGCTGGTCAATACAGGAGCCTGAAGACCGGCACGCAGAAGAAAATGCCAGGAACCATTGGGCAGATAAGTATTCACCCCTTTAATTACACTTTAACATCAACACTTTCTTTAAGACTACATCAAGTTATCATTAGGGATCTACACTTGTACATTTGGTTACTTTTGGTGGTCTTTGGTAGGATGAAGAACGTGGACTCCACTGCCTTGTGCTACAGTTTAAGCAATGAACATGTGTTGTTTCATTTTGTATTCTACTGAAGTAAAATATACTTCCTTTAACCATTTTTAATAATCTTATCGGTTTCTCATTTTTTTGTTTTACTAGAAAAAAGGATGCTTTTTCAGATTTTCAGGTAGATCAAACTACTTCTGCAGGAACATCAGCTTTAGATAAAGACATTTTGGTAAGTGTATGTGTCATACTGATGTGTACTTAGTTACAGCGGCGGAACTATAGGGGTCGCTGCAGTCGCACTTGCGACTGGGCCCTGCCGTTCTGCCGCTGTGGGGGGGCCCAAGACCTGGCATCTCCCCTGCACCTCTGGCTGGCACTTAAGAAAGCACTGGGGGAGGTGGAAAGTGGCGATCGGCAGCTCTATGGTGCCTGTGAGCGGCGGGATCTGCCTGGGGCTTGTAGTTCTCTCCTCCCGATTGTCAGTGTATACAGTGGAGAGGAAAGGGGAGGGGCCTCTGACCCTGGCAGGTATCAGTTTCACTTTCAGTGAGTCGCTCTGCTTGTACACTGTTTCTGATACATGCCCTGGTCAGAGGCCCCCCTCTTCTCCACTGTATACACTCGGGAGAAGAACTACAAGCTCCAGGGAGATCCCCCTGCCTGTGGACACCATAGAGTTGCCGATCTCCGCCTCCCACCTCCACCAGCCAGGTACAGGGAAACCTCTGGAGGGGGGGGGGTCAGCTGTCTGGGTACTCTGATGTAAAGGGGGGCCCTCTGGGGACACTAATGTATGGAAGGGGCCCTCTGGGGAGACTAATGTAAGAGGGGTTGCTCTCTGGGGATACTAATGTAAGGATGGGGCTCTCTGGGGACCCTTATGTAAGGAGGGGGCTCTCTGGGGATCTTGATGCAAGGGGGGGCTCTCTGAGGACCCTGATGTAAGGAGGGGCTCTCTGAGGACCCTGATGTAAGGAGGGGCTCTCTGGGGACCCTGATGTAAGGAGGGGGCTCTCTGGGGACCCTGATGTAAGGAGGAGGCTCTCTGGGGACCCTGATGTAAGGAGGGGGCTCTCTGGGGACCCTGATGTAAGGAGGGGGCTCTCTGGGGACTCTGATGTAAGGAGGGGGCTCTCTGGGGACCCTGATGTAAGGAGCGGGCTCTCTGGCCGACTCTGTAAGGAGGGGACTCTCTGGGGACCCTGATGTAAAGAGGGGCTCTCTGGGGACTCTGATGTAAGGAGGGGGCTCTCTGGGGACCCTGATGTAAGGAGGGGCTCTCTGGGGACCCTGATGTAAAGGGGAGGCTCTCTGGGGACTCTGATGTAAGGAGGGGGTTCTCTGGGGACCCTTGATGTAAAGGGGGAGGCTCTCTGGGGACTCTGATGTAAGGAGGGGGCTCTCTAGGGACTCTGATGTAAGGAGGGGGCTCTCTGGGGACCCTGATGTAAGGAGGGGGCTCTCTGGGGACCCTGATGTAAAGGGGGGCTCTCTGGGGACTCTGATGTAAGGAGGGGGCTCTCTGGGGACCCTGATGTAAAGGGGGGCTCTCTGGGGACTCTGATGTAAGGAGGGGGCTCTCTGGGGACCCTGATGTAAGGAGGGGGCTCTCTGGGGACCCTGATGTAAGGAGGGGGCTCTCTGGGGACCCTGATGTAAAGGGGGGGCTCTCTGGGGACTCTGATGTAAGGAGGGGGCTCTCTGGGGACTCTGATGTAAGGAGGGGGCTCTCTGGGGACCCTGATGTGAAGGGGGGCTCTCTGGGGACTCTGATGTAAGGAGGGGGCTCTCTGGGGACTCTGATATAAGGAGGGGGCTCTCTGGGGATCTTGATGTAAGGGGGGGGGGGCTCTCTGAGGACCCTGATGTAAGGAGGGGCTCTCTGGGGACCCTGATGTAAGGAGGGGGCTCTCTGGGGACCCTGATGTAAGGAGGGGGCTCTCTGGGGACCCTGATGTAAGGAGGGGGCTCTCTGGGGACCCTGATGTAAGGAGGGGGCTCTCTGGGGACTCTGATGTAAGGAGGGGGCTCTCTGGGGACTCTGATGCAAGGAGGGGGCTCTCTGGGGACTCTGATGTAAGGGGAGGCTCTCTGGGGACCCTGATGTAAGGGGAGACGCTCTGGGGAACCTTATGTAAGGAGGGGGCTCTCTGGGGACCCTAATGTGGGAGGAGGCTCTCTGGGGACCTTGATGTAAGGGGGCTCTCTGAGGACCCTTATGGAAGGGGAGGCTCTCTGGGGACCCCTTATGGAAGGGGAGGCTCTCTGGAGACTCTGATGGAAGGGGAGGCTCTTTGGGAACCCTAATGTAGGGGGAGGCTCTCTGGGGACCTCGATGTAGGGGGAGGCTCTCTGGAGACCCTAATGTAGGGGGAGGCTCTCTGGGGACCCTTGATGTAAGGGGGCTCTCTAGGGGCCTCTTATGGAAGGGGAGGCTCTCTGGGGACCCTGATGTAAGGGGAGGCTCTCTGGGGACCCTGATGTAAGGGGGGCTCTCTGGGGACCCTGATGTAAGGGGAGGCTCTCTGGGGATCCTGATTTAAGGGGGAGATCTCTGGGGATCCTGATGTAAGGGGAGATCTCTGGGGATCCTGATGTAAGGGGAGATCTCTGGGGACCCTGATGTAAGGGGAGGCTCTCTGGGGACCCTAATGTAGGGGGGGGGCTCTCTGGGGACCCTAATGTAAGTAGGAAAGTTCCCTGGGGTCCCTGATGTAAGTGGGGGACCCGTACTCAGATATGTAATGACACATATATATATATATATATATATATATATATATATATATATCTCTAATATACATGTGTATGCCCGCCCAAGTGTATGACTTTCTTTTCTTTGCTGCTATGGGCTCTAGCCCCGAGATCTTTTGTAGACCCAGCAACGTCCCTGGTGGGGGCCCTTCATGGTTTCTTGCACACGGGCCCTGAAGATGCTAGTTACGCCTCTGCTAAGGAATAATGAACACAGGATAAAAATATTTAAACTGACTCACTCAGTATCAAGAGAAGTCCGCATGATAGAGATGTCCTATAAATTATTATCAAGATGGTATATGACCCCCCAAAGAATGCAGAGGTTCACAGGGGCAGAGCAGGCATTGTGTTGGAGGGAGTGTTCGGAAGAGGGCTCCCTGTTACATATTTGGTGGGATTGTCCCAAAATAACCCCTTTCTGGGACAAAATTGTAGAAATTATAAGCATGGTGACACGAAAGAAACTTAAGAAAAGCCCCTGGACATGCCTTTTTCATGATACCGAACTTGGAGTAACGCAATATAGAAACACGATAGTCCCGCATCTCCTGAATGCTGCTAAAGTGCTGATCCCTCGTTATTGAAAAACCATACAAATCCCAAAAATAACGGAATGGGTACAGAGGGTGGAGCAAACGAGGATAATGGAAGAATCATTACATAAATTACAAGACATAGAGGAAGAGGGTCACGGGGAATGGCAACAATGGCTGGCATTCTTGGAGAGGGGGGACTGCCGTGAAATAATCTAGGGATAAGGGGACAGTGAGGGGGGTGACGGGGAGTGGGGAGTGAGGGGGGCAGATCTCCCCACTCAATAAGAAATTTTTTTTTTTTTTTTTTTTTGTTTGTTTGTTTGTTTGCCCTAAGGTTTTGGGAGGGGGGGGGGGGGGTATGGAAATGTATGAAAGAAAGGGAGTATAAGTAATTTCTTGAAATGTTTGTATATATGTATAAATATGAAATGGATAAATAAAGAAGGCAGGCTACTAAATGAAATGAAAAGAAAATAAAGAATTGCCACAATGATGTCAAACGGAGTAAGCAGAGACATGAACATTAAGCTGATTGGATTCCGCGACTATAAAGTAACGGACTGAGATGGCAAGAAAAAAAAAAAAAAAAAAAGACGGCCCTGACCCTAGCCTGTCCATATACTACCTTAGGCTGTCCATATAGTACCCTAGACTGCCCCTATACTACCCTAGCCTGTCTATATACTACCCTATTCTGCCCCTATACTACCCTAGCCTATTCATATACTACCCTAAACTATCTATATACTACCCTAACCTATCCATATACTACCCTAGTCTGTCCATATACTACTCTAGACTGCCACTATACTACCCTTGCCTGTCTATATACTACCCTAGCCTGCCCCTATACTACCCTGGCCTGCCCCTATACTACCCTAGACTATTCATATACTACCTTAGCCTATCCATATACTACCCTAGCCTGCCTCTATACTACCCTAGCCTATCCATATACTATCCTAGCCTGCCCCTATACTACCCTAGCCTGTCTATATACTACCCTAGCCTGTCCTTATACTACCCTAGACTGTCCATATAGTACCCTAGACTGCCCCTATACTAACCTAGCCTGTCTATATACTACCCTAGCCTATCCATATACTATCCTAGCCTGCCCCTATACTATCCTAGCCTGTCTATATACTACCCTAGCCTGTCCTTATACTACCCTAGACTGTCCATATAGTACCCTAGACTGCCCCTATACTACCCTAGCCTGTCTATATACTACCCTAGCCTGCCCCTATACTACCCTAGCCTGTCTATATACTTCCCTAGCCTGCCCCTATACTACCCTAGCCTATTCATATACTACCCTAACCTATCCATATACTACCCTAGGCTGTCCATATACTACCCTAACCTATCCATAAACTACCCTAGCCTGTCCATATACTACTCTAGACTGCCACTATACTAGCCTAGCCTGTCTATATACTACCCTAGCCTGCTCCTATACTACCCTAGCCTGCCTCTATACTACCCTAGCCTGCCTCTATACTACCCTAGCCTATTCATATACTACCCTAGCCTGTCCATATACTACCCTAGCCTGCCCCTATACTACCCTAGCCAATCCATATACTACCCTAGCCTATCCATATACTAGCCTAGCCTGCCTCTATACTACCCTAGCCTATCTATATACTACCCTAGCCCAGGGCTCGACAAAACCCGGGCGCCAGGTCGCATTGGCGACTAGAAATAGCGACCTCGCGCCTGGGGCAGCACAGCTGGGGGTATCCTGTCTCTGTGGACCCCCCCAGCCTGATCGCGTCGGGCCGTTCCGCCGGCGGCCGAAAATTTAGGCCGCGGCTTTGAGGCCCTCTGCGGTCCTATGATTCCTTATGGAATCTGGCGCCCTCTTGTGGTCGCCGTTGGTATGACAAACCAGCAATGCTAATGACTGTTTTATATTACCTGCCTCTTCTTCCCTTTATTTAGAACCCCCTAAACATTATATATATTTTTTATTCTAACACCCTAGAGAATAAAATGGTGGTTGTTGCAATACTGTCTGTCACACCGTATTTGTGCAGCGGACTTACAAGCGCACTTTTGTTGGGAAAAATAATTTAGTTAATAAAAAAATAAGACAACAGTAAAGTTAGCCCAATTATTTTTTATATTGTGAAAGATAATGTTACGCCGAGTAAATTGATACCCAACATGTCACGCTTCAAAATTGCACCCGCTCATGGAATGGCGACAAACTTTTACCCTTTAAAATCTCCATAGGCGACGTTTAAAAAAATTCTACAGGTTGCACGTTTTGAGTTACAGAGGAGGTCTGGGGCTAGAATTATTGCTCTCGCTCTACCGATCACGGCGCTATCTCCTATGTGTGGTTCGAACACCGATTTTATATGCGGGCAGGACAGGACGCGTTTAAAAATTATTATTTTTTCTGCTTATTTTAACTTTTTTTTTTTTCCACTGTTCTTTTAAAAAAAATGTTGTGTCACTTTTATTCTTATTACAAGGAATGTAAAAATCCCTTGTAATAGAAAAAGCATGACAGGTCCTCTTAATTATGAGATCTGGGGTCAGAGAGACCTCGGATCTCATATTTACACTAAAATGCAATTTAAAAAAAAAATGCAGCGCTGCTATCTTCCCCTCACTCGTCTCCATGTCAGGCCAGGGACAGGTCCGGATCGCCGTCACGGACCTGGCTCCTAACTTTTTAAGCTGGCTCCTAGATTCCAAGCAAATTTGTCAACCCCTGCCCTAGCCTGTCCATATACTACCCTAGCCTGCCCCTATACTACCCTAGCCTGTCTATATACTACCCTAGCCTATCCATATACTACCCTAGACTGCCACTATACTACCCTAGCCTGTCTATATACTACCCTAGCCTGCGCCTGTACTACCCTAGCATGTCTATATACTTCCCTAGCCTGCCCCTATACTACCCTAGCCTATTCATATACTACCCTAACCTATCTATATACTACCCTAGCCTGTTCATATACTACCCTAGCCTGCCCCTATACTACCCTAGCCTATTCATATACTACCCTAACCTATCTATATACTACCCTAACCTATCCATATACTACCCTAGCCTGTCCATATACTACTCTAGACTGCCCCTATACTACCCTAGCCTATCTATATACTTACCCTAGCCTGCCCCTATACTACCCTAGCCTATTCTTATACTACCTTAGCCTATCCATATACTACCCTAGGCTGTCCATATACTAATCTAGCCTTTCCATATACTCCTCTAGCCTGTCTATATACTACTCTAACCTGCCCCTATACTACCCTAGCCTGCGCCTATACTGCCCTAGCGCACCCCTTGGAATTGAACATATTGGTATGTCATATAATTTTGCATATAGACAAGGTGCTGTTGCGTGTAAATCGGACTTTCTGAGAAATAACATTTTAGTTTTAATTATCATGATATAAAATAAGATGTGGGGGCATTTTGGTGGGCGTGTTTTTTTTTTTTTTTGGGGGGGCAGCATTTCATTCTTGTGCCCAGACAGCACAACGTCTTGGGCCAGACCTGGGTAGGCGGATGTAAAGGGACACAGGTCCCTTTACACCAGCCTGTCTAATAGGAGGGAATGGACCTTCCAGTCAGGTCTTGAAAAACTGACAGGCGGACCTGATCGGCTCGCCCATGTGAAAGGACCCTTATATATAATGTATTTTCTGTAGTAAAGTCATGCAGAGACACATTACAGTGCAGTGATAGGAGCCATACACTGTACAGTATAGGGAGATGCGTTACAGGATTGGAGGAATTGGGGGTAAGAAACCCATTCTGAATACACACTACTGGTGGCCATACATCCTTCAATAAATTATCGATTTCTTTTTCAATTGATTTTTTTACTAAAGAAATAATCAATCTAAATGGGTTGACAACCCATTTGACCAATATAGATTTGGATCAATAGTTAAGATAGAATTGGAATTTACAATCTAAAGTCATTGATTGCTTCTCTGTTTTTATCATGTAATCTTCTAATCTGATCGATTGAAATACAATTGTATACATGAACAAAGTATCTCAGTGCTGCTGATTGATACAAATTGATCAATAATATTCCACACTGGCCGACCGAGTGTGATCAAATCCAGTAAGTCCATGCTTCAACAAATGACCGTTTTTACTTTCAGATTGATCTCCTGTGTAAAGAATAATCAATCTATAGTCAAACCATTTGATTGATATGCCACACACCGAAAAGTGGATTCTGATCAATAGTTAAGATATAATCATAACTTAGTATTGTAATTTATTGATCGCATCTTGGTTTCCACCATGTAGTTTTATTATCTGATCAATCAAAATACAATCATATTTATGAACAAAGTATCCCAATGTTGCAGATGGATGCAAAATGATCAATAATCTACCCCCACCCCGGCCGATCAACTCAATTTGATCAAATCCAATCGAAATCGATCAGAAGGGAAGTTATGGCTTTTCCATTGCTTGCAGATTCAGTCTTTTTGATTAAAGAGCACATCAATCAGATAAAAATTTAAGTGTGTATGGCCACCATTAGGCTTTTCTTTCACAATAAGGTACAATCGGAACTTAAAGTGGTTGTAAAACCTAAACATTTTTTACCTTAATCCATTCCTTGCATTAAAGCGATATTAAAGAGGAAGTAAACCCTGATGGGTTTACTTCCTCTTTGTCTCCCTGTAAAGGTAAAGCATAATTGACTACTATGCATCGCACAGTAGCCCATTATGTGTCACTTACCTGACACAGGAGCCAGCGATGTCACCACTGTCCCCTGTAGTCCAGAGCGTCCTTCTTCTTCCGGGTATCGCTGTTCCGGCCATTCACAGTGTTGGAGCAGCGATGCGCACGGGAGCCGCCACTAACGGCATATCGCCGTTAGCAGCAGCATGCTGCTAATGGCGATAGTGCGCCTGCGTGCCGCTGTCTACGGCGCATGTAATTTACAAACATGTCATACTTACCTGCTCTGCAGTGGTTTTGTAAAGAGCAACCCAGATCCTCCTCTTCTTGGGTCCCATGCTGGCGCTCCTGGCCCCTCCCTCCTGCCGGGTGCCCCCACAGCACCCAGCTTGCTATGGGGGCACCCAAGTAGGCATGCTCCCGAGCTGCGCCTCTGTGTTTCCAATCACAAACGGAGCCGCGGCTTGGCCTGCTCCCTCCTGATCGGCTCACTGACAGCAGCAAGAGCAAGTCTCTCATGGATATCGCTGGATCGAGAGGAGGCTCAAGTAATTATTAGGTGAGCTGGTGCACACAGAAGGTTTTTTTCATGCATGAATGTGTTTTGTCTACATGTTTGTTTTTTGTTTCTTTTTTTTGGGGGGGGGGGGGGTTATTTTTTTTTTTACCTTCACAATCACTTTAAAATCATAAATTATGGAACAGTCCTCTGTTTCCACCATTTAAGTTTATAATTTGATCAATCAAAATGCTATCGAATTAATGAACAAAGTATCTTGGTGCTGCAAATGATGCAAAACAATCGATAATATTCCACCCTAACCGGTCAATTTAGTTGGATTGAATACGATCAAGTCTAAACTGATCGGAAGAGAAGTTATGGCTATTTGATTTTTTGCAGGTTTCATCGTTTTGATCAAATCGCACATTAATCGGATCAGAAAATCAAAGCATGTATTACCACCATAATGCCCCACACACACAATGAGATTATCGCACAAATCATCGTCTGTTTTTTTTTTTATGCATGCTAATTTCACGTCGAATCTGATGAATTTACTAAAGTCAGGAAAATTCTCGTACGACAGAATAGAAAATTCGAAAGTGATGTCATGTGCTTTGTAATGCATTTGTATTGCATTTTTGAATGACAGCTGACTGATTAAACGGAAATCGTACGATCTGGCATCGTACGAAAAAAAGTTCCGTGCATGTCCTATAGAATAATTTCGGATGAACTGTTCTGATTGGCTCTGGAAAGCTCTGTACTAACGATCCGATTATCGTACGATCGATTCGAATGGGCATTTTTTTTTCCGTGCGATTTTCGGATCGTGTGTATAGGGCATAAAGCTTCCAATTCTTAGAAACAAACAGTGAGTATCTCACCTGATCCATTGTACAGATCTAATCCCGGCCCCTCAATGTGAACACATCGGGGATGTCAGCGCTCCGGGAAGTTGTAGTTACTCTGTTGCTAGGCGACCGACTCTTCTGAAGCCGCTTCTGTATAGTGCCTGGATTTATGGAAGAGCTCACATAGAACGCCGGCACCCGTTATCCCGCACTCTGCCGGTCCCGTCCTCTCCCCTCACTCCTTCTAGCGGGTGGCTGAGATTCGCTGAGATTCGCGGAGTTCCGAGCCGGTCCTGGTTCCTTCACAAGTTTGTGCTGCGCAGAGCTGTTGCTATAGAAGCTACCGAGAGTTGTGGAAGGGGCGGGGCGCCGGGAGTGGGCGTGTTACTAGAAGTGTCTCCAGGAAGTGCGCTGCCATGGTTTTGGTTGGTCTGTGCAGCGTAGTGTACATAAAGTGTGCTCTAATCATTCTTCATATCCACTCATTCCTGCGGGGATCCATCACAGCCACGAGTCCTTTCCTTCAAACACCTTACGTTTTCCTTCTAGTCTCTTATTTATTACTCTTATTACCCAGCTTCTGCGGTGACCATGTTGTGTAACATTGTATCAGCTCCAAATAAATATCCATTTAGTATAAAATATTTAGTATTTCCTCATATGGTTGAAAAGTCGCAAATCGCACTGCAAAGAAGTGTGTGTGTCCTGCAGGGAGACGGCAGCTTGTCATCAAGGCACCGCAACCCACAGGCTCCACAGCGGACTCCACCGATTTGTAAGGGAGAACTCCGCAGAGAACACTGATGTAAGGGAGAACTCCGCAGAAAACACTGATGTAAGGGAGAACTCTGCAGAGAACACTAATATAAGGGAGAACTCGACTGGGAACGCTGATGTAAGGGAGAAAGCCACTGGGAACGCTGATGTAAGGGAGAACTCCGCTGGCAACACTGTTGTAAGGGAGAACTCCGCTGGGTACACTGATGTAAGGAAGAACATGACCCCCATGCGCCCAATCACAGTGCGCTTGCAAACACTGAACATGGTGGCTGGAGCGTGGGGGACACAGGAAACAAGCACTGGAAAGTGTGAGCCGCCGGGGCCGCTGTCTTCTCCTCCTTCTCCTAACCTCAGGAGTCCGGACCAATGCAGGACAAGAAGGTGAGGAATGGATGGACTGGGGGGCAGGCACCGTATATGTAGTGTCAGTATAGGAAGACTATAGGCAGGACAGTATAGTGGTCAGTATTGTGGGGACAGTATAGTGTAATGGACAGTATAGTGTAGTGGTCAGTATAGTGTAGTCAACAGTATAGTGTAGTGGTCAGTATAGTGTAGTGGACAGTATAGTGTAGTGGACAGTGTAGTGGACAGTATAGTGATCAGTGTAGTATAGTGGACAGTATAGTATAGTGGACAGTATAGTATAGTGGTCAGTGTAGTGTAGTGGACAGTATAGTGTAGTGTTCAGTGTAGTGTAGTGGTCGGTGTAGTGGACAGTATAGTGTAGTGGTCAGTATAGTGTAGTGGACAGTATAGTGATCAGTGTATTATAGTGGACAGTATAGTATAGAGGTCTGTGTAGTGTAATGGACAGTATGGTATAGTGGTCAGTGCCCTGCCAATACTCTGTAATAAACTGCCAATACTCTGCAATACCCTGCCAATACCCTGCAATTATCTGCAATACCCTGCCAATACTCTGCAATACTCTGCCATACCCTGCCAATACTCTGCAATACTCTGCCAATACTCTGCAATACCTTGCCAATACTCTGCAATACCCTGCCAATACTCTGCAATACCCTGCAATATAGGGTTGCCACCTTTTCTTTAAGTCAAACCCGAACACTTTAGCGCCACGCAGCAATTTTTTTTAATAGTATAAACTATACATATATTTTGCTATTAAATAACATTTCTAATCATATGAAGTTAATCACAAGAGTTCCCCTTTACATCAGAGTCCGCAGAGTGCCTCTTTTACATCTGAACTCACAGAGTTCCCTTTCACTGTAAGGGGGGGACTCTGCAGACTCTGATGTAAGGGATAACTCTGGGGACTCTGTCATAAGGGGTGCTCTGGGAACCCTGATTTAAGGTGGAACATTAAGAACTCTGATGTATGGAGAAGATTCTGATGTAAGGGGGAACACTGTGGCCTCTGGTGTAAAGGGTGCTCTGAGAACCCTGACTTGCCTTAGTGTATTCACTCACTCACTCACTCACTCATTCCTTGGCAGTCAGCACCTTCAAATTTCCAGCCCCAACTTTCCATTTCTGAGGCACAGCGCCGGGGATTGGAGTGTGGGCAGACACAGAGGGGTAGGAGTGTTTGGGGGGTGGGGTGGGGGTGGAAGCTGCAGGGAAGCCATAGTCAATCTAAATAATGTGTCCGGGTTTCAGGCAGTCTGAAACCCGGACGCACGATTCCAAACCCGAACTGTCCGGGTGAATCCTGGACAGGTGGCAACCCTACTGCAATACTCTGCTATACTCTGCCATACCCTGCCAATGCCCTGCCATTCCCTGCCAATATTCTGCAATACCCTGCAATACTCTGCTATACCCTGCCAATACTCTGCCATACCCTGACAATGCCCTGCCATACCCTGCCAATACTCTGCAATACCCTGCCAATACTCTGCAATACCCTGCCAATACCCTGCCAATACTCTGCAATACCCTGCCAATACTCTGCAATACTCTACAATACCCTGCCAATACCCTGCCAATACTCTGCCAATACCCTGCCAATACCCTGCCAATACTCTGCCAATACTCTGCCAATACTCTGCCATACTCTGCCAATACTCTGCCATACCCTGCCAATACCCTGCCATACCCTGCAATACTCGGTAATACCCAGCCATACTCGGCGATACCCAGCCATCCCCAGCCATGCTCAACCAATATTAACCACTTGCCGACCAGCACACAACGATGTACATCGACAGAATGGCACGGGCAGGCAAATGGGCATACATGTACGTCCCTTTAAATTTGCCGCCCTGCCATCGGGAGCGTGCCGCCGTCGGCGCGCTCCCGTGCTGGTCGGGACCCCCGTGAGTCCGGTCGCGGGACCCGCGATCGTCTCACGGAGCGGCCGAATGTCTAGCAACTAGTGACGCTGATCTCTGCTCCATGTGATTGGAGCAGAGATCAGTGTTCACTAAATGAAAGCCCAACCCCCCCACAGTTAGTAACACATCCCTAGGAACACTTAACCCCTACACTGCCACCCACTGGTTAACCCCTTCACTGCCAGTGTCATTTACACAGGAATCACTGCATTTATATAGCAGTGATTACTGTATAAATGACAATGGTCCCAAAAATGTGTAAAAAATGTCCGATGGGTCCCCCACAATGTCGCAGTCACAATAAAAATCGCTGATCGCCGCCATTACTAGTAAAAAAAAAATAATAAAAAATTATTATTAAAAATGCTATAAAACTATCCCTATTTTTTTAAACGCTATAACTTTTGCGCATACCAATCAATAATCACTTATTGCGATTTTTTTTACCAAAAATATGTAGAAGAATACGTATCAGCCTAAACTGAGGGAAAAAAATGTTTTTTTATATATTTTTGGGGGATATTTATTATAACAAAAGTGTCGCTCTATTTTTGTTTATAGCGCAAAAAATAAAAAACCGCAGGGGTGATCAAATACCACCAAAAGAAAGCTCTATTTGTGGGAAAAAAAGGACGTCAATTTTGTTTGTTGGGGAGCCACGTCGCACGACCGCGCAATTGTCAGTTAAAGCGACGCAGTGCCAAATCGCAAAAAGTGGTCTGGTCTTTGACCAGCAAATTGGTCCGGTCTGAAAGTGGTTAAAGTGGGGAGATGACGTGGATATTACAGTGGGGGAAATGTATATTACAGTGGGGAGATGTATGTTACAGTGATTGACTCTGTTGAGTGACTCTGATCCGAGGAACGATCCGATCCGTGAGTTTTTTGAACCGTTGTACCCCTATTGGTCAGTATAGTGTAGTGGACAGCATAGTGTAGTGGACAGTATAGTGTAGTGGTCAGTATAGTGTAGTGGACAGTATAGTGGTCAGTGTAGTATAGTGGACAGTATAGTATAGTGGTCAGTGTAGCGTAGTGGACAGTACGGTATAGTGGTCAGTGTAGTGTAGTGGTCAGTATAGTGTAGTGGATAGTATCGTGTAGTGGTTAGTGTAGTATAGTGGACAGTATAGTGTAGTGGTCAGTATAGTGTAGTGGACAGTATATTGTAGTGGTCAGTGTAGTATAGTACTCGGTGTAGTATAGTGGACAGTATTGTGTAGTGGACAGTATATTGTAGTGGACAATATAGTGTAGTGGACAGTATAGTGGTCAGTGTAGTATAGTGGGCAGTATAGTATAGTGGTCAATGTAGTGTAGTGGACAGTATGGTATAGTGGTCGGTATTTTTTTCTGTTTATAGCGCAAAAAATAAAAACCGCAGAGGTGATCAAATATCACCAAAAGATAGCTCAATTTGTGGGAAAAAAAGGACGTCAATTTTGTTTGGGAGCCACGTCGCACAACTGCGTAATTGTCAGTTAAAGCAATGCAGTGCCAAATCGCAAAAAGTGCTCTGGTCTTTGGCCCGCCAAATCCTCCAAGGCTGAAACGGTTAAGGGGAACCCTGCACCCAAAAAAAAAATTGGATTTTGGAAAATGGAAAATCAATGGATTTTGAAAATGTTGGGTTATTAGGAAAACTAGAATTGGTGATAAAGCATCAGTGGAGACATCTTTTTCCCATAATAACTCTCGCAGAAGAAAACTTTCCCTTGCTAGGGGTAGATTTACCCTCACTTCCTGTTGTCTCCCTCCGTTTCTAAGTAGGTGTCTTTGTAAGTTGGATGTTTGAAAATAGGGGACCATCTGTATATATTACATGGCCTGCCCTATACACTCTGTGGAAAATTAGGCCTTAGGTGTTGGTGGTACCAGAGCACTGTAAGCCCTCACAGTTACGCTTGGTAGGCGCTGGAATGGGCCCTGCTGTTAATTATTTGAGCAAAAATTGTAATTACATGCCCCTGTTAAACAGTGGCAGAAAAATTGGGCCTTAGGTGGTGGTGGTGGCACAACACTGTAAAGCCTCACAGATACTCTTGTTGAGCGCAGGAACAAGCCCTGCTGTTAAATATTTGATCAAAAATTGTAATTACATGACCCTGTTAAACAAGGGCAGAAAAATTGTGCCTTAGGCAGTGGTGGTGGTGGTGGCACAACACTGTAAAGCCTCACAGATACTCTTGTTGAGCGCAGAAATGGGCCCTGTTGTGAAATATTAGTTAAAAAATTGTAATTACGTGCCCCTGTTAAACAGGGGAAGAACAATTGGGCTTTAGGCAGTGGTGGTGGAGCCACAACACTGTAACCCCTCACAGATTCTCTTGTTGACCACAGGAACGGGCCCTGCTGTGAAATATTAGAGCAAAAATTGTAATTACATGCCCCTGTTAAACAGGGGCATAAAAATTGGGCCTTAGGCAGAGGTGGTGCTGGCACAACACTGTAAAGCCTCACAGATACTCTTGAGCACAAGAACGAGCCCTGCTGTTAAATATTTGATCAAAAATTGTAATTACACACCCTTGTTATGCAGGGGCAGAAAAATTGTGCCTTAGGCAGCGGTGGTGGTGGTGCCCTGAACCAAAAATATTCTTAGAAGCTATCATCATGAAGATTGAGGAGGAATAGGATAGTCCCTCAGCATAATAAGATAGTCACTCAGCATATGCAGTCTTCAAGGGATCCCACATCCATAGCAAAATCAATCAGTTACATCAGCATCAGGTGCTTGGTAGCTGGTGATCCAAGACTGATTCATTTTTATGAATGTGAGCCGATCAACAGAGTCTGAGGACAGGCACACTCTGTGATCAGTTAAAAAGCCTCCAACAGCACTGAATGTGCATTCAGAAAGAACGCTGGATGCAGGATTGGCCAGTAGCTCAATTGCATATTGAGCAAGCTCTGGCCAATGGTCCATCATCAAGACCCATTAACGCAGTTGATGTTCTGTTGAAGACGTCTCCAAGTCTGATCTTGCCCCTAGATATTCCTGCACCATGTAATTCAGATGCTGGCGATGGTTGCTGGAACCGATCAGACCTTGGCGCTGAGGACTGAAGAATTGTCTGAAGGCATCGGTCAGCCGGCCACCTTCTCCACCGCTCTTTCTGTGACTGAACAAAACCTCAGCAACACGTTGTCCAGCACCAGGAAATTGTAACCTCCCAGGCTCTGGAAACGCATTGCACAAATCTTTCTGCAAGGCCTCTCGAAGATGTTTCATCCTCTGCTCCCTCTGCGAAGACTGGATAAGTTCTGCAACCTTACCCTTGTAACGTTGATCAAGAAGGGTTTCCAGCCAGTAATGATCCCTCTCCTTGATACCACGAATCCTAGGGTTCTTTCACAGACTTTGCAGGATCAGGCAGGCCATGCAGCGTAAGTTTGAGTCATTCAATCCTTAGTCCTCTGAGTGACTAAGGATCATATGATCCTCAACCATCTCCTCCTAACCACGTACAACTCCATGGGTTTCTGGGGACTGAAAACAATCCCTTGAAGACTGCTGCTGATGTTGAGTGTTATCCTCCACCTCCATGCTGACACAATTCTCCTCCTCCTCTTCTTCTTCCTATGTGATCAGCAGGCCCACAGGAATACTATATGGATAAAGGGGGTCTTGAGAGGTAAGGAAGTTCTCCTCTTCCTCCCACTGTTCTGCCTCAAGTGCCCTGTCCATTATTCCACAAAGTGTGTGCTCCAACAGGAAGACAAGAGGGACAGTATCACTGATGCATGCACTTTCACTGCTCACCATCCTCGTGGCCTCCTCAAATGGTGACAGGACAGTGCATGCATCCTTGATCAGTATGCACTGGCATGGGGAAAAAAAAGCCAAGCTCCCCTGACACTGTCCTGGTGCCATACTCAAACAGGTACTCATTGATGGCCCTCTACTGCATGTGCAGCTGCTGCAGCATTGCCAACGTTGAGTTCCACCGGGTGGACATGTCATAGATGAGGCTGTTCTTGGGCAGGTTGCATTCCCTTTGAAGGTCAGCCAGCCGAGCACTGGCATTGTATGACTGGCAGAAATGACCACAGACTTTCCTGCCCTGCCTCAGGAGATCCTGTAAGCCCGGGTACCTGCTCAAGAACTGCTGCACCACCAAATTCAGGACGTGAGCCAAACCGGGAAAATGGGTCAGGTGTCCCTGTCGGAGGGTGGAGAGGAGGTTGGGGCCATTGTTGCATACAACCATTCCTGGCTGAAGCTGGCATGGCATCAACCACCTCTGGGTCTGCCCCTGCAGAGCTGTCAGAATCTCTGGCCCAGTGTGGCTCCTGTCCCCTAAGCAGACCAACTCAAGCACCGCATGGAATCTTTTTTTCCTCAGTGCTTGCATAGCCCCTTGAACTTCTACAGAGCACCGCTGGTTCAGAGGACAAATCTTCAGAGGAAGAGGCCATGGAGGAAGAAGATGAGGAGGTGGAGGAGAGAGCTGTGGCAGAATCACCACTACTAGCATCTTGGAGGCATGGTGGCGGAACAAGCTCCAACAATACTGAACCCTGTCCTGCATCCTTCCCAGCTGCCAGCAGAGTTCCCCAGTGCGCCGTGAAAGAAAGGTAACGTCCCTGTTCATGCCTGCTGGACCATGAGTCAGCAGTAATATGCACCTTACTGCTGACACCTTGTCAACGAGGCCAAGATATTGCCTTCCACATGCTGGTAGAGAGCCCGAATGGCCTTCCGTGAAAAGAAATGGTGCTTAAGAACCTGCCACTGAGGTACAAATTCACGAAAGGGGGCAGAGTCTACCAGCTGAAAAGGCAGCAATTGCAGTGCTAGCAATTTGGCCAAGCTAGCATTCGCACGCTAAACATGCGGATGCCTGGGACCGAATTTCTTTCAACAGTTTAGCAACTGGGGTAGGGAAATTTTCCTGCTAAAATCCAATGTTGGTGTACCACTAGCAGATTGGCCACACGTACTTGGGACACCTGTTTCTATACCTTCATTCCTCTCAGTGCAGGTTTCTGAGAGGACGGGAGGTATAGTGAGGTTGGAGATCCCAGCTGATGAGCAGCAAAGAGAGGTCCACCTTGTTCTTTGATGTGGGTCTTTTAAGTGCTGTAGCCAATGGACTGCATGGGAGGAGGTTGTCATATGTCTGGTCAAGCATGTGGTGCCCAAGCGGCTGCTGTTTTGGCCATGCTTGATACACTTCAGACATATGTTGCAAACAGCAACTGTGCGATCTGCTGAACACATTTCAGAAAAGGCACATACCACATACCAAAGAACTATTCAAAATATGCGGGGAGTCACCAGCGCCCTGAACCTGCTTAGCTCTGTGGTGTGATGCAATAGGGTGGCTGCCCTTAAGCTCGCCCCTAGATATCATCCTGCCATGTTGGAGATGTGCCTCCTCCTCCTCTCTTCTATCAGGCACCCAAGTAGAGTCAGTGACCTCATCATCCCCTCCCTCCTCATAACTGGAGCAAACTTGGCAGTATGCTGCAGCTGGGGGAACATGACTGCCAGTTTCTTGACCTTCTTGGGCACCCCCTCTCTCTAGGCTCACATTACTCCCTTCCTCAACCTGGGTAACATCATTGGAGCCATCAAATCTCTGCGCATCCTCCTGCAACATGTACCTGACACTGTGGTCGAATAGTTCAGGGGACACCTCCGTACATGATGGTAGGGCTAGGGAAGGAGTGACTGTTGACATGGAGCCTATGGAATGGGCCGCTTTGGCAAATGCATTGGCAGACAAACTACTCTGAGCCTGGGTGGCAGAGGATGAGGAGGATGAGGATGGCTTTGTTATCCATTCCACCAACTCTTCTGCAGGTTGTGGCTCAATAACACGGCCAGCTGCAGAAAAAAAGGACAAGCGTGCCCCGCGGCCATGTACTGAGGATGCACAGTGTCCACAACCAGCACTATAGACTGTAGACATAAAGCCTGTTTGCCCTTTTTTAGTGGCCTGTGAGTGTCTGCTCTCCTTGGTGGCCTTCCGGACATGATGTAAATTTTGTTTAGCAAAATCACACTACACTGTATTGTGTACTGTGTACACCACCAGAAAAGTAGTAGCAACTGCACTAGGGGTGCACAGTATTGTATACACCACCAGAAGTTTAATAGCAACTATGGGTGCACTGTATGTATTGTGTACTGTGTACACCACCAGAAAAGTAGTAGCAAATACACTATGGGTGCACGGTACTGTGGGCACTGGGATTGGCCAAAGCATGCAGGTCATGGTGCATGCTTTGGTCAGTCATTATACAGCAATGCACTGCGCTCCCACAGTGCATTATGGGGCATTGCGCGGCGCTCAAATTTGCTGCAATTGCCCCATAATGTTCGGTCTTCAACGAATGGGCGAACAGCCAATGTTCGAGTCAAACTCATGTACGACCCAAACATAAAGCTCATCCCTACTCTGCAATGTACACAAACTGAGGGAATTGTAGACATCATAAACATGCTTCTCCCCTTTTTTTGGTGAAAAACTGCAGAGCACACCTATTGTAGAGCAATATAAAAAGGATACCCCATATCTCAACAGGCCATAGCTGGCTCCAGTAGTCATCCACTGGTGAATACCTTTTCTGGCAATGCTGGTCTTTTGAGGGGGTTGGCACAATGGCACAATAATAAAGCAAACATGAGAAGCCACCAACAGGTTATTGCCATGTGTGAACAAAATATTACTTTGTGTACCTGTTATGCAGAGTACTCCCCGTGAAGGAGCTCAGGCTATGCATAGAGGCTGCAGCATTTATTTGGATACAAAAAAGTATTTTTCAAATTTAGCTCACTCAACCTCCGTCATTTGACCGTAAACACCAGCACAGCGCAGGTGTGCATGCATAGGGGAGACTCTGCCAATACCGCTGCCCACTTTACATGGACCCAGCGGACCACAGACAAGGCTGTTAGCCCTGATAAAAGCCGCCTTGAGGACCAGCAGCTGGGCTCCCTGGATTATGGGTCCTAAAACTGCATACAATGCATGTGTTGCAGTGGTGCAAACTTTTAGTAATTAAAACAGATGCTGGGGAGGCTACATATCACCTCCAAAATGCCTGTCAGCAACCCTCTAAAAAGCAATCCACTGAAGATTGCTTTTAATAGGAGCCTCAAAGCCTACCACAAATGTAAACAAACCCGAATTGGCAATAGCATTATGTTTTAACCTATAGGAACCCCACCATTGTGCTGCAGCCGCATACGTTGGAAATGGCTGTGGGGCAGTTGTGGCTTAGCCCCACTGAGGGCACACTGCCTATCAATAGGGATGAATGGACCTTCCGATCAGGACCATGGGAGTTTTGATTGTGTTTGTGGCCTGCTGCTCACAGAATCCTTTCCCGATGGCGGTTATCTGTTTTATGCCAATTGCTTTTTTGGTGCTTGCAAGTAGATGTCTATTTTTAAATCAATGGAATTTAATAGTTTTACACTAGGGAATGTTTCTTCTTATGTTTACAGTGGTGGAGCCTGAAGGAGTGATTTATTGAGCTGCAGGAGCCGGAGAAAGCGATAGGAGTTCTGCGTGACAGTATTGGATCTAAAATGCTGCCTGCCTTTCTTGTATTAAGAAGGCAAGGTAGGGGGTGAGTGACTTTCCAGTTGTCGGTGGTGCTTCACACACATTGAAGGCACTATTGGGAAGAAGGTTTCTAGCAAAAGGAATATTTATAAGTGGACTGAAGTGCTGGTTCATACCCTGGGGGTTTTATCAGTTTACTTATGTCATTGATTCACTACAACATTGTATCTTTTCTACATGTTTATTTACAGAAATATATAAGAGATTCCAGATGATATTCTCTATTTGCAGATGTGTGTGGACAATATTTATATTCACACAGGGCTGCCTTTTCAGTTTGTATTATCAGTGAATTTGATATTTACTGTATGTATAATGATTATATATATATATATATATATATATATATATATATATATATAAACACCACTGATCGCTCAGTTCTCCCTTTCTCTCTGAGCAAAGAGTCGTGACTGTCAATAACTGGCTCTCTGCTCTGCCCATACAACACTTACTGAAGCGTTGGGCTGTGGAGGGGGCAGGAGCAGCTGGCTCAGTCTTCAGGTATATGTATGGATCCGGACTGTAAAGTCGGGATTGATCTAGCACCCAGACTGGCTGAGTGACAGCCGGTGGGTGGGTGGAATCAGGTGATCGGGATTCTGTGCCACCTGGACGGCTGTCTGGGAGGATGTGCGTCCTATTGCCCCAGACTGCTAGGCCAGAGACCTGAGGCCTATCCCAGGGACATCTGGCTGCTAGGCTATCTGAGGACCTATCCAGAAGCAAGAGAGCGGCATAAGGTTGGGATTGCGGCTTGCAGTCCAACCAGAAGTAACAGTTCTACCGGCCGGAGAACCTGTCGTAGTCGGAGGTAGAGGGGAAGCTGTCGTCACTAAGGGACCTTCCACTCTGTTACCGGGGAACACTGTGAGTAGCTGAAGCAAGTACATGGGCAGTATTCTCACCAACTGGGGGCGGTGAAGAATTGGGAAACTTCAGCAGATGTCAAGCAGAGCATTATTGTGTGCCAAGCCAGGGACCGAGCAGGCCAGTGGGATGAAGCTTGAAGAGGGTCTGTGAGTGCCAAGCTAGGGACCCAGCAGATGACGCTTGAGGAAGATACTCAGTGAGAAGTTTAGAAGAGCTCAGGAGATCCAGTGTCAGTGGATCAGCTAGTCTAAATTATAGACTGGGAGTTCTGTTGAGTGAAGATCTAAAAAGGAGATTGTGAAAGACTTCATTCCAACTTTTGTTAGAAACTGTTCAAGATTGTTGCCATAGGAGACAGTGTTTCTACACATGCAGACGTGGTGTCCGGCTGGGTGCCTTTCCCTACATGGCTGTCTACCTATAGAGTCTGGAGTCTGCCAATTAACATTGCAAGTACTAAAGGGTGTCATGGCCCTAACCCTCTCTCCCACAGTTCTGTTGTAGAGAAAATAAATCTCTTTGCATTCAAGAAGTGTCTGCCACCCACTAATCTCCCTTACATTGCACCCACCATGCCTCGTAACCCACTCTACAAAGAAGAATGTCAGCTGTCCCTAACTCTGGAGGTCACCATTAGGCCTGGAGAGGCTTGGGACTTGGCTACATATATAGGCCAGAAAGTTTGTAAATGTGGACTCTGTAACCGTATCCACTGTGTGACCATTTGTTATAAATAGGGAATGTAAAAAAAAACAAAAAAAAGTTTCCAGTGCCTAATGCTTAATAGATCTAGATAACAGTCAACAGTAAGTCACACAACTATAATTTACTATCTGTATGATAAAATTGCACAGAAATCTAAAACAGAAATCACAGGAATCTAAAACGAGTGGGCTCAAATAGGATTGGACATATTCATAAAACCCTAAACTAGATAATTTAAAACAGTGCATAGATAGGTTAGACTATTTTAATTAGCACTAATGCTATATGTAGAGATGGCAATGTTCAGGAAGAAAAAAAGCTGAATGAGGTAGGTACTGAACTTTTTAACCACCTCAATACAGTACACTTACACCCCCTTCCTGACCAGACCAATTTTCAGCTTTCAGCGCTCTCACAGTTTGAATGACAATTACTCAGTCATGCAACACTGTACCCATATGAAACTTGTGTCTTTTTTTCCACACAAATATAGCTTTCTTTTAGTGGTATTTAATCACTAGTGGGTTTTTTTATTTTTTGTGCTATAAATAAAATAAAACGTAAATTTTGTGAAAAAAATGCCTTTTTCTTTGTTTCTGTCATAAATTTTTCTTCATACATTTTGGCCAAAATGTATACTGCTACATTTCTTTGGTAAAAATAACCCACATTAGTATATATTATTTGGTCTTTGTGAATTTTATAGAGTCTACAAACTATGGTGCCAATCGCTGAAAATTGATCACATCTGATCAGGCCTTCAGTAAATCAGATGTATCTAATTTCTTGAGACACTAACAAGTCAGGAAAGTACAAATACCCCCCAAATGACCCCTTTTTAGAAAGTAGACATTCCAAGGTATTAAGTAAGTAGCATGGTGAGTTTTTTTAAGTTGTCATTTTTTCCCACAATTCTTTGCAAAATTAAGATTTTTTTTATTATTATTTTTTTTTTTACAAAATTGTCATATTATCAGGTTATTTCTCACACACAGCATATGCATACAACAAATTACACCCCAAAATACATTCTGCTACTCTTCCCGAGTATGGCAATACCACATGTGTGAGACTTTTACACAGCCTGGCCACATGCAGAGCACCAACATTGATGTAGTACCTTCAGACGTTCTACGAGCAAAAATGACGCATTTCATTTCTCATCCACCTATTACACTTTTGAAGGCCCTGGGGTACCAGAACAATGGAATTTCCCATAAAATTACCCCATTTTGGAAAGCAAACACCCCAACGTATAATCTGTGAGGCATAATGAGTCTTTTGAACGGTTAATTTTTTTCCAGAAGTTTTTGGAATATGTGGAAAAAAATTAAAACGCATTTTTTTTACACAAAATTGTCAATTTATAAGATATTTGTAACACATAGCATGTATATAGCAAAAATTACACCCCAGAACACATTTTGCTACTCCTCCCGAGTATTGCGATACCACATGTGTAGGACTTTTACACAGCTTGGCCACATAGAGAGGCCGAACATTGAAGTAGTACGTTCAGGCATTCTAGGAGCATAAATGACACATCTCATTTCATTCCTACCTATCACACTTTTGAAGGTCCTGGACCACCAGGACAGTGAAATTACCCACAAAATGACCCCATTTTGGAAAGCAAACACCCCAACGTATATTCTATGAGACATGGGCTGCAAATAGGTACTCGGGTACTCTGATGGCCTGGTGACAGGTACTCGGGTACTCTGATGGCCTGGTGACAGGTACTCGGGTACTCTGATGGCCTGGTGACAGGTGCTCGGGTACTCTGATGGCCTGGTGACAGATACTCGGGTACTCTGATGTGCCGTGACAGGTACTCGGGTACTCTGATGGGCTGTGACAGGTACTCGGGTACTCTGATGGGCTGTGACAGGTACTCGGGTACTCTGATGGGCCGTGACAGGTACTCGGGTACTCTGATGTGCTGTGACAGGTATTCAGGTACTCTGATGTGCCGAGACAGGTACTCGGGTACTCTGATGTGCCGTGACAGGTACTCGGGTACTCTGATGGGCTGGGACAGGTACTCAGATGAACTGTGATAGGTACTCGGGTACTCAGATGGACTGTGACAGGTACTCAAATACTCTGATGGACTGTGACAGGTACTCTGATGGACTGTGATTGACAGGTACTATGAGGGCTGGTGACAGGTCCTCTTTATTGGGGGGGGGGGGGCAATCAGTGTGATTGGTGTACACTAGGCGGTAACGAGATGTTACCGCAATCTCCTCCTCATATCGGTGTGTGAGGAGGAGAACAACCCGGTAACATCTCATTACCGCGGTTTGTTTACATTGTTTACATTTTAGTGATCGGCTGTGAAAGGATCACAGCCGACCACGTGGGTAAACAGCCGGCCAATGGCTGTTTACCAGCGTCGGTGACCACGCCGCCACCGATGTGCACGCGCAGCGCGCTCGCGATCGCGCGCATGCGCCGTGCACAGTCGGGGTGACTTCATCACGTGGTAAACAGCCATAACCAATGGCTGTTCACCCCCTTCGGTGGCGAGCGGTGTCTCCGTGACACGCCGCCACCGAAGAAACAGGGTTGGCGCGTGCAAAATCGTGCGCATTCCCTGTTTAAACGGGAGGCCGTCATATGACGGCCTCCCGCCACAGTAGGTGCGCCGCCTGGCCGTCATTTGACTGCCGGCGGTCAGCAACCAGTTAAACAATACATGAAAAAAGAAGAATGGCTGCGCATCCAAAGGTTCCAAGATGCCTTTATTTAGAGATCACCGTGATGACACTAGGGACACTAGAATTCAGTCACGTAGACCCATTTCACACATACTTGTGCTTAATCATTGATTGTATGTGTGAAACGCATCTACATGGCTGAATTCTGGTGTCCCTGGTGTCATCACGGTGATCCCCAAATAACAGCATTTTGGAACCATCGGGCCCGGGCCAGGGCTAGCACTCCTACCAGGCTCCATTTGGGTTATCATATACACCTGGAGCAGCGGATCCTTTCTTTTTTGTAAACAATAGACTGCAAATTATAAAAATGTATTACAAAATGTTGAATTCATTAGCTATTTATTGTTCCACCATTCCTTTCTCATAAATACAAGTAACCAACATGGCCTAATCAAATATATTTTTTATTGACTCATGATTACACACTGACTACAGTGAGTACTTACTAAACTAAGGTCTAACCTTTTTGTTTAACCACTTCAGCCCCGGAAGAATTTACCCCCTTCCTGACCAGAGCACTTTTTGCGATTCGGCACTGCGTCGCTTTAACTGACAATTGCACGGCCGTGCGACGTTGTACCCAAACAAAATTGGTATCCTTTTTTCCCACAAATAGAGCTTTCTATTGGTGGTATTTGATCACCCCTGCGGTTTTTATTTTTTGCGCTATAAACAAAAAAAGAGTGCCAATTTTGAAAAAAAAAGCATTATTTTTTACTTTTTGCTATAATAAATATCCCCCTCAAATAAATAGAAAAACGTGTTTTTCCCTCAGTTTAGGCCGATACGTATTCTTCTACATATTTTTGGTAAAGAAAATTGCAATAAGCGATTATTGATTAGTTTGCGCAAAAGTTATAGCGTTTACAAAATAGGGGATAGTTTATGGCATTTTTATGAATTTTTTTTTTTTAAATGGCGGTGATCAGTGATTTTTATCGTGACAGCAACATTATGGAGGACACATCGGACATTTTTGAGGCCATTGTCATTTATACAGCAATCAGTGCTATACAAATGCACTGATTCCTGTGTAAATGACACCGGCTGTGAAGGGGTTAACCACTTTGGCAGTGTAGGGGTTAAGTGTGTCCTAGGGGCGTGTTTCTAACTGTGGGGGGCGTGGCTGTGTTTTACACATCACTGATCAGTGTCACTGTTGCTAGGCAGAACAGGGAGATGCTTGTTTACTTTAGCATCTCCCCGTTCTTCCTCTCCATGAGGCGATCGCGGATATCCCAGCCGTGATCGAGTCAGTGGGACCCACGACCCGACTCACGAAGCTTCCCGCGGGCATGACCCCACCGCTTCTTAAAGGGCAACGTACAGGTACGTGATTCTGCCTGTACGTGCCCTTTTGCCGACGTATATCGGCGTGAGGCGATCGGGAAGCGGTTAAACAGTAAATTAATTTTAACAGCTAAAATGTATGAATAACAGGCATCTCTTTATGGCTGTGTACCTTATCTAATCCCATTAAAGCAGCCCTGTACCCTTAAAAGCATAAGTGCACCTATATGATTGGGGGGGGGGGGGGGGGGTCAGCAAACAGGAAGCTGGTCAGTAGAGATGAGGCTTGGGTTCAAGGGGGATCTCATGGTTTTGTGGAAGTCTGAATTTTTGAATTTAATCAGATCATTCAGAATCAATAATCTGAAAGAATGGACAAGCCAGGCCCTCTATATAAAAGGGTGTGGTTCCAGTAGCTGTAGCAATTGGAGTGCCAGGATCTGGATCACCTGCTTGGGGACATTGTGCTTCCCAGAGTGTCTGGTTGTGGTTCCGTGGTCCACCAGTGGGCAACCAGCAGATCCCACTAATCAATCGCCACCTGATGCTGGCTGCTGGAAGAGTATTTGGTCCCTCCTTTACCAGTACACTTTCCTTCAGTGTTTTACCTGACAGCCTGATTTTGCTTGCTGACTTAAGCCCTAGTCTAGCTCCTGATCTGGTGCCTGCCCTGCATCCTGTACCGGGTTGCCTATTATCTGCTCCTTTTGTTCCTGATCCCAGTCCTGCTTCCCCCATCCTTTCTGTTCTTTGCATCTTCAGTTTACCCTGTTGATCCATGTTTCCTATTTTGTATATATTGTATATAGTTAGTTTACTCAGGTTGCTAGTTATATAGTTTATCTTATTTATCATTGGGCATATAGTATGTTCAGCGCTACCACCATAGGAGCCCCTAGAGATGTGCCCTTGTTGTTTTTCCCAGTAATTTTCCCACAGCCAGGCACACGGTCAAAGTCACTCTTCAGCTCAATAAGCAGTCCAGGGATGTTTTTTCTTTAGTGTTTTTATTTTTTGGGGTCAATTAGATAAGGTTGGGGAACTGAGTGGGATACTTCAAAAATAACTATATACAAAATGAGGACAGTAAACGTCCTTCTGTAGAACTGTAAGCAAAGTCCTTGTAAAAGCAGAGTAGAGCTGCATAATTCATATTTAAAGAAACAAGATCACAATTCAAATCTCCTCGCGATCCTAAAACAGCATTTCTCTGATTCTATGTAACAAGTGCAAAGCGTTCTCTGCTTACTTCTGACAGCTGACAAAAAATAAAAAATAAATCTAGGCAGCCTGACAAGTTTATCACAACAGATAGAGAGACACATTGTAACATGTAGTTCTTTAGATCAAAGGAATGAACTTCGGTTTGCAAATGAGGGCAGTTTAACCACTTAAAGACTAAACCTTTTTCTAACACTTGTTGCTTACAAGTTAAAATCAGTATTTTATATTAGAAAATTACTTGGAACCCCAAAACATTAAAAAAATCTTATTTTTTTTTTTTTTAGCAGAGACCCTAGAGAATAAAATGGCAGTTGTTGCAATACTTTATGTCACACTGTATTTGTGCAGCGGTCTTTCAAACGCAATTGTTTGGAAAAAATACACAAAAAAAACAGTAAAGTTAGCCAGTTTTTTTGTATAATGTGAAAGATGATGTTACGCCATGAGAATCGTGATCTTTATTCTAAGCAAAAAAAATCGTAATTCTTATTTTAGCCAGAATCATGCAGCTCTACTTTGTAGTAGTAGTAACTAAAGGCACAGAAGCCTCTTCTTTTGAGTATTTAGAGCAGAGCCCCTTCATTAAGAATAAATAAACAAAAACTTTGATAAAGCGCAGGAGCATGAAACATGTAAGTCACGGTCGCCACAGCTACTTTGAGTTTGTGATCCACCCAGCTCCTTGGTACTCCTTGTTTCCAGCCCTGACCCTGCCTCCCAGCTTCTGGATTCACTGCGCACCATCCAGAGCGCCCTCCAGCATGCCAGGTTTCAGCCAGCCTGATCAGCCAGCTTGACGGAGTCTGCTTAGAGGCGCGATCTACAAAACACCTCCTGGATCACAGTGAGTCTGATATCCTGAATACAGCCATTAAAGTGGTTGTAAACCCTTACAAACCACTTTGACCTACAGGTAAGCCTAGATTAAGGCTTACCTGTAGGTCCAAGCAATATCTCCTAAACCTATATGGTTTAGGAGATATTTGCCCGAAAATGGGCACCGCTGTCTACGGCGCATGCGCCGTAGACAGCGGCGCGCAGGCGCACTGAGCGTGGCATTTCCAAGAATGGAGCTGCCGCGCGTGTCGACTCCCGTGCACATGCGCGGGAGTGACGTCATCGCGGCTTCGCCGAATGACAGCGGCGGAGCTGCGAGACCCCACCAACAAGATGGATGCAACGGACTACAGGGGACAGCGGTGACTTCGCTGGCTCCTGTGTCAGGTAAGTGACACATAATGGGCTACTATGCGATGCATAGTAGTCCATTATGCTTTGCCTTTGCAGGGAATGAAAGAGGAAGTAAACTCATCAGGGTTTACTTCCTCTTTAAGTTCTTAGGGAGCGGTGTCTCTCCACCTCTATTTTTCTCCCTGCACATTGAACTATTGGGTCTGCCAATCAGGATCGGAGCTTGGAGCACACTTGCTGACATTAACCCCTTGTCATCTGGAAGTCATGGTGGTACCGTATATACAAATTTTCGGATCACTTCAACCATGATAATGAGTTGTGCTTATGAAGTTTAAGAATTTTATCATTTCATTGTTTTTCATTTTAAATCCCAGCATGCATCCAATAAATGAACTTTATTTATTATACCATCAGCAATAGTTCTTTACTACTGGTCCCATTGAGCGCTGCATTTTTGTTTATTTTTGCTGTCTACTTTTCTTCCAGAAGTTTGCAGCTGCACTGGTGTCCAGCTATTTCTTTGCATAATTATTATGACCTGACATAAGTTTATAATGACTGCCAGTTTTAGCACTTTAGAACTCTTTTTGTTTTCTGAGTTCTTAAGGACACCAGCCAATGTCCCCTTTGCACATGTCTCTAGAACCAGAGGGGTAGCAGAAGCCCACAGTCTCTAAGATCTCTCTCAGCAGTTTGTACTTACAAAATGTCCTTGGAAATTTGGTTGCCTCCTTCCAATATCCATGTGACACCCTTTCTCCTGTGATAGCAGGCCAGATCTTCAGATGACAATCCCTCAGTCATCTCTCTTCAACTTCAGCAAAGCAGACCCTCAGATCGCCCACCTGAGGCCTCAGCACCTTGCTAACACATTGCAGGATAGCCTATTGACAAGAAGTTCCTCTCCTACAGGAAAAGACCTGGACAATCTGTGCCTCAGAGTATTTGTACAGACGCCAAGTAGCCTTTGGGGCTACTCTCTTAGGGATTGGCCAGGGCTGTATAAATACTCATGATGCCCATTTGTTTTGCTCCACACCTACGTTCCAGAGAGATCCGCAGTTCTTTAGAAAACAAAGAGAGCAATCAAACCTGCAGCAGGTGAAACAATGAACAGGCCAGAATAATCAACACACCTACACTGATTACAGAGAACACAACTAAATTTGCTTAACAACAAAACAGCAGCTCCATTAGATAAAGTGAACCAAAACTAAAAAGACCTAAAGTTTAAATAATTTTTCCTTTCAGAGTAAAAACAAAGCAGGCTGACATGTTAAATGTCTTAAATGTAATTTACCCTTTTTTGAATGGTAATTGCAGCTGGGAAGCTGGATTTCTCCTGCCACCTGCTAGACAGTGCTGGAGGGGGTGGGAGGGACATAGCATGATTTTTTATATAATTTTCCTTGGCACCTGCAGAAAAAGCAGTGTGCTGTCAAACGGCTGTAGGCAGACCTGGCTATTAAATGATAAAAGATTATTCCTGCGCTACCATTGACAGTGGATCAATGTATAAGAACTGCTGAGTCCACCGGGATGGATCAAACCATATCCACTTTGCATCAGAGTAAAAATATATTGGTGTCGCGCTGTTCTAAAACCATTTTTGTTGCCTCTGTAGTGTGTTTACTTATTGCCACCAAGTGGATACACATTTTCTTTTTTTGAAGCACTTTATGGATGTTGATCACAGTCTATTTATGTTTTGTTGTGAAAAATACTGGATCACTTTGCACTTTATATGTAGTGTATAGTATATTTATTAATTGATTTCAGCCACAGAGTGGGTTAATTTCACATGAGACACATAATTTATTGATTTTGGTTTAATACTTCCCCAAGTTCCCATTAGTTTATATTTATAGGTATATTAAAACTTTTCCTGATAAATAATTAGAACAGTGCGACACCAATATATTTTTACTCAGACCTGGCTATTCAACTGTGTCTAAATCTGAGCAGCTGGAGTAACAAAATTGCTGTGATCTTACTCATAGGTGTGCGCAGCCTGTTGCATTCGGATGTGCACCCACAAAGCTCAAACACACATTGCCGATCACCCACCTTGTTCATTCAGAAAGGGAAGGGGCCAGTAAATTACATATTTACCGACCCTTTCTCCCATTCATCCTAAAACATCCCCACAGCATCAGCTACCAGGAGAAAAGAGGAGATAATCCAGCAGCTTTGCGGGGGGAGCTAGGGCAGTAGGGGGAATCTCTGCTGCACAGGGTGATTAGGGTGTGCCTGGGCACACCTGGCACACCCTGTGCCCATGCCTATGATCTTACTACAGAATGAAGAGCATTGTCACTATATCAATGGAAGTGTTTGTACAATGGTTCTACTAGCAGAATCAACAGGTATGTACAAAATGTTGCAGGGGGTACTCTGAAAAACCGAGCTCTAGGTCATACTGCTATTGGCAGCCGACATCAAATGTATAACTGTATAGTTTGAACATAGTTCCAGTTTGAAAATATTTTTTTGAAAAGAAGAGGACAGTTATGGATTTGTTTAAATACCATCACTTACATACGCATGTTTGAGTCTATGTATATGAAACCAAAAGTGACAACCTGTTATACTACTGCTCTTCTATTCCAAGAACATTTTTCAAATTGGAATACAGAAATGTTATCCCTAACACTGAAAAGTGTGGGACTGTGACCTTTAGGTGATATTTAATATGTCAAATATTTCAGCAAAATGTGCAATGGCTTCTAAAGTTAGTAGGCATAAAATGGATATGTCTCTGCAGTTTGCCGCATGCTGTTTGGTATTTGATCTTTGTTAGGATCTGGTTTGTAATTCTCATACTTATACCATCGCTTTTCCTCACCTCTCCCAAACAAGCACTGTGTAAACCTGTAAGCTATCATGGTCACTGCACATTCAATTGCTAAGTTGTCTGCTGCTGGATGAACAAAAGAAAAATACTTGTTTGATTCCCTCATCCACACACTCAATGTGGATAGGTTAATCCTTCCTGCTGATATATTGTATTTTGACAAAAGGAACATTCATAGGGACATTTGTCTATAGCCAGGCTCGCTGATCGACAGAAATTTTTCTGTAGGGACTTTTTTTTTTAGGGACTTTCAGGAAATCATGGCCTGGTAAGGTCACACATCTCCATAACTATGGACTTTAAATGAAATAATGGCCTGGTAAGGTCATATATTTGCATCCCAATCTAAATCGTGAAGAGGGATTTTAATTCAGGAGGGTGGGACTTTACATGAATTACATGGATTGAAATGATGAGTGTATTCTGATGGAGAGAAAGCTCTATTCCTGTATCGCCAGCTTTAAGCAATTACACTTTTATCAGTTTAGCCTATCTTGTACACCTTTGGATACGCCCCAGGTGCTCTTCCTTTCTGAGCACTAATGGATTAGATAGGAGGTCTGTGTTTTTGTTCTATTGTTTTGCAAAGTTTCTTTCTGAAAGATAAATAAAAGTATCCATAGACCAGCAACCTGTCTACTACACAATACCCTTTTATCCATAAAAGATACAAAACTGTCTATTAATCCATCTTCTAGGCCCACGTTTGCACCCCAGCACTATGGAAACAAAATCCTCCCACCTTCTCTAGCAATTGAGCACTGATTAAATTGAAAAATTAACTAATGCATAATGAGAGACCTCACTCTTTCATTAAAGCTGGCCATACATGGATCAAATCTCTTGCCAAGATTCGATGCATGAATGGGCAGGCTGGTTGTAGTCAAGCCGATCCATTGATCGACTTGACTACAACCAGTTTGTCAGATTTTTGCCATTTGATTACTGTCTGTGGTTATAGCCACTAGCAGTAATCATTGTGTTCTTTGGGCTGGGAATGCTCTCTGTGCCCTTCCCATTGGCAAAACATAAATGTGGGAGGCATTCAACCATCAACACAGTCAGTGGTTGCAGGAAAGAAAATCAAATCATCTATGGCTTGCCAAAGGCACCAAGATGAAGAATTCAGGAAAACCTGGTTTACTAGCTTGAATTTTAAAATTCAATTAACGTTGACTACTTGTAGGGCGCCTGGATTGGAAAGAAATTGGCATCATGATGTCACAGGTCCCATCCTGCTTCTTCTTGGATAGAGACTCCACATACCTGCATCTGAATATACCATCTTGGACACATTTTTTAGGCCTCAGACCCACTATCGACATCTGCGGCCATAGACCCCATATTGAAAAAAAGGAATGTCCACTCTTTGATGTGTTTTCAGCAATTTACTGTGATTATTACTTCTATAATTATTACATTAACATATTGATAGGATGTTTATTGCAGAACACCATTTGCATTAACATCTATCCTGTAGCAGTCTGTATCAGTGCAGAGCACAATTACACATTTAAAGCCATCTTCTCTTTCTCCCTCTTCTCGGAAGCACAACAAAGAAGGGACAGCTCTCCAATAGTATTCTGGTTCCTGAGCCCAAGGCCTCCATACCCCGAGCCACAGACCTGCAGCTGAGGTTCAGAAGTGGCAAGATTCATCCATTAGCATAACGCCTACTCTTCAGATGTCTTCTCTCTAGTCCTGTCCAGCTGGGCACACTCTCCAGTATTACTTGTTCCCAGGATGTCTGTTTAAATATACACTAGAGGACTTTTGCACAGGCTCCGAGACCATGCGCACCAACCTATGGACCCGCAGACGAAGGTCACAGGTAGACAAGTCCACTCCATCTGCTCCCCATCTGTTCCGACTCACTTTCCCGGGAGTTCAATCCAGCACAGGGCTTTTGTGCCACCCTCAGCTCAAAATTACATCCTGTCAAACCAGGGTTATCCTGTCCCCATGCCCTTTTCTAACTGGGACCCACCAACAGCTGGTATTATATGGCCACTGGCTCCACCCATGTTATCACTAAAGGGGAGAGCAGAAATTAAGGGGGTCCTTGCACCTGCCAACATACCTATCCCAAAGATGTTCAAGTGTGGGATGTCTTAGATAGACCAGGATTCCCCTAACCTCCCTTTTCCTAGAGTGGAAAAATAGAGTCCTATATTCAAATAGACATTCATATACAGAGTTGCGCTAAAAATTATATTAAATCAAACAACAGTGATAAAGATAAAGTCCCAATGTGATAAAAAAAAAGGTTCTTTGACAGCATCTGCATCATCCGCCACTTTTAATTAAGTTATCCCTCGACTATCACCTCCACCATAAGCAAAATGCTCTCTTACTGGCTTGCACAGACCTCCTATCACAGAAGGTCAGTGACACTTGTGGCTCTAATCCCAGCCAGGGCCTTTAACCATCGAAGGAACCTCTTGAGCATGTGGACCCACCATCCAGGTGACAATATCACAGGAGATCTCCAAAATACAAAACGCTTGCCATACTATAAAAATCCTTAAAAATGTTATTTAGAGCATAAAAGGTAGTACTTACAGCATGAAGAACATGTATTCGCATTTGAAACAAACAAGCCGGCTGGCTAGATCAAAGTAACTTTCCTTCCAGGATTCGAGAATCGCGGTGACGTCTGGGCATTAACAGTTTGACATGTTGGTGTATGACAAACAAACTCCACCCATAAATAATATTTTAGCTTTGTATGCCTGAATTCCATGTTGGCTTTTTTTATCTTGTTAAATATGATAATCCTACATCTTTTTTCTGGATAACTTCAGACTTTATTTCCTGCTCTCTCATTATGATACAGTGACTGCACATTATTTAGGATTGAGTTATTCACCAGTAAAGAAGCTGTTGTTATGACAGATTGTTAATTGTTCTCATAATAGGTTGCCCAGTAATTTTTTGTTTGCCTGGTGGTGCCTATTGGTATACTACATCTGGCACAATTGGAACATGAGCCAGCAGGGAAATATGGATAAAATGAGCAACTGTTCCATGTCGTGTTCAGTTAAATAAAACTGTGGTGAAAAAAAAAATTCAGAGAGCTGAGCAAGGCTTCTGTCACAATGTAATTGACAAAATATGTTAATAAAAATAAAATAAATTAACTGTTTAATTAAATCTTTTTTATTACTTTTACATATAAACAACAAAAACTGCATACAACCCAGGTATGTATTGAGAGGAAAATAAAATAAAAAACCCAACCCCAAAATAAACAACCAACCCCATACCCCTCCCCCCCCCCCTCTCTCTCCCCATTACTCACAAGTCTATATACTCCCATCTCATTATACATCCAAAATATCAGACCATCTTCTCCATATATTTTCAAATTTTCCTGGACAACCTCTATGTAAAAAAGTATATCTTTCCTTAATTAGGGCTTCCCTTACTTGTGTTTTCCATTCTGCTAATGTAGGTGGAAATGGTGATATCCATTTTTGTGCTATAAGTTTGCAAGCCTGAAATAGGCTCCTTGTTATTGATATCATGTAGTCACCTGGGATTTCCGATTCATCCAGGATACCCAGAAGACACCCCCCGTCTCTGGAGACAGCCTAGTCCCGAAAATATGATGTCTTCAATAGGACCTAAAATATTCTGGAAGATTAGAAACACTTGTGAATGGCCAATGTGGAAGATAAAGATTTGTTTCCTGTCCGGAAACCATTTGGCCTCCAGAAGCAGAAGCATCTCCCAGTCTTCAGGATGTTTCCTTTTTGACCTAGTAGCCAAATTAGTTTCATTAGTACACACTGGGCATGTATATGTCCAATCACTCTAAACCGGTAACCTGTAAAAGCTTTTAAAAGGTCACCTATGGAGATTTTTAGGTACCGTCGTTTGTCGCCATTCTGCGGGTATATGCAATTTTAAAGCACGGCATGTTCAGTATCTATTTACTTGGCATAACATCATTTTTTATATTTGTTTATAAAACTGGGTATTGTGTTGTGTTTTAGTGCACTAAAATTCATTAAAGTGTACTTTTTTAAAAAATATTTACATTTGATATACCACTGCACAAATATTGTATGACATAAAAAGGGCAACACACACTATTTTATTCTCCAGGGCTTCTGCTTAAAAAAAATTATGTTTGGGAGTTCTGAGTAATTTTCTAGCAAACAACACAGATTTTTTTTTTACATGTATGTGAGAATAATTAGCTTGGATATATGTCAGAATTGGCCTGGTTTTGAAGTAGTTAAACAAGGAAATACCAGAAAAATTGCATAGGTAAATTTATTGAGGCAGAATATTTCCATTTAGGTGATAATATATAAAACACATAAAAATCTAACGGCCCAAGGAAAAACTCCTCGTGATGGTCAAAGCAGGCATGCAGACTCAGTCACACAAATATGTCATCAACAGATTCCACAAAAAACAGAAGACACTCTCAAGTGATTTATTTCTGTAGCTTCTATCAAATACTGAAATATCAGTTTTAGGCAGACTGTCCCTTTAATGAAAACTCTCCAAAGCTTCCCAGGAATGCCATTTAAAGTCAAATATCATAGTCTTGCATTTCATGTACTTTATCAATTTCAAATTGGGAAATACGTGCATTATTTGTGAATGCTTCTACAAATGAATGGAAGCAAAAAAAAACAAAAGAACAAAAATCATTATTCACATTTGTGGCTATAGAGAAGACAGTGAAAGAGGGATAAGTTTTGGTTGTAAACTGGCATGTGGGATACAGACAGCTAAGCCCTGCACCGTGTGCATTACGCACTCCTCAGCCCCACACCCTGTGTGTTAAGCACTACTGAGCCCTGCACTCTGTAGCACTGTGTAGCAATATACAGTGTGGGGGTGTATGGACTATGTACAACATCAAGTGCTCAGTGTGCCCCTTTATCATAGTGGTCAGTGCTCATTGTGCTACCTTATATTGAAGGTCAGTGCTCAGTGTGCCCTTTTGCAATGGTGGTCAGTATGTTCCCCCTAATATTGATGGGCAGTGTGTTCCCCTTACATCGATGGTCAGAGTACTCCCTTTGCAAGGTAGTCAGTGTGTCCCAGTTATGCCACGTACACACGATCGCACATTCCAACAACAAAATCCATGTTTTCTTTCCAATGGATGTTGGTTCAAACTTGTTTTGCATACACATGGTCACACAAAGTTGGTCGGAATTTGCGAACGTCAAGAACATACAACATGTACGACAGCACTAGAAAGAGGACGTTCAATACCAAGTGCGCCACCCTGTGGGCACCTTCCACTAATCTTGTGTCAGTAGAAGTTTGGTGACAGATGATTTGCGCTTTTCAGCCTCGTGCTTTTCCGATCAATATTGCTCTTCAGTATGTGCTTGTGGGTTCGTATTTATATTACGTATTTGATTTTCAGTGCGTACCTGTCCACTTGTTTCTGATTTTCAGCTCTGGCCTTTCTATTTTTCAGTGCTGTTAGTTCGTTCTGACCAGCCTACTGTTTTGAAGCCATGAGGACTCTCACCCCGTACTACAGGGTTTATAACTACCTTCTGGCCAGAGCCAGAAGAGTGGTGGAGAACGCTTTCGGGATAATGGCCAGCCGGTTCCGCCTATTCCTTATGCCAATCAACATGGCGGAATATAAACTTAACCATATAATCCTTGCATGCTGCATTCTACACAACTTTTAAAGGAGAAAGTCAATGAACTATGTGGCCTCAGTTGGTCCTGAGGCTGGACTTCAAGAAGAAACCCTGATGGCGCTTGAAGCTGGCCATCCTGGCATGCCCCCCCAAAGTGCCCGCAAAGTAAGACAGAAGTATGTTGAGTACTTTGTGGATGGGGGGGCCACTGATGTGCCAGAAACTGTTTAAGAAACATTTTATCAACAATCTTTTACTTAAACTGAAAGAAGATTCCCTTTGATTTACTGCCTAGGTTTCATTTAGCTGTCTCCTAGGTTCTCCAATGAGCTTTTCTTTTTGGCCATTTTCTTCAATAGTGCAAATGTAATTTATTTGATACATGAGGTGACAATCTCTTCTTCAGCTAATAATTATTATGTTGTGGGTCTGCTATACACACCTTGTTTTTGTTAATGTATGTAATTCATTACTGAGAAAAATATTCATAATTTTCAGCACCATGAATGAATTTTGTGGCGTCATGAAAATGGTGTGATTGTGGCAAATTATAAAGCACTGTGGGTGTTATTTACTAAAGGAAATTACACTTTGCACTCCAAGTGCACTGCAAAAGTGCACATGAAACTGCACTGAAACTGCACTTGTAGCACAAAGTGGATTTGCCTTTAGAAAATAACCCCCATTGTCACTGTAAAAACCAACTTACTACAAAGATTTCTATTGAGCACTGAAAGAAGAAGCCACACATTGTTGAGTAGAAAACATTTTACTCAAAGCACATTCACATGTGCATTAGAAAAGGGTTTTTGAACAAATCAACATCTTTGGTGTATAACTTTTTTTTTTTTTCACATTGTAAAGATCCTTTTTTTGATTAAACAGGCATGTTTCAAAACATAACATACACAACTCAGGAACTTACAAAGTTCAACTTTGATAAATTGAAGGCAATATCAGGCATTAGTATGTTCAAACAGTGTTGATTTTGCCTTCAACAGATGGGGTGATGTCACCCCTGTCAAAGCCAAATTTTGAAGAGGCCCACAAATTGGGATTCAAACTGGGTATTTCCCTCCTGATCCCATGCCTAATGTCAACATGTGCTAGCTCCCATCATGGGGGATCAATGGAAGTGTTTTGGGGGTGTAACCCCTTCCTCTCATCTAATTGAGGTGGGAGGAAGGGGTTGCACCCACAAAATGCGTACATTGATATCCTGTGATGGCAGATAGTACATGTTGAAACAATGTGTGCATCTTTAAAATTTGGCTTTTAAAAAAAATGTAAATCTTTTTTTTAAAAGCAAAAATACACGAGAAAACGGTACAATTTCTGTGTGTTTTATATTCTGCCTAAAACATCAACGATGTTCTTAATTTTTTTTTGAATATCATTGATGTTTTCCTTTATATTTTCAAAATCACAATTGCACCCCATTCTCTCCCCAATGAGGATCTGGGCACTTTCACTTGTGAAATGAAATTCTTCTTCCACAACATCCACATCACCTAATGCCGCGTACACACGATCAAACAAGCGGGTGGAAAAGTCCGGCAAACTGAAGTCCGCCGGACAATCCCCCCGTGTGTAGCCTCCGGCATACTTTTTTGACCCGAAAGTATGGCGGACTTAGAAAGTAGTTTTGCACTCCAATCTTCCCGCCTGACTCGCATTTCGGCGGACAATCCGGCCGTGTGAATGCCAGTCTGCCGTACTTTTGAAATGAACTGACTTTTCCCAGAGAATAGTCCGCTCATTTCGAGCTGGTCTCCAGGTAGGCGGGGCCCGCGAAGGACACGTCGCTGGCCCCGCCACCTGGTATGGACTTAAAGGGGAACCCCAACACCGAAAAAAATCGGCGTGGGGGTCCCCCCAAGTCCACAACAGACCCTTGTCCGAGCACGCTACCCGGCCGGCCAGGAAAGGAGGGGCGAGCGAGCGCCCTCCCCCCAGCCGTACCAGGCCGCGTGCCCTCAACATGGGGGGTGCCTTGGGGAAGGGGGGGCCGCGCGGCCCCCCCATCCCAAAGCACCTTGTCTCCATGTTGATGAGGACAAGGGCCTCTTCCGGACAACCCTGGCCGTTGGTTGTCGGGGTCTGCGGGCGAGGGGCTTATCAGAATCCGGGAGCCCCCTTTAATAAGGGGCCCCCGGATACCGGCCCCCCACCCTATGTGAATGAGTATGGGGTACAATGTACCCCTACCCATTCACCTGTAAAATAAAGTACAAAAAAAAACACAACACACAAGATAAAATAATTTATTGCACAGCTCCGGAGGTCTTCCGTCTTCGGGGGTCTTCTCGCCGGACTCCTCCGCTATCTTCTTATAGCTCTTTTGCTAGCGGAGGAGCCCGGCATTCTTCTTCGTCGCCACGGCCTCTTCTTCCGACTTCGGGGGTCTTGTCCCCCTCTTCGGTTCTTCTGCCGGGCCACCGCGCCTTCTTATAGCTCTTTTACAGGTTTCTATCGCCGCCGCCGCCTTCCGTTCTTCTTCTTCTTCTTCTCCTGGAGATGTTGACTCGAAGCTCTCTCCGGCCGCAATGCCAGGGACGCGCTGCGCGGGGACTTATATAGGGACAAGGGGCGGGGTCATCGGTTGATGTCACATGGGTTGATGTCACATGGCGACAGTCCCAGCATCCTCCGGGACTGTGACATCGTAAGGGGGCGGGGTCACCATGTGACATCAACCCATGTGACATCAACCGATGACCCCGCCCCTTGTCCCTATTTAGGTCCCCGCGCAGCGCGTCCCTGGCATTGCGGCCGGAGAGAGCTTCGAGTCAACATCTCCAGGAGAAGAAGAAGAAGAAGAAGAACGGAAGGCGGCGGCGGTGGCGGCGGCGGCGGCGGCGACAGAAGAACCGAAGAGGGGGACAAGACCCCCGAAGTCGGAAGAAGAGACCGCGGCGACGAAGAAGAATGCCGGGCTCCTCCGCTAGCAAAAGAGCTATAAGAAGATAGCAGAGGAGTCCGGCGAGAAGACCCCTGAAGACGGAAGACCCCCGGAGCTGTGCAATAAATTATTTTATCTTGTGTGTTGTGTTTTTTTTGTACTTTATTTTACAGGTGAATGGGTAGGGGTACATTGTACCCCATACTCATTCACATAGGGTGGGGGGCCGGTATCCGGGGGCCCCCTTATTAAAGGGGGCTCCCGGATTCCGATAAGCCCCTCGCCCGCAGACCCCGACAACCAACGACCAGGGTTGTCGGGAAGAGGCCCTTGTCCTCATCAACATGGGGACAAGGTGCTTTGGGGTGGGGGGGGCAGCGCGGCCCCCCCTTCCCCAAGGCACCCCCCATGTTGAGGGCATGCAGCCTGGTACGACTTGGGGGGGGCGCACGCTCGCCCCTCCTTTCCTGGCCGGCCGGGTAGCGTGCTCGGACAAGGGTCTGTTGTGGACTTGGGGGGACCCCACGCCGATTTTTTTCGGCGTTGGGGTTCCCCTTTAAGTCCATACCAGGTGGCGGGGCCAGCGGCGTCTCCTTCGCGGGCCCCGCCTACCTGGAGACGCGCTTGAAATGAGCGGACTTTCCTCCGCGTGCGCGGGCGAGTCCGTTATGTAGGGCGGATAGTACGGCAGACTCAGTACGCCGTATTAGTCCGCTGAAAAAGTGCCATGTGTGGGCAAGTAGCCCGTTCGGAAAGTACAGCGCACAGTCTGGCGGGAAGTCCGCCAGCAGTCTGGCGGGAAGTCCGCCAGACTAAGTCCGTCGGATAGACGGCTACGTGTGTACGTGGCTTAAAAGACAAAAACACACCATTTATTATAAATATGCAGGCATCCATCTATTACCTGAAGCTGTGGTCTCAGACACTCACCTGTTGTAGTGACAATTCATAAACGTCTCCATCCTCATCCTCTGCTTGTGGTTTTTGGATTACCCCTTCTTTAGGAGGTAGGGGGTCCCTGGTGTCCTCAGATGTCCTGAGTCTTATCTCCCCTATTAGAATAAAAAATCGGTATACTTAGCACACAGATATTTGAGGGCAGAAATAGGAATATGAAACATTGCTTGGAAGTGTCATACAATTGTCTGTTTTGGCAGAGTTCCAAGCTGAAGAACATTTTATTTCCTTTCTAAAGCTGAAATACTTCCCTTTTTTGTTAAAGTATCACACATGTAGAGACCCCTAGAATCCACTGGAGCACCTGTGTGGAACACCCTAAAAAGTTTGTTCTGGTGTCCCACACTATTGCTCCTGCGTCCAGATGTGTAAACAGCTGCTGAATGTCCTCTCCTTACACTGAATCAAGTTTGCATTTCATTCTTCTCCTTCTTTCGCTCTGCTGTCTTCTTTGTCCGGTGTTCTTCTTCCTCTGCCTCTACCACTCCCGCTGACGACTCTCCTCCGATGTTGCGTCCCGCTGATCTGTCGGCGCTGATATCCGCCATTCCTTAAATAACGAGGGGGCGTGGCAAGTGGATTACGTCACCTAGAGGCCACACACCCCTGCATGATGAGTCCGTGACGTCACAATGGGGTGTGGCCTTCAGGTGACGTAATCCAATTGCCACGCCCCATAGTTATTTAAGGAGTGCCAGACTTCAGCGCCGACAGATCAGCGGGACGCAGCATCGGAGGAGGGTCATCAGCGGGAGCAGCGGCGGCGGTAGAGGAAGAAGAACATCAATGTACAATGTACCCCATACTCATTCACATATGGGGGCGGGATGTGGGGGCCCCTTGTTAAAGGGCGCTTCCAGATGCCGATAAGCCCCCCACCCGCAGACCCCGACAACCACCGGGCAAGGGTTGCCGGGAAGAGGCCCTTGTCCCCATCAACATGAACAGACCCCCCCCTGCCCCAAAGCACCCATCCCCCCATGTTGAGAGCATGCAGCCTGGTGTGGTTCAGGAGCGGGGGCGCTCGCTCGTCCCCTCACTTTCCTGACCTGCCGGGCTGCATGCTCGGATAAGAGTCTGGTATGGATTTTGGGGGACCCCCACACCATTTTTTTTTTAATTTTGGCGTGGGGGTCCCCTCCGAATCCATACTATACCCAAGGGCCTGGTATGGACCGGGGGGGGAGGGGACTCCACATCGTTTTTTTTCTCAAATTTTTTTTTTTTTGCATTCAGCGGGAAGTCTGATGACGCAAAAACGCAGAGTCACTAAAATGCATTGATGTGAACATGTTCCATAGGAACCCATGTTAAAAAATTTCCCTGCATTTCTGCAAAATGCATCAAAAAACGCATTAGTGTGAATCAAGCCTAAGGTAACAGGCCTGAACAGGAATGTTGCATTTATAGCCAGGAAGGCTGAATGCTGTTTGTTCTGAAGCAGGACTGTAATGATGAATACCACTGCGAGGGAACCTGCTGTTTATTTTTGAAGCTTCTGTTTTCTTTGGAATAATAATGGGCTGCCATACCCAGGACTGACGCGATTTCTTCACCACTAGAGCTTAATCACCCCGGATCGTCACAATACACAAATGCCTGTAAGGCTATTTATTATTTCTTAAAGTTCATTTTACATTTGGACTGCACTGTTAAGTGCTGGATATATGATTTAAAGGGGTTGTAAAGGTAAATATTTTTTCACCTTAATGCATTCTATGCATTAAGGTGAAAAAACATCTGACAGTGCCGGCGCCCCCAACCCTTCCGTTTTACTTACCTGACCCCTCGAAAGTCCTGCGCTGGCCCCGGATGTCCTCTTTGCTGCTCAGCCTGGCCGCTGATTGGCTAGAGTGGATGGATTGAAAGCAGCGCAGCCATTGGCTCGTGCTGCTGTCAATCACATCCAATGACGCTGCGCGTCGGGGCGGGGCCAAGTGATACAGCGAGTGGCTATAGCCGCCGGCTGTATCACGGGAGCGTGCCCGCAAGTGCTTCTCACCATGCGAGGGAGCTCCCATGAACGTGAGAAGTACTTGCGGGGGGAAGCCGAGACAGCCGCCGAGGGACCCCAGAGGACAAGGTTCGGGGCCACTCTGTGCAAAACAAGCTGCACAGTGGAGGTAAGTATAACATGTTTGTTATTTAAAAAAAATAAAAAAATTAACTTTACAACCCCTTTAAATATAAGCCTTCTATATAGTAATGTATTCATGTTGTACTTATTTGCAAAGTGTCATATGTTTCTCTGATTGTATTGCAATTCATGCCCCTTTCACACTGTGGCGGTGCGGGTGTCGGCGGTAAAGCGCCGCTATATCGGCGCTTTACCGTCATTTTAGCGGCGGTATGCGGCCGATAGCGCTGCAGTTTTAACCCCCGCTAGCGCCCAAAAAAGGGTTAAAACCGCCCGCAAAGCGCAGCTGCAGCGACGCTTTGCCGGCAGTATAGCTGTGCTGCCCCATTGATTTCAACAGGTAGGTGCGGTTTAGGAGCGGTGAATACACCGCTCCTTCACCGCTCCAAAAATTCGGCTAGCAGGACTTTTTTCACCCTTCTGCCAGCGCATCGCTCCAGTGTGAAAGCCCTCCGACTTTCACACTGGAGTGAAAGGGGCCGGTTTTTCAGGCGCTACACAGGCGCTATTTTTAGCGCTGCAGCGCCTGAAAATCGCCCCAGTGTGAAAGGGGCCTTACAGAACTATTGATAGAAGTAAATTCAGTTTTGAAATAAAACACAACGCTATTTCTGTTTTGTTAACTGTCTGTCGGCTAAAGGGATAGTAGGACAGAACACTGCTTGAGACCTGACTGAAGATACCTACAGCTATAAGAGATCCAGCACCCTATACCTTCTTTCTACTTCCTAATTCTTGTAAGTTTAGGGCTAAATCTTGAATATAAACATAATCCCGATCTAATATGTAGAGAAAAGAGTCAGTTGCAAAAGAGCACCTCATCCTGACATTGGTAAATTGGAAAGAGAGTATTGGGGGAATGGGATTGTTGCGGTGCCAATCAATTAATAAACTAGGAGAGTTCTGGTTAAGTAAGAGGAAAAATGGCAAAGTCCAGAAAAAATTTTTTTGAAAAGAAACTCAGACTTTAAAGAAGAATTATTTATTTGTTGAATACCATAAAAAGAATGGTCAAAAAGTACATAGACCACAGTATACAAATTGTAAATTAAAAATACACGTCAGATCAACCTACTTGGTCGAAACTTTGTTAGCTGGTCAGAGATGTCCCAACATGTTTCGACTTTACAAAGGCTTCTTCAGGGGAACCAGTATTCAACCCAAGAGAGGACTGAAAAATGACCCTGGCCCATGCCCCACAGCACAGCTGATGAAGTGATCTCCCTGATACAAGAATAGTCCGACCTTATATACTACCACAGGTGACCAAATGGTGATACTGTGGCAAATTAATGATAAGATAAGGCGTCAGTATTGCAAACGAATGGACCCAAGGATTATGGTGTCGGCCAATCTAGCCTCAGCCAGGGTTAGGGGTATATGTAAAGGGCCACAGAAAGAGATCGCAGAGTATTCAGCTGAAAGGCTGGACACTATGTGGAGTGCAACGCCAGACGCAGTATCAAAATGGACAAGTCGTTGTTGTAAGAGTTTCCACACATCAGCGTCCGCGCAGAGCCAGCTTGGAGTGAAAGGGGCCGGTTTTTCAGGCGCTACACAGGCACTACTTTTAGCGCTGTAGCGCCTGAAAACCGCCCCAGTGTGAAAGGGGCCTTACAGAACTATTGATAGAAGTAAATTCAGTTTTGGAATAAAACACAACGCTATTTCTGTCTGTTTTGTTAACTGTCTGTCGGCTAAGGGATAGTAGGACAGCACACGGCTTGAGACCTGACTGAAGATACCTACAGCTATAAGAGATCCAGCACCTTATACCTTCTTTCTACTTCCTAATTCTTGTAAGTTTAGGGCTAAATCTTGAATTTAAACAAAATCCCAATCTAATATGTTTCTGCTGAGCTACGATAAGATGTGAAGCTGTCAAAAATATAAGGCAGACCATCACCCTCAGAAATATAATGGCTACTACTTACTTAAACATATATTTCCTGGTGGTATAAACAGTTCATTACGGTATTACCCTGATAAATCAGTCACTTGCCTTCAGATACATGTCAGGCTTAATGAAAGGCACTGGGACATGGAAACAATCTTTCTAATTGATCTGGCTATGGATTACCTAGATCAGCTTGGGTTCTAGAGGAAGTGGTAAGATTTTTTGCAACAAAATAAGTCATAAGCAGTATTGGGTAAAATCATTTCTCCTGGTATTCTGTGTTTTCAATTTTTTACCCAGTTCTACAAAACTTTGGATAATTAGTTGAAGCAGTTACGTCTCTTTTAAATCTGTGTGAAAGAAAAATGCATGCCTTTGGCAAGTGCCCCCTGGAGTGCCTCCCTGATCATAGCTGCGTTTTGTTTAAAATAAAAGGGTCTACATGTAAAAGAAATTGCAGCATGAAAGTGACAAACATTTGCATAGCCAAAAGGGAAACCACAATATTTTGTGTAATATTACTATTTTCTACGATCGTATGCACCATCCACTGGCCATGATGATGTAGTATTTCTCCTGATTGAAATATTTCAGGAAAAATATGGCATTATGGCCACTAGATGGCATTTAAAATCATAGGAAATAATTATATTACATTAAAATACAAATTTATTTTTAATTATTATTTTTTGGTGTGACCGCAATTGTTGGTCACATTCAAATGGTAAAATGTTGTATACGCAGATCTCATCATGTAGAATATTAAACACAATAGACAAATCAATTCATAATTCTTTATCTCATTGTAGTATTGAGCCCTTTCTTCTAGCATTGTGTATTTTTAACCCTTTCTCCTAGTGTTGTGCATTAGGTAACTGTTTCCCTTTGCTGTCTGTATTCTCTAACCCTTGCCACCCTCTGTCAGCATTCTCTAAAACTTTCTTTCTAGTGCCTATGATCTGCACTTCATTGATCCTTGATCCAATTCATATTGACTCTTTTAATTCTAATAACTCCACCTATTTACCAAGAACTGTTAACCCCTTCATGCTCTCAGTGCCAACAATTGTGAAAGGGTTCATCATTGACAGCTCGTTCACGTCTATGTGGTTTTCTGCAGTTGGAGATGTACTTCAAGAAACTATTGAAAGGTGTATTTTTTTAGGTTATTCTACATAACAAAAAATCTATTTTGTATATATCTAGCACAGTGAAGTTCACTCTTTGCTCGTTTAAAGGTAATGGGACAGCGCAAGAACACACATCATGCCCGTTTGCTTATTGTAGTGAATCACAATACTTTTGGTAGAGTGTGGAATGGGATGGAACTCTCATTGAATACTCTTTCATTTATAATTGTCAATTTCTTCTGACATTTCAGGTAACCGGATGTACACTGCCTTGAAAAAGTATTCATACCCCTTGAAATTTTCCACATTTTGTCATGTTAGAACCAAAAATGTAAATGTATTTTATTGGGATTTTATGTGATAGACCAACACAAAGTGGCACATAATTGTGAAGTGGAAGGAAAATGATAAATGGTTTATAATTTTTTTTACAAATAAACAAGTGTGGCATGCATTCGTATTCAGCCCCCTGAATCAATACTTTATAGAACCACCTTTGCACTTCAATTACATCTGCAAGTCTTTTGGGGATGTCTCTACCAGCTCTACACATCTAGAGAGTGATATTTTTGCCTATTCTTCTTTACAAAATAGCTCAATCTCTGTCAGATTGGATGGAGAGTGTCTGTGAAGAGCAATTCAACAATGGCTTTCTTCTTGCCACTCTTCCATAAAGGGCAGATTTGTGGAATGCACGACTAATAGTTGTCCTATGGACAGATTCTCCCACCTGAGCTGTGGATCTCTGCAGCTCATCCAGAATTACCATGGGCATCTTGGCTGCTTCTCTGATTACTGCTCTTCTTGCCCGGCCGTGTCTTGGTAGGTTTTCAGTTGTGCCATACTCTTCCCATTTACCAGGGATGGATTGAACAGTGCTCTGTGAGATGTTCAAAGCTTGGGATATTGTTTTACTACCTAACCCTGCTTTAAACGTCTCCACAACGTTATCCTTGACTTGTCTGGTGTGTTCCTAGGCCTTCATGATGTTCACGATGGTTCTCTAACAAACCTCTGAGGGCTTCACAGAACAGCTGTATTTATACTGAGATTAAATTACACACAGGTGGACTCTATTTACTAACTGGGTGACTTCTGAAGGCAATTGGTTCCACTAGATTATAGTTAGGGGTATCAGAGTAAAGGGGGCTGAATACAAATGCATACCACACGTTTCAGATATTTATTTGTCAAAAGAAATTTGAAAACCATTTATCATTTTCCTTCCACTTCACAATTATGTGGCACTTTGTGTTGGTCAATCACATAAAATTCCAATTAAATACATTTATGTTTTTGGTTGTAACATGAATATTTTTTTGAGGCACTGTAAATACCCATATGCACCCCAGGCCTGTTATTGTTCAACTTCTCTAAACAGGCCAAGCTGTCAGCAAAAGTGTCACCTAGGCCTAGTTTTCACTTGTTGTTGGGGGGGCGGGGGGGGTAGAATCACTGCCTACCCTACACCCTTAGCAGGGAAAAAGGAGAGGCAGATGCAGTGTAAGATGGGTCATCACGTGGTAAGATGCACTGTGATCCCCATCTGTGTCCGGGTGCACAGATTCTGATCAATGATCTCCTTACAAGTGAGAGAAAACCTACACTGCTAGGAGGTACTAGAGCTGGGCCGGGAAGGTGAGATGCAAAGTTTTTATTTTCCTTTTGGGGGGGGGGGGTGATGGGGGGCTCTGGAGGGAGATGTGTGCAGAAGTGAGGATGGGTGAGAAAGGACTTTTTTGTCTATTTTTATACTCCTTTCGGTCAGCTACAATTCCTGTTTCCTTGAATCATCTATAACAGGGATATGCAATTAGCGGACCTCCAGCTGTTGCAAAACTACAAGTCCCGTGAGGCATAGCAAGACTCTGACAGTCCCAAGCATGACACCCAGGGGCAGAGGCATGAGGGGACTTGTAGTTTTGCAACAGCTGGTGGTCTGCTAATTGCATATCCCTGATCTATATGCTATTTTTTTCCTTTACTACCCTACTAACCTCTTTAGGGAACCATATTGGGTTTTTTTCTTCCGTTTATCCCTTCCAAATTGCCTGACATATAATCTAGTTGCCTCTAGGATGGTGGGCTTTAAAGGAGTTGTAAAGGCAGAAGGCTTTTTATCTTAATGCATTCTATACATTAAGATATAAAGCCTTCTGTGTGCAGCAGCCCCCCTAACACTTACCTGAGCCGCATCTCTGTCCAGCAATGTCCACGAGTGTCTTGGCCGTTTGAGACTCTCCCTCCTGATTGGCTGAGACACAGCAGTGGTGCCATTGGCTCCTGCTGCTGTCAATCAAAGTCAGTCAGTCAATCAGGAGAGGGGTGGAGCCAGGAGCACCAGCAGGGGACCCAAAAAGATGAGGATCAGAGCTGCTCTGTGCAAAACCATTGTACAGAGCAGGTAAGTATGACATGTTTGTCATTTAACCACTTCTTGCCCATAGGATGCCATATGACGTCCTTAGGTTGAAGTGGGGATATCTGCAGCTACAGGCATCATTCAGATATCTTTGTTTTTACCTGGCGATTCCCTCTAATGTAAAAGTCATCCTTGCTGCTGCTTAGCCACTGGATGGCTTGTATAGGGATGGGACTTCCCCCTCTCCCTCCACCCTCGGGTGCCAATCCAGGCTCTCCCGTGTGATTGGGAAGCTGGAGATTGGATTTGGCACAGATTACCATAGAGCTGGCCGTGGACTGGATGGTCATGGTGTCACTTCCGGCTCTGGCAGATGTAAACCCTGGCAGTTTTGTTCCCTGGAAAGCAGAGATCAATGTTTTTGCTTTTGCTTTCCTGGGTAAAGGAGATATCTGGAGTCTTATTGACCCCAGATGTCTCCATAAAGAGGACTTATTCCTATTACAAGGGATGTTTACATTTCTTGTAATAGGAATAAAAGTGATCAAAATTAAAGGGGCAGTGTAAAAAAACTAAATAAATAAATAAAACTAATTAAAAACATTTTTTTTAAAGCGCCCCATCCCCTCCTGCTTACATACAGAACAAAAGCATATGTTGGTTGTGGCCGCATATGTAAACGGTGTTCGCACCACACATGTGAGATATCTCCATGAACGCTAGAGCGAGAGCAATAATTCTAGCACTAGACCTCCTCTGTAAGACCCCATACACACTATTAGATTTACTGCAGATTTTTGTCTTCAGATTTACCAAAATCATGTAGTGCAAGGGCCTGCCTGATTGCATACAAATTTTAACTCTTATGCCGTGTACACATGGTCAGACTTTCCAGCAGAAAAAGTCAGATGAAATCATATCAGATATTCCGATCATGCGTGGGCTTCATCTGACTTTTTTTTTTCTCGAAAATTCAAAAACGACACATGGGCAGATATTGGCTACTGGCTATTGGACTTCCTTTTTCTAGTCCCGTCGTACGTGTTATATGTCAATGCTTTCTAGACGATCAGACTTTAGTGTGATCGTGTGTAGGCAAGACTGTTTCAGCGTAACTCCGTTGGAAAAACGTGATGGAAAAAACAGTGGTGTGTACGCGGCATTAAGGTTTGACCTCATATTATATGGTTTTGGTAAATCTGAAGACAAAAATCTGCAGAAAATCTAATAGTGTGTATGAGGCTTAACTGTAATCTGGTAACCTGTAAAAAAAAAAAGTGAAAGCGTCACCTATGGAGATTTTTAAGTACTGAAGTTTGGCACCATTCCATGAGTGTGCGCAACTTTAAAGCGTGACATGTTAGGTATCTATTTACTCTGCATATTATCATCTTTTACATTTTACCCCAAAAAAAAGGGTTATATATTGTGTTTTTTTTCATTAAAATGCAATAATTCAATAAAATTCAATAATGTGTATTTTTCCCCAGAAAATTGCGTTTGAAAGAATTGCTGCACAAATGTGACATAAATTGCAACTACTGCCCTTTTATTCTCTAGGGTCTCTGCTAATATATATATATATATATATATATATATATATATATATATATATATATATATACACAGTGTATATATGTAGCGCCCTGTTCCTAATGGGCAGATGCTATAAGAGTAAATTTAGATTTGTCTGTGTTGTAGTTTAGTTCAGACTGATTATGTTAAATTTCTGGTTTCTGTTCCAGTTTAGCTGGGTTGTGTAGTTTTCCACTTGGCCGTGGGTGGCACTCTCATCATCAGTCAGTGTTGGAAATGCAACAGGCTGGGTGTATTGAGTACCTCTTTGCCCTGAAAACCACCCAGTGGGAGTGGTTTACCTGCTGTGCATTCTGGGAGAGGATACTTAAGACAGACACCATTGTCCAGTGTTCGACGACCTGATGGCCCTCCTGGCCTAAGGTGTGCAGTAGAAGTTCAATTGTCTCTGGGCCTACTGGCCTGAGGCCTCGTCACTGAATGTACACCCAGAAGTTCTGGGTTCTTCTGATCCAGGGGTGGTCCTGTGCTGTCTTGCCTGCGGGGAGAAGCCAAGCAATTGGAGGAACCAGAGGAGGACTTTTCTCAGAGAGGACCAAGCAACGAGGTTGGTATCTCAAGAAGAGCCTGGAGACCCAATTGGAGGATGCATCCCGGGTCACCTACCTCACAGTACCGCTGGCTTGGCTGAAAGAAACTGGTACTGTGTGACTATACTTTGACATTGCAAAGGTTATTGTTTACACAATCCTGCAGCAGAGGATTTTGCAACGATTCTACTATATTTCTTCAAGTCTGTGGCAGAGACGATGAGCGAGCATCGTACTGGCTGCTATGTCAGTGAGAGAGGCCTATCCGGTGGTTGCCAGATCCGGTCTGTGGAAGCTGTTTGTCCTCTGGATCAAAGAAGTACCCGTGATCTGCAATACATGGTACCTGAATCTCCCTAACCCTCCATCCCTAAACTTGAATTTTGTTAATAAAAGCATTGAGGAAAAGAAACAAAGGTGTCCTTTTATGAAGCAGTGAAATCTATTCACTGCTTAATTCTCCGGCATTCACAGAGGAGATCTTCCTCCTCTGTATGCCAGTTTATAAAGCGGAGTAGATCGCTTCACCCTTGGAGGAGTGAAGTGATCTACAAATGCTTCTAACACTGGAGAACGGCCCCTAATACTGGAATCTCTTGAGACTTTATGAGATTACAGTACTAGAAATTCACCAATACACAGAGATGTCAATTTATTAAGCAGTGATAAATTATCAAAGCTCAATACACTGACACACGGTGTGATTAATGTTAGTAAAATAAAGAGTCCCCCTACATAATATATACATGTATACACACACACATTATATATACATGTATATACAGACACATTATATATATATATATATATATATATATATATATACATTATATATATATATATATATATATATATATATATATATATATATATATATATATATATATGTATACACATAAATATGATAGGGGGACATGGTTACAGTGTTGGGGGGTCTGAACGAGGCATAACGAAGTTAATTATCTTCCTCTTTCCTCCTCAGATCCCCCCACATTCTCTCTTCACTCCCCGGTTCTCCACCTCTGAGCTGGTGAATCGGGGAGTGTGAATTCTGACACAGATCGCCAGTGAAGCGCTGAGATCCCAGCTTCATAAACTGGCCGTTGCTGTGTCATTCTATGAGGATTCTCAGTGTGTGGAGATAATCGGCGGGAGAACAAGTTCAAACACTTCTCCCCCCGATTATCTCTGGTTTATAAACGGTTTATGGGCTGTGATCAGCGGCGATCCTCTGGATCTCCACTGATCACTGCTTCATAAACGGACACCAAAGTGTGTTGGAGCCAACATCTGTGAACAACTTTCCAATGGGACCCCTATAACGGACATGGTGGAACAGTGAGGTAACGGTATGCCCAAATGAATTAAAATATCAGCAGCTCCTTCGGGGGTCAGTGCTACATATATATAAAATGTTTGGAGGTTCTCAGTATTTTTGTATTATTCTAGCAAAAATATATGATTTTTACATATCAGAGAGAAATGACAGAATTGGCGTGGGGTGGAAGTGGTGAAAAGGAACAAATCCTTTGGAACCATTTTATAGATGGGTCAGGTGGAATATATTCGATTTTTGTTTTCTGGTATCAGAACACAAACAACAGGATGAATTCCATAAAGAGGGGAATAGTGAAATGGAGGAGGAAGAAATGAGATCCCACAGGGAGGCATCCATAGAGAGGGGGATGATGAACTCAGGTATCAGGGAGATTAGAGGCAACAGGGTGTAAATGTGAGGCAGACGGGGGAGGATGGAGACGGCGGGGCTGGGTTTATCATATGACCTGGACAGGAGATCGGGGGCGTGCACAGCATACAAGAAGCAGCGGGGGCGCGCACGGGAGGAAGCCTGTAGGTAGGGATGTGATTGGCGTCCTTCATAGAACAAGCGGGGATCCTTCGTGCAGGCGGGGTGTGCAGTGTATTGTTGATCACCATCGGAGCTGTCCATTGTGCTGATCCGGACTGGTAAGGTGCTGATTAGAGGAGAAGGGCGGAAATCCCGGGGGTGGGGGTGTCACTGATGATGGGGGACTTGTTGGATGTGTGTTCTATGGAGGATCACTGTGTACATCAGATCTGGGATAATCAACAGATGATCGGATCCTGGAGAGGAGGAGAGTGCGATCGGATATATAGGACACCTCCACCCTCTTCTCCACTGCAGATACCAGCCACAGAGTACATCTCACACACACTACACAACACACACTATATACACAACATGGACACATCACAGCTCACTGACCTGCACTTTCTATAAGTGATGCTTTTAATACACCGTAGTCCCATACAGAGATAGAAATAAAATAGAAATGATATTAAAGTAGTATTAACCCCTTTATGACTGCCCAACACCTATGCGCAGCGGCAATAAGGGTGGCATTTAGCACCAACTCGCTGCACATATGTATTGCTAGGCGGGCAACGCTTATGTGTTCAAAGATCGCTCCCAGCACAGAGCCGGAGCTGTCACAAACAGCTCTCCGTCTGGACTGAAGATCAGCAGCTGGCGGGACCGTCTTCCGATCATGTGACACTGGGCACATGATAGCCGATCCTGCCCGCCTCACCCCCAGGTGCTCAGAACTATTTAAAATGTCGCTGGGGCAGGCAGGAAGGGGTTACTTACTTTATAAACCTGTAAATCCCTATAATTCCCATTGCTCCACGAATAAAACAATGGGGCAAGGGGATTTATACATGCCTTAGGCCCCATTCACACCTGAGCATTTTGTAGCTTGAAGCCTGAAGCTACAAAATGCTGGAGGGGAAAAAATCTATTATTCTCCATGGAGATGGACACTCCATGTCGCCTGAAGCTGAACGCCTGAAGCTCAAACAAGTTCTGGACCCTTTTTTTGTTGCTCAAATCGGGCAGATTTGGGCGTTTTTCTTCTTTTTACATTGGGGACCTTTTGCCCTGCACAAAATCTCAGCAAAACGCGGTAAAAACGCAGCAAAATTGAGGTAAAAATGCACGATTTTCTGCCTGAAAGTGCTACGTTCAGGTGTGAATGGGGCCTTAAAGCGGAGTTCCATCGAAAAATACAACTAGATATTTTGTACCTTTTTGAAGTGTACAAATGTGTACTTCTGTCCTAACACCGCCACGTGCTGTACATCATTCTGTACGTCATTTCTGCATCTGGATTGGCCCTCTCCCCCCCCTTTAACTTCTGGGACGCATGTGTGTCCCAGAAGATGACAGGGCCATTCAGAAAGCGCAGCATGGTTTGCGCATGCGCAGTAGGAAACCGGCTGCGAAGCCTGACGTCTTCACTGATGGTTTCCCCTAGTTGCAATGGAGGCGCTGCACCCAAGCTGATGGCTTTGGGGGGCCGACATCCCAGGGTCCCTGGACAGGTAAGTGTCCTTATTTTAAAAGTCAGCAGCTACATTATTTTTAGCTGCTGACTTTTTTATTTTTTTTTAGAGGCTGGAACTCTGCTTTAATATCAAATATTGGAAAATATAGGAAACAAAAAAATCAAGAAAAAGGGGATATACAATTAAATCTACAATGTATAAAAATCACATCATATCAACTACCATCCAATCACAAAAAGGGGGTTCATGTATCATTGAAGATGTGAAAGAAGACAAATCAATGCGTTTCGCTTGAAATAATCAGGGTCCAATTTCTTGTCTTTAATGTGACATATGGTAGCTGACAAAAAAACATACAATATTACAGCACCAATAATATTGTATGTTTCTGTCAGCTATCATATGTTACATTGATGACAAGATTGAGCCCCCTTTTTGTGACTGGATGGTAGTTGATATGATGTGATTTTTATACAATAGGATTTTAATGTATCAATAAAATTGTATATACATTTTTTACATTTTTGTTTCATATATTTTTCCACTGTTTGATATTGAGGTACATATTAATCCCCTTGTCCAATTGTTTCATTCGTGCAGCGATGGGATGTAACTGCATTTATGGGGAAGGTACCTGTATCATTTTCACATGAAGTCCTCCACCTATATTGTATGAAGAAAGCAATCATGCTTATCTATATCTTTGTGACTTTTCCATCATGTTTACCTATTTTTGTCCGGCCTCTGTGCTGCCTGGGTCTCCGTTCCCTTGCTGCCATTTTGAAAATGTCTGATACTGAGCATGTGAGATATGACTCTCATGACGCCATGCATGTTCTCTCGCTTGTGTGCCATGCAACAATGTATGCACCCCTTGGGGGAAAAACAACCTTCCACAAGTAGCTTTTTTTTTTCCACCAGCAAGTTTCATATGGTGCATGCACAGAATGAGTGCATGACCTCATGAACTTCATCTCACGCATGTGCGGAATGACAATACTGTGGGATTTCATGGTTTAGGTGCGGAATTCCCCTGAAGGCCATGGTGATGTTGCCTTCTCAGGAAGCATCTGTGTGATCGGTCATCATGGCCTTCAGGAAAACCAGGAAGTGGTAGAGAAAAAAGTAATTAAAAAACAAAAACAAAACATTAACCACTTCCTGTCTGGCCGGACAGGAGCAGCGCCAATGCAGGTGAATGCACTGCTACATCCTCCCAAATTGCCAGCTCGTGCGCAATCTCTAGAGCACACAGAGGCAGGATTGGTGATCATAGAGAGCAGATGAACAGTAGTAAACAATCATTATTTGCTACAGTTTGATTTCTTTGATTGGTCAAAGCGATCACATGCGGCCATATACCATGTGATAGCTGTGACCAATCACTGTAGTACACACAGTTTCTAGAATGAAACTTAAGCCCCATACACACTATCAGATTTTCTGCTGATTTTTTCCTTCAGATTTACCAAAACCATATAATATGAAGTCAAACCTTAGGAGTTTCAATTTGTATGCAATCAGGCAGGCCCTTCCACTACATGGTTTTGGTAAATCTGAAGACAAAAATCAGCAGAAAATCTGATAGTGTGTATGGGGCTTTATCCTGATCCTTATTACAGTGAGCGATCACACAAAAAAAAATCTTTGACCCCCCCCCCCCCCCCCCCCCCGAGTAGTACAATGTCACTATGGTAACACTGCACTACTCTGGTGACAGTGTGTAAAAAATCAAATAATTCTAAATATAGATTATACATTTATTAATAAATTAGAAAGGTAGTTAGTTAGTACATCACACCTGATCAATTTTCTAATATATATACCATAATTTGAAGACTCCATAACTTTCACTCAAACTAAAAAACATCCACTGATTTGGGTCATTTTTACCAAAGAAATGTAGCAGAATAACATTTGGCTTAAATTTATGAAAAAGAGATTTTTTTATTTACAACATTTTAAAATATAATAATAAAATGTAATATTAAAACAAAAATAATTTTTTTTGTGGAAAATTTACGGTCTTTTTTTCGTTTATATAACAAAAGAATTTAGAAAAAACCCGTAGTGATTAACCACTTTCAGACCGTACCATTTTGCTGGTAAATGACCAGAGGTCTTTTTACAATTTGGCACTGCGCTGCTTTAACTGGTAATTGCGCGGTCATGCAATGTTGTACCCAAACAAAATTTGCGTCCTTTTCTTCCCACAAATAGAGCTTTCTTTTGATGGTATTTGATTGCCTCTGCGATTTTTATTTTTTGCGATATAAACGTAAAAAGACCGCAAATTTTGAAAAAAAATGATATTTTCTACTTTTTGTTATTAGAAAAATCCAATAAACTCAATTTTAGTCATACATTTAGGCCAAAATGTATTCAGCCACATGTCTTTGGTAAAAAAAAAGTCAATAATTGTATATTTATTGGTTTGCGCAAAAGTTGTCACATCTACAAACTAAGGTACGTTTTCTGGAATTTACGCAGCTTTTAGTTTACGACTGCCTATCTCATTTCTTGAGGTGCTAAAATGGCAGGGCAGTACAAAACCCCCCCAAATGACCCCATTTTGGAAAGTAGACACCCTAAGGAAATTGATAAGTGGCATGTTGAGCCCATTGAATATTTTATTTTTTTGCCTCAAGCGATTGAATAATGACAAAAAATAATTTATTTATTTTTTTTACACAAAGTTGTCACTAAATGATATATTACTCACACATGCTATGGGCATATGTGAAATGACACCCCAAAATAAATTCTGCTGCTTCTCCTGAGTACGGGGATACCACATATGTGGGACTTTTTGGGAGCCTAGCCGCGTACGGGGCCCCGAAAACCAAGCACCGCCTTCAGGCTTTCTAAGGGCGTAAATTTTTGATTTCACTTCTCACTACCTATTACAGTTTTGAAGGCCATAAAATGCCAAGATGGCACAAAACCCCCACAAATGACCCCATTTTAGAAAGTAGACACCCCAAGCTATTTGCTGAGAGGCATTTTGAGTCCATGGAATATTTTATATTTTGCCACAAGTTGCGGGAAAATTACAAACTTTAATTTTTTTTTTTTTTTCACAAAGTTGTCACTAAATGATATATTGCTCATACATGCTATGGGCATATGTGAAATGACACCCCAAAATAAATTCTACTGCTTCTCCTGAGTACGGGGATACCACATATGTGGGACTTTTTGGGAGCTTAGCCGCGTACGGGGCCCCGAAAACCAAGAACCGCCTTCAGGTTTTCTAAGGGCGTAAATATTTGACTTCACTCCTCACTACCTATTACAGTTTTGAAGGCCATAAAATGCCAAGATGGCACAAAACCCCCACAAATGACCCCATTTTAGAAAGTAGACACCCCAAGCTATTTGCTGAGAGGCATGTTGAGTCCATGGAATATTTTATATTTTGCCACAAGTTGCGGGAAAATTACAAACTATAAAAAGCTGCGGCGAACCTAAATACCTACCTGCCTAACTAGCGTCACCTGTGACACTAATACAGCGATCAGAAAAACGATCGCTTATTAGGCTGGGTTCACACTGGAGCGATGTGGGAACGCCACGAATGCGCGGCGGGTTCCCGCATCACATGCCTCCCGGCGGCAGTTCACACTGCCCTATGCGAACTGCTGGGAGTGTCAGTGAAATGTTAATGACACCCCCAGATCAGTTTGCATATCGCAGTGCGATCTGCAAACTCGGATCGCATGGTGTGAACACCCATGCGATCCGATTCTGCTGCGGACCAAAAAAAGGGTCCCGTGCGAGTTTGCGGCGGGTGCGACACGAATTCAGCCATACTATCTGTATGGCTGAACTCGAATCGCACAGAGATCGGATGTGATTTGCACTGCAGTGCGGTGCGAATCACATCCGTTCTCATAAACCGCTGCAATGTAAACCCAGCCTTAGTGACACTGGCGACGGGGGGTGATCACGGGGTTAAACCTTTATTGGGGGGGTTAGGGGGGTACCTTAGAACTAAAGGGGGCTAACCCTAACTGCCCTAACAGTTATTACAGTCACAAATGACACCCGCCGGGTGATCAGGGGGTTAAACCTTTATTAGGTAATAAATGGCGGGTGCCCTGAAACTATAAAAAAATAACTAACCAACCAGCGTCACCTGTAACAGTTATATGGTGATCACTGGTGAAAGGGTTAACTAGGGGGAAATCAGGGGGCTTTATGCGGTAGTATATGGGGGTCCCTGGCGCTATAAAAAGCTGCGGCGAACCTAAATACCTACCTGCCTAACTAGCGTCACCTGTGACACTAATACAGCGATCAGAAAAATGATCGCTTATTAGGCTGGGTTCACACTGGAGCGATGCGGGAACGCCACGAATCCGTGGCGGGTTCCCGCATCGCATGCCTCCCGGCGGCAGTTCACACTGCCCTATGCGAACTGCTGGGAGTGTCAGTGAAATGTTAATGACACCCCCAGATCAGTTCGCATATCGCAGTGCGATCTGCAAACTCGGATCGCATGGTGTGAACACCCATGCGATCCGATTCTGCTGCGGGCCAAAAAAAGGGTCCCGTGCGAATTTGCGGCGGGTGCGACACGAATTCAGCCATACTATCTGTATGGCTGAACTCGAATCGCACAGAGATCGGATGTGATTTGCACTGCAGTGCGGTGCGAATCACATTCGTTCTCATAAACCGCTGCAATGTGAACCCAGCCTTAGTGACACTGGCGACGGGGGGTGATTACGAGGTTAAACCTTTATTGGGGGGGTTAGGGGGGCACATTAGAACTAAAGGGGGCTAACCCTAACTGCCCTAACAGTTATTACAGTCACAAATGACACCAATGCAAAAAAAAAAAAAAAAAGCAATTGGTGTCACTGTGACTGGGGGGGCAGGAGTAATTGGGGGGTGATCGGGGGGTAAAGGGGGGGTGTGAGTGTGCCTGGCATGTTCTACTGTGTTGTGTAGTGCTTGTGCAACTCACCGATGCTCTCTCCTCGGTGCCGGAACGAAAAATACCGACACGGAGGAGAGAATACATCACTTCCTCTCCTGTGTTTACATTACAGGAGAGGAAGTGATGTCACCGGACATTTTAATTCGTCGGGAGCGATCGCGAGGGGGTGGCCATGAATGAATGGCCGTCCCCTCGTCCGGGATCGCTCCCGAACGAATACCGACCGCCGCAGGCACCGGGAGGGGGCCCGATCGGGCCCCCGACCCGCGGGCAGGCAAGGACGTACATGTAAGCCCTTATGCCTGCCCGTGCCATTCTGTCGACATACATCGTCGTGCGGCGGTCGGCAAGTGGTTAAATCCCACCAAAAGAAGGCTCTAGCAGTCTCAAAAAAATGATAAACATTTAATTTGGGTACATGACTGAGTAATTGTCATTAAAAGTGTCACTGAAAGCTGAAAATTGGCCTAGACAGGAAGGGGTGATGATGTCATCCTCCCGCAGGCCAATCAAGAGGCCAAAAACCTGGCATATGGAAGTAGCCCAGGGAGAAGGAGACAGGGGTTAGTCAGGGATGTACGGTAACTGTTGCATCAGTGAAAAGTGGAGTTGAGAATTTTACAGTTTAGTTTTGCTTTAAAGCGGTTCTGCACCTAAAAAAAAAATATTAAAAGCCAGAAGCTACTAATATTGCAGCTGCTGACTTTTAATAAAATCACACTTACCTGTCCCAGGGTCCAGCGATGTCGGCGGCAGATGACGAGCGATTGCTCGTCTCGCTGCTGCCCCTGCCGCCATCCTCTGTCAGGGAATCGGGAAGTGAAGCATTACAGCTTCACTGCCCGGTTCCCTACTGCGCATGCGCGAGTCACGCTGCGCATCTCTTCTGGTCCCCCGCTGTGTCTCTGGGAACTGTGTGTTTCCCAGAACACAACGGGGGGGGGGGGCGGGGGGTCTGCGGCGGTCTGCCCGGAAGTGGGTGCAGATACCTGGATTAACCTTGAAAGGTGCCGATTGTGGCACCGGAGGGGGGGAGGGATCAGATTCGCGGAACTTCCTCTTTAGGGTAAAGAACCGCTTTAACACATCAAAATTGGAGTAGACATTCTGGAGCAGCTGTGCTTGGCAACCAGTCAGCTTTTAGCTTGTTTAGTTAAGCTTTGAAAATGACAGATAAGAAGCTGATTGGTTGCCAGACACAGCTGCTCCAGATTCTGTTTAGTCCTTTTTAAATTACACTCATTGAGAACAATAAAATAAAATGTTCCCAGTAAACTATTTGTTAAAATTCATATCCAAGTTTACAGCTTTAAATGCAACTGTCTTCTGCTCTCTCATTGCTGCTTCCCTGAACTTCTGGTCTTCACAGGAAAAATTTACCAGCGGACAGTGCAGCTTGCTGAACCGGCTAAAATTTGATCCATCTATGACTGACTTCAACCTGTTCACATTTCCCTTCACTCTGTGTTCCATCAAAGCGGAGTTCCGTGGGACAAAAAAAATATAAAAGTCAGCAGCTACAAATACTGCAGCTGCTGACTTTTAAAAGTAAGGACACTTACCTGTCCAGGAGTGGAGGTGATGTAGGGAAGCTTTCTTTTTATGTTATTGTCTGGCAACAATGATTTTTTTTTTGATTTTTTTTAATCCTTTCACATTTCTTAGGCAATAAAACAAAGCAAAACTAAGCAGTGTTAGTTTAAAAATATAGTGCTAGTGCACAATAATTGTGCACATTTTATTCTGTAATTTGTCCTGGTAAAAGCAACATGAAAATTATGATTCTGGTACATGCATTGCAAAGTTATTTACAAGTGATTTTTTTTTCAACAAAAATTTTTTATTAATAGTTTATAAAATAGAAACAAAAAAATGTGCAGAAAAATAATATGATGAGAGAAGGAGACTAAACCCTTGTACACACGGTTGGAGATTCCGACGGAATGTGTCCGATCGGACCATTTTGTCGGATATTCCGACTGTGTGTGGTCTACATCGGACTGTTTCCATCGGAGTATCCGACGGACCAAGTTTTCCAACTTGTTGGTAAAATTTTCCGACAAAATGCTCCGATCGGACATACTCCGATCATGTGTAGAGAATTCCGATCGGACAAAGTGCCACGCATGCTCAGATCAAATTCCTACACCAAAGCTATTGGCTACTAGCGTGAACATAGTCCCGTCGTAACAAAATAACGTCATCACGTCGGATTTTCCGACAACTTTGTCCGACCGTGTGTATGCAACAGTTTCGGACAAAATCCGTCGGATTTGGTTGTCGGAATCTCCGACCGTGTGTACAAGGGCTAAGGAGTAAGATAGGGCTGCATAGAGTAAACTAATGCCACGTACACACGAGCGGAAGCTTTTTTTATTTTAGACGGGAGCTTTTCCTCGTATATTTCGATCGAGTGTATGCATCTTCAGACTTTTTAGTACGAAAATTCTGACGGACCTAGAAATGGAACATGTTTTAAATATTTCCGACGGAACCAATTCCTATCGGGAAAACCATTTGTCTGTATGCTGTTCTGACGGACCAAAAATGACACCTGCTCTGAAGCAAGTACGAGATGGAAGCTATTGGCTACTGACTATTGAACTTTCTTTTTCTAGTCCCGTCGTACGTGCTATGCGCCACCGCGTTCTTAATGATCTTACTTTGGTGTGATCGTGTGTACGCACGACAGTTTCAGCGGAACTCTGGGAAAAACCTTCAGAGTTTATTCCGACGGGAAAATTAGTAGTTTGTACGCGGCATAAGGATTAATAAGGGGTTAAACAGGGGAACATTTTATTTTTTTAACCGCTAGCCGACCAGCCACCATCATTATTACGAATGTATATTACATTGTATCTTTGTATAATCAGTGTTGTTCATAAACACTGATTCAGACTGCTTGTTTGACAGCTAGAGCTGCCGACTTCTTTTCTTGGTATATTGTAATGTCGGTGTTCTGTCGAATAGTGCCCTCCGTTGTAAAATGCCTGCGCATGCGCAGAACGGAAGGCACTCCAGCTGATTTCCTGATCACCATAGCGCATGCGCACATCATAGGAGGCTATTTGCATCAGGAGATACCATTTCACGGGCACAATTGAAAGCAATGCAAAGAGTGGAGGGACACCGTAGTTGTCAGATTGAGTCTGGCTGTTGCAGGGTGGGTTGTGGGTTTGTTGAAGGGTGGGTTTTGTCTGTGTTGCAACCCACCGTTCAACACACCAAACCTGCCCTGCCACTCAGACAAAACTGGATCTTAAGCATACTCTAAACCCACACCGCAACAGCGAGGCACAATATGACAAATACTGTGTCCCTCCGCTGTTTGTATAGCATTCAATTGTGGCCATCAAATGGTATCTCCCGTTGAAAAAAAGTCTTCTACGATGTGCGCATGCGCTGTGATCACGTCACGCCAGCTGATCGGGAAATCAGCTGGAGTGCCCTTCCGTTCTGCGCATGCACGGACACAAATCAACAGAACACCGGCATTACAATATACTCAGGGAAAGAAGTCAGTATACTTGGAGGGGGGTCACAGAACTAAGGCAAAGAGACTGGAAGTGCTACATGTCCTGTGTACAATGATGGAGGTTTTTTTTTTGCAAGTGTACCATCACAAAGTCCGCAACTAGTTAAAGAAATGTTATAGTAAAAATATTGTATTCTGGTAACTTTATGGGTTTACTACCTGTAATGATGCCATTTGGTAGATACCTTTTTATTTTACTTTATATATGTTTTATTTCTTTCTCTAGCATGAGTGACAGTTACAATGGTTGCCACAAACCATATGGGGTGACAGCACTTCTGCACAATTTCACTGCGTAATAAACAGTGTTGTCATCCTGGTAAAGGAAGTGGACAAATAACGGATTCTTTGGCAGGGATAAAAATAAAGAATATAATTATGTTACTGGGGACTCTTGTGTGAATGCTATTGACAGATTGTATCATGTATCTAAATTTCTCATTTGCCCATAGTTACTCTTTTAAGTTTCAAAAACATTTTCCATTTCAGAAACCACAGTAAATATACAGATCTTCATATGCGAAAACTATTTCTGCCTCAAGTGTACTCAGCTGCCTTGAACATCCAGTTCTAGAGCCCATCCACGGCACATTTTCATATCGGAGAGGTTAGTTGTTTGTCCCGTGCCTCCATCAGGCTTTTATTTTATCTGATCACCCTCTGGCTGTAATTTACTTCTCCTTATTTTGGCAATGAATGGTCCAGCTTCCCCTGTCACTGCAGGCAAGTCAGCTCTGTGTTTGCTCACACAATTACTGTCAGCAAGAAAGACAGATATACAGTATGTTCTGTACATTCCCCTCTACTCACCGAGGTGCTGATCTCTCAGTCATGACAGGGTCACTAAACTGCACCCGGTGTAAATCCAGAGCGCTCTCCTCAGACACAGGCCTACCTACTGTTTGTAGGGTACCAGCCCACAGCTGCCGTACAGTGCAGTGTATTCACTGAACTACTAATCTGTGAGTTATATACATATACAGTATGTATAAATATTTACATGCATATGCAACAGCATATTAGGCCTCTTTCAGATGGGGCATACTCAAGCAAACGCCTGTAGAGGGCTGTGCACCCGCATGGTTGTCAGATTATGAGCATCGTCTGTGTCTATTCAATATTTTGTACTTTTTTCTATAATAACTATCCCCAATTTTTTTTTGAAAAAGCAAATTTTTTCCTCAGTTTAGGCCGATATGTATTCTTCTACATATTTTTGATAATAAAAAAATTACCAATAAGCGTATATTGATTGGTTTGCGCACAAGTCATGGTGTCTACAAAATAGGGGAAAGAATTATGGAATTTTTATTATTATTATTTTTTTTTATACTAGTAATGGCATTGATCAGCGATTTTTATCCTGACTGCGACATTATGGCGGACAGATCGGACACTTTATTTGGGACTAGTGACAATTATACAGCGATCAGTACTATAAAAATGCACTGATTACTGTGTAAATATCACTGCCAGGGAAGGGGTTAACACTAGTGGGTGAGCAAGGGGTTAACTGTGCTCCCTCATGTGGGTTCTAATTGCAGGGGGATGGGGCTGACTAGAGGGGATGACAGATTGTTGTTCCTAGCTAGTAGGAACACACGATCTGTCTCTTCTCTCCTCACAGAACAGGGACTTGTGTGTTTACACACACACACACACACACGTCTCTGTTCTGCCTCTTGTGCCCGAGATCGCACGTGGCGAGCGGTCAACGCGACCGCCAGCCACATGCAGCGGCAACACCACAGTGCAGCACGCGTGCACGCCTTCTATCCCCGCTTAAAGGGACCAACGTACAGCTACGACGATTCGTGGGAATGTGCCGACCAGCCGCAGTATAATGACAGCGGCTGGTCAGCAAGTGGTTAAACCTCAGATTAGTCCCAAGTCCTACACCTCTAAGTTAGCAGTTCCCAATAGGTAACGGTGTTCAAGTCACACATGTGAGGTATCGCCGCAATCAGTAGAGCGAGAGCAATAATTCTAGCCCTAGTCCTCCTCTGTAAACATGCAACCTGTAGAATTTTTTAAACGTCTCCTATGGAGACTTTTAAGGGTAAAAGTTTATCGCCATTCCGCGAGTGGGCGCAATTTTGAAGGGTATCAATTTACTTGGCGTAACATTATCTTTCACAATATAAAAAAAAGGGCTAACTTTACTGTTATCTTATTTTTTAATTCAAAAAAGTGTATTTTTTCCCCAAAAAGTGAGCTTGTAAGACTGCTGCGCAAATATGGTGTGACAGAAAGTATTGCAACAACCGCCATTTTATTCTCTAGGGTGTTAGAAAAAATTTTTTACAATGTTTGGGGGTTCTAAGTAATTTTCTAGTAAAAGAACTGTTTTTAACTTGTAAACAACAAATCTCAGAAAGAGGCTTGGTCCTTAATTGTCTAAGCCCTTGTACACACAGTCGGACATTCCGATGGAAAATGTCCGATCGTGTGTGGGCTTCATCTGACTTTTTCCATCGGAATGTCCGACCAACAAAGTTTGAGAGCTGGATATAAAAATTTTCCGACAACATGATCCGATCGGACGAAGTCCGATCGTTTGTAGAGAATTCCGTCCGGACAAAGTGCCACGCATGCTCAGATCAAATTCCTAGACCAAAGCTATTGGCTACTAGCCTAAACGTAGTCCCATCGTAACTAAATAACGTCATCACGTTACAAACGATCGGATTTTCTGACAACTTTGTCAGACCGTGTGTATGCAACACCAGTTTCGGACAAAATCCGTCAGAAAAAATCAGACGGATTTTGTTGTCAGAATGTCCGACCATGTGTACAAGGGCTAACCTGTTTTCATTGTGCACAGTTTGTGTCATTCCTGATGTTTGCTCCCCTCCCTCGGCAACAGAGCTGTCAGCAGATCAGTCTCTAGTGACCCACTGATTTTAGGTCCAGTGCTGAGAATAGAGAGCATGTGCAGAGCAGGGTGAGACAGTGTATTACTGGATTTTAAAAAGTATAGGCACTTATTTTTTATGTTTTTACATAGCTAGACCTGCAAAAGGGGCCAGTGATCCAACAGGACTTTTTTTCTGCTGACTAAGTTGATTTACATCTTTACAAAATTTGGTTAGCCTGAATACATGCCCTGAATTCATGCCTAAGCCCTTGTACCACGGTCGGAGATTCCGACAACCAAATCCGTCGGATTTTGTCCGACGGATTTTGTCCGAAACTGATGCATACACACGGTCGGACGAAGTTGTCGGAAAATCCGATCTTTCAGAACGTGATGACGTTATTTCGTTACGACGGGACTATGTTCAGGCTAGTAGCAAATAGCTTTGATGTAGGAATTTGATCTGAGCATGCGTGGCACTTTGTCTGATTGGAAATTCTCTACACATGATCGGAGTATGTCCGATTGGAGCATTTTGTCGGAAAATATTTCTGGCAAGTTGGAAAATGTGGTCCGACGGAAACAGTCCGATGCAGACCACACACAGTCGGAATATCCGACAAAACGCTCCGATCGGACACATTCCTTCGGAATCTCCGATCGTGTGTACAAGGGCTTAGACATGAGGTGTAGACTCTACGTGGCGTCCATCAGCCCCCTACCTCCAACCAACCAGCCCCCCCCCCCCCACACTTTTTTTTCACTTTCATTCCGGTTGATGCATTTGGGCCTAGCTCAATGGATGGATCTCCCGTATGGATTCCTCCCCCTCTTATGCTTTCTTCTTATTCCTTCTCTCCCTTAAGCCCCCTCTTTTCTTTTCCTTCCATTCCCTCCCTTTGTGTGCCTCTACCTACTAAGTGGTGGTTACTATCTAAAGGAGATCATCCTCTCCTTCACCTCTGTGAATTGAGATAGAGGTCATTTCATTTTTGACTGCTCACAAGATCTCTGTTGAAATATTGTGATCAACCCCTCAGGAATTTGTTTATGTATTGCTTTACTGTACAATGAATGTGCCTTGGCCTCCATCATGGGCTACATTCTTAATGGAATGTACCTATCCATTATTCTCTCCGATATGTCTCGTATGTTGCTGTACTTGACATGCAGTATTGTCTGTATATTCTGTATAAATTCAGTAAATGGTTTTCTGTCTAAACAGGTGGTGAGGAGGTGTCACATCGCCTTGTAACTGCCTGTCAGACGCCTCTCAAAAGCTTTTCAGAGGTGTGACAGTTGTGACACAAGTATAAACTTATCCTGACCATAGATAGATTGATATTTGGTGACTTAAAGTGGAGTTGCACCCAAAAAAAAAAAAAATCATGAATGTTCCTAAAATAAATAAATAAATAAAATATTTGGAAAAATTATTATTTTTTAACTCACCTCTATATGGCTATTGCTAGGGGGTCCCTCATAATCTGCCTCCTTGAGTGCCTGGGCTCATGACATCACTTCCCCTCGGCGCAGGAAGGGCTCAGCTCTGCCCCCTTCCTCTTGTCAGTCATCTGGGACATGTGACAGGTCCCAGATGATTGCGCGGCCACTCACGGCGCACGGTACCGCTCGCGCAAGTGCAGTGCGTGCCCGGCTGTGAAGCCACAGCCAGGCACCCACATTTACAAGGCCGGCACTGCCGAACGGAGGGGGAGACGAGCGGGGCTTCGTTCCCCCACATCACTAGACCCTAGGACAGGTAAGTGTCTGATTATTAAAAGTCAGCAGCTGCAGTATTTGTAGCTGCTGACTTTTAATTTTTTTTCTTTAAATGGCGACACTTTAAGAAGGACTGGATGAATTTCGATACATCTATGGTCGTTCCTGTTTGACAGAAGTAAATCATTAGAACAAGAAAACATTTCTTGATCGGCTGGCTGCAGCCGCTGATCAGTGCATTCTGACAGAGGAGGTGTATCACTGTCAGAATACAATGGCACAGCAGGGAGGATTCCTCCATCCTCCTCACTTGTGTGGATGGGGGAATCCATCTATGGACAGTTTTAGAAGAATGCTTTCAAAGTTTAGCCTGTGAAATACATTTAAAAAAAAAAAAATGTAAAAAAATAACACTAAATGTAAGTGCAAAATGGAAATCATAAATATTTACTGCATTTGTTAAATATTGCATGTTTTTTGGGACTTGACTACTTTTGAGGTAAATATTGCATTACTTATTTTAAGGCAGAAATTCATGCAGTATTTATTTCTTACTAAATTTACCCCACAGTTAGTAGCTGTAAAAATAGCCCCAGGCAATGGTGTCAGTGGTTGAAATAATAACTCCCAGCATTGGTGTCAGTGGCAGTACTGTTAACCTCTTCCCCTTCACTGGTGGTCAGTAACAGTACTATTAACCTCTTCTCCTTCACTGGTGGTCAGTAACAGTACTATTAACCTCTTCCCCTTCACTGGTGGTCAATAACAGTACTATTAACCTCTTCCCCTTTTCTGGTGGTCAGTAGCGCTATTAACCTCTTCCCCTTCACTGGTGGTCAGTAGCAGTACTATTAACCTCTTCCCCTTCACTGGTGGTCAGTAGCAGTACTATTAACCTCCCTTCCCTATTGTTAGTGCTGTCAATTCCTTTTCTTTTCCCCCACCTTGTATTGCTTGTATTGCTGGTCAGTGTTAACTCCCCCCCATCACCACCAATACTATCACCACCTTTATTGCTGGGCAGTGCTGTTAACCCTCCCTCCACACCCCACACCTTGTATTTCTGATTAGTACCCTTAAACCACCCATTCTGTATTTCTGGTCAGGGAACTCCCACCCCATTGCTGGTCTTTGTTGTTAAACCCCCCTCATTGTAATTCCCCTTACCCCCATTCCTGATGCAATAGCTGTCACAGCAGAGAGAAGGTGGTGGTGGCCCAGATGTAGAGAAACTGCGACCTGGTCCTGGCCATAGCCTGGGTGTTGAGAAGCTGTTTTAGACAATATATGTAGTCCACAGTACTTCATTTGTATTGCTGTCTGTTTCTGTAATGCCACGTACACACGTAGCAGACTATCCGGCGGACTTAGTCTGGCAGACTTTCCGCCGGACTGTCCGCTGGACTTTCCGAACGAGCTACTTGCCCACACACGGTACTTTTGCAGTGGACTAATACGGCGTACTAAGTCCGCCGGACTATCTGCCGTACTTTTGAAATGAACGGACTCGCCCACACACGCGGAGGAAAGTCCGCTCATTTTGAGCACGTCTCCAGCTAGCCAGGCCAGCCAAGGAGGCGTCGCTGGCTCCGTCAGCTGGTATGGACTTAAAGGGGAATCTCTACGCCGAAAAATCGGCGTGGGGATCCCCCCCCCAGGTCCATATCAGACCCTTATCCGAGCACGCTACCCAGCCGGCCAGAAAAGGGGGTGGGGACGAGCGAGCGCCCCCCCACTCCTGAGCCGTACCAGGCCGTGTGCCCTCAACATGGGGGGTGCCTTGGTGAAGGGGGGGCCGTGCGACCCCCCCCACCCCAAAGCACCTTGCACCCATGTTGATGAGGACAAGGGCCTCTTCCCAACAACCCTGGCCGTTGGTTGTCGGGGTCTGCGGGCAGGGGGCTTATCGGAATCCGTGAGCCCCCTTTAATAAGGGGGCCCCCGGATCCCAGCCCCCCATCCTATGTGAATGAGTATGGGGTACAATGTACCCCTACCCATTCACCTGTAAAAAAAAAGTAAAAATAAGACACAACACACAAGGGTTAGAATAGCTTATTGCACAGCTCCGGGGGTCTTCTTCCGTCTTCAGGGGTCATCTCGCCGGACTCCTCCACTATCTTCTGCTAGCTCTTTTACTAGCGGAGGAGCCCGGCTTTCTTCTTCGCCGCCGCCCTCTTCTTCCGACTTCGGGGTGTGCTGCCCCAGGTCGCTAATTCTAGTCGCAAATGCGACCTGGCGCCTGGGTTTTGTCGAGCCCTGTCTTAATGCATTAAGATAAAAATCCTTCTGACTTTACAACCACTTTAATGCTGCATTTTGAGCATATACTACTATACTGATGAGGAAGAATGTCTGCCTTTATTTATGTCTTCTATAAAAATGTATTAAAAGCCCAGTAGTTCTGCTTTGTCTCACATTTCAAGTGAACCTGGCCTGATTAAAAATTGATCAATGTGATCAATGCGGGCATTGCCTAATTGATACCCATGTCCTTGTGAAACCCCTTTGTTCCCAAGCCTAAGCTGTACATAGAGCCTATCCTGGCAATAAGTCTTCCCTAACGCCAATCAGCTGTCAAATATCAAAACCTTAGTGGGCAGTAGAAGCCAATGGTTTCAATAACTGCAAGTTATTTCCTTGAACAAGTATGCAGGCAAAAAGTTCTACATAGTTCTATGTAGTAGTGCATCATTAGGTTGAAAAAAAATGTAACCTCATCTAGCTCAAACAACAGAAAAAAATAGACTAAATTGAAAAACCTCCAAGTACAGAACTTTGTACCCACAGTTGGTCCAGAGAAAGGCAAATAAAACAACCGTAAAACATAGTCCAATTTGCTCCAGCGGAAAAAAACATAAATTTGTTCCTGATCCCACAGAAGGCTATTGGATGTTGCCAGGATTAACAATCTCTAGTGTTACCTATACATGTTAATATTCAGTATTTTAAGCATTTAGGAATAATATATCCAGCTCTATTTTGAAGATCTACTGAGCTTGCCCAAAATAGTTCTTGAGAGTCTATTCTATACTTTCAGAGATCTTGCTGTGAAGAAGTCTTTCTGTACTGTATGCGTTTCCTCCAAGCATAAAGAGTGGCCCCTTGTCCTTAAAGTAAATAACTCTACACTAAGTTCACTATATGAACCATATACAGTATCTAACAAAAGTGAGTACACCCTCACATTTTTGTAAATATTTTAGTATATCTTTTCAAGTGACAACCTCTGGCAACAAAAGTGAGTACACCCCTAAGTGAAAATATCCATATTGTGCACAATTAGCCATTTCCCTCGCCGGTGTCATGTGACTCATTAATGTTACAAGGTCGCAGGTGTGAATGGGGAGCAGGTATGTTAAATTTGGAGTTATCACTCTCACTCTCTCATACTGGTCACTGGAAGTTCAACATGGCACCTCATGGTAAAGAACTCTCTGAGGATCTGAAAAAAAGAATTGATGGTCTACATAAAGATAGCCTAGGCTATAAAAAGATTGCCAAGACCTTGAAACTGAGCTGCAGCACAGTGGCCAAGATCATACAGCGGTTTAACAGGACATGTTCCACTCAGAACAGGCCTCGGTATGGTTCACCAAAGATGTTGAGTGCATGTGCTCAGCGTCATATCCAGAGGTTGTCTTTGGGAAACAGATGTATGAGTGCTGCCAGCATTGCTGCAGAGGTTGAAGGGGTGGGGGGTCAGGCTGTCAGTGCTCAGACCATACTCCACACACTGCATCAAATTGGTCCACATGGCTGTCGTCCTAGAAGGAAGCCTCTTCTAAGCAGACTAAGGACATGGATTACTAGTACCATGTTCTGTGGTCTGATGAAACCAAGATAAAATTTGGTTCAGATGGTGTCAAGCGTGTGTGGCGGCAACCAGTTGAGGAGTACATAAACAAGTGTGTCTTGTGTACAGTCAAGCATGGTGGTGGGAGTGTCATGGTCTCGGGCTGCATGAGTGCTGCCGGCACTGGGGAGCTAGAGTTCATTGAGGGAACCATAAATGCCAGCATGTACTATGACATACTGAAGCAGAGCTCGATCCCCTTTTTTTCAGGGACTGGGCTACAGGGCAGTATTCCAACATGATAATGACCTCAAACACACCTCCAAGACGACCACTGCCTTGCTAAAGAAGCTGAGGGAAAAGGTGATGGACTGACCAAGCTTGTCTCCAGACCCAAACTTATTGAGCTATTGAGCATCTGCGAGGCATCCTCAAACAGAATGTGGTGGAGCACAAGGTCTCTAACATCCACCAACTCTGTGATGTGGTCATGGAGGAGTGGAAGAGGACTACAGTGGCAACCTGTGACGCTCTGGTGATCTCCATGCCCAACAGGGTTAAAACAGTACTGGGAAATAATGGTGGCCACACAAAATAGTGACACTTTGGGCCCAATTTTGACATTTTCACTGATGCTGCATACACACGATCGGACTATCCGGACTTTGCAGCGGAGGTCTGCCAGACTTTCCAAACGAGCGGACCTGCCCACACACGACCAGACTTTTCTGGCGACTTTTGAAATAAACGGACTTGCCCACACATGGAGAAAAGTCTGTTCATTTTGAACGTGGCTCCAGGTAGACGGGACTAGCAAAGGAAGTCAATGTCGCCGCCTCCATCGACGAGATTGACACCTCGCTAGCCCCGTCACCTGGTGTGGACTGAAAGGAGAACCGCTACGCGGAAAAAACGGCGTGGAGGTCCCCCCAAAATCCATGGCAGACCCTTATCCGAGCACACAGCCCGGCCGGTCAGGAAAGGGGGTGGGGACGAGTGAGCTTTGGGGAAGGTGCTTTGCTTATTAAAGGGGGCTCCCGGATTCCGATAAGCCCCCAGCCCGCAGACCCCGACAACCAACGGCCAGGGTTGTCAGGAAGAGGCCCTTGTCCTCATCAACATGGGGACAAGGTGCTTATGGGTGGGGGGCGCTCGCTCATCCCCACTCCCTTTCCTGACCGACCGGGCTGTGTGCTCGGATAAGGGTCTGCTATGGACTGCGTAGGGGTTCCCCTTTAAGTCCATACCAGGTGACGGGCTAGCGAGGTGTCAATCTCGCTGATGGAGGCAGCAACATTGATTTCCTTCGCTAGTCTCGTCTACCTGGAGCCACGTTCAAAATGAACAGACATTTCTCCGTGTGTGGGCAAGTTCGTTCATTTCAAAAGTCTGGCGGACTAGAACACAGACGGGCGGATTGTCTGCTGGACAATTTTGAGTCAAAACTTCTTTCTAAGTCCGCTGGACTTTTGGGAACACAAAGCTCGCCGGAGCCCACACACGGGCGGATTGTCCACCGGATAGTCCAATCGTATGTACGTAGCATTAGGGGTTGTCGGGGCTTGGCTCAGCCCTTCCTTCTCGGAGCTGGCCACTCAGCTTTCTGCTAATTGCCAGCTTCCTTCTCTCCACAGTGACTCACTTGTTCATGATATCCTGCTCGTCAGTCCTGCCTACTTAAGCCGCCCAGCCCTGATGATCTCTGCCTTCGCCTTAGTCAACTACGCTGATCTCTGGCTTCCTGACTTTCTGGCTTGTTTGACTATCCATTCCCGTTACCGAACTTTGGCTATGTTTTGACTATGTTTGTTCTATTTACTTTTATTATTAAACAAGTGTGATTTAACTGTACTTCTGTGTCGGTCTGATTCATGGTTTCTGACAGGGGTGTACTCACTTTTGTTGCCAGTGGTTTAGATATTAATGGCTGTGTGAGTTATTTTAAGGGGACATTAAATTTACACTGTTATACAAGCTGTACACTTACTACTTTACATTGTAGCAAAGTGTAATTTCTTCAGTGTTGTCACATGAAAAGATATAATAAAATATTTACAGTGTGTGTGTGTGTAAAAACTAACAACTGAAATTGAAAGGACTATACCGGTACCAATATGTATATAAAAAATCTAAAAGTATTTATTTTACACATTTTATGTATACATTATACTTAAAAAAAAAAAACCCCCCATCAAATTAGCAGTAAGATGCTTCTTCTTATGTTGATTCTCACCACCCCTACTACGGTAGGGAATGGGAGGTCTGCTTCAACGCAGGTAACGTTTCACGGAAGCCCGCTTCTTCAGAAAAGAATGTCAAACACTAAAATAAAAGATATTGTATACATCAATTACAATTCCATTTGATCAATCAGTATAGTGGCTAAATCAATCACACTTGAGTCTATGTATTGCTATGCATTGATCACCTAATACTGGGTAAGTGTTTCAACCCTATAGCATTCTAGTTACGTTATGTCTTGGATATACTTTGACTGAGGATATGTTATGGTGGGTGGGTGGGTGTTTTTTCCCCTTTTTTCTGTTAAACAACTGTAGGTAGTAAAAGTGACATCATTAGATATAAAGTTCTAAAATAGGGAGTAGAGGCTTAGCGTGTAACCATAAGGGGCCCCACACCACTTTGTCTACCTTGCCAAGCTACATAGAATGCTGTTTCTATGGGCGTTGATATACACATCAGTCATTTCATGTAATGTATCTTTTCAGATATTTATATGAAAGGCTCTATGGGAGCTCTGTGTTTCTCATGATTTACATGTGGCATATATCGTGGACCAAAAGGTGGCAGCAGACGACCATATGAAGATAATGTTTTTTAGTGGTAGGGTTTTTTTTGTGCAATAAATTTTACGATGAGACCATTGTTGTCCAACCATTGAGGGTTCTCTTATGAGTCTCTCCTCCCAACCCTTTTTTTTCTCACTATATGGACTCCTTTGTTGCAGTGTGTGTACATTTGTTTTTTCTTTTTAATTCAATACATAACCAGGGCCGCTGATAGGGCAGTACAAGCAGCCCTGTTGTACCGGGCCCAGCCAGCAGGGGGGGCCCGAGCAGATTTCTAGCTAAAAAAACGAATTTGCTAAATAACTTTATTAACCTGCTCCCACTTGATTGGCAAGGTATATTGTACCTTCCTGGGCCCCATCAGGTTAATAGAGGGGCCCAGGAGGTGAGAGAAGAAGAGGGACTTTTTCTCCATTTTCGGGTGGAGGCATACAATCCCTGCTCTGCATCTGTGTACCTTGTGCTCACTGTATGCTTTCCTGGGCGGATGGATTCAATTGTAATGCGGCTCCCTTCCCTCAATAAGTGCCGTGCTGCTGCAGCCTGATGGAGAGACTGAACGAGAGAGTAATCCATATGCTGGTCCCACAGGCAAGCAATTCCCTTACACACATCACACACACTGACACACATCACACAGGCTGAGGCTTAGTCCCCTGACTCCCCATTGTGTGCTCATGGTCATTATGATGATCAAAGCACAGCAGGTTCTCTATGGCTCTGTCAGTGTAACATGACTGTGTGGTTGTGATTTTCTTAATATATGGCTGTGCTGTGTGTTACAGACTATAACTCAGCACAGCCATAAGAAAGTCAGCACCACACAGCATGTTACACTGACAGAGCCATAGAGAACCTGCTGTGCCCTGATCATCATAGTGACCATGAGCACATAGTGAGATGCTACTTTACACATGTGATAGGGGAAGGGACAGTAAAAACACACAGCCAAGATGCATTTGTACCACCCCCAAATCACTCCCCTTTAAGAATTTTTCACCCAAGCCTTGCAATCAGGTCCGCCTGTCAGTTTTTCCTGTGGACCAGTGGGTGCAGTAGCTGTGTATGATGGGCACAGTGGCTGCGTTTGATGGCACAGTAGCTAAGTTTGATGGGCACAGTGGCGGCAATTGATGGCACAGTAGCTATGTTTGATGGCACAGTGGCGGCAATTGATGGCACAGTAGCTATGTTTGATGGCACAGTGGCGGAAATTGATGGCACAGTGGCAGCAATTGATGGGTACAGTAGCTGCGTATGATGGCACAGTAGCGGAAATTGATGGCACAGTGGCGGCAATTGATGGCACAGTGGCAGCAATTGATGGGTACAGTAGCTGCGTATGATGGCACAGTAGCGGAAATTGATGGCACAGTGGCGGCAATTGATGGGTACAGTAGCTGCATATGATGTTCATATGATTTTCAGTTTGTTTGCGTCCCCCTCATAAATTTTGAGCATCGCCTGCCACTGATGTGGACCGATTGAAAGCCCCATGTAGGTCTACAGGAGTCCAGATATGAATTGACTTGTGTCCATTCAGGTAAAAAAATAAAATAATAGAATAATAATGGTTATTAAAGCGGAGTTCCACCCAAAAGTGGAACTTCTGCTCATCTTCTTCCTCCCCCCCTCCGGTGCCACAATTGGCACCTTTTGAGGGGGAAATGGGGGGGGGGTATAGGGTATCAGCTATCCTTTTCCACTTTCAGGATTCCCTGCCACAGAGCTGTGATGTCACCGCGGGGCTCCCTCCTCCTCCTCTGGCCCCTGGGCCAAACGGGGAGAGAAGCGGGGCCTCGTGCATGTGCAGTAGGGTTTCCGGCGTGAAGCTGAAAGGCTACACTGCCGGGTTCCCTTACCCATAATGGTGGTGGAGCACCCAACAGCTGATGGAAACATCCGCTGCGGGTGTCAAGATCGTTGGACTCCAGGACAGGTAAGTGTCCATTTATTAAAAGCCAGCAGCTGCAGTATGTGTAGCTTCTGGCTTTTAATGTTTATTTTTTTGGGGGTGTAACACCACTTTAAAGGTTCACCTTTTGGAACATCTTACATGTTTCAGCTCCTGCCACCTTTCCCCCAGATTTTGTGACAGCATGGGGTCAAGGGCGGAGCCAGGGGTGGGGTTGTGGGCGGGACCAAGGGGCCCTGTCAGGTATGCTCTATGGGGCCCCATGATTTCTAACAGCGGCCCTGTACATAACACAACTTTAATTTGGACTATATGTGGGGTTTACATCCACTTTAAGTTCCCCGATATCCTTTTTGTGAACTGGTGCGCAAAACTGAACTGTATATTCCAGATGAGGTCTTACTGTTTATTTATGGTGTTGGTCATAGTAAAGATTTTAGTCATCCATAAATAACAAGAATACTTGTTGACACTATTCTTCTAGCATGTATGTTCAGTTTCATCAGTCACAATATTCATAATTTTGTTTTGTGTATCGCAGGTTACCAAAAAAAATTAAAAAAATGCAGCCAGTTACAAGAGATCGCTATAAAGAACTTAGTCCAGCCCTGACTCCAGAGGGCAATGTTGTTATGAGCTTTAGCTTTGACAGTTATCAGCTCGAAGAAGAAGAACTTCAGACAACTGGAAACGCCCAAACACAGGGAGTCCTTACCTTAATGGAGCCAGGTATAGCTAGATGCCTCCTATCATAAACTATCATTTTATTATATTGATATTATTATTGTAGTTTAACACAATCAGTAAAAACTGTTCAATTGCTTTTGTAATTAACATGTATGTGTTTAATATGTATGAATTTAACTGGTTGCCGACCGCCGGCCGTCAAATGACGGCCAGGCGGTGCACCTATTGCGGCGGGAGGCCGTCATATGACGTCCTCCTGTTTAAACAGGGAATGCGCGCGATCGTGCGCGCGCATCCCTGTTTCTTCGGTGGCGGCGTGTCACGGAGACACTGCTCGCCACCGAAGGGGGTGAACAGCCATTCGTTATGGCTGTTTACCACGTGACTTCATCACGGCCGATCACAGATGGTCACACCCCGAACGTGCACGGCGCATGCGCGCGATCGCGAGCGCGCTGCGCGTGCACGTCGGTGACGGCGTGTTCCCCGGGAACACTGCTCGTCACCGACGCTGGTAAACAGCCATTGGCCGGCTGTTTACCCACGTGATCGGCTGTGATCCTTTCACAGCCGATCACTAAAATGTAAACAAACCGCGGTAACGGGATGTTACCGGGTTCTCCTCCTCACACACCGATCGTGTGTGAGGAGGAGATTGCGGTAACATCTCGTTACCACATACAGTGTACACCAATCACACTGATTGCCCCCCCCCAATAAAGAGGACCTGTCACCACCCCTCATAGTACCTGTCAATCACAGTCCATCAGAGTACCTGTCACAGTCCATCAGAGTATTTGAGTACCTGTCCCAGCCCATCTGAGTGCCCGAGTACCTGTCCCAGCCCATCTGAGTACCCGAGTACCTGTCCCAGCCCATCAGAGTACCCGAGTACCTGTCCCAGCCCATCAGAGTACCTGAGTACCTGTCCCAGCCCATCAGAGTACCCGAGTACCTGTCCCAGCCCATCAGAGTACCAGAGTACCTGTCCCAGCCCATCAGAGTACCCGAGTACCTGTCCCAGCCCATCAGAGTACCCGAGTACCTGTCACAGTTCATCAGAGTACCCGAGTACCTGTCCCGGCCCATCAGAGTACCCGAGTACCTGGCCCGGCCCATCTGAGTACCCGAGTACCTGTCCCGGCCCATCTGAGTACCCGAGTACCTGTCCCGGCCCATCTGAGTACCCGAGTACCTGTCCCGGCCCATCTGAGTACCCGAGTACCTGTCCCGGCCCATCTGAATACCCGAGTACCTGTCCCGGCCCATCTGGGTACCCGAGTACCTGTCCCGGCCCATCTGAGTACCCGAGTACCTGTCCCGGCCCATCTGAGTACCCGAGTACCTGTCCCGGCCCATCTGAGTACCCGAGTACCTGTCCCGGCCCATCTGAGTACCCGAGTACCTGTCACGGCACATCAGGGTACCCGAGTACCTGTCACGGCACATCAGGGTACCCGAGTGCCTGTCACGGCCCATCAGGGTACCCGAGTACCTGTCACAGTCCATCTGAGTACCCGAGTACCTGTCACAGTCCATATGAGTACCTGTCACCGCCCTTCAGAGTACCCAAATACCAGTCACCAAACCATCAGAGTACCTGTCACCAGGCCATCAGAGTACCTGAGTACTTGTCACCAGGCCATCAGAGTACCCGAGTACCTGTCACAGTCCATTAGAGTACCGAGTACCTGTCACAGTCCATTAGAGTACCGAGTACCTGTCACAGTCCATTAGAGTACCGAGTACCTGTCACAGTCCATCAGGGTACCCGAGTACCTGTCACAGTCCATCTGTGTACCCGAGTACCTGTCACAGTCCATCTGAGTACCCGAGTACCTGTCACAGTCCATCTGAGTACCCGAGTACCTGTCACAGTTCATCTGAGTACCCGAGTACCTGTCACAGTCCATACGAGTACCTGTCACCGCCCTTCAGAGTACCCAAATACCAGTCACCAAACCATCAGAGTACCTGTCACCAGGCCATCAGAGTACCCGAGTACCTGTCACCAGGCCATCAGAGTACCCGAGTACCTGTCACCAGGCCATCAGAGTACCCGAGTACCTGTCACCAGGCCATCAGAGTACCCGAGTACCTGTCACCAGGCCATCAGAGTACCCGAGTACCTGTCACCAGGCCATCAGAGTATCCGAGTACCTATCTCCAGGCCATCAGAGTACCCGAGTACCTGTCACCAGGCCATCAGAGTACCCGAGTACCTGTCACCAGGCCATCAGAGTACCCGAGTACCTGTCACCAGGCCATCAGAGTACCCGAGTACCTGTCACCAGGCCATCAGAGTACCCGAGTACCTGTCACCAGGCCATCAGAGTACCCGAGTACCTGTCACCAGGCCATCAGAGTACCCGAGTACCTGTCACCAGGCCATCAGAGTATCCGAGTACCTATCTCCAGGCCATCAGAGTACTCGAGTACCTGTCACCAGGCCATCAGAGTACCCGAGTACCTGTCACCAGGCCATCAGAGTACCGAGTACCTGTCACAGTCCATCAGGGTACCCGAGTACCTGTCACAGTCCATCTGTGTACCCGAGTACCTGTCACAGTCCATCTGAGTACCCGAGTACCTGTCACAGTCCATCTGAGTACCCGAGTACCTGTCACAGTTCATCTGAGTACCCGAGTACCTGTCACAGTCCATACGAGTACCTGTCACCGCCCTTCAGAGTACCCAAATACCAGTCACCAAACCATCAGAGTACCTGTCACCAGGCCATCAGAGTACCCGAGTACCTGTCACCAGGCCATCAGAGTACCTGAGTACTTGTCACCAGGCCATCTAAGTACCCGAGTACCTTTCACCAGGCCATCAGAGTACCCGAGTACCTGTCACCAGGCCATCAGAGTACCCGAGTACCTATCACCAGGCCATCAGAGTACCCGAGTACCTGTCACCAGGCCATCAGAGTACCCGAGTACCTGTCACCAGGCCATCAGAGTACCCGAGTACCTGTCACCAGGCCATCAGAGTACCCGAGTACCTGTCACCAGGCCATCAGAGTACCCGAGTACCTGTCACCAGGCCATCAGAGTACCCGAGTACCTGTCACCAGGCCATCAGAGTACCCGAGTACCTGTCACCAGGCCATCAGAGTACCCGAGTACCTGTCACCAGGCCATCAGAGTATCCGAGTACCTATCTCCAGGCCATCAGAGTACTCGAGTACCTGTCACCAGGCCATCAGAGTACCCGAGTACCTGTCACCAGGCCATCAGAGTACCCGAGTACCTGTCACCAGGCCATCAGAGTACCCGAGTACCTGTCACCAGGCCATCAGAGTACCCGAGTACCTGTCACCAGGCCATCAGAGTACCCGAGTACCTGTCACCAGGCCATCAGAGTACCCGAGTACCTATCTCCAGCCCATCAGAGTACCCGAGTACCTATTTGCAGCCCATGTCTCATAGAATATACGTTGGGGTGTTTGCTTTCCAAAATGGGGTCATTTTGTGGGTAATTTCACTGTCCTGGTGGTCCAGGACCTTCAAAAGTGTGATGGGTAGGAATGAAATGAGATGTGTCATTTATGCTCCTAGAATGCCTGAACGTACTACTTCAATGTTCGGCCTCTCTATGTGGCCAGGCTGTGTAAAAGTCCTACACATGTGGTATCGCCATACTCGGGAAGAGTAGCAGAATGTATTTTGGGGTGTAATTTTTGCTATATACATGCTATGTGTTAGAAATATCTTATAAATTGACAATTTTGTGTAAAAAAAAATGCGTTTAAATTTTTTTCCACATATTCCAAAAACTTCTGGAAAAAAATGAACCGTTCAAAAGACTCATTATGCCTCACAGATTATACGTTGGGGTGTTTGCTTTCCAAAATGGGGTAATTTTATGGGAAATTCCATTGTCCTGGTACTCCAGGGCCTTCAAAAGTGTAATAGGTGGTTGAGAAACGAGATGCGTAATTTTTGCTCGTAGAACGTCTGAAGGTACTACATCAATGTTAGTGCTCTGTATGTGGCCAGGCTGTGTAAAAGTCTCACACATGTGGTATCGCCATACTCGGGAAGAGTAGCAGAATGTATTTTGGGGTGTAATTTTTGCTATATACATGCTATGTGTTAGAAATATCTTATAAATTGACAATTTTGTGTAAAAAAAAAATGTGTTTTAATTTTTTTCCACATATTCCAAAAACTTCTGGAAAAAAATTAACCATTCAAAAGACTCATTATGCCTCACAGATTATATGTTGGGGTGTCTGCTTTCCAAAATGGGGTCATTTTATGGGAAATTCCATTGTCCTGGTACTCCAGGGACTTCAAAAGTGTAATAGGTGGTTGAGAAATGAGATGCGTAATTTTTGCTCGTAGAACGTCTGAAGGTACTACATCAATGTTGGTGCTCTGTATGTGGCCAGGCTGTGTAAAAGTCTCACACATGTGGTATCGCCGTACTCGGGATAAGTAGCAGAATGTATTTTGGGGTGTAATTTGTTGTATGCATATGCTGTGTGTGAGAAATAACCTGATAATATGACAATTTAGTAAAAAAAAATAAAAAATCTTCATTTTGCAAAGAATTGTGGGAAAAAATGACAACTTAAAAAAACTCACCATGCTACTTACTTAATACCTTGGGATGTCTACTTTGTAAAAAGGGGTCATTTGGGGGGTATTTGTACTTTCCTGACTTGTTAGTGTCTCAAGAAATGAGATACACCTGATGTACTGAAGGCCTGATCAGAAGTGATCAATTTTTAGTGATTGGCACCATAGTTTGTAGACTCTATAACTTTCACAAAGACCAAATAATATATACTAATGTGTGTTATTTTTACCAAAGATATGTAGCAGTATAAATTTTAGCCAAAATTTATGAAGAAAAATTACTAATTATCAAAAATGTATGACAGAAACCAAGAAAAATGCATTTTTTTCACAAAATTTAAGTTTTATTTTATTTATAGCACAAAAAATAAAAAACCCACTAGTGATTAAATACCACTAAAAGAAAGCTCTATTTGTGTGGAAAAAAGGGCGCAAGTTTCATATGGATACAGTGTTGGATGACTGAGTAATTGTCATTCAAACTGTGAGAGCGCTGAAAGCTGAAAATTGGTCTGGTCAGGAAGGGGGTGTAACTGCACTGTATTGAGGTGGTTAAACAAGGGTGGTCACAATACCCATTATTTTTTTGCCTCTATTTTTCCTTTATATTGGCTTTTGAAAATGACAAATGCGGTAATATAGAGGTTGGATAAAAACTTTAGGGCAGCATACCACTTTTGGTAGTAAAAAAGTACATTTTGTATAGAATATACACCGGGAAACTCGACAGTGGGAAACAGCTCCGATCATCTCCATGGTCTAAGAGACTGGTAGCGATGAGCATTTCATCTCTTCCAGTTTTGTGGGATATAAACAAATCCTTAGGCCGCGTACACACGCGGGGACTGTTCGCCCAACTTTGTCCATCAAACAGTTTCAGCGGACAGTCCGCTCAAAATTAGCATGGACGGACTTGCCCACACACGACGAACGAACAGTCCGCTGAAACCGCGCGCGATGACGTGAACGGCACGTACGACGGGACTAGAAAACGACGTCCTATACACTGCAATGCAAACTTCGGCGTGTAAATCCTTTCTGAGCATGTGCGGAACTTAGTTTGACGAACAAGCCTACACACGAGGGGACTGTTCGCTGAAACAAAGTTTCAGCGGACAGTTTTTCGGAATTTCCGAAAAACTTTGTTCAGCAGACTGTCCGCTGAAACTGTCCGCTGAAAGCCCACACACGAGCGGACTGTCCGCCGAAACACTGTTCAGCGGACAAAGTTGAGCGAACAGTCCCCGCGTGTGTACGCGGCCTTAGTGGTTTGAAAAAAGCAACAGATCACACCAATCCTGGTATGACCTGAATCTCTTGAGAACAGAGGAGAGATCTGAGGTCTAATAGACCCTAGATCTCTCAGTAAAGAGTACCTGTCCCTGCATATTGATATCACAGGGGATATTTATATTACCTATGAAAACAAAAGTGATTTAAAAAAAAAACTTATAGGGACAGAGTAAAAAAGTAAATATCATAAAATTACTAACTTAAAGGGGTTGTAAAGGTAATTTTTTTATTTTCTACATAGGTTCCTATAAGCTAGTGCATTGTTGGTTCACTTATCTTTTCCTTCGATTTCCCTTCTAAATGTTTTTTTTCTTTGTTTTCTTTGTCTAAATTTCTCACTTCCTGTTTCACCCCAGTAAGCTGTTCAGTTAGCTGTTCTGGCTGACTAACCACCAGCTCGGATGATGGTGAGAAGTTTACTGAGGAGAAACAGGAAGTGAGATATTCAGACAAAGAAAAAAAACATTTAGAAGGGAAATCAAAGGAAAAGGTAAGTGAACCAACAATGCCCTAGCTTAAAGGAACCTATGTAGAAAATAAAAAATTTACCTTTACAACCCCTTTAAAGAAAAAATTTAAAGCGCCCCTGTCCCTCTGTGTACACACGCAAAGGCAAACACACACGTCAGTCCCGCACATGCGCAAACTCTACACATGTGAGGTATCACCATGAACATCAGATCTAGGGCAGTAATTCTAGCACCAGACCTCTTGTGGAAATCTAAAGGGGTAACCTGTAAAGGCTTTTAAAGTGTCGCCTATGGATAATAAAATTTACATAGTTTGTCTCGCAGTTGCACGGGGATGCGATTTTAAAGCATGACATGTTTGTTATCTATTTACTTGGTGTAACATCTTCTTTTATATTTTACCAAACAATTGGTTATTATATAGTGTTTTTTTTTTGCATTCAAATTAGAAAAAGTGTATTTTTTCCAAACAAAATTGCGTTTGAAAAACCTCTGTGCAAATATGTGATATAGAAATATTGCAATACCCACCATTTTATTCTCAACGACCTTTGCTTTAAAAAATGTGAAAGTGCCCCCGTCCCGCCCATATTCACGCGCAAAGGCGAACACACGCGCCGGTCCCACATCCGCACAAATAGCGATCACACCACACGTGAGGTATAACCACAAACCCTAGATTTCTTAGTAAAAAGTATCTGTTACTGCTTATTGCTATAACACGGGGGACATTTACATTCCCTGTGATAACAATAAAAGTAAAAGAAAATAAAGTGACAGAGTAGGCCTTTCCTGTGGGAGATTCTTTGAAAGGGTGGTATTTCCTCTGGTATTTATCCAGTGGCTACAAACAATACAGTATATCATTCTCCAACAGCCACCATTCGTTTGGGGGGTCGCTTGTCTCCTCCCTTCATGATATCGCTGGGTGCTCAACAGGGCTGCCCTCTGTCCCTGGCGCTTTTTCCCATAGCCATGTAACCTGTGGCTGAGGCGCTTCACGTCTCACCACATATTAGAGAACTTAGACTGGCTTGGCTTGAGGAGAGGGTAACCCTGTACATGGATGACTTCCTGCTTTTTTTGAATGATGCTGACTCCTCCCTGCAAGGAACGTTACTTGTCCTAAATTAGTTCTCCAAAATAACAGGGCTTTGGGTCAACTGATCCACGTCTCAATTGCTTGCCATTGACCCAGAAGTTCAGGGTGTAGCTCTGCTGGCTCTCCAGCTGCAGTGGATGGACAAGTTCACTTGTTTAGGGGTGTGTGTCTCAAGGGATGCTGCAAGTTTTATTCCAATAAATTTGGACCCGGTTGTTCAAACTGTCAAGGGTAAACTGAAAGCATGGGAGAACCTTCCCTAGGCTGTATTAACCTTATTAAAATTAAGATACTCGCTAAATGTAATTATTTGTTTCGTAATTCCCCACAGTGGATTCCCTAATCTTTTTTTTTTCTCAATTGAATAGGATTTTTTTTTCCTTCCTCTGGGGCCCACATCCCCCTAATTACAAATTGTTTACCCTTATGCGTTGCACTTTGCAGGGGGGAATTGGCATTTCTGGATAGCCATAAATATTTTCTCAGTTGGTCACTGCAGTTTAGTGGCTAGTTCCAAATAAGTTCAACCGTGCTATGATTTTGGAAGCCATGGTGTTACCCTCTGTGGAGGCACTGTCAAACCTGCTTCTCCATGGACCCAAAGCTCCCTATGATTTAACTCCTTGCTTGCTTACAACCCTTCGGGCCTGGAAAGCAGGGCTAGCTTATGAAAAATATCTAAGGTCTCCCCAAATACCCCCCTATGGAATAACCCTACCTTACCCCACTCCCCTAAACTCCCTGAACCCAAAATGTGGACCAAATTCAGCATTAAACTGATTTCGGATATCACTTTCAATAATTACGTAAACTCATTCGACCATCTAATGTCTCACTATAATATCCTGCCCTCACATCTTTTTAGATATTTACAGTTGACCCATGCTTTCAGAAGTCAGCTCCCTCCTAGCATGATACAATTGGTAAATCAGACTTGGAAAGAGTTTTACGTTAGGAATGTTTAGAGAAACCTACTTCTGTCCTTTATGCTCATTTCCTTCAGGTCTCCTCCCCTGAATTATCTGCGCTTCGTCATCATTGGTTCCATGATGTCCTTGAACTTGACTCTGAGGATTGGGAGGACATATGGGATTTCCCATTTAAAATTCTTGTCTCCCTGAGAGACTGCCTCATACAGTGTAAGATCATTCACATGGCATATCTTACCCCTTACCGGTTGCATGAGGACTTCCCCTTCCTCAGAGTTCTGGCACTGTGACCATGTCCCGGAAATACTCTCTGTGGTGAACAAAATACTAGGTATCTCCATCTGTCCATCTCCAAAAAATTGTCTGCTGGGATTGGTGGAAGAGCTGGTATCCAGGGTGGCCGAAAGAACCCTGATTGGCCTCCTTTTGTTTTATGCTAGGAAAATGATCACCTTGTGTTGGAAAAAACAGACTCCGCCATCTCTCTCCCTTTGGAAAAAGCATGTACAGTGCCTTGCGAAAGTATTCGGCCCCCTTGAACTTTTCAACCTTTTGCCACATTCCAGGCTTCAAACATAAAGATATAAAATTTTAATTTTTTTGTGAGGAGTCACCAACAAGTGGGACACAATTGTGAAGTGGAACGAAATCTATTGGATAATTTAAACTTTTTTAGCAAATAAAAAACTGAAAAGTGGTGCGTGCAAAATTATTCGGCCCCTTTACTTTCAGTGCAGCAAACTCACTCCAGAAGTTCAGCGAGGATCTCTGAATGATCCAATGTTGTCCTAAATGACTGATGGTGATAAATAGAATCCACCTGTGTGTAATCAAGTCTCTGTATAAATGCACCTGCTCTGTGATAGTCTCAGGGTTCTGTTGAAAGCGCAGAGAGCATCATGAAGACCAAGGAACACACCAGGCAGGTCCATAACACTGTTGTGGAGAAGTTTAAAGCCGGATTTGGATACAAAAAGATTTCCCAAGCTTTAAACATCCCAAGGAGCACTGTGCAAGCGATCATTTTGAAATGGAAGGAGTATCAGACCACTGCAGACCTGGCCGTCCCTCTAAACTTTCAGCTCAGACAAGGAGAAGACTGATCAGAGATGCAGCCAAGAGGCCCATGATCACTCTGGATGAACTACAGCTGAGGTGGGAGAGTCTGTCTATAGGACAACAATCAGTCGTACACTGCACAAATCTGGCCTTTATGGAAGAGTGGCAAGAAGAAAGCCATTTCTCAAAGATATCCATAAAAAGTCTCGTCTAAAGTTTGCCACAAGCCACCTGGGAGACACACCAAACATGTGGAAGAAGGTGCTCTGGTCAGATGAAACCAAAATCGAACTTTTTGCCCACAATGCAAAACGATATGTTTGGCGTAAAAGCAACACAGCTCATCACCCTCAACACACCATCCCCACTGTCAAACATGGTGGTGGCAGCATCATGGTTTGGGCCTGCTTTTCTTCAGCAGGGACAGGGAAGATGGTTAAAATTGAGGGGAAGATGGATGCAGCCAAATACAGGACCATTCTGGATGAAAACCTGTTGGAGTCTGCAAAAGACCTGAAACTGGGACGGAGATTTGTACATAATGTATTGCTTCTTTATAAGGACACTTATTTACATAGAGGCTGCCCAAAAAAATATGATAGTTTGGGCTAAATGGTTGTCAGAACCTTCTACGGCAATAGCTAAAAGGTCAACCAGGCATTCCATATACCCCCTTTAAGGGTACATTTTTGATTAACCTTCATTGTGTTTCATCTCATTTAAGGGCTATGGCACTGACTGTCTATACCTTGAGCACGAGCCATATTAATTATTTGTTTTACCTTGCCACAGCGCCTGTGCGTTCCCTGATGTTTTATTGCACTGTAATGCTTTACTGGGACCCCTGCGTGTGTCTAATGCTGGAGCTGTGTCAAGACTGTTTGTGTCAATGTTCGTTTGTGTACCTTTGTATGTTTTTATACGCTAATAAAAAGATTTCCCCCCCCCCCCAAAAACAAGGGACAGAGTAAAATATATAATAATAATAATAACACATATGAGGTATCACCACGAACATCAGATTGAGGACAGTAATTCTAGCACCAGACCTACTGTGGAAGTCTAAAGTGGGAACCTGTAAAGGCTTTTAAATATTCGCCTGTGGATGATAAAATGTATGTAGTTTGTCACCATTGCACGGGCATGCGCCAATTTTAAAGCTTGACATATTTGGAGTCTATTTTCTTGGCGTAACATCATATTTTATATTTTACTGAACAATTGGGTATTTTATTGTGTTTTTGTGCATTAAAATTCGAAAACGTGTATTTTTTTCCCCAAGAATTGCATTTGGAAAATACCATGTGATATTGTTATAAGTTGCAACTTCCACCATTTTAGTCTCTAGGGCCTCTATTTTAAAAAATATATGTAATGATTGGGGGTAATTAAGTAATTTTCTGGCAAAAAATACAGATTTTTACATGTAAACAAAAAAGTGTCAGAAAAGGCTTGGTCTTCAAGTGGTTCGGGAAAACAAACAGCTGTTTTGCTTTGTTTTAAAATTCTGTGACTGTGGCAGAGGTAGCAGATGGGAATGATATGATTGGTTCTGTAAACTTGGAATTTGTTGGAGGTATAATTGAATTAATGCACAATAAGCCATAACATTATGACCACTGGCAGGTAAAGGAGATAACATTTATTTATCTTGTTACAATGGCACTTGGAAGTGGGAGGGATATATTAGGCAGCAAATAATCACATTGTCCCTGAAGTTGATGCATTGAAAGGAGAAAAAAATGGGCAAATGTTAGGATTTGAGTGACTTTAAGAAGGGTCAGATTTTAATAGCTAGACAACTGGTTCAGAGCAACTCCAAAATGGTAGCTCTTGGGATGTTCTCAGTCTGCAGTAGTCAGGACCTACCAAAAGTGGTCCAAGGAAAGAAAACCGTTGAACCAAAGACAGGGTCATGACCGGCCAAGGCCCATTGATGCATGTGGGAAAAAAAGGCTGGCCCATGTAGACAAATCCGATAGAAGAGCAACTGTAGCACAAATTACTGAAAAAGTTAAACGCTGGTTCCGAAAAATAGTTGCAGAATGCTTAGGGTGCTCATGCTAACCTGTGTCCACAGTACAAAAATGTCTACATTGGGCAAGTGAACGTCAGAACTGGACCACAAGAGCAATGGAAGGAGGTGTCTTTGAGGTGTTTACGTTGCCCCCAAATTTTTAAGATATCAATCCAATCAAGCATATGTGGCATGTGATGGAAAAACAAGTCTGATCCATGGAGGCCCCACCTCACAACTTTTAAGACTTAAAGGATCTGCTACTGATGGCCTGGTTTGATATAACACAGCATACCTTCAGAGGTCTAGTGGAGTTCATGCGTTGATGGGTCAGAGCTGTGTTGGCGAAAAAGGGAAGACATATGCAATATTAGGTGGCTGGTCATAATATAGTGGATTGCCATAATGTAATGACTCATTCATGTAAGTATCTGTTGGCATATTGAGCAGAAAATGTATTTCTGCCTATGAAGTTGAAAATGTAATATAAAATAATTTGATATTCAGTCAGCCGAGGGTGGGCCAGAACCATAAGGCTATAAAGCTGTAAAGTACAGCATTGCCATAATAACATTTACAGATATTGTATGTTATCATTTCCAACAACAGTCTAAGAAAAAAGAGAATAAGATATTGGTCAGAGACATGAAAATTATTTATATAGACAAATTTGCATCCCAAACTGTTCATTATAGCTTAGGCAAAATGTGTTTCCCTATTTTAGTTCTTCCTGAGCGCTGTATCATAAAGCTTTGATTTCTATATCATGCATTAATGATGGACAACAAGTCTTTGTTTCAACTTCAACCCAGCTGTTTTGGGCGCAGGGCTGGCTTCAGAGTACATTATGGAATATTCCGCTCATTATTCTTAAACAAGGACTGAATCCTTTCAAGCTGAACTCCAGTCAGATATGACAGACTAATGCAGCATGTATTCTGTAACACACCCTTAAAATGTATCTAAATACAAAATTAAAAAACATGATATATTGCAGATTATTAGTCCTTGATGTGGTGCATTCATTTTCTTATTTCAAGTTTCTTTTGCTTTATTTTCCCCTGGTAGTCTTGCAAATGACACACTTCCTGTCCCTGGGTGCCTGTGTCACTCCTCCACTGTTTTATGGAGGGAGCCATGGTTGTCGCCTGTGTTACTCCTCAACTGATCTATGGAAAAAGTCATGGTTGTCATCCTAGGCTGCTCTTCTGATATGGATTAGAAAATTGTTTGTATCTCTTCATCTCCATTACATGAAGGTCAGGGGAGTTGGTAGTCTACAGAAGATAGCTAGAAAGGAATCAGCTCACAGGAAGTGACAAGGACACGGCATTTCTATCAAGACCAACAAGTATTTTCTGCATTTGCTGTAAATGTTCTTAGCTTGAAAAAAAAGGAAACTAAGGAGGCCATCATTTTAAGGATTGTAAACTGAAATATATTGCATTTTGGTTTGTGGGTATAGTCATCCACTAAAGTAGAACTAAAGGCAAAACTATTTTGGGTAGACTAATGAGTAGTTACAACCCCTGTTCAATTTATTTTTTGCCATCTGTGTCTCATTGGGGAGATTTTTCTTCACTTCCTGTTCCATGGCCAAAACAGGAAGTGAGAGGAAAGTGAAGGAACCCCTGATAGGGTAACCAGAGCTAGTGTCCCCATTGGAAGATTTCCCTTTAGTTCTGTTCTGGTGACAACCCAAAATTTGTGATTTTCCTTCACTTTCACTTACGGTGATAATGGTAAACAGATGCAAAAATAGCAATACTTGACAGCTGTTATAATCCTTCTCTACTCTATCCAAAACAAAATGCATACACGTATTTTTTTAAATGAAAGCAGTATAAGATCTTAACTTGACTTACTTGTTATCAGAATCTTGCAATGAACTGTACAGCAAAGCTCTGAGTGGGGGAGAGAGAAGCAGCACAAAAAGCCAAGGAGAGAGCAGAATGAGAGAGAAAGAGAGATGAGCTCATCAGTATGCTGCTGCTTTTTCTTCCACTGAAAATCCTAAGACTGGATGGACAGAAATACACATCCTTTGGCATATAAAACAGCTTCCATATGTATACTTCATCTGTATATGTTAGAGATTTGCCTTGAATTTGGTTTTAATTGCTACGTTTACCTTTTACAGAAAAATAATAAATGTACATATATTTGCAGGAAAAGAATGTGCATTTACAGTATATATTTTTTGCATACGAGCCAACAAAGCATTTCACTCGCTATCATTGGGACATTTCCAGGCTCCTGCAGGCTTTCTCCAGCTGTATTTCTGTATAAAGGTATGGACTTTCAGTTGGAGGTCTGGAGCAAGTGTCAAAGAACTACGTGTGTTGTAATGACTACGCTCATGTTCCATTACAGACTACAAGTCTGCAGTGGGAAGGCATGATGTTTTATTTTGACACACAAAGATCAAACATTTAAAATGACTTCAAAAAGGTTATTAAATGAAGTTAAGTAGCAATTTCAGTTTTTTATATGTTGGATATAAAACACTAAAGGATTTCATACTAATAGAAAAATACTCTCTTACTTTTTTATACTGTGTTTCTTCTTCATTAAGATTCAAATCCGGAGCCTGCGGACCGATATCATGGAATATACTTTGCTATGTTACTTGCTGGGGTTGGCTTCCTCCTTCCATATAACAGCTTTATTACAGATGTGGACTATCTGCACCACAAGTTCCCAGGTGTGTTAAATGTTGCATTGAATGCGTTTGTGTATGTTTTCCCTTTCATGGCAAATATTTTTCCTTCTCTTAACTACTTAAAGGGAATGTATAAAGCTGTGTACATACGTTATGTCTTTATTATGATCAGGACAAAAACAATGCAATGTTTTAAATATGTATCTATATTTTGAGTTAGGTAAATCTAAAATACTAGATATTAATATTTTGTATTCTTACTCTTAACCAGCAGGTGGAGCTTTAGCCACTTTTTCACATGCTTTCCTCTGTTCTCTTTAGTGTCATTGTTTTAAAAAATATAACAGCAATCAGCGCACACATACAAATTAACAGATTGCAAATTGCAAGCTGAGCTCCTGAAGGAGCAAATCACAACACCTCAAATACAGATTAAAATAAGGAAATGATGCAGAGCAAAGTGAGATTAATACAATAAACATACAAATAGTATAAACAGAAAAAAGCCAAAAGGGGGCGAGAGGGGGATGAGACCACCACGCGATGGATAAGATCTTCCAATGAGTGTTCAAATGTGACAAAATCCTTCCACCTTCAATAGATGGTACTCTTACCGGATTTTATGGACCAATGAAAACTCAAATGGTCAAATAGGCTTAATCTAATGCCTGTGAAGGAAAATGGATCCAGCAGCGTCAATCAATAGATGAGGAGAAGATACGGTCAGATGAAATACTTCCAATGATGCGAAAACACCGGCATCCAATAAACCCCTCAGTGTTCTGATAAATTGATTCACAGGATCAGAAAGTAGCTGAGCAAAACCAATAGGCAAATTGCTTGATAGACACTCCAGCAACAAAAAAGATCTCCAATGTGAAAAAAATGATCTAGGTGTAGCTTTAAAAACGGTCCATATATATTAATAAAAAACAATAATAATTCTTAGGCTCAAATAAAATGTGCAAAAGATAGCCATACCGTCAGTAAATGCATGGGTGATATCAATGCGAAATTAACACGAAGTGTGAAGCATAGCCAGAAGGTGCCACTGTGGTCTATGCTCAGTAAGGCAGCGGGGGACGTCCACAACAAAGCTCCTCCCCCCCATACATACGTTACGTCCAGTGCGGACTTCGTTAGCGGTGGGTGGAGCTACAACGTCATCTGTGATCCCTTAATAGCGGCCTGGTCGTCAAGGAGAGCATGTAATTGATTCTTATTAATATATATGGACCGTTTTTAAAGCTACACTTAGATCATTTTTTTCACATTGGAGATCTTTTTTGTTGCTGGAGTGTCTATCAAGCAATTTGCCTATTGGATTTGCTCAGCTACTTTCTGATCCTGTGAATATTGGAGTTCATCAATTTATCAGAGCACTGAGGGGTTTATTGGATGCCGGTGTTTTCGTGTCATTGGAAGTATTTCATCTGACCGTATCTCGTCCTCATCTATTGATTGACGCTGCTGGATCCATTTTCCTTCAGATGCATTAGAGTAAGGCCGCGTACACACGGGCGGACTGTTCGCCCAACCTTGTCCGCTGAACAGTGTTTGGGCGGACAGTCCGCTCGTGTGTGGGCTTTCAGCGGACAGTTTCAGCGGACAGTTTGACGGACAAAGTCTTTCGGAAATTCCGAAAAACTGTCCGCTGAAACTGTGTTTGAGCGAACAGTCCGCCCGTGTGTGGGCCTGTCCGCTGTACTTTCGAAATGAGCGGACTGTTCCCACTCGGAAAGTCCGCCCATTTCGAGCGCGTGTACAGGTAGGCGGGGCCCGCGAAGGAGACGTCGCGGGCTCCGCCGCCTGGAATGGGCTTAAAGGGGAACCCCAACGCTGAAAAAAATCGGCGTGGGGGTTCCCCCCAAGTCCACACCAGACCCTTGTCCGAGCACGCTACCCGGCCGGCCAGGAAAGGGGGGCGAGCGAGCGCGCCCCCCCTCCTGAGCCGTACCAGGCCGCGTGCCCTCAACATGGGGAGTGCCTTGGGGAAGGGGGGGCCGCGCGGCCCCCCCACCCCAAAGCACCTTGTCCCCATGTTGATGAGGACAAGGGCCTCTTCCCGACAACCCTGGCCGTTGGTTGTCGGGGTCTGCGGGCGGGGGGCTTATCGGAATCCGGGAGCCCCCTTTAAGAAGGGGGCCCTCGGATACCGGCCCCCCACCCTATGTGAATGAGTATGGGGTACAATGTACCCCTACCCATTCACCTGTGAAATAAAGTACAAAAAAAAACACAACACATGGAAAAAGTATTTTATTGCACAGCTCCGGGGGTCTTCCGTCTTCGGGGGTCTTCTCGCCGGACTCCTCCGCTATGTGTGTGTAGCTCTTTTACTAGCGGAGGAGTCCGGCTTTCTTCCTCCCCGCCGCCGGCCTCTTCTCCCGACTTCGGGGGTCTTGTCCCCCTCTTCGGTTCTTCTGCCGGGCCACCGCGCCTGGTCCGGTGGCCCGGTCTTCTGTCGCCGTCTTCCGTTCTTCTGTCGCCGCCTTCGGTTCTTCTGCCGGGCCACCGCGCCTTCTTGTAGCTCTTTTACAGGCGGTGGCCCGGTCTTCTGTCGCCGCTGTCGTCGTCGCCGCCGCCGCCGCCTTCCGTTCTTGTTCTTCTTCTTGTTCTTGTTCTTCTTCTCCTGGAGATGTTGACTCGACGAGCTCTCCGGCCGGAATGCCAGAGCCGCGCTGTGCGGTCACTTATATAGTGACAATGGGGCGGTGTCACATGGTATATGTCACATGGGTTGGTCACATGGTGACCCCGCCCCCTTACGATGTCATAGTCCCCATGTGACATCAACCCATGTGACCAACCCATGTGACATATACCATGTGACACCGCCCCATTGTCACTATATAAGTGGCAGCGGAGCGTGTCCCTGGCATTCCGGCCGGAGAGCTCGTCGAGTCAACATCTCCAGGAGAAGAAGAAGAAGAACAAGAAGAAGAACAAGAACGGAAGGCGGCGGCGGCGGCGACGACGACAGCGGCGACAGAAGACCGGGCCACCGCCTGTAAAAGAGCTACAAGAAGGCGCGGTGGCCCGGCAGAAGAACCGAAGGCGGCGACAGAAGAACGGAAGACGGCGACAGAAGACCGGGCCACCGGACCAGGCGCGGTGGCCCGGCAGAAGAACCGAAGAGGGGGACAAGACCCCCGAAGTCGGGAGAAGAGGCCGGCGGTGGGGAGGAAGAAAGCCGGACTCCTCCGCTAGTAAAAGAGCTACACACACATAGCGGAGGAGTCCGGCGAGAAGACCCCCGAAGACGGAAGACCCCCGGAGCTGTGCAATAAAATACTTTTTCCATGTGTTGTGTTTTTTTTGTACTTTATTTCACAGGTGAATGGGTAGGGGTACATTGTACCCCATACTCATTCACATAGGGTGGGGGGCCGGTATCCGAGGGCCCCCTTCTTAAAGGGGGCTCCCGGATTCCGATAAGCCCCCCGCCCGCAGACCCCGACAACCAACGGCCAGGGTTGTCGGGAAGAGGCCCTTGTCCTCATCAACATGGGGACAAGGTGCTTTGGGGTGGGGGGGGCCGCGCGGCCCCCCCTTCCCCAAGGCACCCCCCATGTTGAGGGCACGCGGCCTGGTACGGCTCAGGAGGGGGGGCGCGCTCGCTCGCCCCCCTTTCCTGGCCAGCCGGGTAGCGTGCTCGGACAAGGGTCTGGTGTGGACTTGGGGGGAACCCCCACGCCGATTTTTTTCGGCGTTGGGGTTCCCCTTTAAGCCCATTCCAGGCGGCGGAGCCCGCGACGTCTCCTTCGCGGGCCCCGCCTACCTGTACACGCGCTCGAAATGGGCGGATTTGCCTCCTCCTTACGTGGGCGAGTCCGTTCATTTCAAAAGTTGAGCGAACTGTTTGCCCAACCTTGTTCGTCAAACAGTCCGCTCGTGTGTGGGCAAGTCCGCTCATGCAAATTTTGAGCGGACTGTTTGCCGAAACTGTTTGACGAACAAGGTTGGGCAAACAGTCCGCGCGTGTGTACGCGGCCTGAGCCTATTTGACATTTGAGTTTTCAGTGGTCCATCAAATCCGGTAAGTGTACCCTCTATTGAAGGTGGAAGGATTTTGTCACATTTGAACACTCATTGAAAGATCTTATCCATCACCTGGTGGTCTCATCCCCCTCTCACCCCCTTTTGGCTTTTCTCTGTTTATACTATTTGTATATTTATTGTATTAATCTCACTTTGCGCTGCACCATTTCCTTATTTTAATCTGATTGTTTTAAAAAGCCTGTTGTTCACAGAGCTCAATATTTCAAGATGATATTTTGAAACTTTCCAGGCTATTTGGGAAAGTGAAAAAGAGATTTAGGCATTACCTTGAGTAATGATCAAAATGTAAGATGCTAAAGTTACGTCACACATCTCTCTATAAGCATAAAATATGAGAAATTGAATTTTCAGTTTCAGTACTTCTATTGACTTTATAGTGTCATAAGAAGCGAGAAACCAAACAGGGGCTTAAAGAGTATGTACACCCAACATTTCATATTCCTGATGTGTGCCTGCTGTACCATGTACTTGTATGGAAATGTGAAAAAGTATCCTGTTCTCTTTTTATTGCTTCCTTTGTGAAACATTCTTGGGGTTTCTGCCAGTCCCTCTGCTTTCCTGTTAAAAACTGACCACACTAAGAAGCAGAGAACAGTGTGTTCAGTTCTTTAGCTGTGCTGGGAACTGAGCCTACTCTTCTCCAATGATCAGACTTGTCCTGACACGCTCCCTCTGCACAGCCATTCTCTGGAAATTTCAGTGTGCTGCTGTTTCTCCTTCCCCAGCTCTTATGCAGCTGAGAACAGAGAGGATGTGATCACATATAAAAAAGGGAATAAAGAGTATTTAAAATGTTTTATATCTATACACAAATATTTTGCCTTTCATTTCTATTTTAAACTGAATGGGTTGTTTTATGAGGTGAGGGTTTAGAATCACTTTAAGACAGAGAAAGCAGTATTCACATACAATAGACCATAGCAAATTACACAGGCCTTGGAGCATAAAGTATGAGCAATTGAATTTTAAACTGGCCGTATGCTGGTAACTTGTATGACATCTATCTCTATAGCTTATGCATCAAATCATCATTAGAGGCGATGTAATATAGAAGAACCACTCACTACACATATGTGGTGGTTCTGTTTGGTTATTCAAACATATTGTAATGAAAGTTATATTTAGGATCTCTGGTGGCTCCTGGACCTCAGGGTCTATTTATTTATTGGCTCTAATGTTTCATATAAAAACTAATGTAACAGTTTATTTCCACATTTATTCAATTTGGCAAAGAATAATGTATCTTTGCATTGAAAAACACAATTAGCAGCATCTATTAAGACTTGGTTTAATAAGACAGATCATATAATGTTTCTGTAGGAATTTACAGTGTAGTGACAGACTTTGAATCACAATTAGGGCCGAAACAACTAATCGTTTAATCGACAACTAATCGATTATGAAAATAATCGATTACTATTTTCATAATCGAGTAATCGGCCACTAACATAATGGGGTTTAAAAAAAAAAAAAATTGCCCTTTATAGTACAAAAAGAGCAAATCGCTACTGTAAATATTACTTTCACTGTCCCATAGTAAAAAATAAACCCCTTATGCCGCGTACACACGATCGTAATTCTCGTCGGAAAAAGCTCTGATGGTTTTCCCGACAGAATTTGGCTCAAGCTGTCTTGCCTACACACGGTCACATCAAATTTACGATCATTTATAACGCGGTGACGTACAACGTGACTAGAAAAAGGAAGTTCAATAGTCAGTAGCCAATAGCTTCTGTCTCGTAGCTGAATCTGAGCATGCGTGATTTTTGGCATGTCGGAATTGCATACACACGATCGGAATTACCGATAGAAAGTTTTTCCATCGGGAAAATTGAGAACATGCTATCAATTTTTGGCTGGCGGAAATTGGGACAGCTAAATTCCGATGGAGCATACACACGGTCGCATTTTCTGATTGAAAAGCTCTCAACTGTCTTTTTCTGGCCAGAATTCCGATCGTGTGTACGCAGCATTACAGTTGCGATTATTTGCTCTTTTTGTACAAATGTTTTTTTTTTTTAAACCCCATTATGTTAGGCCTGGGCCACAGGTGCTTTTTGCAGAAACACCGTTCATTTACATGGTTTCCTATGGGACATGTTCACATCCATGATTTTTTCAGCTGCTGCGTATTTGGAAAAGACAAGGACTTTTTTTTTAACGCAAGATGGTGCTATTTTGGTTTGTCGCAGAAAAATTACTTTTTTTTTTTAAAGGTTATTAACCGATTAATTGATTAATTGAAACGATAATCGGCCAACTAATCGATTATGAAAATAATCGTTAGTTGCAGCCCTAATCACAATACATGGGGCACTTGGAGAAACTTCTACAGAATGTTTGAAGGTTTTTAGCTCTCAGAATGAAAGACCTAATGAATTGATGACCTGTGGATTAAATGTCTGATCTTACTGTATAATTGCAAATTATTATTATTATTATATATTATCTTATAAATGATGTCTGGGCTTAGGCTAGTCTCTTTCTTTATCCTTGTTGTTTTAGGTACCTCTCTAATTACATTGTTAATTACATTGGATTGAAATAGAAGGTTAATAGTTTTTTTTTGGGGGGGGAAATAAAATGTTGTTTTTTTTATCCCAAAACATTAATGAGTATTACTTCAAGATGCAATCTACACATATGTAAATGACACAGGGCTGTTGCTCCCCCTATCCCTTCTTCTCCCACTGCCTGTGTCTGAGTTTGCATATTTTTTTTCTTTTCTTCCTATTTTATTGTTTTTCCTGACTATAGTTCCACAGTCTTACATACACTGGCAGGGCTGGTACAGGGCATTTACAACTGTGGAGTAGAACCTTAAGACTAGGCCTGCATTATGTGTGCTTTTGGTACTTCAGCTAATGCCGCGTACACACGAGCGGACTGTATGGCGTACTTAGTCCGTCATACAATCCGACGGACAGTCCGTCATACAATCCGACGGACAGTCCGTCATACTTTCGACTGAACGGACTTGACCACACACGGATGCACAAACAGTCCGTCGAAAGCTTGCGCGATGACGTGTACAGCACATCCGACGGGACTAGAAATAGGAAGTCCAATACACAGCAAAGCACCCTTCCGCCGTGTAAATCCTTTCTGGGCATGCGCCATTCTTAGTCCGTCGAACTAGCCTACTGACGAGCGGATTGTCCGCTGAAACCAAAGTACGACGGACAGAATTTCGAAAAATCCGAAATACTTAGTACGCCAGACTGCACGCTGAAAAAGTCCGCTGAAGCCCACACACGAGCGGACTGTCCGCTGAAATGTGTTTAGACGGACTAAGTACGCCATACAGTCCGCCCGTGTGTACGCGGCCTAAGACAATGTGAAAGACTGGCAGTAATCAGAGGTTTTTCTTAAAGGGGAAGTCCACCCTAAAAAAAAAATGCATAAAAAGGCTGCAAATAAATGTTTTCACTTACCAGAAATGGCAGTTGCTAGGCAGATCGTCCTACCTGACTCTTCCTATTCCACTGTCTTCTCCTCCTCGCGTTGTCTTCTGGGGAATGGGGCACGGTGTGTTGTGGGAACTGTGTGTCCCACAACACAGCGCACCCCATTCACAAAGCGCTGTGCGACTTGTGCATGAGCAGTAGGAAACGGGGAGTGAACCCACAAGGCTCCTCTGCCTGTTTCCCTTACTTTGAATGGCGGCACCAGGACCCGAGAGCTGAGGGATGGGTCAGACTCAGGTGGCCGAAATTACGGGCACCCTAGAAAGGTAAGTGCTTAATAAAAGTCAGCAGCTACAGTGTTTGTAGCTGCTGACTTGTAATTTTTTTTTTTTTCACTGACCCACCCCTTTAAGATTTGCAATATACAAGGGTTCTTCAAAATGTTTCTGCACTTTTTCAACTCTTAAATATAAAGCATTGAAGCTTTTTGAAGACCCCTCGTATAGTTCTTGATCTTAAAATATGAAAATATTTCTGTATTAAGACTATTGTATTTTAACTGATCTGTGGTGAAAAATATATAGAGTTGCATAATATTGACAAAGGACCATAGAGAGAAACTTTCCAGACCTGGTAAAAAAGATGAACTTCTCAAAAATTATTCTAAGGGAGTAAGTAGGAACAAGAGACATCCGGAGCATACTGTCCCATATTTTAAAGTAGAACTATAGGCAAAACTTTATTTTCATTTTGGATAGAGTATGGCTGGGTTCACACTAATGCCGCTGCAGGTCCTAGTAGGGGGTCCGGTGCGTCCCTGTACACTGATTCAGGTGCAAATCAGGTCTCAATTTTTGCCTGAATTTGCACCTGAAACAGAACCAAAGACACACAGGACCCTTTCACAATGCGGAACGCGGGCGCCCCAGATATGTGTCTTCTGTCATGCATATTGGATATGGGGAAACCCGCAACCAATTCGCAAGTGTGAACTCAGCCTAGGGGAAGGTTATAACATCTGTCAGGTCTATTTCCCTTTTGGAAGATTTCCCCTCTATTACTTTTCTGGGGACATCCCAAAATTGTGAATTTTCTTTACTTTCACTTTCGATGATAATGGTAAACAGGACAAATACAGAGGGTGAACCTCATTAACTGGAGCACTGAAAGCAATACAAACGGACAGGGGGGCTAATCCCTCTCCACTCTATCCAAAGCTTAAAAAAAAGTTTTTCTTTTAGGTATACTTTAAGTAAGTGAGCGCTTATTGGGTTCAGTATCATGTTTTCAGTACTTGATATACATACTGTATATTGTGGGTAATGTCTATTTCAAAATCCTCAGAAAAAAAGAAAAGGAAAAGGGGAAGTCATGTTACAGGTTTACTTGCTAAAAAAAAATATGTGAATAGTAAGACTTTAGGGGTGTGCATTTTGTTACTATTTTTAGATTTTACAATTTGTCAATACTTTCTTAGGCATAAATACATAAGAATTATGAGTTATTATTTAAATATTTAATTAACTTTTTTGTCATTTGCTTTCAGGCACATCTATTGTGTTTGATATGAGTCTGACTTATATCATTGTGGCTTTAGCTGCTGTTGTCCTTAATAATGCTACGGTGGAACTTCTTACTACTCACACGAGGATCACCGCTGGTAAGTAACAAAAACAAATCTTTGCTTTCAGTCAGTGAAGCAATTATTTAAAAATCAATAGACATGTTAACACAAATGGCCACATTTCAAGGGCCGGAGTTCACTCAGATGAAATAATTTTGGTTGTGGCTCCTAAGGTGGGACTAATTACAAGTAATTTCACATTTTACAGTCATATGCGTGAATTGCCACACTGCATAGTCGGGCAGGTTTCACGATCCATATGTAGGCCTGGATTTTTACAAAGGTTGCAATTAGCAAAATATAAAAAAAGTCTCCCTTTGTTTTTTTATCATAACAACTTTCTTATGTAAGCCATTAGAATGAAAAATAAATAAATACACTATATTAATCAAGGGGTAATAACACTGCAGTCTGTAGTTCTAGAGAGCAGAAAATGTTGGGGAATGTATAAGCGAAATCCTGTTCATGTAGCAAATATATGGCAAGTGAATTGGCACTACTCTCATCCTGGAAGGACAATGCTACTGTCCAGAGTTATCCATAAGGGAGCCAAGAGCAGAAAGTAAACCAAGGAGCCAAAGTAATTATAATAGTCACACTGGACTGCTGCTACTGCACTCAGATGACCAAATGAGAAACAGACAAAAACAACAGAATTGTTAAGCGCAGATACAGGAGGTGGCAAGGAATCAATTGGAGATGGAATCCTTGTGAAATTTAAAACCGTTTATTGCTGATAAAACATGTAACCAATACACAGTAAAAATGGGAAAAATATGCAGAATGGCCAAACTCACTGTTATAGTGCCAGCAATGGAGCCAAAGGTGGTAGAGAAATGGCTGTCCCGCTTCAACGAGGGCTATGGACAAAGGGGGCTGCAGACCAAAAATGGGAAGCCTGAAAACACTTTCCAACAGCTGGGAGCGGTGACCATAACCAAAGCCGGGCTACATGAGGGAGGGGAAAGGCTGGGCACAGATCCAGGAAACACGATCACTGTATGACCAGAGTGGAAGATGGCAGAGCTGCTGCAGCAGCCGGTAAGGCCAGAGATGGCTGCTGGAGGGGCAGCGGGAACGAGGCTGAGCTGCAAGGTGTCCGAACATCAGAGGACGCCTCCCCGGCGTGGGTTCAGTTTAAGAACAAACTTACAGAACCCTTTTGTAGCCCACTGGGCTGCCTGTATATAACTATATTACATCACTCCATATATAAATCACTAGCAGCTTACTAAAAGAAAAATCTTAAAGTATAACTAAAGGCAAATTGTTTTATTTTGGACAGAGTGGAGATTAATTAGAACACCTGTTTAGTAGGTTATTATTGCTACCTCTGCCCCCATTAGGGAGATTCAACCTCTATTTGTCCTGTTTACCAGTATCATTGAAAGTAAAAGAAAATTTCTGATTTTGAATTGTCCCCAGGACAGTAGTAGAGGAAAAATCTTCCAACGAGACCCTAGTTCCACTGACCTGGGGCCCCGAAAGGATTCTCTTCAATTGCAGGGATTTTCTCTCACTTCCTGTTTAGGCTACGGGAGAGGAAGTAACTCTATCCATAATGAAAAAAAAGTACTGCCTATAATTCTACTTTAATAAAACCAATTAATTACTACGGCCAGAATGGGTTTTGCATTTTCTTCAGACATATATTTACAATCCCACTTATTATCATCTATTTGTGATTAGTTTTTGTTTTGTCCACCTCATAACAATATGAACTATTTTGTTTCCAATGTGCACATTTTCAATGGTCGGCAGACCCCCTGTAACACTTTGGATGCATAAAATGCATTTTTTCAACATTTTCAACAATTCTTCCAAATTAAAACCTATGAAATGAAAAAAATATGTATGCAAATCTTATGCCCTGTACACACGACCAGTTTTCCCGTCGGAATAAACTCTGAAGGTTTTTCTGACAGAATTCCCCTGAAACTGCCTTGCGTACACACGATCACACCAAAGTCTGACGAACACAGTGACATACAGCACATACGACGGGACTAGAGAAAGGAAGTTCAATAGTCAGTAGCCAATCCCGTCTTGTACTTGCTTTAGAGCATGCATCGTTTTTGGTCCGTCGGAACAGCATACAGACGAGCGGTTTTCCCCGATAGGAATTGGTTCCGTCTGAACTATTTAGAACATGTTCTATTTCTAGGACCATCAGAATTTTCTACATAAAAAGTCCAATGGGCCATACATACACACGATCGGAATATACAATGAAAAGCTCCCGTCTGACTTTTTCTGTCGGACATTCCGCTCATGTGTATGCGACATAACACTAAATTAAAGCCCCACCTGTCCAAATAAAAAAACAGTTTTAAGCACATTAGGGTCTGCCAAAAGCCAAAAGGTACAAGATGCAAATCTGATACTTTTACAAAACAGACAAATAGCTTTGTGACTCAAGGAGGATATAGAGAGAAAACGGCTCTGGAACTCAGGTGGTTATGAAGTTGAATCAATTCAAACAATAAATGCATCATGAATACTTTATAATTTATGGTTAACTGTGGTATATTAGGAGACATGCCTTTTAAATAAAATAAAACTGCACACAGTTACCTTTCTGAAATGTTGAGTCTAATTTCAGAGTTATGGAGAAGAAAGAAATGTTGGTGGGGAGCACAGCACAGAGATTTTTGATAGTTAAAGAGAAGATGTTATAGATGTTTTGGTTGATTGATTAGCATGTGATAATTGTGATATCTTGGGGAGGGGGGATCACTTTGATTTGTTGATCACTGAGGGGGGGGGTTGTTTGTGAGCACTGCTTTTTATTTTTTGTATTTGTATTATCTCACTTATAGCGCTGAAGATTATGTTTCAAAACTGTATTTTATAGGTTAATCACTGCTAATTGTTAAACTGTTAATCACAGCTGTAGCATCTTAATTAGTTTAGCAAGGCATTAAAAGATTGAATTTATTGTTAATATGTAAAGCCCACGCTAAATTTTAAGTTGTGAAAAGAGTAAATCTCCCTAAGGGAGACAGAGTCCGCATGAAAACTGGACATGGTTATCTTCCTTTCGCCACTCTATTTAAAGTGGTTGTATAATCTTTTTTTTAACTTTTACCTACCGGTAAGCCTATAATAAGGCTTACCTGTAGGTAATATTAATATCTCCTAAACCTGTATGGTTTAGGAGATATTTACTTTTTATGCAGCTGCTGATGTCACGAGGCACATGCGCTGTTAAGGCCCGGCTGAAGGTCTGGCAGAACTGCCAGTCCTCCCTGGAAAAAGACTGACGTATCGCGGCTTCAGCCACTCACAGCTTTGGAGCCGCGATACCCGGAAGACACGCCAAGGCAACATGTCAGCTCCCTATGGGTGGATCGGGTGAGATAACGGCGCCTCGTTCTAAGGTGAGTATTTCATAATGAGCTAGTATGCACTGCATACTAGCTCATTATGCCTTTGCCTTGCAGGTTTTTTTGTAAAAAAAAAAAAAATGCGGCTTTACTACCGCTTTAAATGCAAAAAATTCTCCTGGTAAGGGCCACTCTTGTAACTGGCTTTAGGAAGGGAGGATACATCGGCAGTATAAATGATTAAGTAACCAAAGCATGTATTTATATATTATTTTTTATTATATTTTTCTTGTTAATTCTAACCTGGCTTTGAATACTGTGACTATGTGAAAAATCTACATAAAAACAGAATGCAATGAGTTGCAAATCTCATAGACCCGCATTTTATTCACAATAGAAAAAATATCAATTGTTTAACTACCTCCTGCTCGCCGGGGGGAGGGATGCGCCGTTGTTCTGGGATGACGTCATATGGGACACAGTGCAACCCCAGATCTCGGTAAAGAGCCAATGACATAGCTCTTTAACCATGTGATCAGCTGTGTCCAATCATAGCAGATGGCATTTAAACAAGGAAATGCCGTTTATGGGCTCTCCTTGCCTCACATTGACCAAGTGTGAGGCGAGAAGAGCCGATCAGCGGCATCTCTTCACAGGGGAGACCAGTACCGATAATCAGGGCACTAATCATCAGTGCCCTGATTAAAAATGCTACCCCAACAGTGGCAAGCACTAATGCCAATCTGTGCCCATCAGTGACACCAATCCATGCCCCTCAGTGGCACCAATCCTTCACCATTAGTGATGCCAATTTGTGCCCATCAATGAGGTCAATCTGTGCTCATCAGTGATGCAAGTCAGTGCTGCATTTCAGTGCACATCAGTGCCACCCATCAAGGTTGCCCATTAGTGCCGCCTATCAGTGCTACCTATCATTGCTCATAAGTGTTCCCTATCGGTGCACATCTGTGCCGCCAATCAGTGCTGTTTATCAGTGCCCATCAGTGCTGCATATTAGTGCCTCCTCATCAGTGCCCATCAGTGCAGCCTCATCAGTGCACATCAGTGAAGGAGAAAAATTACTTCTTTACAACATTTTTGTATTTGTGTGAAAAAAAGGAAAAAATTTAATTTGGGTAGTGTTGCATGACCAGGCAATTGTCATTCAAAGTGTGACAGTGCTAAAAGCTGAAAATTGGTCTGGGCAGAAAGGCGGTAAAAGTGCCCTGTATTGAAGCAGTTAACCACTTAAGGACTGGGCCTTTCAGACTAGATGTTTACAAGTTAAATAATATTTAAAATATATATTTTTTTCTAACACCCTTGAGAATACAATGGCGGTCGTGACAATGCTTTATGTCACACCGTATTTGCATAACGGTCTTACAAGCGCACTTTTTTTGGAAAAAATACACTTTTTTGAATTAAAAAATAAGACAACAGTGAAGTTAGCCCATATTTTTTATTGCGAAAGATAATATTATGCTAAGTTGATACCCAACATGCCACGCTTCAAATTGTGCCCACTCGTAGAATGGCAACAAACTTTTCCCCTCAAAAATCTCCATAGGCGACCTTTAAAAATTTCTATAGGTTACCAGTCTTGAGTAACAGAGGAGTTCTAAGGCTAGAATTTTTGCTCTCGCTCTATTGAACGATACCTCACATGTGTGGTTTGAACACCCTTTTCATATGCGGGCACTACTCATCTATGAGTAGAGAATATTTGCTTCTGCGCGGGAGTTTGGCAGAACGGGGAACTTTACATTTTTTATTTTGACACTGTATTTAAAAAAAAAAAAATGATGGGGCACTTTTATTCCTATTACAAGAAATGGAGACAGCCGGAGTCGGGATGCCGGAGCCGATGCACATGTCGGGCAACTGTGATCGACTCCACACAGAGGCAGAACTGAGCTCTGTCAATGTAAACAGACAGATCTTCACGCTGTCAGGGGTGAGGAGAGCAATATGTTGTTCATACTAAGAATGAACAGCGATCTCTCTCCTCACCCAGTCAGTCCCCTTCCCCCACAGTTAAAATCACTCCCTAGGGAACACAGTTAACCCCTTGATCGCCCCTAGTGTTAACCCCTTCCCTGCCAGTGACATTTACACAGTAATCAGTGCATTTTTATAGCACTGATCGCTGTATAACTGCCAATGATCCCAAAAATGTGTCAAAAGTGTCCGATCTGACCGCCATAATGTCACAGTCCTGATAAAAATCACTGATCGCCACCATTATTAGTTTAAAAAAAAAATAATAATAAAAATGCCATAAATCTTTACCCTATTTTATAGATGCTATAACTTTTGCGCAAATCAATCAATATACGCTTATTGCAACTTTTATTATCAAAAATATGTAGAAGAATACATATCGGCCTAAACTGTTGAAAAAAATAGCTTTTTTTTAAAAAAAATTGAGGATACCGGTATTTATTATAGGAAAAAGTACAAAATATTGTCTTTTTTTGCTTATAGTGCAAAAAATAAAAAACGCTGAGATGATCAAATACCACCAAAAGAAAGCTATATTTGTGGGGAAAAAAAGGTAGTCAGTTTTGTTTGGGTACAACGTCGCACGGCCGCGCAAATGTCAGTTAAAGCGATGCAGTGCGTATCACAAAAAATGGTATGGTCATTGAGCAGCCAATATTTCCAGGGCTTAAGTGGTCAAATATGAGATCTGGGGCAAAAAAAAACCTCAGATTTCATATTTACACAAAAATGCAATGAAAAAATGTCTTTTGCAATAAAAATGTTTTCCTTTAAAGAGGAAGTAAACCCTGATGAGTTTACTTCCTCTTTCATTCCCTGCAAAGGCAAAGCATAATGGACTACTATGCATCGCATAGTAGCCCATTATGTGTCACTTACCTGACACAGGAGCCAGCGAAGTCGCCGCTGTCGCCTGTAGTCCGCTGCATCCATCTTGTTGGTGGGGTCTCGCAGCTCCGCCGCTGTCATTCGGCGAAGCCGCGATGACGTCACTCCCGCGCATGCGCACAGGAGCCGACACGCGCGGCAGCTCCGTCGCTGAGAATGCCGCGCTCAGTGCGCCATGCGCCGTAGACAGCGGTGCCCGTTTTCGGCCAAATATCTCCTAAACCATATAGGTTTAGGAGATATTGCTTGGACCTACAGGTAAGCCTTAATCTAGGCTTACCTGTAGGTCAAAGTGGTTTGTAAGGGTTTACAACCACTTTAAGAGCATTGTGTGGAAGTGAGGGTTGATGTCGCTTCCACCAGTCAACCCCATGGAGCCGAGTAGGAGCCATTTTCCCCTCACTCTGCAGCCAGGCCACCAGGGGCAAGGACGCGATCATTCCTGCCGCTACCGGAGGGTCCGGTATGCTGAGACCCCCGGAGACCCCTGAAGTGTGGCGAGAGGGGGCCCTCTCCCACCCCTGATAAAAGTGATCTCGCATGGAATCTGCCGCAGACATTACTTTTATCTGAAACTGGACCGCCCGCTGTAGAAGAGGATACCGGGGTTATAGCAGCTAGCTGCTGCCATAACAATGATATTCCTCTTCAAAGTGCCACGTATATCATAGAGAAAAATTTACCATCTTAAGAAAAAAATAAGGTACTTTTGAAATTGATGGCAGCAACACGTCTCAAAAAAGGTAGGACAGGGCAACAAAAATCTGCCAAAGTAAATGATACTAGCTAGGGAGAACACCGTTGATTGATCTGGGCCTCTTGAGCTATACAACCTGAACCCCTTCAGAGCTCTACTGTTGTTACTATGTTGTGAACTTGCAGAGTGGCTAATGTTGGTTTTTAAGTCCGATAATTGTGACTTTTGTTTGCTCCACTGACCACCTACAAGACATAATGTCTCCTTGCTCTGGGTATCAGGGACCTTTGCTCATGAGGTCCAGTGCCCAATTTTACAGGCCTGTCTGTGGCCACACACCACGCTTCAACCGAAAGCCTACGATTATTTCCTGACACTACTTTCTCCTGTGCGTGATCTACAACTTACTAAGACACACTATCACATCTTTAATAATTTTTATTTCGTTGCGTTCCTTAATTCCTGGTTGGACTTACTATACATTGTTTGCCACCTTTTTTTTGTCCCCTGAGCTGCATTCTTTTTTTTTTTTTTTTATATATTTTCATATCCCTATGTACGTAGGAGAGGAGAGGTTGCTATAGTACCAGACGCTAATTAGCTTTTACTGGGCACATTTTTTGCTGACATGCGGCTGCTACCTTTTTCTTTTTTCTAAGGACCTTAGACCCCCCCGAGGTCATTTACGCTTTCAGTTATGGGGCACAGCCACTCAACATGTTGTGGTTGTGTGTAGGGTGGGAAGGGATGTGTTTTTATTCATTATTGTTTGTGATGTGCGGACTCATATCGAACACTTTCCAGATACATAGAGGAACGAGACAGGGTGCCCCCTGTCTTTTCTTCTATTTGCACTAGCTATCGAGCCGCTGGCTGCTAAACTTAGGACTCATGATGGTATTAGAGGTCTGGTAGTTTGAGGGCTGGAGGAACGTGTATTATTGTACGTGGATGATATGCTTTTATATCTGGGAGACCATGATACATCCTTTACAGGGATTAATCTATTTAGAAATTGATCAGAAGCCGTGGAAACCGGAAGTGATGTAAGAGACGCCTGTAACGCCGTTAAAATTACAGATCTGCCGCTTTTTCATTTCATTTTTGTGAGTGCCCATTTGGCTTTTTTAATTAATAAATCAGTGAGTTCATACAATACTGCGCTATGGGAGATTCTTTTCCATCCCTTACATAAACCTGCTGTGTGTTAACATCCATGCTGATAAACTGGAAGTCACCATTGGAAATAGAGGACCAGGAGAGGCATCATTCGCCATCATTGGATCCCTGGAGGTTCCACAGCCATATGCACGAAGATCCCACACTGGAAGCTTTTTTATTGAAGAGCTTGTTTGAAGCACTATCAGCACTTTTTTCCTCATCCCCTTCACTGGTGCAACATTTAATCAATGTTTGTTCCGACAACTTGATTCTGATTAATTAGGAGTGGATTTTTTATTAACATTTTATTTATTTATTTTATTCATATTGAACACTCAGTATTTGATACATTTATGGATATTTGCATTGAATAGAATTACATAGGATATTATTGTTTATTTTGCACAACCTTTATATGCTTAATTTTTGTACGTTTGCACATTATTGCACAGGCATTTTATTATAAGCATTATTTGCACAGTGTATTTACACATTTATATCTGCACAGTGGATATACACATCAATATACCTCATGACTGTAGTACAGTTTAATTGGTGGCGTTGATCATTCTTCTATATATACTCATTTTAGTGCACTATATATACACTATATATCTAGCTACAACTAATTTATTTTTCATCACTTACTAGATACACTTTGATAGCGCGAGGGACTATATTACACATGATACATCCTTATCTACCGCATTCTTGGTAATACAGGAATTTGGACACTTTGCAGGCTTCTGCATCAACAGGTCCAAGTCAATGCTATTTCCCTTAGACCCACAACAAAATGTAATACTCCCTGCCCAATATCCACTTGCTGTCACATCCCAGTTTAAGCATCTGGGGATTAACGTTCAACTACCAGTGGATTTTTTGTAAACGTAAATCTGTGGCCCATAATTAGAACTTTTAGTGACAGGGTGCAAAAATGGAAGAATTTACCACTCACACTGTTGGGTAGAGCTAACTTATTCAAAATTATTTTCTTTCCTAAGTTCTTATATGTGCGCTCCAATACCCCAATCTATATTCTGAAAAAAGCATTTTGATACATTAATTCACTGCTGAGCTCCTTTCTGTGGGATTCAAAGGCGGCCAGAGTCTCCTTGGAGATCTTGGAATTACCAGTGCAAAAGGGAGGACTGGCGTTACCTGACCTTTGCCTCTACTATCTTGCATCACAGCTGGTATATATACATTGGCGAATGTTTCCAAAATTAAAAAATGCAGCTGTGGCATTGTTACTTCCTATGAAACCCTGCTAAGTGTTTTCTTCCAGCGGAAGGTCCGTCCCTACAGAGGGAGGGAGAGTGATGCTTAAATCTGCTAAATGTATCTTAGGGATCTGTCTGAAACATATAAGAGATGGCCCCCTTCACTTATCCCCCAATACGCCATTATGATTCAATCCGCGTCTGAAAGTATTTTTTCATCTCGAGGATGCCTATAAATGGTCTAAATTTGGACTTATGTACCTCCACCAACTATATGATGCAGGTGACATCAAAACGTTTTCACAACTGAAGAGTTCCTGACTACTGGGCATTGCAATATACCAGACTCAAACATGCGGCACACACTCAGTTCGGGACTGAATCAATATCCTTAGAGAATATGAACCTGGAAAAAGTCCTTGGCACCCCTGACCACATTAATAATATCTAGCTATTATAGTCTATTGATAGGCAAAGAAAAAGAGAAGAGAATTAGGGAAAGATGGACCACTATTATACCTGAGCTCACGGATGAACAGTGAGAGACAGTGTTGGCCTACTATATGCCCGTAGTTATATCAGCCAGGGACAAAATTATACAAATCAGGTACTTGTACCAAATGTACTACACACCGCTTAGACCAGTGATGGCGAACCTTGGCACCCCAGATGTTTTGGAACTACATTTCCCATGATGCTCTGGCACTCTGCAGTGTAGTGGAGCATCATGGGAAATGTAGTTCCAAAACATCTGGGGTGCCAAGGTTTGCCATCACTGGCTTAGACTGTAATAATATGGGCAGAAGATACTCCCCCACATAAATGTTTGGCAGCAGAGGGGTCATTTCTCCATATGGTGTGGGACTGTAACAGGATTCGTCCTCTCTGGTCACAGGTGACCCAATTTATTTCTGATACATTTGACCTTCTGGATATTTGTAGCCCATTATTGGGACTTCTAGGCATTATTGAGGATGAAGTGATGAGTAACAACATGAGAACTTTGCTGTGCTCACTATTCTTCTATGTCCGTAAACGTATTGTCATTAATTACATTAAAATAGACAACCTCACATTAGCCTCCTGGAAAAGCCTGGTTAATGCCAATGTAACATTATTTAAAATGACTTATGAAGCCAGAGGATGCTCAAAAAAATGTAGTAAAGTTTGGGGTAAATGGATTAATTCTGGAGATACTGTACAATCTTACACTTAAGGTGTTTCATTTGAAATGTGAATGCCCTGAGATCGGAAGCATAGAAATATGAGAATATGCTATATAGATGTATGGATGAATAACAGCACACATCACAAGAGTTTACAGAGGATTTTCCTCTGGATTAGTTTTATTACTTCTTTACATGACTATGTTATATGTTATACATAGCATGCAAATAAAAACAAAACAGAAAAAGTGCTATTTGTACTAATGGCTATATTGAGTTTAGAAATATGGATATCTAGGACTTCATAAAGAAAATGATGTGACATTATGTACACTTACGATTGTAACCTGCTTTCATTTTTTTCCTACTATGTATGTACACTTATCAGAAAAAAAAAAAAACACTTTAAAAAAAAAAAAAAGTTCTATAATGCAAAGAAGAAGCCATATCTGAACATGGTGCAGAAACACCACCGTCTTCTCTGGGCCAAAGCTAATTTAAAATGGTCTTTTGCAAAGTGGAAAACTGTTCTGTGGTCAGAATCGAAATTTTAAATTATTTTTGGGAGAAGAGGGACCTTCCGGCTTGCTATTTGCCCTAAGTTCAAAAACCTGCATTTGTAAGCAGCATATTCTCTGGCAAGAATGGGACAACATTTCTATCTCAAGACTCTAGCAACTGGTCGTCTCAATTCCCAAATAGATATATCCAGGTTTTAGAGCAGCATATGCTCAGGCAAGAATGAGACAATATTCCTCTCCCAATATTTGAAATGTTTTCTATTTTCTATTGTGAATAAAATTTGGGTTTATGAGATTTGCAAATCATGGCATTCTGTTTTTATGTAGATTTTACTTGTCGTCCCAACTTTTTTGTAACTGAGGTTGTAATTCTGCTGCTGATGGCACAAAATGCATGGCTGATAACTATACAGAGAAATGCAGCCTCTTTGCCTCTGAAGTGTGTAGGCAAAAAGCTACTACTGTCTATTGGTAAACCAGGCCCTGAACATAGAATTTTTTTGGATACGGATAAAGTGCCTATTTTAAGAATGAATATTAAGAAATAATTAAAATAACAAACAAGTTATACTTATCTGCTCTGTGCAATGGTATTCCACAGAGCGGCCCTGGACCTCCTCTTCTCAGGTCTCCTGCCGACTCTGTCCACTCCTCCTCTTAACTGTCTACCCCCATAGCAAGCGCTTCATATGGAGGCAGACATGTGGGCTCACTCCTCAGCTGGGCTGCGTGTGTCTACAGACACACAAAGCGTGTCTCAGCCCCACTCCCTCCCCATTGGATTTGATTGACAGCAGCAGGAGCCAATGGCTCCCGCTGCTGCCTCCATGTCCAGTGAGGAGCGAGAGCGCAGTGATGCTGCTTTCAGGCACAGCTCTGGGTCGAGATTGGGCTCAGGTAAGTATTTTTGGGGGCTTGGGGTTGTCATCCATGCAAGATGAGGTATTCCGGGGCGCATTTGGCTAGAGAGGACTGATTTCCTGTACTCTCTGGATTGATAAGTCCAAATTAGGGACCCAAAATCTCAGGGGTTCGAAGAGTTTGGGATGTGAAAAAAACCTCCAAATCCTGACTTCCAGGACTCCTGAAGGGGATAAGCCACATGCAAGGGAGGCCTAAAAAGCAGCAGGATGGACGTGGCACCTGTGTCAAAGAGTGACGTAGATCACAAGCTGTAAGGGTAAATGTTCTTGGAACCCAGACTCTTGTGCTGAACCCCCGCAGCCGTCAAACACCCTGAAACACTGAGGAATCCTACCCCAGTGATGGGACCAAGAGATCAGCAGTGAGCCACTTGTGTGGTTCCTTTTATGCTAGAACTGTGAGTTGTTTGACTTTTTGCTGAAGGAAGCTATTTATGTTTACTTGTTTTGGAGAAACAAATAGACTGTTTACTTTTACAAATGGCTGCTGGTGATCTTGACAAATCACTTTAACTAGTATATTTTGCTCATAAATGTTGATGCATTTATTCTATCGTAACACTTATATTTATTTTATTTAAATCACAGGCTATATTTTTGCTTTGAGCCCGTTAATATTTATTGGCATCTGTGATATTTGGCTGGAACTCTTTACATTCAAGCAGTCTTATGCGGTTAACCTTTTTGCTGTTGGTGTGGTGGCCTTTGGATGCACAGGTAAATGATATAAATTAATTTGAATGTCATTATTTGTAAATGCGTATTATCTTATAGGGCAACATTAATAAGTAGCCTGACTATCAGCACTTTTGTTAATGATCTCTAAAACGTGGTTTAGACAAACTAAAAGTTGTCTTATGGTGGATGGGGGTTACATCTTACTCAGGACAATCAGGACCCCAAATCAGTGCAGGACTACATGACTCTGCCCTTCTCCTCCTTTATAACATGGAAGAGCACAGATCTGTAGTCCTCAGAGATAACTGAGAATAATGTACCTACAGTGCCTTGAAAAAGTATTCACACCCCTTTAAATTTTCCACATTTTGTCATGTTACAACCAAAAACTTAAAGTGTATTCTATTTTGATTTTATGCGATAGACCAACACAAAGTGGCACAAAGGAAAATGATAAATTGTTTAAATTCTTTTTTACAAATAAATATCTGAAAAGTGTGGCGTGCATTTGCATTTAGCCCCATTTACTCTGATACCCCTAATTAAAATCTAGTGGAACCAATTGCCTTCAGAAGTCACCTAAATAATAAATAGAGTCCACCTATGTGTAATTTGATCTCAATATGAATACAGCTGTTCTGTGAAGCCCTCAGAGGTTAGTTAGATAAACTTAGTGCACAAACATCATCATGAAGGCCAAGGAACACGCCAGACAGATCAGGGGGAACGTTGTGGAGAAGTTTAAAGCAGGGTTAGGTTATAAAAAAAAAAACCAAGCTTTGATCATCTCACGGAGCACTGTTCAAACAAGAGAGTATGGCACAACTGGAGACCTTCCAAGACATGGCCGTCCACCTAAACTGACAGGCTGTTCAAGGAGAGTATTAAATCAGAGAAGCAGCCAAGGGACCCATGGTCACTCTGGAGGAGCTACACAGATCCTCAGCTCAGGTGGGGGAACGACATTTGTGAAGGAAAGCCTTAAGAAATCCCATTTGCAGTTTCTTAGAAGCCATGTGAGGGACACAGCAAAAATTTAACTTTTTGGCCTGAAAGCAAAACGCTATATGTGGCAGAAAACTAACACTGTACATCACCCTGAACACACCATCCCCACTGTGAAACATGGTGGTGGTAGCATCATGTTGTGGGGATGCTTTTCTTCAGCAGGGAGAGGGAAGCTGGTCAGAGTTAATGGAAAGATGGATGGAGCCAAATACAGGGCAATCTTATGCCGCGTACACACGTATCAGACTATCCGGCGGACTTTCTGAACAAGCTACCTTCCCACACACGGTACTTTTGCGGTGGACTAGGTACGGCGTACTAAGTCCGCCGCACTATCTGCCGTACTTTGAAATGAACGGACTCGCCCACACACATGGAGGAAAGTCCGTTCATTTTGAGCACGCCTCCAGGTAGCCAGGACCAGCGAAGGAGGCGTCGCTGGCCCCATCACCTGGTATGGACTTAAAGGGGAATCCCTACGCCAAAAAAAGGGGGTCCCCCTAGGTCCATATCAGACCCTTATCCGAGCACGCTACCCGGCCGGCCAGGAAAGGGGGTGGGGACGAGCGAGCGCCCCCCCCTCCTGAGCCGTACCAGGCCGCATGCCCTCAACATGGGGGGTGCCTTGGGGAAGGGGGGGCCGCGTGGCCCCCCACCCCAAAGCACCTTGTCCCCATGTTGATGAGGACAAGGGCCTCTTCCTGACAACCCTGGCCGTTGGTTGTCGGGGTCTGTGGGCGGGGGGCTTATTGGAATCTGTGAGCCCCCTTTAATAAGGGGGCCCCGGATCCCGGCCCCCCACCCTATGTGAATGAGTATGGGGTACAATGTACCCCTACCCATTCACCTGTGAAAAAAATGTAAAAAAAAAACACAACACACAAGGGTTAAAATAGTTTATTGCACAGCTCCGGGGGTCTTCTTCCGTCTTCGGGGGTCTTCTCGCCGGACTCCTCCGCTATCTTCTGCTAGCTCTTTTACTAGCGGAGGAGCCCGGCTTTCTTCTTCGCCGCCACCCTCTTCTTCCGGCTTTGCGGTCTTGTCCCCCTCTTCGGGGGTCTTGTCCCCCTCTTCGGTTCTTCTAGCTCTTTTACAAGCGGTGGCCCGGTCTTCTGTCGCCGCTGCCGCCTTCTTCTGTTCTTTTCTTCTCTTCTGGAGATGTGGCCTCGTCGCTGTCTCCGGTCACAATGACAGGACACGCGGCGTGCGGCGACGTATATATAGGGACATCGCTGGATGATGTCCCCACCCATTATGATGTCACAGTCCACTGTGACATCATAATGGGCGGGGACATCATCCGGCGATGTCCCTATATAAGTCGCCGCACGCCGCGTGTCCTGTCATTGTGACCGGAGACAGCGACGAGGCAACATCTCCAGAAGAGAAGAACAGAAGGCGGCAACAGAAGACCGGGCCACCGCTTGTAAAAGAGCTACAAGAAGGCGCGGTGGCCCGGCAAGAAGAACCGAAGATGGGGACAAGATCCCCGAAGAGGGGGACAAGACCCCCGAAGTTGGAAGAAGAGGGCGGCGGCGAAGAAGAAAGCTAGGCTCCCCCGCTAGTAAAAGAGCTAGCAGAAGATAGCGGAGGAGTCCGGCGAGAAGACCACCGAAGACGGAAGAAGACCACTGGAGCTGTGCAATAAACTATTTTAACCCTTGTGTGTTGTGTTTTTTTTTTACATTTTTTTCACAGGTGAATGGGTAGGGGTACATTGTACCCCATACTCATTCACATAGGGTGGGGGGCCGGGGGCCCCCTTATTAAAGGGAGCTCACGGATTCCGATAAGCCCCCTGCCCGCAGACCCCGACAACCAACAGCCAGGGTTGTCGGGAAGAGGCCCTTGTCCTCATCACCCATGTTGAGGGCACGCGGCCTGGTACGGCTCGGGGGGGGGGCTCGCTCATCCCCACCCCCTTTCCTGGCCGGCCGGGTAGCGTTCTCAGATAAGGGTCTGATATGGACCTAGGGGGGACCCCCTTTAAGTCCATACCAGGTGACGGGGCCAGTGAAGCCTCCTTCACTGGTCCCGCCTCCGGGCGGGAAAAGTCCGTTCATTTTAAAAGTACGGCGGACTAGCACACACACGGCCGTATTGTCTGCCGAAATGCGAGTCCGGTGGATTGATGTGCAAAACTACACTCTTAGTCCACCGGACTTTTGAGTAAAAAAAAGTCAGCCGGAGACCACACACGGGCGGATTGTCCGCCGGACTTTTCCACTGAATTATTTGATCGTGTGTACGTGGCTTTAGAAGAAAACCCAGTCTGCAAAAGACTTGAGACTGGGGCGGAGGTTCACCTTCCAGTAGGACATCGACCCTAAACATACAGCCAGAGGTACAATGAAATGGTTTACTGAAACAACAAAGCACAAACCCTCTGGCTGGACTTTAAAAGGCAATGACTCCAAAAATTGTATGTATAGACAATAAATGTAAAAACAATATAAGTTTAATAGTACAAATTTTTAAAACATAGATACATGGGAAATTTGTATAACACATTTACAAATTCAGTGGTATATATACACATGAAATCACAAAAAAACATCTAGTTTACATCATTCTTGTAAAAATATAGAGTGAACCTCTACGCTTTTAGGGTCAAATATGTTTTTATTGTTGTTAACAGAATAGGGAAACATAAGTAGCGTCCAGATCTTAATACCATAGGTTAATACAAAGTATGTCATATTTCCAGTACACAATGTGAACCAGTGCTAACGGGAGCACCAACACCCCATCTCCTACCAAGAGCAGATCCGTGGTCCACCTCCTGGTGTAAGAGGGGGGTTGATCATGTAGCAGTGTGTGTTGTAATGTGTACATGGTAGAGAGCAGGTGTCTGGGTGTTTCTGAAAGAGAGCACAGCTGTTCGTATCCTGTTAGGGGCCTGTGAATTTGGGATGAGGAAAAAAGGTCAGAACAAAAGGAGGATATGCGAAAGGCTGTGAGCCTGTTGCCCTGGTCATTTGGCATCACAGGCGTGCCTGAGATCTCCTAGGTTAGAGGGAATCATTATCCCCAGATAGGAGATGCCCTTGGAGCCCCATTGGAAAGGGAAGTTAGCCTGTACTCGGGTAAGGGATTTGTGGGGTAGGGATATATTAAGGGCCTCCGTCTTAGACATATTTCATTTAAAGTTTCTAAATTTCCCAAACCTGCGGAACTCCTGCATCAAAGAACTTAGGGCCGTGTGCGGTTGCTGAATGTAGACCAGGAGGTCGAACGCGTAAAGTGAGAGTTTATGATTGGAGGAGGGATCTCTACTATAGATGTGTTTTGTCTGATGGAATGGGCTAGGTGTTCTATTACTAGAACAGAAAGCAGGGGTGACAGGGGGCAGCCCTGGCGAGTACCATTGGACATCTGGAATGATGTGAAGGGGAAAACATTGACTAGGACGGATGCAGGGGGCAGAGTACAGTACCATAACCATAGACACAAAGGTAGGGCCAAGGCCAATCTGCTCCAGGGAGAGGCACAAGAAATTCCAGTTGACCCGATCAAAGGCCTTGTCCGCATCAAACGATAGCAGGCATGCCTTCAGATTGTGTCTCTGTATGTATGTAGGATATGAGAAGGATAGTTTTTGTGGTGTTGTCCCTGGCCTCGCGCCACCTGGTCTTTATGAGCAATGGAGGATAAGAGGGGGGAGAGGCAGTTTGCCAGGACCTTAGCATAGAGTTTAACGTTGAGGTTGAGCAATATCGGCCGATAGCCAGTGCACTGTGAGAGATCTTTGCCAGGCTTGGGTATGACTGAAATATTAGCGGATAGTAGGTTACTGGAGGGTAAGTGGGTATAATCTATAGAGTTAAACATAGTGGACAACAATGGGGCGAGGTGCTGGGCAAATGACTTGTAGAACCTAGGGGAGAACCCGTCGGGGCCCAGGCATTTACCAGATTTCAATCCTTTAATAGCAGTAAGGAATTCTGCTACCATTAGGGGGTTATCCGTGTCAATCGCTTGTTCGGGGTCTATTTGTGGTAGGGCTGTCTCTGAGATGTAATCTTTCATATTGGATAGGTGTGAGTCTCCCATATTGGTCGCTGTGGTAAAGAGGTCGACATATGTTGCTGGGTCTGAGTCTCGTTTATGCATCAGTTCAAGAGTTCAAGCGTTTTTATAGTAGACAGTAGATGGGAGATGTCAGCGGTTCTAGCTTTTTTTTAGGTGGGAGCCATGTTTAATGAGAGTTCCCCGAAGTACACACTTCAGGGCCTCCCATTTAGTGAGGAGATTGGTGTAATCATACCAATGGACCTCAAAGTCATGGATCGCCTTTTCAACCACTGCAACGCATGGGATATCTTTCAACAAATTGTCGTTTAGAAGCCACGTGAACCCTGTACGGCATGTCGGGGGGGTGGGCTATGCTAAGGTGTGCGGGAGCATGGGCAGACCACAGTATATTACCTAGGGATGTCTAAAGCGGGATGTCAATCAATTCCTATTGGGAAAACCATTCATCTATATGCTAGTCCGACAGACCAAATACGACACAAGGGCAGCTACTGGCTATTGAACTTCCATTTCTAGTCCCGTTGTACGTCATCGCGTTCGAAGCGAATGGACTTGGGTGTGATCGTGTGTAGGCAAGTCCGTTCGGTCGGAACTTGGTCAGAAAGACCGTCAGAGTTTATTCTGCCGGAAAGTCCGGTCGTATGTACGCGGCATAAGACTTTAGGATGAAACGATTTGTGGAAGGCTATAGATACTCCTTTGGACTTTGCCTGAGGGTTTGTGCTGTGATACCATTAATTAAATAATTAGGGATGGGGAAAATTGGGACTTTAAATGAGGTCATGGCCTGGTAAGGCAATACACCTCCATCCCTATCACTATTGAGCATAAATTAAAAACAAGGGTTTGTCGGGACTTTATATGAAGCACAGGGTTAAAATAGAGTACAATGGTGGCTGTTTAAAGAGTTTATTTATCTGTAAAAACATGATTACACGCATTTGATGCAGATACACAGATATACATATTATTAGCATTATATATTTTGTAATGGCTGATAATAAAATGGTTATAAATGCATACCTCAATTATATACAGAAACCACCAATGGTAATGATGGATTAAACAATTAATAAAGTATTACCACTGCATGACCTATGGCCTTCTTGATCCTTACATTAAATACAAAATGTATATATGATACAATATTGAAAAGATAAGTGCTATTAAAGCTGGGGTACCAAGATACACTGCAACTGGTAGCTCAACGCGTTTTGCGGCTTTGTGCCGCTCATCAGGAGCAAGCTCGTGATTGGTCGAAAAATACAAGATAATATTTATAGTAAATGAAACAAGAGGGGGATTAGAGAGCCCACCTGACAATCACTTACATATAGCCATGCAGTCATAGACGCGGTATCGGAGGCCACCAGCCACCCCAAGCAACGGTACGGGAGCTGAGGAGGCACATCCAGCGGCAACATGGGGTGCAAACACAAGTGGACACCGGGGCAACCAGGGCACTTCTAAAGTGAAAACATGAACAGCATTTGAGTGTTTTCCTGATTAAGAATGAATCAAATTCATTGTGAAAGCTGTGTGTGAAGATATGGAGTGAAAATTAAAAGATGCAGAAAGGGGGAAAAAAATAAACCACAACAAGGTTATGAAATGGAGCGGAAACACAGCAGAAAGGAGCCTTATGTGAGTGTAAATGTGAATAAATTAACGGGGGAGGAAGGACGGCCAGGGTAACAGGCAGCCAACCAGACCCCCGAAAAGCACGATTACGTGTGAAAAAACAACCAGAAAGAAAGCAGTGGTGATTATATAAATATACCTGGTGTCAGGGAAAAAGATCGAGATCTGAAGATCACGAGGAGTCAGTGTGTGTAAGAGCCCAGATTATTCCGGTCCCGCCAGTCCTGCCACTCATAAATACCCATATGCCACCATTAGAACGCCCCCAACGTCACGTGCACGAGCACCATGAGGTGGAGGGGAAGCACCGGCATAGGAGCGAATCACCGCCCGGCGCCGGCATCCACACAAACACCTTCAGGTCTCGTGGAGATTGAAAAAAACCCACTGGGATGGCAGCGCCAACAAGGGGACGCCATACAGCCAGCAATGCAGTGTGTGACGTCGATACGCAGCGAGTTGGCGTGCCCCACCCCCAGCCATAACAATGGGTAGGGGGGAAGGGTGTCTCCCATTGATAATGAGGATTTTTAAGGGTCGGAATAGCCAAACCCCTAAAATGTGTTTCCTGCAAGAGCAGAATTTTAGTTCTGGCTTTCTGGAAATGATACCTGACTTTGTTTTTTGGGAGTATTGAAACAGTTAAAAAAAGGAAAAAAGAAAAGGAAAAATTCCTTCTTAAACACTGGTAGTGTAGGAGTCATTCAGGTGTTCCAGGATGGTCGTCCCAACAAACCTTGGTTGGGGGGTGCATGTGCTGTACCGGAATAAAGGGAACATTCCCGCTTACAGGATAAAGGCATGCAAGTGGCAGGAACCATAGGAGAGTCAGTCATCTGGCAGTTTCTGGGAAGGACCTCTGGGGCGCTTGTTCTTGCCAGCCCTCTGCCATTGCGTGTGGAATGGAAGTCTCTGGGTAGTGGGTGAGAGGGACCAATCAGGCAAAGAGATCTGGGGTAGCTCCAATGTACTCAGGAACTGTGGCAAATCCCCTAGGGTGCGAAAGAGGGCTGTCTTTCCTTCATGGTGAACCCGTAGCTGGAAAGGAAACCTCCACTGGTATTTAATATGCTTTTCCTGGAGGATAGATGTGATTGGTTTAAGTGCGCGCCTCGTGGCCAGAGTTTGACATGAGAGATCTGGGAGTAGCATGACAGGAGTGTCATTCAGCCGAATGGAGTCCTGTGTGCTAGCGGCTCTCATGATCTCCTCTTTGACTTTGTAAAAGTGTACCCCGCATAGCGTGTCGCAGGTGAAGGAGGAGTCAGGATTCCTTGGGCCCAATGTCCTCTGTACTCTGTCCAGCTCAATGGAGGATACCGTTAGGCTGTTGGAGGAGATGGTTAAATATAGCGGTGACTGCCCCAGTTAAGTCCTTGTGTTCTACTTTTTCAGGGATACCACACATCCTGATATTGTTCTGTCTATTATGGTTCTTGATGTCATCTTGGTGATACATAAGCTGCTGCAGCATGGGTCTCCTCATGGGACTGCAATATATTGCAAATGCCGTCAGTAGTGTTCTCTACATCCTCCATGTGGGTCCCCAGATCCCTTTTAAGGTCAGCAATCTCTTTCTTATATTTGCTATGCAGGAGACATAGTGCTCAAAGTAATTTTTTAGTGGGCAGGGAGTGTAAATAAGTATGCATGGATCGCATCTGTGACTCCATGTGCCATCCATCCCCAGAACACAGGGATGCCTGTAAAGGCTGTGAGGGCAGTGTGGGTTTTATAAGGGGGGCTCTATGTCTGCTAGGGAGACTGAGAGGCCCCTGGAGTGTACCTGATCGGCTTTTGCTGGTTCAGAGCGAGCCGGGGACAGAGGTGCCGTTGCCATCTTGGATTGTCCTTGGCTCAGGTAGGCCGCAGGGTCACACAATGTCTCCCTGTGTGCGGTCTCCAGCAGGCTTAGATTGCTTCCCTTTACCCATCGGGCCAATTTGGTGGTTGTGCAGGTGGTGATGGAGGAGATATGTCCCCGTGGAGGCCGTTAAGACCGGAAGCTGCTACGATGTGCGTCTTACTGCTCCATGTGCTAGGCCACGCCCCCCACTCTATGCTTTTAATGATTATGTGTCAATCCTCTTCATCAGTAGAAAGTGGAATAGAAGTTTATGATATCTACAATTCAAAAAATACAATGAGTACAAAATATATGTATTACAGGCAATTCCTGGCGGAGGCACTGCGGGATCCCAGCAGCCTGACATTTCTTATATGACCCCGTCCCCCTCTGACGCAAGGATGGACGGACTGCTCTGCGCTGGACGGAGAGATCACCCGTCGCTGGATCAGATCAGCCATCGCTGGACCTCGGAGAGATGATCATCCATCGCTGGATAGCAAGAGTGGATTACCACCACTGGAATTTTTTTTATTTTTAATAAAGGACTTTTTCAAAAGTGTGTTTGTCTTTTTTAACATTCTTTTACACTTTCTTTGTGAAATGGTAGGGGTACTTTTGTACCCCCTTACCATTTCAAATGGGGGGCAGGATCTGGGGGTCCCCTTGTTAAAGGGGCTTCCAGATTCTGATAAGCCCACCGCCTGGAGACCCCCACAACCACCGGCCAGGGTTGTGGGGATGAGGCCCTTGTCCCCCACAACATGGGGACATGGTGCTTTGGGGGGACCCCAAAGCATCCTCCCAATGTTGAGGGCATGTGGTCTGGTACGGTCCAGGAGGGGGAGCGCTCTCTCGTCCCCCCTCTTTTCCTGCGTCCTGCCAGGCTGCGCGCTCGGATAAAGGGTCTGGTATGGATTTTCAGGAGGAACCCCACGTCATTTTTTTTTTTCATTTGACGCGGGTTTCCCCTTAATATCCATACCAGACATGAAGGGCCTGGTAATTGAATTTGGGGGGACACCATGCTTTTTTTTTTGGTTTTATCAATGAGTGTTCTCTGTATTACGGGAGCTGACAATTCATTATAGCCACGAGTGATTTTAAATGACTTTTTTTCCCTGCAGAAATGACACTTGCAGGGACAGTTCTAAGCACGGGAAACATGCCCTCCTTTGCAGGCATACTATACACACCCCCAGGTACGAAATTTAAAGGAATATTACACTTTTATTGTTTCACTTTAATCATTATTAAAATCACTGCTCCCTTGGGGCAGGACCCAGGTCCCCAAACACTTTTTAGGACAGTAACTTGCATATTAGCCTTTAAAATTAGCACTTTAGATTTCTCCCATAGACTTGTACAGGGTGTTCCGTGGATTTTTGAATTTGCCGCGAACACCCCAAATTGTTCACTGTTCACCGAACAGGCAATGTTCGAGTCGAACATGAGTTTGACTCGAACTCGAAGCTCATCCCTAGTCTTCACAAGGTTTTTACACACTGTTGCTGGTATGTTGGCCCATTCCTCCATGCAGATCTCCAGAGCAGTGATGTTTTGGGGCTGTCGCTGGGCAACGCGGACTTTCAACTCCCTCCAAAGATTTTCTATGGGGTTGAGATCTGGAGACTGGCTAGGCCACTTCAGGACCTTGAAATGCTTCTTACGAAGCCAATCCTTCATTGCCCGGGCGGTGTGTCTGGGATCATTGTCATGCTGAAAGACCCAGCTACATTTCATCTTCAGTGCCCTTGCTGATGGGAGGAGGTTTGCACTAAAAATCTCACGATACATGGCCCTATTCATTCTTTCATGTACATTGATCAGTCGTCCTGTTCCCTTTGCAGAGAAACAGCCCCAAAGCATGATGTTGCCACCCCCATGCTTCACAGTAGGTATGGGGTTCTTTGGTTGCAACTCAGCATTCTCTCGCCACCAAACACGATGAGTTGTGTTTCTACCAAATAGTTCTACTTTGGTTTCATCTGACCATATGACATTCTCCCAATCCTCTTCTGGATCATCCAAATGCTGTCTAGCAAACTTCAGACAGGCACGGACATGTACTGGCTTATGCAGGGGGAAACGTCTGGCACTGCAGGATCTGAGTCCCTGGCGGTGTAGTGTGTTACTGATGGTAGCCTTTGTTACGTTGGTCCCAGCTCTCTGCAGGTCATTCACTAGGTACCCCCGTGGGCATAGCGATGGGGACCTGTTGTGCCCCATCCTACGCCAATCTGTACCTTGGGGAGTAGGACGCATGATAAATATGTCCGAGAGCATGTCTTCATTCCATGACTGTATGCTGCTCTAGTACAGATATATAGATGATATTTTTCTAGTCTGGAATAGTTCTTCTGAGCTACTTCATTCCTTCTTTCAGTCCATCAATGACAACACCTTCAATCTGCATTTCACTATGAATTACAACAGTGATTTTTTTTTAACTATTATTTTTAAGTCTATGGTGGCATTATCTTGCTTGTCCCTATGTTCCATTTTTGTTATGCTTTTGTTATGTTTGTTTTCTCTGCTGTCGATCCCGGATGGCATTAAATGACCGATTGGTTGCTGGCCATCAGAAGTTTATTCTCCTTGTTCATCTTCTCTATATATACGTGACTCAATGGTATTTTTCAGCATATACCAGGGATATGCAATTAGCGGACCTCCGGCTGTTGCAAAACTACAAGTCCCCTCATGCCTCTGCCTCTGGGTGTCATGCTTGTGACTGTCAGATTCTTGCTATGCTTCATGGGACTTGTAGTTCTGCAACAGCTGGAGGTCCGCTAATTGCATATCCCTGGCATATGCCATCCTGACATGCCTGCTCCTATACTCTCTGTGCATTTTTGGCTGCGCCTGTACTCTGCACTCTGCCCACTAGATGGGGAAGGTCAGCCAGTTCTTTGCTGGACCTCATCCATCGCTCAAAGGGCGTTGGGTGACAAAGTCATCACGCCAGCCTTGTCCTTTTGGTTGCCAGGCGATGGGATGACACCTGTCATCTTGCGGCGATTTCGGGAGGGGGAGCAACTTGGGGAAGCTCGCCACCCCTTCCCCTACTGTAGGTGACACTTGAGTGTAACGCCCCCTTCTAGCTCAGCGATTTGGGTGTTGCCTTCCCCACTTCCAATTTTATCCACTCTCTTACCTTTCTGACCCCTCTCTCCTCCTTGGATGTATATAAGGTCAGTCTCTGGTTTATTTGTTCATGCTGTGGCATGTTCAGTGGGGAGTTTTGCCAAATGTTGACTAGCCACTTATTAAGATAAGTTATCGAGTGAGTCCATGTCCTTTATGCACTTACATCAATCGTTGGAAGAGCAGTGTGGTCATCCATTGTTTCTAGCTATTATAGTTCATACACTGATATCTACCATTTTTTCTTGATCTTAGGTTTATGTTTCCATCTTAATGCTCATATATTGATCTTTTTGGGTGAACCCTATACTTGTGTTCATCCCATTGGATGTTGCACTTTTGTGACAGTAAGTTACAAGTAAGCATATCTTCTATAGACTCATAATTTACCGATATTGGTGCAAATACACCCTTATCTAGGTAGCAGCTATAAAATATCTCATTCATATATATTCTTTAATTAAAGATTATTAAACCTGTCATCATACTATCCATCGGCTCAGGGGGGCCATTTCTTTGGGTGCCCTCTCCTTTCCTCCCCACTCTGAACTCCTTCAGTCCAGCACACTAACTACTCCAAAGTGAGGTAGGTTGAGTTATTAGCATCCCCTAAATCTATTAAATATATCATGTTTTCTCTGATAAAAATCCACACGCCCTGACCTTCATGTGCCTGCCTCTTTCTATATAGACTGAGTGTAGTTTTTTTACTTTAATCATGTTATTTATCAGATCATCCAGATTTGGGCTATTTACATCCCCTGCCATGGATGATTAGGTTGTGGGTCGGTTTTCTCCCCTGTCATTTGGCTCTCCCTCTTGATCTCCTTTGTGTTCTGGCCTTCCTTGCTCCCGCCGTCTGGGTTATCGTTGGGGTCAGTGCAGCCAGACTTTTCCCCTGTCTGTTGTCTTCAACCTTTCCCTTGTATCCAAGATACCTGCTTCCACATTTCTGGTTATTATACATGGTTATAAAACTGTAATTAAGTGCCTGTCTGTTAAATTAAGGAATTGTCTGTATAGTTATATTTTGTACTCATATTTTTTGAATTGTAGATATCATAAACTTCTAAACCACTCTCTACCACTCTCTCCTGAAGAGGAATGACGAATAATCTTGAAACGTGTAGAGTTTCATTCTGTATATTTGTACAAGAGTGATGTAAACTTGAACTTGAAGTTGTGATACAAATTTCCCATGTATCTATGTTTTTAGACTTTGTACTATTAAACTTATATTATTTTTACATTTATTGTCTATACATACAATTTTTGGAGTCATTGCCTTTCAAAGTCCCGCCAGAGGGTTTCTGCTTTGTTGTTTCTGTGTTTTATTAGGGATGTGGGCAAAGTCTCCAATTCCCCACCAGAAATTAAATGGTTTAGGTAAAATCATATTCATGTGTTAAAATGGCCCAGTCAAAGTCCATACCTAAATCCAATTGAGAATCTGTGGCAAGACTTGAAAATTGCTGTTCACAGATGCTCTTCATTCAATCTTACAGAGCTTGAGCTATTTTGCAAAGAATGGGCATACATTTAACTCTAGATGTGCAAAGCTGGTAGACACATACCCAAAAAGACTTGCAGCTGTAATTTCAGCAAAATGTGGTTCTACAAAGTATTGACACTTTTCACATATTTATTTGTAAAAAAAAAAAAAAGGAAAAACCATGTATCATTTTTCCTTCCACTTCACAATTATGTGCCACTTTGTATTGGTCAATCAGGTAAAATCCTAATAAAATACAGTTACGTTTTTGGTTGTAACATGACAAAATGTGGAAAATGTTAAGGGGTATGAATACATTTTCAAGGCACTGTAATAGCAGTGAGCACAGGCAGAGGGCAGAGGTTTTAAGCTCTCAAGATTTTGGCCAAGATCAACAGGTATTTTTTTTTGCACTTATCAAATAGGAATACCAAAATATTTTTAGTTTTGTTTATTATTGATATATCCTTTAAAAAATCTCCCACCAAAGGGGCTTTGCTATGCAAAATGCTACTGTATGCTCTACTGGTGCAGAAAAGAGAAAAGATGTAAAAACAGAATAGATTAGTTTGTTTTGTATGGGTTTCGGAGCAGTTAGATTGCCTAAGGCCCTACAGTTACTATTATTTTGTAGTGCATACAGTGAGGGGGAAAAGTATTTGTTCCCCTGCTTATTTTTGTATGTTTGCCCACTGACAAAGAAGTTATCATTCTATAATTTTTATGGTAGGTTTATTTTAACAGTGAGAGACAGAATAACAACAAAAATATCCAGAAAAACGCATTTCAAAAATGTTATAAATTGATTTGCATTTTAATGAGTGAAATAAGTATTTGATCCCCTATCAATCAGCAATATTTCTGTCTCCCAGGTGTACAAGTACTGAGCTGAGATTAGGAGCACTCTCTTAAAGAGAGTGCTCCTAATCTCAGCTTGTTACCTATATAAAAAACACCTATCCACAGAAGCAATCAATCAATCCGATTCTAATCTCTCCACCATGGCCAAGACCAAAGATCTGTCCAAGGATGTCTGGGACAAGATTGTAGACCTACACAAGGCTGGAATGGGATACAAGAACATCATCAAGCAGCTCATGAAAGGGTTACAACAGTTTGTGTGATTATTTGCAAATGGAAGAAACACAAAATAACTGCCAATCTCCCTCGGTCTGGGGCTCCATGCAAGATCTCACTTCGTTGAGTTTCAATGATCATGAGAATGGTGAGGAATCAGCCCAGAACTACACGACAGAATCTTGTCAATGATCTCAAGGCAGCTGGGACCATAGTCACTAAGAAAACAATTGGTAACACACCACACCATGAAGGACTGAAATCCTGCAGCGCCCAAAAGGTCCCCCTGCTCAAGAAAGCACGTGTACAGGCCCGTCTGAAGTTCCCTAATGAATATCTGAATGATTCAGAGGAAAACTGAGTGAAAGTTTGTGGTCCGAAGAGACTAAAATCGGCATCAACTCAACTCGCCATGTTTGGAAGAGGAGGAGGAATGCTGCCTATGACCTCAAGAACACCACCCCACTGTCAAACATGGAGCTGGAAACATTATGCTTTGGGGTTTTTTTTCTGCTAAGGGGACAGGACACCGCATCAAAGGCACGATGGACAGGGCCACGTACCGTCAAAACTTGGGTGAAAACCTCCTTCCCTTAGCCAGGACATTGAAAATGGGTCGTGGATATTCCAACATGACAATGACCCAAAACACATAGCCAAGGCAACAAAGGAGTGGCTCAAGAAGAGGCATATTAAGGTGCTGGAGTGACCTAGCCAGACCTTAATCCCATAGAAAATATGTGAAAGGAGCTGAAGGTTCGATTTACCAAACGTTAGCCTTGACCCCCCAATGACTTGGAGAGAATCTGCAAAGAGGAGTGGGACAAAACTGAGATGTGTGCAAACCTGGTGGCCAACTACAAGAAACGTCTGACCTCTGTGATTGCCAACGGGGGTTTTGCCAAGTACTAAGTCATGTTTTGCGAAGGGGTGAAATACTTATTTCACTCATTAACCACTTCTGACCTGCTCACGCAGATATACTGTGGTAGGTTGGCTCTCCTTTGCAAATTGATGTACCTGTACGTCAGTCCGCAAAAGCAGGGTAGCCGGCTCCCGCCGCGTACCTTGGGAGCGTGCCCATGGTTCCCGCAGTCAGGATCACAGTGAGGAGAGGCGGAACGGGGAACTGCCTATGTAAACAAGGCATTTCACTGTTCTGCCTAGTGACATGACAGAGATCTTCTGTTCCTGGTGTTTGGGAACAGTGATCTCTGTCATGTTTCAGTAAGCCCATCCCCCCAACACGCTGAAGGAACACATTTAACCCCTTGATCGCCCCCTTGTGTTAACCCCTTCCCTGCTAAAAAAATGCACTGATCAATGTAATAATGTCACTGGTCCCCAAAAAGTGTAATTCGGGGTCAGATTTGTCTGCCGCAATGTCGCAGTCCCACTAAAAATTGCTGATTGCCACCATTACCAGTAAAAAAAAATAATTTGAAAAAATAAAAGTCCCTAAATCTGGAGCACCACCCTTTGGGCACCTTCTGCTAATGTTGTGTTTGGTGAGCATTGATTCCAAGCATGAGCGTTTGTACTTTGGGCTTTTGTGTGATTGACTTGTGTACACACAATACGAAAATCTGACAACAGACCGCTGTCCGCTGAAAATTTACTAGCTTGCCATCCACTTTGGCGGAAAGTTGGACAACAATTGTCTGATGGAGTGTACTAACGGTCCGATTTTAGTCTGTCATCATACAATTCCCTGACGAAAATCCGATCATGTGTACGAGGCTTAAATTATCTACTAGACAGCAGCTTTTAGAAACAGAGGTTTGGAAATTTATGGACATGAATATATCAATAGTTTTACTTAATGTGATAAAAACAGAATGTTATTAGTTTTTAGTGCAAAATGCATAATCTAGTTGATAGATTAGGTTTACAGCAGCAGTGAAAGTGGCCTGAGAGAAGTTGTGGGAGGTGTTCGTTATCCAGCAGGACTACACAAAAGTTTAAACTTTAAACATTCTTTAGGAATACAAGTTGCAGATCTGTAATTAATTTACGAAGTAGAGTTGGCGCAGACACTAGACCCCATCTCCGATGAAAAGTGAGGTGCGGGAAGTGTTAAACGGGCGAGTCAGAGCTTAATTTGTAAGCTGAAGTCATGATTTGCATTCTGGTGCACCCCTGGTTTTGGCAATAGAGGGGGACAATAAAGTACAGGGGTTGTAAACTGAAACATAGCATGTAACGGTGTCAAACATGCAAACAGATTTTCTTGATTTTTTTTTATTAAAAAAAAGAGTATCTTTTTAAAGTAACCACAAATTCTAATTCTATGCAAAAACAAGATTTAAAAGTACAAAAACTTTCTGTTTTCATATTCACAATATCTTATAACTATTTTATGTTTTTCTAAGTGCAGCAATCCAGCTTTTATGGCTATGCTGGAATGTTACCGAAGCGGTACACACAAGGTGTGATGACAGGAGAAAGTAAGTACATTGTTTAATGCCTTCTTAATGCCTTACTATGGTAATCCACTGTAATAAATACAGTATACATTTCTTAGTGAGTACGGTTTGATTTCTGTGATGTATCATTCGGCAGCTATTCGTTTAGGAAGTGTGTCATGTAATATGACCATCAGTGCTGTGAATAAAAATGCTCTAGCTTTGCGCATTGACTGATACATGAGAAAAAAATATTGGGACAAGCTTGGGCTTTTCATTCTTCAGACATACATAAATACCAATGTGACATGTGGGATTGTATTTCTACAAACAAAAGTGAGATCACACATGAAAATATACAAAGATTTGTACCTCAATAGCAGTATGCCAGTTAGACCTGGAAATATTGGAAATATTTCTCCTGACTCGGTAGAAGTACAGTTGTGCTCATAAGTTTCGATACCCTAGAAGAATTTATGATTTCTTGGCCATTTTTCAGAGAATATGAATGATAACACAAACACTTTTCTTTCACCCATGGTTAGTGTTTGGTTAAATCCATGTATTATCAATCAACCGTGTTTAGCCTTTTTAAATCATAATCACAGCAGAAACTACCCAAATGACTCTGATCAATAGTTTACATACCCTGGTGATTTTGGCCTGATAACATGCACACAAGTTGACACAAAGGGGTTTGACTGGCTATTAAAAAGGTAACCATTCTCACCTGTGATCGGTTTGCTTGTAATTAGTGTGTGTGTGTATAAAAGGTCAGTGAGTTTCTGGACTCCTGACAGACCCTTGCATCCTTCATCCAGGGCTGCACTGACGTTTCTAGATTCGGAGTCATGGGGAAAGCAAAAGAATTGTAAAAGGATCTGCAGGAAAAGATAGTTGAACTGTATAAAACAGGAAAGGGATATAAAAAGATATCCAAGGAATTGAGAATGCCAATCAGCAGTGTTCAAATTCTAATAAAGAAGTGGAAAATGAGGGGTTCTGTTGAAATCAACAGTCAGGTAGACTAACTAAAATTTCAGCCACAACTACCAGGAAAATTGTTTGGGATTCAAAGAAAAATCCACAAATAACTTCAGGTGAAATACAGGACTCTATGAAAACATGTGGTGTGGCTGTTGCAAGATGCACAATAAGGAGGCACTTGAAGAAAGATGGGCTGCATGGTCAAGTCACCAGAAGAAAGCCATTACTATGCAAATGCCACAAAGTATCCCGCTTACAATACGCCAAACAGCATAGAGATAAGCCTCCAACCTTCTGGCACAAAGTCATTTGGAGTGATAGGACCGAAATTGAGCTTTTTGGCCACAACCCTAAATGCTACATTTGGAGAGGGGTCAACAAGGCCTATGATGAAAGGTACACCATTCCTACTGACACGGAGGTAGATCGCTGATGTTTTGGGGATGTGTGAGCTACAATGGCACAGGAAATGTGGTCAAATTTGATGGCAAGATGAATACATTATGTTATCAAAAAATACTGGAGGAATATTTGCATTCATCAGCCAGGAAGCGGTGCATGATACTTGGACATTTCAACATGACAATGATCCAAAACACAAGGCCAAGTCGACCTGTCATTGGCTACAGCAGAATAAAGTGAAGGTTCTGGAGTGGCCATCTCAGTCTCCTGACCTCAATATCATTGAGCCACTCTGGGGATATATCAAACGTGCAGTTCATGCAAGACAGCCCAAGAATTTACCATCTGAGAAGATGAAGAGCCTCATCCACAAATACCACGAAATTATGTTAAAGGGGGCAATATTCAATATTAAGAACCGGGGTATGTAAACTTTTGATCAGGGTCATTTAGGTAGTTGGGATGATGATTTAAAAAGACACTAACCATGAGTGAAAGAAAAGTTTTTGTGTTATCATTCATATTCTCTAAAAAATGGCCAAGAAATCATAAATTCTGCCAGGGTATGTAAACTTATGAGCACAACTGTAACTGGCATTTATTTACTCAGTAGGGGGCGTGGTATGAGCAGACATGCTGACTGAGTGAGCCGAGATCCCCGGGCTCCAGGAAGGCTAGCAACGATCACCGGCCGGCTCTCAACCCCCTAGAGGCATGTCCATGCACTGCTGCACAGCCACACAACCGCATGGCGGGGTGAAGACACAGGGGAGTGTACCTGATGGTGCATAGCGTGAACTCAGGGCATACAGCTAAAATAGCATTGGCCCACAAGGAAAGGAAACGCGGCTCCCCAATCTGAAGGGAGGACAAAAGACACCTGAATGCAGCCCCTCAGTGCAGGTCCGAGGACCATCCGGATTCGCAACAGGCGCAGTAACACCCAGCCGTGGCCATATAGTTTTAGGGCGGGCCAGGGCCTTTAGTCCCCGGACCACAGCCTCTTGATAACAGGGAGGGATAATATAACTCGTGGTGGTGAACCGGATGAGGAATACCTAGGACAGGGTACAAACGTTTCTGTGATGGAGGGGCTTACAGGAGGGATCAGTAAGCACCCTGGAAATGGCTCTCTGGGATAGAGCAATGGCACTACAAGGCCCAGCAGGGAATCACCAGAAACCACAGGACAGCTACAGTATGTTAATTCCCAGTCTCACAAACTTATTAATGGACATGGTACACCCCAATTAGATCTAACAGTAGATTGGGATCTTAATGAGCACCTGAGAGCCCTCCCAAGAAAGAAAGCTATTCAGTTACTTATAACTGCGGTTGAAGTTTCATGTAAACAGGCTGTGGAGGGACTTTAGGGAGAACATAGCAGTCCTGCGGAACACAGTGGAAGAAGTGGAGACGGGCCAGGATAATATCAGACAATTAGTGACTGATACCCAGGATATGACTAAAATATCATGAGAGTTTGGAATTTCCTTATGGATCAGATGGACAATAATGAAAATAGAGAACGCCAGCGTATAAAGGGCTTGCCCAAAACAATACAGCCCTCTGAATTGCCTCTAACTGTGATTGGCCTATTTTGTTTAATTCTGGGGGCCTTGGCACCCAAGAAGATTGAAATAGATAGTGTGCATCGTGCCCTATCTTTTACTTCCCAAAATTCAGGTAAACTAAGAAAACTTGTTGTCGGAAATTCCGATTGTGTGTACACAATTCCGACGCACAAAAGTCCACGCATGCTCGGAATCAAGGCGAAGAGACGCACTGGCTATTGGACTTAATTTTTCTCTCGTCATACGTGTTGTACGTCACCTCGTTCTTGGCCATCGGAATTTCCGACAAAATTTGTGCGACCGTGTACATGCAAGACAAGTTTGAGCCAACATCCGTCAGAAAAAAATCCACGGTTTGGTTGTCGGAACGTCCGATCATCTGTACTCGGCTTTAGACCTCTGTTGGAAGTCTTGCAGATGTTAAATATCGGTGGGGTTACCCTTTTAGAGTAATGGCCACAAGGAATGGAAAATCAGCAACACTCCAAGCAAAAGATGATTTACATATGGTTGCATACTGTGTTATTGTTTTTTGTGGATTTTTGAGGAGTGGTGCAATAAGAGGTTTAGGAAGCAATATGTCCAGGGACGATGGTGGCTAGAATGAAGATTATGTCATATAATGTGAGGGGGCTCTGTTCACCTTGTAAAAGGGGTTGTCTTTGGCATGAACTGCGCCGCCTGGGGGTGGAGGTAGTGTTCCTGCAGGAGACATACTCCATGACAGGGTCAATCCCTCGCCTGCCTCTCTTCCCATATAATCAGTGGTTTCATGCACCATCACCCATTCCGAGGGCAAGGAGAGTTAGAATAGCTTTTCATAATAAGTGTCCCTTTGTACTTATGGAAATAAGAGCAGACTCTGAAGGACATTTTCTCTTTGTTATGGGCAGGGTATAGGGCCAATGTTATACGTTTGCTACTATAAACGCTCCCAATAATCGTACTTTAAGTTTCTATAGAAAACCCTGGACATTTTGGGGAAGTTTAGGGAGGGTTTTTTGGTAGCGAGAGGGGACTTACTATGTTGTATTACATTGGGTACATAATGGACTGAATCAAACTCCGATTGTGATACTTTCAGTGGATGTCAAAAAGGCATTCGATAGGGTGAGCTGGGAATTCATGGCTGGAGTGTTGAGATAAATGGGTCTGAGGGAACGGATGATGGGATGGGTATTGGCTTTATATGCTGATCCAAGAGCAAGGGTTAAGGTTAGCGGCAAATTGTCAGATTATTTTGATATATGTAATGGGACCAGGCAGGTTTGTTCCTTATCCCCATTACTATTTGCGATGTTCTTAGAGCCTTTTTTGTGTATGATCAGGAGAAATGCGAAGATTAAGGGGATATGCATAGGATCAATGGAACATAAGATTTCAGCATAAGCGGATGATTTGTTATTATACCGTTCTCGTCCACACAAATCCTTGACTGAACTGATGGCAGAAATAAATAAATTTGACCTTTTATCTAACTTTAAAATAAATATTGATAAGTCAGTACTGATGCCGAGCCATGTTCCTTCAGGGATGGCATCCATTTTGCAACAATCTTTTTTCTTTGTCGTTTTGACTCTATATTTTATTTGGGGATTCATATCATCCCAGACCTAAAGTGTCTATATGAGCTTAACTATGGTCTTTTGGTGGTGAATATATTAAGAGACTTGCAAAGATGGAGAGAGGCCATACTTTGACATGGTTTGGCAGAGTGAATGCTCTTGAAATTAGTATAATTCCTAGAATAATCTATGTTTTATATACAGTACCCATGGCACTTCCACAGACATTTTTTAAATAGATATGAAGGGTATTTATGCATCAATACTTTCATGCATTTTACAGATATTCACAATGGTGTGTGATAGGAAAAAGATGAGCAAAATGGACATTTCTACTGTATCAAAATATATATTTACTGTTGTTATAGATTGTCTACACTCTCTAACTAAGGATAACATATATTTAATTTCTTATTACAGGTACTGCAGGAGTTATCATCTCACTCAGCCGGATCTTCACCAAGCTGCTGTTACCAGATGAAAAAGAGAGTACCATCATCTTCTTTTTAATTTCAATTGCCCTGGAGCTTATCTGCTTTGTTTTGCATGTTCTAGTGAGAAGAACAAGATTTGTTCAATATTATACAAATAAAAGCTTAGCTAAAAACATGTTGAAGAACCCAATGGAACCAAGTTTCCGTTACCAAGTGCATCAAAACACCTATGTAGAAGAGGTAAGTGTTTGCATTAATATTTACAGACAACATCAAAAGCAGTGTAGTTCTGAGAGTACCTAAACATTTGAGATCTCTTTTTATAATAATCAAGGGAAATATGCATAAAGTATCATATCTAAAGGTAAAATGGTTTAGAAATACAAATTTAATGGCAGGTATGTAAGTGGCTAACAACTATATTTTAAATGATCAAACAGAATGGACACAAGCATTGTGATCTACTAAGCCTAATCATGGGGCTAAAAGTTCTGGTCAGCAGACTTGACTGTGACTTAAGTGGCCTTCCCTATAAATCATGAATTGTAGACAAAAGGTTATAAGGGTTGCTGTCAACATCAACCAGTCACATGGCAGGTGTTGGAAACAGTTCCAGGTTACCTTTTATTTAAATGTGAGGCTTGTTTCTCTACAGTAGTGTGCAAATGCTGCAGGAAGGCATCCCACTGGTAAACCCTTTTATACAAGGTCCCAACAACAGGTTGCAGCATACTTTCCCCGGCACTGGTCAGTGAAACCCCCTTGCAGTGGTGATTCTTACTTGATCACATGCTTCCACTCTGTTCTTTCTCTCCCCCATCCAGTCGGGACTATATTTTTACTGTTGGGCACAGATCACTCTACCCGATAGTACCAGATACAGGTGTTCTTTCAGCACCAGATACTCCACTACTACTCTGCAAAAGTTGTGCAGAGACTTGTGATGAAAATAATGCAGCTTGCCACACCCTCCCGCCCCACTTAAAAGTGAAGATAATTTGTGCAGGCTAAAAAAACTGACAGCTTCTGCATGCTAATTATAAATATGTAGCACTGCTAATTTGTTACTATACAAGGTTGAATAAACAAGAGGTGTGTGATGTAGATAACATATTATAGAAAGTAAATACTTTGTTTAAAATAAATGACACAAATCAATCAGAAAAAAGTGTGAAAACTTTAATAAATAGACCCCGAAGTGTAGAAAATCCTTATTATTCACTTTTCATAGTTTTAGAAACCTTGTATTGTTTCGTGGTATGTATCATAAATATTATAATTCATAATTAAGTGCTTTACTGTCTTTTAGGAGAGTAAAAGTGCAGCAGCTGAAAATAGCATAGAGCTTCAGTCAGATGTAACAGCTAGAAGAACGTATGTCAGGTTCGATGTTCCAGTGCCCAAAGTAAAAAGCAGCTGGCCCAAATTCAAAGGTAAGCTACAACACATAATCAAGCGTCTCTGTGTCATTGTTACCTATCTTTTAAATATTAGGCATTGGTAAGATTAACGCATATGTTCCCCTGTTATATTTATATATATATTTTTTTTATTTGTGATTTTCTTGCTCCTTCCCATAAAGTTTCCAGTTTTACAGCCTTGCTTTAGCTGTAGTAACGTTGTAGTGGCAACCAACAGACCAGACAGCAAATGCCCTAATATAACTTTTGGCATAAGGAAAGCCACATGTAAATAAAATGTCCTTAAATGCTTATTTAAATGAACTAAATGCTTATTTTAAAAGCTTATAGTTCTTTGTTGTCTGAGGCTCCCCTTTTCGTGAAGAAGTTTAAACAATCTACTGTGCACTTTGGTCCTTCAATTATTGGCACGTGTGTATATATACAGTGGGGAAAATAATTATTTGATCCCCTGCAGATTTTAAGAAATTTAGGATCTATAATTTTTATCATAGGTTTATTTTAAATGATAGAGGCAGAATATCAACCACAAATCCATAAAAACACATAAAGCAAATGCTATAAATTAAGTTGCAGTTCAGTTCATGGAAAGACATGGATGAGCAAGTTTGGGGTGGAGGAACTTGACTGGCCTGCATAGAGTCCTGACCTCAACATGATAGAACACCTTTGGAATGAATTAGATTGGAGACTGCGAGCCAGGCCTTCTGGTGTCTGACCTCACATACGCACTTCTGGAAGAATGGTCAATCATTGCCATAGACACACTCCTAAACCTTGTAGACAACCTTCCCAGAAGAGTTGAAGCTGTTACAGAGGCAAAGGGAGGATCAACTCAATATTGAACCCTATGGACTAAGGCTCGATTCACACTAGCACGTTTTTTGATGCATTTTGCAGAAATGCAAGGACATTTTTTAACATGGGTTCCTATGGAACATGTTTACATCAATGCATTTTTGTGCCTCTGCGTTTTTGGAAAGGGTCAGGGACTTTTTTAGAAGTCAATGGACCTGCATCAAAAATGCAAGTACCGCGTTTTACCGCGATTTTGCCGTGATTTGCGTTTTGCGTTTTTGTTTTTTTTTGGTTTTTTTTCACTGTATATATCTGGTTGCTAAGCAACCACAGTGTTAAAAAAGAAAAGGAAAAAAAACGCAAATCGCGGCAAAAACGCGTGTCCAAAAACGCGGCAAGCACCGCAAAAAGCACTGCAAAAACGCTCAAAAGCAACATGCATAAATGTGAATCGAGCCTAAGACTGGGATGCATTAAAGTTCATGTGCGTGTAAAGGCAGGCGTTCCAATACTTTTGGTAATATAGTTCAGTATGTGTGTCTGGTTTGTTAGCACATTCTCTGTCACCTCTGAAACATTGGTGGTTTTACACTTTTTGTTGCATCAACTAATGCCACGTACACACGACCGGATTTTCCAGCAGAAAAGGTCAGACAGAATAATTTCATCGGATATTCCGATTGTGTGTGGGCTTCAGCTGACTTTTTTTTTATAAAAAGTCTGACGGACCTAGAACGTAGAATAGAAATAGAGGTTTTAAATCTTTCCGACGGAATCAATTTCTATCAGGAAACCGTTCGTCTGTATGCTAGTCCGATGGACCACATACGACGCAAGGGCAGCTATTGGCTCCTTTTCTAGTCCCGTCGGACATCATCGCGTTCGAAACGAACAGACTTTGGTGTGATCGTGTGTAGGCAAGTCAGTTCGGTCGGAACTCCGTCGGAAAGAACGTCAGAGTTTATTCTGATGGAAAGTCTGGTCGTGTGTACGCGGCATTAGAGCTTAGTAAACACTTGAGATGAGCTATCTTTGGTGTGCGTGCTATTTGTGCTATTTTGGATTTATAGTGTTTCTGATGGCCACACACCCTACACATGGGTGTGGGGTATATCCAGGCAGCCTTTTAACACTGGCACATGATATGTCAACCCCCTAGAGTAAGGCTGGATTCACACCTATGCATTTTTAGTGCTTTTTGCATTTTGCAGATTTGTACTACAAAACATGTTCCATAGGAAACCAAGTTAAATGGACTGTAGTGCAAATCTACAAAATGCAAAAAGCACAAAAACTGCATAGGTGAACTGGCCTTAGGGCCAGTTCACACCAGATGCAGTTCCATACGCTTTTTTCCTGCACTAAAAATGCATGCACAAAGTTTTCCATGTACTCCAATGGCTCTAGTTCACACCCATGCAGTCAGTTCCAGTCAGTTTCTGCACCAGAAACTGACTGGAACTGACTGCACTGGTGTGAACTAGAGCCATTGGAATACATGGAAAACACTGTGCATGCATTTTTAGGGCCAGTTCACACCACAAACGTGCACTCATAGTTTTTGCTTACAGTTCACACCACACGCAGTTCTAGTGTGTTTTTGATACAATTTGCTAGGTTCCAGTATAGTTCTGTGCAGAAAAAAAATGCAGCACGGTCTACTTTTTTTTCTGCACCGGAAACTGCACTGGTGTGAACTAGAGCCATTGAAATACATGGAAAACACTGCATTCATTTGTAGCACAGAAAAAAGCGCACATAACTGCATCTGGTGTGAACTAGCACTTAAAGTCAAGATTGTTTTATTCTAATGCATGTGTTGTCAGAGAAATTCACTGTACTGTTCATTTAGGCTTGATTCACACCTATGCAGTTTTAGTGCTTTTTGCATTTCGCAGATTTGCACTACAGAACTTGTTTCATAGGAAACCATGTTAAATGGACTGTAGTGCACTAAAAAAGCATAGGTGTGAATCAGGCCTAAAGCACAGAAGCATTCAACCATGTCTTGTCTCTTTTTTTCAAAGATTAGAATCTTGCCAGCTAGACACTGATGGTTTTGTGGGCTTTTGAGTCTGTAGTTCTTGAACAGTCAATGCTTAGAAACCATCTGCAGCATTTTGATAGAAATAATCACTGGCCTCTGACATCCAGTACATGTGAGCCTTACAAATGTACATTTTATTCTTTACATTGTGCACTTTCTTGAACAGTCAGTTTTAACAAGTCTTCTGTAGCGCTTTGATAAAAAATCACTGTCTTTTAAATTCCAAGAATTATTTTTGGGTTCTACAATTGTAAAAAGAAATTACTTTCCTGTTGTTTTGTGTGTTTTAATTGTTTTAATTAGTCTTGGAATGGAGGCCTGGGTGGGAATTTTCCTAATTGAGCAGCCAGGAATTAAATTAAGGAATCTGAAAAATGTTCTTACCATTTCACCCAGAAGAGCAAACCTGTGACCTACAAAGAGCATCAGATTCAAACCTCTGTACAGCCCCATTCACACTATCAGATTGTCTGCCGATTTTTTCCTTCAGATTTACCAAAACCATATAATATGAGGTCGAACCTTAGGAGTTTCAATGTGTATACAATCAGGCAGGCCCTTGCACTACATGGTTTTGGTAAATCTGAAAGAAAAAAAATCAGCAGCAAATCTGATAGTGTGTATGGGGCTTAAGAATCCATGGCCTCATTTTCATCTATAGGATAATGATGATAATGAAGATGAATGATTTCAATGGAGCAGAACACACTTTAATGTGGGGAAATCCTACATGAGTTTATCAACCCCTGTAACTTTGCTTGGCTACACAGCCACTCTTGTTAAAGTGCCATCCCCCTTCCCATTATTGAAAAACTGATCTTTAGTTTACAAGATTCAACCTAAAACAAAGAACCCAAGTGTCCAATAAGATTTAAAAAAAAAAAAGGATCCATATCCTAGCGAAAACGTTTTTTGCGCCTAATGTGTACTTAAAGAGGAGCTCCAGCCCCCCACCAAAAAAATGAAAGTTAGCAGCTACAAATACTGTACCTGGTGACTTTTAATATTAGGACACTTACCTGTCCAGGGATCCCGCAATGTCGACACCCCAGCCAATTTTTCAGTTGGCTCTTGGGTGCTGCCTTTCTTTGTAAGGGAAAATGACAGTAATGCCTTACGGTGTCACAGCCGGTTCCCTACTGTGCATGTGTGAAGTGCACTGCACTTTGTGAATGGGCCGTCGCCGGGGGAAGGAGGAGAGAGGTCGAACTTACGGGCGACCTGGCTGCGGTGAGGTCACCCAGGAGTTGGCACCCCCCGGAAAGGTGCCAAATGTAATGTGGCAGCAGAAGGGGGAAAGAACCAAACAAGCAGAACTTTCCCTTTTGGATGGAGCTCCACTTTAAATACCCAAGAAATTGTGTTAATCCAAATTATTTCAGTGTCATTTTAATATACTCGGTGCAGGATTTGTGATCATTTTTAGTGTTTTCATCACAAATATTCTTGCTTGATGACTCACTTTCTTTTTTTTAACTGTAACATTTTTTATTTATTTCTTCAGTAACAAAACAATAAACAATGCTGTAATGAAATTTCTTATCAATATTTGGTAATTAGTGTATGCATTCAAAGGTAGGCAAACAAATGGTGAGAAGGTGATATCTGTGTTTTGATACCTTGGTCTCGCTTACCCCAATTGGGCAATGACTCACTTTTTTATCCAGACAATGGGGGTTATTTACTAAAGGCAACTCCACTTTCCTGACGCCTTCATGGCAGCACACACTGGGGTTGTGACTCCGCCCCCACAACCTGACAGGATTGGATTAACTATAAATTTGAAGGGGACACACCCTGCTGCATTCTCTTTTTTATCCTCACCTGATAGGTTGGACGGACGGAGTTTTCCTGTTACAGATGAATAAGACTCTACCGCATTCGCCCCAGCAGGTACAAGCCTCTCCTGTTTGGAAGTCCCTCCTGTACAGTCTCTAAAGTAGCTTCTATGGAGGGAACCCCCGCTCTGGTGGTCTCAAGGGGCTACTGGATTTCTGGCATTACCAAAGCTTTAAAGAAGCTTTTTTACCTTTGCAGTGGACTCCCCTTCTTCTTTTGCCTATTAATTCCTCTTATTTAAATAATATCCATCTTTTATTCCTATAGTAAGTGGTGGTTTATATTCCCTTTTTTTCTCTACCTTTGGGATTGCTGTCTCTTGTAGTCCCCTGTCATGGCCGCCGTTTGTTTCTCCTTCAGTGGTGTTTTCTCTATGCTGTAATTCCAGCCTAGATGGCGCGGTTCGGCCACTCTGAGCACGTGCAGTGCTAGTGTTTTTTTTCCCCCTATGTTTTTAATGTGTGTTCCCTTATCCAAAATGGCGCCGGAACACCTGGGACGCTTCTGTGCATGCGCAGAGCGTCAATTAGCCGCCGCAATGGCGCTATTTTCAAATACAGAGCTGTATTTCTCTGTGATTCTGCTGTGCAATCTGCAAAACTTAAGGAAGGTTGCTGCCTCTGCATGTAGATCACTCTGCAGTCTCCAGGTAAGTCCCTGTGGGACTCCTATATATATTATTATTGTTATTATATTGTTTCTTGCAGATAAACTTTGTTAATAAATAATATATATATTTATATTTATAAGTGAATTGTATGTGTGTATATATATATATATATATATATATATATATATATATATATATATATACACACACATACATATGCACACACATTATTTCTCTCTATATCTCAGACTGTCCTTCACCCCTTTTTTTTCTATGGAGTCCACTGCCCACGCAGACCACCATCAGCAAGTTAGGTAAGAGGCTTCACCGGGCAAGGTAAGTATTGAAGGGGAGAACAAAAAAAGAGTGCCAGACGTTAAATGCTGCATTTTTTTGGCAGCCCGTCTAGATCAAGAGGAGCAAGTTCCAGCCATGGGAGAAGGTCTAGCCATACGTCTAGCAGGATGTCCCGCAGGAGCCGCTCAAGATCTCCTTCATGGCACTGAAGACACAGCCACTCACAACATAGCTACTCACGCCACAGTCGATCAAGTCGCAGGAGATCTTCTTCCTCACAATATCAAAGCCGCCACACCCAACCTGCAGCAAACGCTTGCTGGGTATGCGGCGCTCCGGCACTGCCAGATAACTTGCCTGTCGCAGACGCAAGAATTGCTACAGACCTCATAAGAGAATCAGTGCGGGAGTCCATATTGGAAACAACAACACCAGCATTAGATAGAGCTGCTCCCAGTACGTCTTCAGCAGACCCCCATCTCACTCAGGCATCACAATCTTCCTCTGAAGATGAGGGTCAGGAGATGTCAGTGGGCTTTGATTTTTCCCTGGTGGAACCCTTTGCAAAGGGCGTTAAAGAAGCATTCGGCTGGCAAGATGATGCGGCAGAACCTCAGAAAATACGGAAATATTTTCCAAACCTAAAAAGAGATCCGTTATCCTTCCCATTTATAGAGGAGCTGGAGGATCTCATTAAAGACAAGTGGGAGAGGTCTGACAAAAGATCTAGTCTTACAAACAGATTAGCCAAGATGTACCCTTTAAAAGAGTCAAAAGTGAAGCCTTTAATTAATGCTCCCATCGTCAATTCCTCATTAATGCGCCTCACCCGCCACGTCACACTACCAATCGAGGATGCTGTTTCCTTTCGGGATGTGCTCAACCGAAAGATGGACCTAGAATTGAAGAAGGCATATTCCATGGCTGGGGGAGCCTGTAGACCAGCAATTACCACAGCAGCAGTGGCCACAGCCATCTCAGGATGGGCATCTAAAATAGAAAAAGACCTACACGATGGCATTGAAATGGGAAAGATTATTTCCTCTCTGCAAGAAGTCAAGCTAGCAGAGGCATCAGTAGATATTATAAGATCTTCAGCCAAGGCTATGCTGGCCTCCGTAACAGCGAGAAGAGCACTATGGCTCAAACCGTGGATGGCCGATACAGCATCAAAAATAAATTGGTGCAGAATTCCATATGATGGCGCAAATCTGTTCGGTGCCAAGTTAGACTCTGCCATATCCAAGGTAACAGGAGGGAAGTCAGGCCTGATCCCCTCCGACAGGAGACCCAAGACGCAGAAGGGACCTGTTTACAGATGTAATCTTCCGGACAAATATAAAGAGTCCAGGTCCTACTCTCCTGGTAGGGAATTTAGAAGGGACTGGAAAAACACAAAACCTTATTTTCTAAGGATACAGAAATCTAAGGCCACCCCGGCAGGGGAACAGAAGGAACTTCACCAAGATCTGGTCAGACCATATAAAGGATTTATGGACATTGTCCACAATCCGATTCGGACACAGGTGGAAATTCAAAAACAGACTCCCACCAAATCATTTCCAAGCAACCAGAGTACCATCCTCAATACCCCAAAGGATTCTGCTAGTAAAGTACGTAGCAGAATTGAAACAAAAGGGAGCGATCCTGGAGGTCCCATCATGCCAAAAGGGAAGAGGGTTCTACTCTTCCTTGTTTCTGCTAAAAGACAGGGGATTTGCGTCCTGTATTAGACCTCAAGATGCTCAACAAGGTTAGCCATAAACCAACATCATTTCCAATTCCAGTGCCTCCCATTCGGCATCTCTTCGGCACCCAGGACATTTACAAAAGTATTGTTACCGTTGGTGGCTTTCCTCAGAGAAAAGGGATTACGCGTCCACCATTATCTGGACGACATCCTACTTTTAGCAAAGGATCAAGAGACGTTGATTCATCACCGAGAGATCCTCCTTACAACCCTCCAGAAGTGGGTGGATAATCAATTGGGAAAAGAGCTGTCTGCGACCCACACAAAATATGATATTTTTAGGGGCAGATCTGAACACCAAAACAAACAAGATACAGCTCCCACAAGAGAAGATCCGGCCTCTGATACAGAAAATGCAGAAGCTGCTATCAAGGAATCACTTACCAGCCAGAGCCTGTCTGAGTGTTCTAGGGTCCATGTCCGCAACCATACCCATGGTGCGATGGGCACAGTGACACATGGGAACCTTACAGAACTCATTCCTCAGGCAGTGGGATGGAGTCTCAATGCGTCAGACCATCTTCATCTCCAGATCGGTGAAGCAATCGATATGGTGGTGGACGCGCCCGAGCAATTTCAGGAAATACAAACCGATAGTCCCTCCAGACCCGGAAGTAGTCGCTTCGGATGCCTGCCAGAGCGGTTGGGGGGCCCACTATCAAGACCAGGCAGCCCAGGGCCAGTGGCATATTCAGGCTCAAGGTTTGGTCTCGAACATTTTAGAGCTCAGGGAAGCCGTTTATGCCTTAAGGGCATTCGCACCATTTCTGACGGACAAGAATGTGCTCATTCGAATGGACAACCAAGTAGCAGTGTCTTATGTTCAGAAGCAAGGGGGTACCAGGAGTGCCACCTTGATGGAAGAAGTTCGGCCCATCTTAGAATGGGCTCAGATACATCTAACAAGTTTAAAAGGAGTGTATGTCCCAGCGGCACAGAACATACTACCCGACTGCCTGAGTCGAGAAACGCTATCCAACAACGAGTGGTGGTTGAACCCTCGGACTTTCTCCCTCCTTATGGAAATCTGGGGAACGCCGGAAGTAGATTTAGCAGCCACTCCGACGAATACCAAGTGCCACAGATTCCTGTCAAGAGGTTCATTCCCATCGGTGGAGGGAGTGGACTGTCTAGTTCACCCATGGAACTTCAAGTTGGGGTATATATTCCCTCCAACTCCGTTAATTGTGAGGTTCCTATCCAGGCTTCGGAGATCCTCGGTGACGGTATTTACGAGTATTCCACTGTGGCCGAGGAGGCCGTGGTTCACGACACTCTTACAGCTCAGCCTTCAACCTCCAGTTCCTCTCCCAATAACTCCGGATCTTCTGTCTCAAGGTCAATTTTTACATCCTGCATCATAGAAATTGCACCCGATGGCCTGGAGATTGAGAGGGCTAGACTAAGAGCGCAAGGCTGTTCTCATGAAGTCAACCCTGATGCAAGCCAGGAAAGCCACTACCAATACCATCTATTCAAAGATTTGGGGGAAGATTCTGCTTCATGGCACAACAGAAAGGATGGAATTCCCTTTCTCCGGAACCCTCTCAGGTCCTGGAATTCCTCCAGTCGGGGGTCAACAAGGGTCTAAGCTTAAGTACCCTAAAGGTTCAGGTATCAGCTCTGTCAGCTAAAACAGATACTAAGTGGGCATTCCACCCATTGGTAATCCAAACATTAAACCCCCCAGGAGGCCAGTCTTTCCATCATGGGATCTTTCAATAGTTCTCCATGCTCTCGCTTCTCGCTTCTCCTCCGTTTGTTCCATTTGAAACTATCTCTTTATGGGACTTGACTTTAAAACTGTCTTTTCTCATTGTGATTACATCAGCTAGGAGAGTGTCGGAGATCCAAGCATTAAGTTAGTTCTCTTTCCTGACAAAGTAGTCCTCAGACCTTCCGAACACTTCATACCCAAAGTGGCAACTTCCTTCCATTACAACCATCATCCTTCCATCCTTCACGGATGATCAGGGTAATCCTCACCCACTAGATGTCAAAACAACCATCATGAACTACTTAACTGCTACCACCTCTTTTAGGAAAACTAACTCTCTTTTGATCATTCCCCATGGAACCAGGCGTGGGCAAGCCGCCTCCTCATGCACTATTGCATCCTGGTTAGTCAGAACCATTAAAAAAGCTTACTCCACCCAGCATATGGCGATTCTTGAAGACATCAGGGCTCATTCAACTAGGGCAGTGGCTACCTCTTGGGCAGCGTATTGCAGGGTCTCACCAGAGACAATATGCAGGGCAGCAATGTGGTCCTCCGGGAATACCTTTATTTGCCACTACAAGGTGGATTCTGCTCATTTATCCATGGCCGACTTCGGCAGATCCGTCATTAGAGCCAATTCTTCAGCATTATAAGGAATAAATATTATTTTACTTGCACCCACCCGACTGGCGAGTTATTTCCCAGTGTGTGCTGCCATGAAGGCGTCAGGAAAATGGAAAATTGTATACTCACCTTTCCGTAATTTTCCTTTCCTGACGCATCTTCATGGCAGCACACAGTTGCCATCCCTGTTTCTTTTGTGATGATATTTACAGAGAATGCAGCAGGGTGTCTCCCCTTCAAATTTATAGTTAATCCAATCCTGTCAGGTTGTGGGGACGGAGTCACAACCCCAGTGTGTGCTGCCATGAAGATGCGTCAGGAAAGGAAAATTACGGTAAGGTGAGTATACAATTTTCCATTTTGTACTACTAATTTTCATCTTTTTTTCCACACAAATACGGCTTTCTTTTGGTGCTATTTGATCACCTCTGGGTTTGTGCAATTAATGAAAAAAGACTGAAAATTGTGTAAAAAAAATAAAAAGAATTTTTCTTAATTTCTATTATAACATTTTGCAAATAAGTAATTTTTCTTCATAAATTTGGGTCACAATTTATACTGCTACATATCTTTGGTAAAAATAACCCTAACTGAAAATTGATCACACCTGATGTACTGAGGCCTATCTCATTTATCAAGACCCTAACAAGCCAGGAAAGTACAAATATCCACAAAATTACCAATTTTTGGAAAGTAGACATTTCAAGGTATTTAGTAAGAGGCATGACTCGTTTTTTTGAAGTTGTTATTTTTTCCCACAATTCTTTGCAAAATGAAGATTTTTTTTTATTTTTATTTTTTTCACACCAAATTATAACAGGTTATTTCTCACATGGCATGTACATTCCACAAATTGCACCCCAAAATATATTCTGCTACTCCTCCTGAGTATGGTGATACCACATGTGTGAGACTTTTACACAGCCTGACCACATACAGAAGCCCAAGATTGAAGTAGCACATTCAGGCACTGATTGTACTGTAATGACACTGATGGTACAGATGAGCACTGTGGTGGCACTGGTGGACACAGGCACCATTGGTGGACACCAGCGGCACTGATGTGGCACTGCAGTGGTGCAGATGAGCACTGATGGGCACAGATGGCACTGATGGGCGCAGATGGGACTGGTGTGCACTGTAGTGGCACTGGTGTGGCCCTGGTTGCACTGGTGGTACAAATGGCACTGCTATATATGGAAAAGCTCACAGTTGGGCACACGATAGCTCTCCTCCTCTCTTCTCACGCTGCATTGGTGTGAGGAGAGCGATGAACTCCTGATGACCCTGCATTGTTTACATTTGTGATCGCTCCATCATTGGACGGATCGATCACGTGGTAAAGGGTCGCTGTCATTGGCCCATGAACCCGGTGAGCGTGGATGTTCCTGTGTGCATGCCCCAGAGTTGTCAAACCACCCTGTAGCTGTCATTCGGCTATGGGCCAGTTGTTAAGTGGCTAAATATTGTTGAAATAATATATATGAAACTATTATTATCCAAGGCCACTGTGACAGGAGGGCCCGTGGAACCCAGAATCCCTTGGAAAGGTTGGGAAACCCTTGTTTCAGCTCCCCATGCACCTCTTATGTCTAAGTCAAGACTGAGAAAATGAATCTTGGATTACTTAAAATGGGATAGTAATATTTATCCACAATATCTCCCAGGATATATGTAAAGACTATTCTCAGTTTGTTTAACCACTTAAGGACCAGGCCTCTTTTTCAGATTTGGTGTTTACATGTTTAAAACCGTTTTTTTGCTAGAAAATTACTTAGAAAAAAAACAATATAAAATGTTTGGGGGTTCTAACACCCTAGAGAATAAAATGGCGGTCATTGAAATACTTTTTTTCACACCGTATTTGCGCAGCGGTCTTACAAGCGCATTTTCTTTGGAAAAAATTCACATTTTTGAATAAAAAAAAGACAACAGTAAAATTAGCCCAATTTTTTTTTATATTGTGAAAGATAATGGTACGCCGAGTAAATTGATACCCAACATGTCACGCTTCAAAATTGCGCCCGCTCGTGGAATGGCGTCAAACTTTTAGCCTCAAAAATCTCCATAAGCGTGATTTAAAAAATTCTACAGGTTGCATTTTTTGGAAAACAGAGGAGGTCTAGGGCTAGAATTAAAAATTAAAATTATTGCGCTCGCTCTACCGATCGCAGCGATACCTCACATGTGTGGTTTGACCACCGTTTTCATATGCGGGCGCTACTCACGTATGCGCTCGCTTCTGTGCGCAAGCTCGTCGTGACGGGGTGTTTTTAAAAACCTTTTTTTTTTCTTTTTTCTTTTAATTGATTTTATTTATTTTTACACTGTTTTAAAAAAAAAAAAAATGGATCACTTTTATTCCTATTATAAGGAATGTAAACATCCCTTGTAATAGAAAAAAGCATGACAGGTCCTCTTAAATATGAGATCTGGGGTCAAAAAGTCCTCAGATCTCATATTTGGACTAAAAAGCTACAAAAAAAAAAAAATGACATTTAAAAAAAATATACCTTTAAGAGGTATGGGCGGAAGTGACGTTTTGACGTCGCTTCCGCCCTCCTATGGTATAGAGACGAGTGGGGGCCATCTTAGCCTCACTCGTCTCCATACCCAGCTAGCGAAAGGACCCGATCGCCTCCGCCGCTACCGACGGCTCCGGTAAGCGGCGGAAGGTGCGGGAGGGGCCGCGGAGACCACCGTTATCGTACAGCTGACCGGCGCCTGAAGAGATGGATATCTTGGTTGTGGCAGCAGCTGCTGCCGTTGCCGAGATATCCCTCTTCAAATATAGGACGTACATCGTCGTGCGCTGGTCGGTAAGTGGTTAATTCTGAACAATACATGATCATTGAAATAGTTGATCACATTGACCTCTGGAGACGGACTGTCTGGTCACCTGGGCTGCCTTAAGCGTTGTGTTAATTAACATACTAAAGAGGGGAGGGGGAAGTATCCAGGAGCCAGCCCTACCGCATTAAATTAGTGCAGCGCTTAAAGGCACCTATCTCAATAGGTGAAAAAAATGTGTATATCTGAAAAACAAACGAGTGAATGAATGAGTCCACAAAATATTTAAGAGCAGTCCCAAAATTAATCACTCTGGTGCATCTAGAGCTTTGTTAAAGTCCTCAGATGGCAATCAAGGCTAAGTATCTTGTCACGTTCTCAGACTTCAAAGCTTCTTGAAAGTAGATTATAGACAAGTAGAGAAGGTAGATACTCTTACCAGATAGGTTGGACACATCCACCATATAGTAGTGTGTCTTACAAGCTTATGGGGGGGCTCCAGCCACTCACCCCAGTACACCGGCCAGATGGTATTTTCCTCTAGGGATTCCTTACGGTATCCAGATGGGGAAGATTAATAGAGTTTCCGTACCATAAATTGCTGTAGAACTTGGTGCCAGAAGTCTCGTAAAGGTTCACCATAAAAGGGACAAAACATAAAAAACATGATGAAATACAACCAATGATGGTTTATTGAAAAAATTCTGATAGACAGAACTTAAAAAAATATAAAATCACGTGATACATAAAAACAAAAAATAATTGCAATGTGGGAAGCAAACAACTACTGGGCCAGATTGCAAGGCTTTGGCTATGGTGGCCTGGGACTGTTATATGTGATGCTGACAGGGGACCCCAACTTTGGTAGAGATTTGGGGTGCGGTTCGATGAAATCATCAATTACAGAGAATGTCTCGGAAGTGCACTGGGCACCGGAAGATATAGATTTTCTGGCCGTTCAGGAATGGGAGCTGGAGATCGCCTACAGACGGCTGCTAGACTTTGCTCAGTGCCAAGGCTGGGCTCCCTTTGCCTGGGACTGTCAGGAAATATCATTTGACAACTCTGAAGTCCAGTGAAAGCAATGTGGTAGAGTAACAGTGTGCTTTGCCAACCTGCCCCTGCAGCTATGGACACGGAGGTCTTATGGCGAATGCAACACGTGCTGACTGACCTTGATTGTCCTGTTTCTGTTTGTCTGCTAAGTTTTTGCTAGAGGGGAGGGGGAAGTATCCAGGAGCCAGCCCTATCTCGTTATCTAACCCCTTGTGTTAAAAGTGTATAAAAAGACTCTATTCTGGTTCTAATAAACAGTCCATGTCAGCAGCTAAACAAGTTTCTTCTTGTTTTGTGCTTGGGAGCGGTTGGAATATTTGATATTTATATTCAGACTGGGAGGAAGTGGTATATGACGAAAGCACTCAAGTGGAGTGTAGGGACGTTTCGTCACAGCCACTAAGACAAATGAGTTAAGTTTCTTTTGTGTGTGACGTTTCCTTACAGGTGAATTTGTGAATAATCTAAGACATTAAACCTAAACAATGAAACCCAAAAGCAGAAATATAATATATTGCAGCATGTTGATACTTAGAGAGAAAATCAGAAGAGTGGAAGGGTCAGAAAATCTAAGGGGGTATGTTAATCAGCATAGTGATATAGATAGAAGAAAGTGGTTAAATCATGTGGCTGGGAATAGGATATCTATGGTTTACGGATATCTATGGTTGTCAGATTTGGAGGAACTTGGGGTGAGACTCCAGTAGAACAGTGAGTTTAATTGTCATCATCTGTGATTCTCTTCTTGAATGCCTCAATGCTCAATGTGGGGGTCTTCTATGCTCTAGCAATAGTTATTCTGGTAGCCACAAATATTTGGGAAAGTAATGCAAGCTCTAGTACCTGACTGAGTAAGGAGAGAGTGGATGTCGCAAAGGTTATGTTCAGACCAGCATCTGAATTGGGTAGACCCTTCCCAACCTGGAAGAAATATTGGGCAGGGGAAGCGCTTTAGTAGAGAAAAGAAAAGGGATGCAAGCCTGGAAGAAAATCTAAGTCCCGCATTTTTATTGTGAAGGATAAGATTGTTTTGGTGGTTTTGTGATTAATATCGCAATTTGCTTGGTCTGTTCAATGTACATAATCAATAAAGAGATGATGAGGTTATCCCTTAACAAAACTGATGTGCCACTTTGAAACAGCTCCGACAAGTCAGTTTTATTATTTGCCAAATAAACTTAAATTGTTATAGTCCATATGATGCCATTAATATATATAAAATAATAAAGTAACACACTTGTTTTGCAGATATGCTATTTCACCGCTATCAGGTGTTACAGGTAATCTGGGCCTACATGCTGTCTATATGTGTGACGTACTTCATCACTCTGTGCCTTTTTCCTGGTTTGGAGTCAGAAATTAGGAATTGTACAATGGGAGAGTGGCTTCCTATTCTCATAATGGCAGTATTCAACCTGTCAGACTTTGTAGGAAAGGTAAGTGTCCTTAGCATTTCCTCTGTTTACAACCTGACATTCAATGTATGTTTCTGCTGTTTCATATATATATGTATGACACTAAAATTTCAGTTCAGTGCCTTGTCGAATATAAATAAATACACTTTATATATTTGCGCTTTTTTAAAGTTTGAATCTCCTGACTCTGTCAGATCATTAAAGACGTAGCAAACTGCCAACCCCACTCCAAAAAAACCTGCAAGACAATAGCATAATGTGCAGCTATGCGATTTGTCTAGCACATTATGAAATACTTAACTTAGAGCGAAGCTCCCGCAGCTCGCCCGGTCACTGCCGAGGGGGCTGACATGTACCCTCTGCGCTTCTTCTGGGTTTGCGGGCTCCGGCGCTGTGAGTGGCCTGAGTCGTGATGATGTCAATCCTGTGCATGTGCATGGGAGTTTTCCGTTATGGCACGAGCCACCAGACCTTCAGCACTCATGCGCCGCTGGCGTCAGCGGCTACATGAAGGGTGAATATCTCCTAAACTGTGCCGGTTTAGGAGATATTCATTTTAACTACAGGTAAGCCTTATTACAGGCTTACCTGTAGGTAAAAATGACCAAGCGGGCAATACAGCTGCTTTAAGGCTCCATTCACACCTGAGTAATCGCTACGATTCTGCCCGCAATTTCAAATTGCTGCAAAACATGGCATGCATTTGCGATGCCATTACTTCTTAATGGCAACTCTATCGTGTAATGAATGTCACAAAGTAAATCATGCTGCAGTCGCTACCCACTATGCTTGTCACTCAAAAAGGAACATTTTGGGGCGGCAGCGTCACGCATTGTGATTTGCCACCATTGCAGAGTAACAATCACAGCAAAATCATGGCATGATTGCAGTGCCATTAGGATTAATGGCATTGCAAGTGTGTTTTGCAGCAATTTGAAATTGCGGGTGAAATCCTGGGATCTGGTGTGAATGGAGCCCAAGTTTATTCACATTTACTTATGGTGCAGTGTGTTTTAAGGTGCATTTTTGTATGTGCATAATTATGAGTTGACATTTGTTGTCTTAAAAAGCCCATTTGTTGACAAATGAAAAAACAGACATGGACAATTTTATCAGCGCATTGCATAGATGTGATATAGCATCATAAAAAAGCAAACCTCTGCACATGTGTAAATACAGTGTAAAACTCATAAGTTTTAAAATACCCCAAATCCTAAGTGATTTGTAGTTATATCGTTATTTGTTCTAAGGGCCAAAGTAAGGCTTTGCAAAATTTAGGTGTAACAGTGTTAACTGCAGTTTAGCAAGGAACAAGGAGCAGGGCATTTTGTTCTGGTTTTTCCATAAATCTGCTTTCCATATTTAATGTAACAGAAATAAAGATCAGATTTATGGCTTAGGAGCTTGTAAGCACACTGCTATATGTACCTTTAGTTAAACTATTAACTGACCTTGGGTCAAATCATGCCCCTTTAACCACCTCAATACAGGGCACTTTCACCCCCTTCCTGCCTAGGCCATATTTCAGCTTTCAGTACTGTCGCACTTTGAATGACAATTGCGTGGTCATGCAACACTGTACTCAAATACATTTTTAATAATTTTCTTCACACAAATTAAGCTTTCTTTTGGTGGGATTTAATCACTGCTTTGAAAAAAAAAAAAAAAGTTTTTCTTAGTTTCTGTCAGTAAATTTTGTAAATAAGTAAGTAATTTTTTTCCTTCACTGATGTGCGCTGAGGAAGCGGCACTGATAGGCTGCACAGATGGGCACTGATGAGGTGGCACCTATGGGCACTAATGAGGCGGCACTATTATGCCGCACTAATGGGCACTGATAGGCAGCATGGATAGGCGGCACTGATAGGAATCGATGGGCACAAAAGGCAGCACTGACTGGCACCAGTAATGGACACCGATTTGTGTCACTGATGGGTACTCATGGGCACTGATTGGTGGCACGTCTGGTGCTTTACTGTAATCCTGACACTGATTATCAGTGCCCTGATTACATGCCCTGTTCTGCCCTGTGAGAAGATACCGCTGATCGGCTCTTCTTGACGCACACTCTGTCAGTGTGAGGCAATGAAAGACGATTACCGCCACTTCCTGTATTTACATGTGACCGGCTGTGGACACAGCCGATCACATGGTTAAAGAGCCAAATCAGTGGCTCTTTACAGAGATCGGGGGGGCGCCATGTCCTAGTAACATGGCGAGATCGCCACACTGCGTGCCGGAGCGGGCGTTTGGGTCACCATCATATGACGTCCACCCAAAATGAGAGCTGCATCGTCCCTCCGTTATTTAACGGGGGGGGGGGGGCTGCAAGTGGTTAACAAAGTAATAAAAGCACTATGCATGAATATAGATTAGTATAAACTACCAGTGGGTCCCCTAGTGGGTCCAGAAGTGTCTGTATTTTTAATCCCTTTTATCCTTTGGTGCAGTACAGGTACAAACAACTCTGAAAGTTTATGTATTGTTTTTTTTTTTAGATAAATTACTTCTTGCCTCTACCTAGAGTTAATTAAATTGGGACGCTGTGTAAAACTTACAAAAAAGCAGAATGCAATGATTTGAAAATATCATAAAACCATATTTTATAAACAAAAGAAAACATATCAAATATTTAAAATGGGAAAATGTACTATTTTAAGAAAAAAGTACGGTCATTTTTATAATTGATGGCAACAACACCTCTCAAAAAAGGTGAGACAGGACAACAAAAGCTGGCAAAGTAAGTGATGCAAAATGTTCTTCCAGCTACTCCATGTTTGTAACGAACTAGGTTAATAGGCAGCTAGGGCCTAAACAACTAAATCGATTAATCGACAACTAATCGATTAATTTCATAATCGATTACTATTTTCATAATCAATTAATTGGCCAGTAACATAATGGGGTTAAAAAAAAAAGCCCTTTATAGTACAAAAAGAGCAAATCGCTACTGTAAATATTACTTTCACAGTTCTACAGTAAAAAAAAAAAAATGAACCCCTTACAGTAGTGATTATGTGCTTTTTTTGTGCTATAAAGGGCTAATTTTTGTTTTTTTAACCCCATTATATTACTAAACGTCTTGGACCTGGTTCACAGCTATAGGTTTTTTGGTGCTTTTTGCAGAAACGCATTACAGTTCATTTACATGTTTCCTATGGGACACGCTCACATCTATGCTTTTTTTCAGCCGCTGCGTATTTGGAAAGGGTCAGGGACTATTTAACGCAAAACTGCTTTTTTGGTTCAATATACTTCAATGGAGAAGCTGCAGAAAAGCGTGTAATGCGTTTTTGCAGCAATTTGTGTTTTTTAATCTGCCCAACAACAAATTGTCCCAAAAAAATGCAAAAACGCAAATCACAGGCGCAAAAATCAAAACACACAGCAAAAAGCACTGCAGAAACAGATCAAAAGCAAACTGCATAGGTGTGTACCAAGCCTTCTGCTGGCCACACCGATCAATTTTCAGATGAGAATATTTAGATGAAAAATCTTTGTACATTCGTGGAATGAAAGAATGTTGTTTGAAATTTTCACTTGTTTTTAACATTCTGTTTTTTTAAAATGAATGTAATTTCTAAACAAAAACCACATACACTGTCTGAAAATTCCCTTGACCAAGATTTCTACTATTTCAAAATTTTCCCATCACTGTGGTTGAAAATGTACGTCGTTTTGACCCCACTAAAGGTTAGGAAATCGAAAGAACGTTCTTAAAAAGACTTTTTTTTTTTTTTTTTAAATAAAAAAAATTTGATGTCCGAGTCTGATGATATTTACCAGATTAACCCTTTAATAGTATATACAGTATATCTCCTATAATAATATATACAGTACATCTCCTGTAATAGTATATACAGTACATCCTCCTCTAATAATATATACAGTACATCTGTACAGTACAGTACATCTCCCCCCGCCCACAGACCCCGACAACCAACGGCCAGGGTTGTCGGGAAGAGGCCCTTGTCCTCATCAACATGGGGACAAGGTGCTTTGGGGTGGGGGGGCCACGCGGCCCCCCCTTCCCCAAGGCATCCCCCATGTTGAGGGCACGCGGCCTGGTACGGCTCAGGAGGGGGGGCGCTTGCTCGTCCCCCCCTTTCCTGGCCGGCCGGGTAGCGTGCTCGGACAAGGGTCTGATGTGGACCTGGGGGCACCCCCACGCCGAATTTTTTCGGCGTTGGGGTTCCCCTTTAAGTCCATATCAGGCGACGGGGCCAGCGACGTATCTTTCGCGGGCCCCGCCTACCTGGAGACGCGCTCGAAATGAGCGGACTTTCCTCCGCGTGTGTGGGCGAGTCCGTTCATTTCAAAAGTAGGGCGGATAGTACGGCGGACTTAGTACACCGTATTAGTCCGCTGAAAAAGTGCCGTGTGTGGGCAAGTAGCCCGTTCGGAAAGTCCGACGGACAGTCTGGCGGGAAGTCCGCCAGACTAAGTACGTCGGACAGACGGCTACGTGTGTACGCGGCTTTAGAAATAAAGGTGGGCAGAGGCTCATCAGTCTCTGAAAAGCTGTATCTTAAATTGTCAAATGATATTTTGCTTAAGTTGGTATATACTTTTCAAATTGTCTCTGTGCTTCCACTCGCAGGCTTTTTCTCTTTTATTAACAAAGCTATATACAACTTTATAGAGCAAAATAAAAAATCTAGAATCAAACTCACCTTATCACTGACTTAAACTAAAGGAGGTGCAGCATTACCTCATAAATCTTTGCACTTCCACGCAGCCTCATTGCTTAGAATACTAGACTGGTATGGAACTTCTATCAAACTATAGACTACCTTAGAGAACGATCCTATTGTTTCTGACCTCACTTCTCTACCTTGGATAAAACCCTCACAGAGACCCTATAAGGATTCCTTACCATTAATTATTGCAATCATTTTACAAATTTGGGACAATTATTTTGGCAGGGGCCTACTTTCTTCTAGGCCTAGTTCCTTGACACCATTGTTTGGTAGCTTTCCCTACTCTCTCAACCACTGTTTCTCATTTATAACAGTAGGGATAACATTATTTTATGCCACACCATATGAAAGGAAACCCCCCCACATCAGATTTATTGCACTCTATGTAACCATCCCGATTGTACCTTTTTCTATCTGCTATTGAAAAAAAAATCAATAAACTTAAAAGGGATTGTAAAGGTTTTTTTTTTTTTTTTTTTTTTTTTTTTAATAACAAACATGTTATACTTACCTCCACTGTGCAGCTCGTTTTGCACAGAGTGGCCCCGAACCTGGTTTTCTGGGGTCCCTCGGCGGCTGTCTCGGCTTCCTCCCGCAGGTACTTCTCACGTTCATGCGAGCTCCCTCGCATGGTGGGAAGCACCTGTGGGCGCGCTCCCGTGACACAGCCGGCGGCTATAGCTGCTCGCTGTATCACACGGCCCCGCCCCCGGCGCCCCCGTGTCATTAGATGTGATTGACAGCAGCGCGAGCCAATGGCTGCGCTGCTTTCAATTCATCCACTCCAGCCAATCAGCGGCCAGGCTGAGTGGCGAAGAGGACGTGGGGGGCGAGCGCGGGGCTTTTGAGGGGTCAGGTAAGTAAAACGGGGGGGGGCTGGGGGCGCCGGCACTGTCAGATGTTTTTTCACCTTAATGCATAGAATGCATTAAGGTGAAAAAACATTTACCTTTACAACCCCTTTAAATAAAACAAAAATTGTCAAACAATTTCAGAATAATGTTCCTCAACATAAAATTGCAAAGACTTTAAACATATCATCATCTACTGAACATAATATCATTAAAGGGAAGTTCGGGATTTATTAAAAAAATTCTACTCACCTAGGTGGATGCAGCATCTGTCCCCCGCTGACTCTTTAGACCGAGAACTGAGCAATCAAACACTTCTAATCACTCACTTCAGGCTCCGGAGGGTTGGTGACTGTCAGTCATTGGCTCTCTGCTCTGCCCCTCCAGCACTCACTGGAGTGCTGGGCTGTGCAGGTAGTTGCTGCCTCATGGTCCGTACGCACGTTCTGAAAATTTGACGAAAAATACTGCTTTCAGCGTGATCATACGATAACCAGATCGTTAGTACAGAGCTTTCAAGAGTGACCATTCATCTGATATTCATCTGATATCATTCAATCGGACAAGCATGAAAATTTTTCTCGTATGATACCAGATAGCACGATTTTTGTTTAGTCAGTACAGTTGCCGTCCAAAAAAACAATACAAATACATTACAACACATGACATCACTTCCGATTTTTTTTTTTTTTCATCTTTGGACATCCAGGATGCGTATCTGCACATACCCATATGTCTCCGGTATCAGAGGTTTCTGCGATTTGCAGTTGGGGAAGCCCACTACCAGTTTGTGGCTCTCCCCTTTGGCTTGGCATCAGCTCCCCAACCCCCCCCCCCCCCGAGTCTTTACCAAGGTATTGGCTCCAATTTTGGCGTTGTTGCGACAACGCGGGATCGCGATCGTAGGCGATTGCCTCCTGAGAGCATCTTCCTCCTCAGAATTAGAGGAGGATGTGGCGATCACTATGCAAACCCTGCAGGATTTTGAGTGTTGAACCTAAAGAAGTTGGTGCTTATACCGACTCAGAGCTTGGGCCTATTGCTGGACTCCATGGAAGCGAGAGTGTTTCTCTCTTCAGACAAACTGCCAACTCTCAGAGCCGCGGTAAAACAATTGATGAACCGCAGGTGGCTGTAGCTATGCTTTTGCCTGAGTCCTGGGGCTCATGGTGGCCTTCTTCGAGGCAGTGCCGTACGCCCAGTTTCATACCAGAGTCTTGCAGAAGGAGATCTTGACGAAATGGGACAAATCTCCATTATCCCTGGATCGGCAGATTTGGGTGAGCCAGTCAGTCAGTGACTCCCTGCTCTGGTGGCTGAGGTCCCCGGCACTTCTGTCCGGGAAGTCGTTCCTACCTCTACATTGGACAGTGATCACAACGGACGCCAGCCTGACCAGCTGGGGTGGAGTACCGGGAGTACAGTCGACCCAGGTCCTCTGGTCAGAGGAGGAATCCAAGTTGCTGATCAATGTGCTCGAGCTTTGAGCGATCAGGCTATGCCTCTCCACATGGTCAAGGAGACCACGAGGGCGTCCGGTCAGACAACGCCACGTCGGTGGCATATGTCAACCATCAAGGAGGAACAAGAAGCTTGGCTGCAGCACGGGAGGTCACTCACATCCTTCAGTGAGCAGAGCGATATGTACCGGCCTTATTGGCCATTTACATCCCGGGAGTGGAAAACTGGCAGGCGGACTACCTAAGCCACCAGATGCTGGACTCAGGAGAATGGGCGCTGCATCCGGAGGTGTTCAGGCTACTGTGCTTGCGATGGGGCACACCACACGTGGATCTTCTGGAGGGAGGAAGGTGCCGAGATTCGTATCTAGGACAAAAGATCCTTGGGAAGACGCATAAGACGCGCTGGTGGCTCCATGGGGTCAGTACCGACTGATCTATGCCTTTCCTCCACTAAAGCTACTACCACCTCTGCTCCACAGAGTGGAGACCGAGGGGATTCCAGTAATTCTGATTGCCCCAGATTGGCCTCGGCGCCCCTGGTACGTCAACCTAGTACGCCTGGTTGCAGACTCTCCCTGGTGACTACCGATGCGAGAAGACCTTCTGTCTCAAGGTCCGATTCTCCATCCTGCTTTACCATCGCTGGTTTTAACAGCATGGCCGTTGAGAGCCAGGTGCTAAGGAACCGAGGCCTATCGGATTTCAACTATGCACGGAAATCTTCTTCTCGGAAGATATACCACCATACCTGGAAGGCCTACATCTCCATGTGTGAAGAGAAAGGATGGCGTCCGCGCACCTATTCCGTTTCCAGGATCCTGCTGTTTTTACAGTGAGTAGACCAGAAATTGGCTTTAAGCACCATTAAAAAGGACAAATATCAGCCTTGGCTGTTTTTTTTTTTTCAGCGACCCCTGGCGGCTCATTCTCTAGTGAGCACTTTTATTCAGGGGGTCCGGCATGTAGTTCATCCGGTGCGTCCACCTTTACCCCCATGGGATCTGAACTTGGTATTATCGACGCTTCAGAAACCGCCGTTTGAGAACATCAGAGAAATTCCCTTGTTGACTCTTTCCCAGAAAGTGGTCTTTCTAGTGACCATTACATCGGCCAGGAGGGTTTTGGAACTGGCGGCCTTGTCTTGCAAGTCACCCTGTAGTTCATCCGGTGTGTCCACCTTTACCCCCATGGGATCTGAACTTGGTATTATCGACGCTTCAGAAACCGCCGTTTGAGAACATCTGAGAAATTCCCTTGTTGACTCTTTCCCAGAAAGTGGTCTTTCTAGTGACCATTACATCGGCCAGGAGGGTTTTGGAACTGGCGGCCTTGTCTTGCAAGTCACCCTATCTGGTTCAGCAGAACCTTCTTTTCTGCTGAAGGTGGTTTTGGCGTTTCACATCAATGAAGACATTGTTTTACCATCTCTGTGTCCTAAACCGGCACATCCTAAGGAGGTGGCCCTTCATTCCCTGGACGTGGTCCGGGCTCTAAGGGTGTATTTGTCTGCCACGGCTCCCTTACGGAAGTCAGATTCTCTGTTCATTTTGGTAGCTGGTCCAAAAAAAAGGTATGGTGGTCTCGTCGGCCACCATTTCCAGGTGGATCATACAGATTGTGGTACAGGCCTACACCTTGAAAGGGCAGGTGCCCCCCTTTCCTGTCTAAGCCCATTCCACCAGGGCAATTGGAACCTTTTGGGCTTTCCGACATCAAGTGTCAGTCGCTCAAGTGTGTAAGGTGGTGACTTAGTCGTCCGTTCACACGTTTACCAAATTCGACAAAGTAAATGTAAGTGCATCAGCTGATGCCTGTTTTTGCCACAAAGTTTTGCAGGCAGCCGTGTAATGTTTCAAATTGCACTTCCTTTTTTCAGTTTTTTTTTTAAAGAAAATACAGTTACTTTTGAGTGTAATGCACTGTTGCATTGTTAACCACAAGTTCTGCTGGTCAAGAATAATGGAGCTGTGTCAGTCAGTGAACGAAAGAGAAAATAGGATTTTTGTATTCACCGTAAAATCTTTTTCTTCCGAAGTTCACTGACTGACACAGCACCCTCCCCTCCTATTGATTTACGTTCTACTGCTTGTTGACTTACTGAAGCTGCAGGAAGCAGGCTGGGGGGTTGTTACTGAAGGGACCGCCCCCTAAGCGGAACTAGAAAGTTCTTTTTTTTTTTCACATGTATAACATGTTCTGCCTAGTCCTCTCCTGAAGGTGGCGGAACAACCCTATTGTCAAGAATAATGGAGCTGTTTTTGTAAGAAAGCCAAACATTTACAAGAAAACTGAAACTGTCCTGTTTTGTAGTGTCAGATAGTGAATCAGATTGTGCCTTGATAACTATAAATAATTTCAGCTTGGCAAATACTCATTCTTTTTGACTATCTGTTTAGAGCAACTCAGCTTGTCCTTCATCTTATGTTGCTAATAAGCAGAGCCACGCACTCTTGGGTCCTCTGAATGTCCTATTCTTTAAATAACATCTCCCCCTTGACACAAGACATTTTATTTTTCTATTGTTTTCGAAAAAACACATATCATATACAAACAGTAAGGACCACTCACCACAGTATGGTGAGCCGTCACAAAAATAAAGTAAAGAAGTTATACACACCAAAAAAAAGAAGTACATTACATTAAGACACCAGTATGAACATTGCCCGCGAAGCTTTTCAACTCAACCTACACCACTCCCTCAACCCCTCATTACATATATAATGAAAATATAAGGAACCATGTGAAAAAAACACCCTCTCTGTCTAGGAGATATGAGATACGAAACCCACCATACATTTAGCACAGAAGAACTGTGTACCTGCTCCTTCAAAGGTAATGATATGCATATTATAACCGCTAATAGGAGAGAGAGGATAACTTCAAACAAAGGTGAAAAAAATTTTGAGAGAAATATGGAGACTGCCATTGCTGACCTTCTAAAAGTTGCCTGGCTCTCTGTTCTCAGTGCTTCCCTAGTCACTGATTTGGAAAAAGCAGCATACAGAAAGCAAGTTGAAGTAAGAACACCTGATCTGCACACTTATATCAGGCCACTACCTTAGAAAAAATTAATTCTTTTGATGCCAGGCACTGCTGTCCACTTTTAACTCAGGTGGCCAGACCATTTTTGCCATTTACAGCTTTGAAAGTCCTTTAAAATACCCCTCAAACCATATACAGGACCCATAGGATGTTAAATATTGAACTTTGCTGGTACTGCTGACTTACATAACAGATGTTTATCAAAACAATATTTTTTATAAATTATTCTAAAATTATCATTAGCACACACAAAGACAACATAACGCACAATAATCTTACTAAATCTTAAAAATACAACTGTATTGCGTTAATAAATAACAAATATTTGTACATTTTCAATTTTGGCTTTCTGTAAAATGGTGAAAATCAAAGGCAATGCTAAAACTATAAATAAGTGATGTCTTTACACTTACCATGTTATAACAACACTAGATCCACAGTGCTGTGTGTGTGTGTGCTGCATTGGTGTGTGTGTTGTGATAACATGATGCATGCATATATTTTATGGCAACGCAATGCATTACAAAGTGCAACAACAGTTGAATAAATGAGAATTTAAACAAAAGCTAAAAGAAAAGAAAGAAAATGAGCACTGCAAAGTGTTGTAACAATGCACTGCAGTGCATGCGCACATTGCACCCCAGTACACAGGTTATGTGCATTATAAAGGTGTGTTCATAGTTGTGAATGGGCCCTTAGTGTGTTCCTGCACCAGTGTACAACCCACTTTAAATACATTACCACAATGTGTGTAGTGCACCGGCACATGTACATGTGTAATACTTGTGATGGGTGTTTATTTATTTATTGTTTTAAACAGTACTGTTACCAGGGTCTTTGGGGAAACATTAGAGGGTCTAAACAGATTGTATGTTTCATGTTTGAGATTGAGGACAGTTGATAGGATACTTTCTCCCCTGCTGCCCAGCACTGATCACTTCCATGTTCATTCACAGAGGCGATGTAAACATGTCAATCTTGTTTCCTGATCCCTTCAGTCATAAATTACCACGGGAGCGCTGAGTACTGAGCTGTCAGGGGTCAGCAGATGGGATGACCAGATATATGTTGCTGCACCAAGAAACTGGGACCAGACCATATGTATATATCTTTAAAGTGAGATTTATTTAAAGTAAAACATAATCACACATCAGTAAGCAATAAACATGAGACTGCATGGAAATCAAAACAAGCAACCTAACTAACAATACATAAATAGTTACATAGTAGGTGAGGTTGAAAAAAGACACAAGTCCATCAAGTCCAACCTATGTGTGTGATTATATGTCAGTAACGACCGCCATTTTACTCTCTCTCTCTCTCTCTCTCTCTCTCTCTCTCTCTCTCTCTCTCTCTCTCTCTCTCTCTCTCTCTCTCTCTCTCTCTCTCTCTCTCTCTCTCTCTCTCTCTCTCTCTCTCTCTCTCTCTCTCTCTCTCTCTCTCTCTATATATATATATATATATATATATATATATATATATATATAATGTTTGGGAGTTCTAAGTAATTTTCAAGCAAAAATAAATAATTTTAACTTGTAAACAAGTCTGAAAAATAAGCCTGGTCTTAAAGTGGTTAATAAGCGACTTTGAGGTTTAAATTAATGAAACATTATCCTTCAAAAAGATTGTGGAGTTGAAGGTGGCAGATTGTTAGCAACAGTTATTTTAACCACTTCAATACAGGGCACTTAAACACCTTCCTGCCCAGACCAATTTTGAGCTTTCAGCGCTGTCGCACTTTGAATGACAATTGCGCGGTCATGCTACACTGTACCCAAATGAAATTTTTATAATTTTTTTCCCACAAATAGAGCTTTCTTTTGGTGGTATTTGATCACCTCTGCGGTTTTTATTTTTTGCTAAACAAATAAAAAAATACCGAAAATTTTGAAAAAAAAAATGTTTTTTTTGTTTCAGTTTCAAAACTTTGTAAATAAGTACGTTTTCTCCATTGATGGGCACTGATGGGGCTACACTGATGGGCACTGATAAGGCGGCACTGATGGGCACCAATGATGTGGCACCAATGAAGTGGCACTGATGAGGTGGCATTGATGGACACTGATATGTGGCACTGATAGGCGGCACTGATAGGCGGCACTGATAGGCGGCACTGATGGGCAACACGGATGGGCGACACGGATGGACACTGATAGGTGGCACAAATTGGCACTGATAGCTGGCACGGATTGGCATGGATGGGCGGCACAGATGGACATGGATAGGCGGCACAGATGGGCATGGATAGGCAGCACAGATGGGCATGGGTGGGCACTGATAGGCGGCACAGGTGGGCACTGATAGGTGGCACAGGTGGGCACTCATAGGCGGCACAGGTGGGCACTCATAGGCAGCACAGGTGGGCACTCATAGGCGGCACAGGTGGGCACTCATAGGCGGCATTGGTGTTATACTGTACTAATGGATGCCAATCAGTGCCAAACAATAATGCATGCCAATCAGTGATGCCCATTGTGGGCACTGATTGGCATACATTATGGGCACTGATTGGCATCCATTGTGCTGACTGGCATCCCTGGTGGTCTAGGGAGGATTACCTTTTCCCTGGTGGTCTGGTGGCGTCCCTGGTGGTCCAGTGTGGGCATCCTCGGTGGGGCTGTGCTGATAATCGATCAGCACAGACCCCCCCTGTCAGAGGAGCAGCCGATCACCGGCTCTTCCCATTTACACTGTGATCAGCCGTGATTGGACACGGCTGATCACGTGGTAAAGAGTCTCCGTCGGAGACTCTTTACCGAGATCGTAGTTGCTGGGTGTCAGACTGACACCCCGCAACAACGATCGCCGCGATGCGCGCCCCCGGGGGCGCGCAGCGGCTCATAATCCTGATCACGTCATATGATGTCCGATCAGGATTATGCAACCACTTTGCCACCGTCAATTCCCTATAGGGCGGGCGGCAAGTGGTTAAGTAAAAAAACAGACTGCAATGGCAGAAATAAGACAAGTACAGTTTTATGTCAAATCAAAGAAGTGAGAGGATCCGAGTGATGAAACAGCAGATAGAGACCATAAGATAACAAGGAGGTAAAATAAGATGAGCAAAAATGAGTATGGCATACATAAATAACTAATCCCTCTTTCCCCTCTCACTTCCCTATTTTTGGGAGTTCTAGAGTTATTGAAGAACCCTGGTCTCCTGCAATTAGCTAATTTCTCTCTGGCCACTGCTTTCAGTCTCAGTCTTCTGTCTGCAAGCTTTGTTACATTCTCTTCCATATCATTAATCCATCTCTTTGATCTTCACTTTTTCTTCATCCTGCATTTCTTTCAGAAATCTTCAGAGTTTTACTTCCTAATCTAATACATTGTCTGAGCCCCCAAGACACAGGCTTCTAATGTTCTCAACTGTTGATGATGGTTCATAGATGCATCATTTTTTATTTGTCCTTTCTCTATTTCCCCTGAAAAAATAATGTATTTTGAAACCCACAGTCAATAATGGTTGCTGGGCGATATATAACCATATACCCATCACCCTTGTTCAGACCTGCGATCATGGTGTCTGGCAGAGGGATGGCTTCTGTCTTTAACTAGTTTTAGAACTCTTAGCCCTTGTACACACGGTCGGAGATTCCGACAACCAAATCCGTCTGAGTAATTCAGACAGATTAATTCCGGAAGAAGTCCGGAAGTGATGTTGCATACACACGGTCGGACTAAATTGTCGGAAAATCCCATTGTACATAACGTGATGACGTTATTTCGTTACGACGGGACTACGTTCAGGCTAGTAGCCAATAGCTTTGGTCTAGGAATTTGATCTGAGCATGAGTGGCACTTTGTCCGTCAGAGTAGGCTACACATGTCCGATGTCCGATAGGAGCATTTTGTTGGAAAATTTTACCGGCAAGTTGGAAAACTTGGTCCGTCGGATATTCCGACGGAAACAGTCCGATGCAGACCACACACAGTCGGAATATCCGACAAAACGGTCCGATAGGACACATTCCGTCGGAATCTCCGACCGTGTGTACAAGGGCTTAGATTGTGTGCAACCAAATGCAGAGAGCTCAGTTTAGGCCGATACGTATTCTTCTACATATTTTTGGTAAAAAAAAATCGCAATAAGCGATTATTGATTGGTTTGCGCAAAAGTTATAGCGTTTACAAAATAGGGGATAGTTTTATGGCATTTGTATTAATCTTTTTTTTTACTAGTAATGGCGGCGATCAGCAATTTTTATTGTGACTGCAACATTATGGCGGACATTTTTGACACATTTTTGGGACCATTGTCATTTATACAGCAATCAGTGCTATACAAATGCACTGATTCCTGTGTAAATGACACTGGCAATGAAGGGGTTAACCAGGGGGTGGCAGTTTAGGGGTTAAGTGTTCCTAGGGGCGTGTTACTAACTGTAGGGGCTGGGCTTTGTGTTAGTGAACACTGATCTCTGCTCCAATCATATGGAGCAGAGATCAGTATTACTTGTTGCTAGACAGAACGGGGAGATGCGGTTTACAATGGCGTCTCCCCGTTCAGCCTCGCCATGAGACGATCGCGGGTATCCCCGTGGCGATCGAGTCCGCAGGACCCGCGACCGGACTCACGGGGGTCCCGACCGGCACGCGAGCACGCCGGCGGTGGTGCGCACGCGATGGCAGGGCGGCATATAGAAATGTACGCCACTATGCCTGCCCATGCCATCCTGCCAATGTACATCGGCGTGCACCGGTTGGGAAGTGGTTATATGAGTAAAATGTTCCAAATTTGAATTATATAATTATCATGCATAAACTGTCCCTTTGTTCTTGCTAAATCAATTCAATAAGTACTCATTTCCTGTGCATACAACACTTGTATATTATCCCCAACACAGCTATAGACTGGTAATTGGTATATACTGTGTTCTCACCTTTTAGTTTAAATGGACAAAAATCATTCTTGCCTATTTCTGTGGCATCTCTTCCTCTTCTCATACTCTATGACAAAGTTGATCCTCCTTTGCAGTGTTTAAAACTTCCATTTACCAATATTTTAGTGTAATTGTATTATGGAGGTGGTGTGCAAATTAGAAGCACTGAAAGTATAACTAAACACATTTTTTTTATTTTCTGTTTTGGACAGAGTGGAGATGGATTAGAACATCTGTCTATTTTTATTGCTGTCTGTGCCCTTGTTAGGGAGATTCACCCTCTCTATTTGTCCTGTTTACCATTATGAAAAGTGAAAGTAAAAGAAAATTCCCAATTGTGGGCCGTCCCAATAAAAGTAATAGAGAGGAAATCTTGCAGTGGGGAGCCCAGTTTTGTTGACCTAGGGGGGCCCAATGAATTCCCTTAGTTTGCAGGGATTTCCTCTCATTTCCTGTTTTGGGGTATGGGACAGGAAGTGAAGGTAAATCACTTAAATAGGACACAGATGTCAAAAAAAGGGTTACAACCCTCCCTTACTCTATCCAACATGAAAATAAAAAAAGTTTTGCCTATAGTTCTACTTGAAGTACAAGGATTTTGACATCTAATCTAAGTTAGCAGAGTGATCACTGGTGTTGAAGGCTGAAGGCAGTTCACAAACAGTGACTGCAAAGTAGTGATAATTATACAAAAACATGAGTATATTTGGCAGACAATATGAGAATGAAAAATACAAGTCCAGTAAACATGATAGTTTCTTTTGTCATTATGAGATAATATGGGCATCAGCTATTTCAGGGCCCAGCAATAGACAAAATTTTGATCCATGTATGAGCAGGGTGATTGTACAGAAGTCAGCCTACCGATTAACTTTTGTACAACCACCCCGTTAAACAAATTTCCACCAGATCATCCATCGGCTATAGCCTGCAGCGCTGATCAGTGTATTCTGATGGTGAGGAAGTCTCCCCACTGTCAGTATAAAATGACTTAGAGGGGAGGATTCCCTCATCCACCTCCAATGTGTAGATGGGAAATTGGGTAATTTGTTTCTGCTCAGCCTGCTGGTTGAACGAACAAAAAATTACTAAATGCTTTCATCTGTTGAAAATGTCTAGAATTGCTCTTTGACAATTTTGCAATGCCTTTCTTAGCTTAGTGGCTCTTCTGGAAACATACATACAATGATTCAATAGAGTGCATTTATGGAATATTAAAAGACAAAGTACACTGTTAAATGAGAAGGGACAATTTACACCGGAATCACACAAGAATGCGGTGTGCTTTCCTCTGTAATTTCTATGCAATTTAGTGAGGTGCCATTTGCAGCTGAAATCGCACTGGATTGCTCCAAAAGTAGTGCATGTACCACTTTTCAAAAATGCACTGCAGTGGATTGCATGGTACTGCAGGGTACTGTACAATCTGGTGCAGGTAAATGCACTGCGTTTGGGGTGTCATTAGGATTATATGGATACAGATTGCACACCCATGTATTTTGAACATGGTTTGGGAAACGCGGAAGCTGGTTTCCTGTGCCGCGTCCACTGTGAGCAAGCCCTAATTAAATAATCAAAATAGTTGTAATAAGTTACTGATTGGGTAACATCAAATACAATAAAATAGATCATAGAGTGAACAAAACTGAAAATATAAAAGTATTCATAATTCCAATAGTACTGTATATAAAATCATATTGTACTAAAAGCTTATATGCATGCCCGTTCTGAAACATACATTCCTATCAATGTTGAGGACAAGGTGATTGTAATAAAAAAAAAGTGCATGATATATAATACAACAAACAGCATAAAAAAGCAGAAATTGTAAATGGTAACACTGATATTTCGACTGTACGGTATGTTGAAGATTAAATCAGATATTCAATTCTATTAACTCTTTTAATTGGTGATCCTATCAGCATAACTCAGTGTGTATACTGTTAATTTATATGATAAGCTGAAGATTGTGTAAACTCTTATCTCTAACAGCATAGTTTAAGATAATTATATTTTATATCTAAATGTAATATTTTTAAAGTACTTTTATTAGTATGTTACAATAGTAACAGAATATAAAACAATAAAGATACTGTTGAAGACTATGTATGAATCATATTCCTGTATTAATCTCTGGCAATGAAAATGTTTTCCATTTAATCTAATCCAGTGACCCCAAGATTGGGGTTACTTACAATGCAATTATACTTTTTTATTTTAATTCCTAATAGACACACATGGATCACCAGAAGAGAAGCTGGCTTGAGAATGTAAAGTAATAGGTAGAAATGTGTGTCTCTAAGTTAAGGCCAAAATACAAATTTTGCATTTTTGTGTGCCAGAAAGAGGTATAACGTAACTCCAAACATTCCCCTTAAAAGGAGGAATGAAAAAACAGATACCCCGAGTGTTTAATGGCACATTAACAATAACCCTATTAAGTTCATTTCGTTTTTATTGTTTTACAGTCCAATTACAGTATTTACAAGTATAGATACTATTCATCACTGCCCATATGTACACAGTAAGAAATAAATGCTATAGATTCAATAACTCTCCCTTTGTTTTGTTCTTTTTAGATACTGGCAGCTGTGCCATACAACTGGAGCGGTGTTAATCTCCTCATATGTTCTAGCACTCGTGCTGTATTTATTCCACTTTTTATAATGTGTGTGTATCCAAGTGGGAAGCCAACGTTTAGTCACCCTGCTTGGCCATGCATCTTTTCCCTGCTTATGGGAATCACCAATGGGTATTTTGGCAGTGTACCTATGATACTGGCATCAGGACAAGTAGTGCCAGAACAAAGAGAGCTAGCAGGTATGAATTGGTTTCATTTAACCTATGGAAGCTTGGATGCTGTTTTATTGAAAACGCATATGTAAACCAGTAGTCAACAATGGACTTACGCTGTTGATAACAGCTTCAGAAATTAACAGTGCTTTGCTTTTGTCCAAATGTTTCTTGTCATACTCTACTTTATATTTTGAAATACTTAAAAAAATGAAAAAATACTGAAATAGAAAATGTAGATGTAAACCAAATTTTATATACATAAAATATTCTTAAAATAGTAGTAAACTATTATAAAGTTGTATCCACAGGTAAACTTAAACTAAGGCTTACCTTTAGGTACTGTGAGTATCTTCTAAACTTGCACTGTTTACAAGATAACGTCATCTACGGCTGATGACGTCACCGGTGCATGAGCAGTAGCATCCACACTAATGCCCCGTACACACGATCCGAAAATCGTACGGAAAATACCGCTTTCGAATCGATCGTACGATAATCGGATCGTTAGTACAGAGCTTTCGAGAGCCGATTAGGACAGTACATCCGATATTATTCTATCGGACATGCACGGAAAAAATTTTCGTACGATGCCAGATCGTACGATTTTTGTTTAATCAGTACAGCTATCGTTCGAAAATGCAATACAAATGCATTACAACACATGACATCACTTCCGAATTTTTTTTCTGTCGTGCGGGAATTTTCGTGACTTTAGTAAACTCATCAGATTCGATCTGAGATTAGCATGCAATAAAAAACGGACGATCATTCGTCCGATAATCTCATCGTGTGTATGGGGCATAAGGGAGCCCTGAATGCAGAGGATCCTGTGCACATGCGTGGAAGTGACATAATTGCAAACTGTGAAATACATATAGGCATAGCCCAGCAGAAGTTTAAAGCAAACCTATGAAGGGTCTACTGTAATAAATCTGCTGTGTGAGAGATTGCCTTCAGAAATTTTGCGATCTTGGAACCGTTTTTCTCCGGTTTTCTCTGGATCCAGTTTCCTCCCACAGTCAAAACTTTACAGGTTAATCAGTTTACACCCAAACTGCTCCTGGTGTGTTTATAAAAGGTTGTAGGAACACTAGGTTGTTGACTCTTTCCATGTCCTCCTTACAAAACCTTTACATTCCTGATAAAGCTAACAGCTAACCGCTGACCATCCCCCTCCGTGTTCAGTGCTGCATGAAGGGCTAACCTGCTTAGAGGAATTAGGCCACACACCGAGTGAGCTGTGCACTCATCAGCAAATCCCATGCCTTCTGCAATTTTCAAAAACATCACTATGATTTAATTTTTTTTTACATGTTTGCAGAAAATATGTTCATTACTTTTGCACATGTCCTAAATGGCAAGATTCAGATATTGTTTAAAACCTCTCCAGAGTTGGAAGAAACCTTGCCCATAAGAAATTAACCAAGGTGGTTCTAACAAGTCTTGACCTAAAGTGGTAGTAAACTTTCTAAAAAAAAAAAACAGATTTTCCCCTGTGAGGTAAAGGCATAATGTGCTAGTATGCATCACTAGCACAATATGAAAGACTTACCTTGAAACTAAGCCCTCTAGAGGTGCGCTGTCACCAATGCAGAGGCTTCCATCTTCACCCAGTCTTCCTTTCAGGTTCATGGACTGCGGCCGCTCAATTGGCCATGCCACAATGACGTCTACCATGGAATGTGACTGCGCGCAGGAGTCTCGGCCATGGTACACAGCTCTGAAGCAATGGCATGGGTATGCCGTTGCTTCAGAGTATGTGCACCGGTGACGTCACCGGCTGCTGCTCACTGGAATATCTCCTAAACAGTGCATGTTTAGAAGATATTCTTTTTATCTACAGGTAAACTTTATTATAAGCTTACCTGTAGGTAAAAATCAGAGGGGAGTTTACTATCACTTTAACCTGTTTGACTATCCAATACTAAAGCAGAATGTTTTGGCAATACGTAGATGAACTTTGGTCTCTTTTTATTGTGCAGCTCCATTGTGAGCATGGTTTATTTGCTTTTAGTTATTTGTTTTCTCTTTTATTCTGCAGGAAACACAATGACTGTGTCGTACATGACTGGACTAATGCTTGGGTCAGCTGTAGCTTATTTTGCCTACAGTTTATCTAGTACTTCCCAAAGTATTTGCTTCCATCCAGAGACATACAACAGTTCACTGCCTCCAGAGATTTGAATATATCAACCTCAAAATTGGTTTGTTACTACTGAAACATTTGCAATATTTATTTTAATTCTAAAACACATTGGGGGTTATTTACTAAAGGCAAAGCCACTTTGCACTACAAGTGCACTGCAAGTGAACTTGGAAGTGCAACCGCTCTAGATCTGAGGGGGACATTCTAGGAAAAGAAAAAACAGCATTTTAGCTTGCACACGATTGGATGATAAAATCAGCAGAGCTTCCCCTCATTTCACATCTTTTCCTCATATCTACAGTGACTGCACTTCCAAGTGCACTTGTAGTGAAGAGTGGATTTGCCTTTAGTAAATAACCCCCATTGCTATGACAAATGCCGTTATTAGAAATTTCACAAGTATTGAACTTTTTGATAAAACCACATCTGTGCAAGCACATGCACTTGATGGAATATCAAATCTGACACCATATTTCCATGAGTATATCACTTTTGTCATTTTGCCAAAGCCTTTTTGTGTAGTGTAATTTTATAAAAGTCTGTGTTTTGTTCAAGTATTGTTCTTTTTTCTTTTCTTTATATGTAACACTTTTACAACAAAAAGTGGAAATTTGATATTTTTTTATAAACAAATTACTTCATGCAGATTCATATGCAAGCGTAATTGTGGGTTGTATGCCTTGAAAACTGTAAACAAAAGAATATTTAATCATCAAATTTGCTTGTGTCATTTTTTTTCCCATTTGTAACTCTGTAGTAGAGCCTAAAATCAAAGTGAGCAATTAGCTGAGACACAAAAATGATAGGCATGGCATGGCGCTTAAATTTTATTCTACTTGAAGCCAACAATTAAGACTTTATGTGAGCTTGAAATTCATAGAAAATGTAATATTATTATATATACATTATTTAAATTTTCATAAAAAATTGTACAGATTTTTTTTTTCAAATCTGTTTTAGTCTTTGGGCATGGCCATCTTGAAGTTATTTTTTGTTGAGAATCTGAGGCTTTCTGTAGAGGTGCCAACGGAAACCACCAAAACAACTGATATTCCAATACCAATTACCATATTTATCGTCGTATAACCCGCGCCAGCGTATAACACACACCCCAATTTAAGACGGAAATTTCAGGAAAAACTTTGTTTTTAAATAAACCACTTTGAAGCAAAATAATGGTCAGTGAGTACCAATGCAGCCTGATTAGTGCCCATCTGCAGCCTCAATGCAGCCTGATCTGTGCCCATGTGCAGCCTGATCTTTGCCCATGTGCAGCCTGATCTTTGCCCATCTGCAGCCTGATCTGTGCCCATCTGCAGCCTTGCTCCTCACTGCAGTCTAATCAGTGCCCATCTGCAGCCTAATCCGTGCCCATCTGCAGCCCTGCTCCTCACTGCAGCCTGATCAGTACCCATCTGCAGCCTAATCAGTGCCCGTCTGCAGCCTTGCTCCTCACTGCAGTCTAATCAGTGCCCATATGCAGCCTTGCTCCTCACTGCAGCCTGATTAGTGCTCATCTGCAGCATTGCTCCTCACTGCAGCCTGATTAGTGCCCATCTGCAGCATTTCTCCTCACTGCAGCCTGATCAGTGCCCATTTGCAGCATTGCTCCTCACTGCAGCCTGATCAGTGCCCATCTGCAGCCTTGCCGAAATAGACAGAGCCGGATCTCCTGTGTACTCGGCGTCACGTCCAGTCCCATCCCTTGGCCCGGATCCTATGATGACATAACGCCGGTCCAATGCCAGGAGGTCAATGCTAGGAGCCGTCCAGGGGACGGGACTGAGCGTGACTGCGAGCAGAGCCGAGTACACAGGAGATCTGGCTCTGTCTATTTCGGCATCACTCATCCCCTCCTTCCCCTTAGTGGCAGCCTATATCGGAGTATAACACACACACACAATTTTACCCCTATTTTAAGGGAGGAAAAAGTGCATGTTATGCGCCAATACGGTACTTACCATCATTCTTCTAATAATAATCTTTACTATGTGTTAAATATATTTCCAAAGAGTTTTAAAATGCGCTATATATATATATATATATATATATTCCTCTACAGTACTCCTTTGGTAAATCAATTCTACTGTGTTTTCCTCCACTATGTGTTCTCCCGTATATACTGTTTCAACTAGTATAAATAAACCAAAAAGAATCCACAGAAAACAAAGCTAATTTAAAGCATTGACTGTATTTGAAGGCACACCTTAGGTGGCAGCAGAAGTCCACTGTACTTCATGTTTATCCAAAATACATCAAAAGTAGAAAGAAGGGTAATCAGGAGGAAAGTTAGCATCAGCAGAAGAGTGGTACAGTTTTGTAAGATATAGGAAAGTACTAGCAGGACGGTTTTATCTTAGCAAGGCATCTCACACTGTCAACTGGATAGCATGTTTATTTTTTGCTAGCTCAGCCAGAAGATAGTGGACATAACGCTATGACTTGTAGCCAATACTCAGTCCTTTGCCTCCTAAAGTGTTACTAAACCCAGGACCCTGCATTCACTGTATCTGATCTCCCACAGTACACAGAACATGGAAATGCAATCATTTTAAATCATGCTAAATAAGTTTTCTCATCAGCAGTATATAGCGGTCTTGTGACTTCAATCAGTTCCTGGTAAAGCTTGTAGGAGGAGTTTTCATACGGAGCTGTCCCATCAGGATCCAGGACCCCTAAACCTCTGTCTGGACAGTGCTGATTGGTCCTGTGCTGATCACATGCACTCTCTCAAGAAAAAAAACTCTCTAGCAATACACAACAAACTGAGCATGTGCAGCCTGACTCCAGTAACTGTTTCATCCGGACCTGTCCTGGAGTCAGTGGAAGGATCTGTGCATACAGGAGGATCAAGCAGCCATTTTACACAATGCAAAGGATTAACCCCTTAGGTTCCACAGTGAGTATAACAAGCATGCTTTGAATTGTATAGTTATTCCTGCGCTACCATATAAGGAGGAATAATGGAACTGCTGCAGACCCTGAATAAGGGTCAAACTCTACCCATAGTAAATAAAATCAAAGAAAGGTGGTGCTGTTCTGTTCCCAATAAAGGGGGGGGGAGTCACTGCTAAAGGTAGCAGTACATAGGAAATTTCAATAGGGATAAATCAACAATATGAATAAAAAATTGTAAAATAAAATAAATTAAAAGATGAATTCCAGACAGTAGTCAGGGCAGTGCAAAGTGCATAAATAAATTGCTAATACCACTGTAAAATATACAATACGCAATAGTGAAAAACAATGTGCAAAAATGACAGTTGTGCAAAATAGCAAAAGTGCAATAAAGCAATGTGTCCAAAGGTGCATATCTCAAAGCAGCATGCTTTACTGCATATATACAGACTGATTTTACTGTTGTGGGTTTAGTAACACTTTAAGGGCTCTTACACACAAGTGGTCCATCCGATAGACTCCGCTTTGCTTAGCGGGGGATCGATCCGCTGAGCGGGCGCATACCAGGTCCATCTCTGCTCACTGTGCTAAGATGGACCTATCAGAGTCCCGCTGTCCTCTATGGGGAGGTGGGATTAAAATGGACCACCTGTCTGTTTTCATCCGATCCACCAGATGGATGGAAAATAGGGTCTCCAGCCATCTGGATTTTGCAGCCAGATTTGGATCGGATAGCAGCACATGTCAGTGGACATGTCACCGCTGACATCTGCTGTTCCTTAGGGCTGAATGGAGCATCCAATCAGGTCCACCTCAAAAAACTGGCAGGCGGACCTGATCGGAAAGCGGTGTGAAAGGGGCCTTATGAATGTAATCATTGTACAGTATATAGGAGTCCAACTTCAAAGTCTATTTTTTAAGATTAAAACTCAAAATCTGAAGAGTAGCTTAGTAAGGATCTCCAATATTTAGTATTTAGACTGAAGTTAAGATTTTACAGAAAGAAGTAATGAGGAAAAGGGTGCTGACAATGGAGGAAGAAGTATGATGCATTTGGCTTGCTTAATGACAATGGCACAGTGGCAGATAGGATGGGGGAGCCATGTAAAATTACTATGTTGTTTCCAAACATATCTGACTATAGAGATAGTGTAAAAACTGCAAATAGGGGAAATCTTAACTCAATGCCCTAGAGTGCTATAAGTCACAATCTACCCAACAGATATATATTTCAGTTGTATATAGTCTGGTGGCTGAAGTCACATACTGTGTTCCTATATGTACTTTCCTCCCACCACCACCAACTTGGAGCATCACTTCTTTTCAGCAAGGATGTAACCAATTTTCCTGTTTCATTTTTGATAATGCAAAATGACTTAAAATACATCAGTGAAAGTAGAAATTTATTTAATTGCTGCTGCAATTCTTGAGCAATAGATATCACCACCAGAGTACGCCACTGGCCCCATCACCGGGTATGGACTTAAAGGGGAAGCCCTACGCCAAAAAAACGGTGTGGGGGTCCCCCCCAAGGTCCATATAAGACCCTTATCCGAGCACGCAACCAGGCCAGTCAGGAAAGGGGTGGGGACAAGATAGCGGCCCCCATCCTGAGCTGTACCAGGCCGTGTGCCCTCAACATGGGGGGTGCTTTGGGGAAGGGGGGCCGCATGGCCCCCCCACCCCAAAGCACCTTGTCCCCATGTGGATGAGGACAAGGGCCTCTTCCTGACAACCCTGGCCATTGGTTGTCGGGGTCTGCGGGCGGGGGGCTTATCCCGATCCGGAAGCCCCCTTTAATAAGGGGGCCCCCAGATACCAGCCCCCCACACTATGTGAATGAGTATGGGGTACAATATACCCCTACCCATTCACCTGTGAAAAAAATGTAAATAAAACACAAGACATAAGGGTTAAAAATTATTTATTGCACAGCTCCGAGGGTCTTCTTCCGTCTTCGGGGGTCTTCTCGCCAGACTCCTCCGCTATCTTCTGCTTGTTAGTGATTGGAATGGTACCCACTGGATTGGCGCAGGGCCAATGTGGTGCCCATATTTAGAAAGTCTTTACCAAGTAACTATAGACATGTAAGGCCGCGTACACACGCGGGGACTGTTCGCTCAACTTTGTCCGTCAAACAGTTTCAGCGGACAGTCCGCTCAAAATTAGCATGGACGGACTTGCCCACACACGACGAACGAACAGTCCGCTGAAACCGTGCCCGATGACGTGAACGGCACGTACGACGGGACTAGAAAACGACGTCCTATACACTGCAATGCAAACTTCGGCGTGTAAATCCTTTCTGAGCATGCGCGGAACTTAGTTTGACGAACAAGCCTACACACGAGGGGACTGTTCGCTGAAACAAAGTTTCAGCGGACAGTTTTTCGGAATTTCCGAAAAACTTTGTTCAGCAGACTGTCAGCTGAAACTGTCCGCTGAAAGCCCACACACGAGCGGACTGTCCGCCGAAACACTGTTCAGCGGACAAAGTTGAGCGAACAGTCCCCGCGTGTGTACGCGGCCTTAGTTTAACTTGTATAGTTGTGAAGATACTGGAGAGTTTAATAAAAGACCACATAGTTCTTGCTGGAAAAAAATATTTTAAGCAACAGAAAGCATGGATTCATGAAAGATAGAAGTTATCCAACAAACCTGATTTCTTTTCATGAGGAGGCAAGTAAAACCTTGGACAAAGGGGTGGCTGTGGACGTGGTATACCTGGATTTTGCAAAAGCATTTCACACAGTTCCCCACACACGGCTCATGTGTAAGGTAAAGTCTACAGGCTTGGAAATATCAATTTGTAAATGGATAGTAAACTGGCTAAAAGACAGAATTCAGTCTAATTGGGCGATTATGTGGCAAATGAGGTTTAATGTTGATAAATGTAAAGTTATGCACTTAGGGGCTAAGAATATTCATGCATCATACATACTAGGGGGAGTACAGCTGGGGGAATCAATGGTGGAGAATGATCCAGGGGTTTTGCTAGATCATAAGCTTAATAATAGCATGCAGTGCGAAGCTGCGCTTTCCAAAGCAAGCAAAGTCCTTTCTTGTATTGAGAGAGGTATGGACTCCAGAGAGAGATATCATTTTTCCCCTGTACAGATCATTAGTAAGACCACATCTGAAAAATGCAGTTCAGTTTTGGGCACCAGTTCTCAAAAAGGATATGAGGGAACTGGAGAAAGTGCAAAGGAGGGCAACCAAGCTGATAAGTGGCATGGAGGAGATCAGCTATGAGGAAAGATTAGAGGAAGTGAATCTGTTCCCTCTTGAGAAAAGGAGATTAAGTGGGGTATGATCAACAAATACATAAGTGGTCCATATAGTGAACTTTGTGTTGAGTTATTCACTTTAAGGTCATCACAGAGGACAATCTCCAAATACGGAAAGGTTACTCCACAGTAAGAGCTGTGAAAATGTGGAACAGACTGGTTCTGGCCAGTTCAGGAGATTGCTTTAAAAAAGGCCTGGATTCTGTAAAGTTGATCCAGGGAAAATCGGATTGCCTCTCGGGGTATCAGGAAGAAATTTTTTCCCCTGCTGTAGAAAATTGGAGTACGCTTTGCTGGGGTTTTTCACCTTCCTCTGGATCAACTGTGGGAGAAGGATTGTGTGTATGGGATTGTATTTATTTATTTATTTTTGGTTGAACTAGATGGACTTGTCTCTTTTTCAACCTAACTATGTATCTATGATGCTGTTTGTTCACTAAGGTTCTCTAACAAACCTCTGAGAGCTCCACAGAACAGCTGTATTTATACTGAGATTAAATTACACACAAGTGGACTCTAATTACTAATTAGGTGACTTCTGAAGCCAATTGATTCCACTAGATTTTAGTTAGGGGTATCAGATTAACCACTTCAGCCCCGGACCATTTTGCTGGCCAAAGACCAGACCACTTTTTGCGATTCGGCACTGCGTCACTTTAACTGACAAACAAAATTGACGTCCTTTTTTTCCCACAAATAGAGCTTTCTTTTGGTGGTATTTGATCACCCCTGCGGTTTTTATTTTTTGCGCTATAAACAAAAATAGAGCATCAATTTTGAAAAAAACACATTTTTTACTTTTTGTTATAATAAATATCCCCCAAAAATATATAAAAAAAAACTCAGTTTAGGCCGATATGTATTCTTCCACATATTTTTGGTAAAAAAAAACGCAATAAGCGATTATTGATTGGTTTGCACAAAAGTTATAGCGTTTACAAAATAGGGGATAGTTTATGGCATTTTTATTAATAATTTTTTTTTTACTAGTAATGGCGGCGATCAGCGAGATTTATTGTGACTGCAACATTATGGCGGACACATCGGACATTTTTGACACATTTTTGGGACCATTATCATTTATACAGCAATCACTGCTATATAAATGCAGTGATTCCTGTGTAAATGACACTGGCAGTGAAGGGGTTAACCAGTGGGTGGCAGTGTAGGGGTTAAGTGTTCCTAGGGGTGTGTTACTAACTGTGGGGGGCTGGGCTTTCATTTAGTGAACACTGATCTCTGCTCCAATCATATGGAGCAAAGATCAGCGTCACTAGTTGCTAGGCAGAACGGGAGATGCTGTTTACAATGGCATCTCTCCGTTCAGCAGCCCCGTGAGACGATCGCAGGTATGCCCGCGGCGATCGAGTCCGCGGGACCCGCGACCAGACTCATGGGGGTCCCGACCAGCACGCGAGCGCAGGGCGGCATTAAAGATTGGACGTACCTGTATGCCTGCCCCTGGAAAAAAAAATATTAAAAGCCAGCAGCTATAAATACTACAGCTGCTGACTTTTAATAAATGGACACTCACCTGTCCCAGGGTCCAGCGATGTCGGCAGCCGAGGCCAATCGATCGCTCGGCTCTCGGCTGCTGCCACCCCAACATTCTCAGTGAGGGAATCAGGAAGTGAAGTGTTGCAGCTTCACTTCCCGGTTCCCTACTGTGCATGCACGAGTCGCGCAGCGCAATGGCAATGGTCCGTGCTGTCTCTGGGAGGGGGGAGGGTTCCGATAAGCGTAAGTTCCACATTAGGGTGGAACTCCGCTTTAAATTTCACAATTATGTGCCATTTTATGTTGGTATCACAGGGGTCTCCAATCTTTCAAAACAAAGAGCCAGTTTTCTGTCCTTCAGACTTTAGGGGGGCCGGACTGTGGTCATTGGGAGTAGAAAAGGGCCGAAGGCAGTGGGAAAAAAACAATGCCCTATCGTTGGTGTCGGTGGGAGGAATTGTGTCCCATCATCTGTGTCATTGGGCCCCATCATTGGTGTCATTGGGAAAAATTGTGCACCACCATTAGTGTCATTGGGAGGAATTGTGCCCCATCATTGGTGCCATTGGGCCTCATTGTAGATGTAATTTGGAGCAATTGTGCCCCATAATTGGTGTCATTGGGCCCTATATTTGGTGTCATTGGGAGGGATTGTGTCCCATCATTGGTGTCATTGGGCTCCATTGGCGCGTTCAGTGGGGGTAATTGTGTCCCATCATTGGTGTCATTGGGAGGAATTTTGCACCATCATTGGTGTCTTAGGGCCTCATTGTTGGTTTAAGTGGGAGGATTTGTGCCCCATCATTGGTGTCATTGGGTGGAATTGTGCTCCATTATTGGTGTAATTTGCCAGAATTGTGTCCCATAATTGGTGTCTTAGGGCTTCATTGTTGGTTTAAGTGGGAGGAATCATGCACCATCATTGGTGTCATTAGTAGGAATTGTGCCTTATTGGTGTCATTGGGGGGAATTGTGCCCCTTCATTGGTGTCCGTGAGGGGAATTATGCCCCATTGTTGGTATCAGTAGATGAAAGAGTGCCCCAAGGGCTGGATAAAAGCAAGCCGGGCCGGTGCTACCACTAGGCGGACTAGGCAGCTGCCTAGGGCGCACTCCCGCCTATAACGCTGCCACGACCACTGTTTTCTCTACTGTGCTGGAAGGAGGGGGCACGGGAGCTTGCCAGTGCTTGATTTTCCATAGTCCTGGATGTGGAAGGAAGGTGTCGGTTTCCACTCCTCTGGACATCACTCCAGCTGGCTTTCCGCCAACACCAGCTCCTTCTCCAGGGTCCGGCAGGTCCAGTACACCATCTTCCTCTGGGAGGGGGGCAGGATAAGCAGATACATGCAGGGGAAGGGGACATGGCACAGGTCTTGGTGCAGAAGTTAGGAGACCTGCCGCGCCAGTTAGCTTCACCCCCTCTCTGTGCCTGTCAGGACCAGAGCTCTACCCCAAAAACTAAGCAGGGGATGGCTCCGATGTGAACAGCCTGAGGAGCCGGGAGAGCAGTGAGCGGAACCCGCAGGAGACCTGGAGACTGACACTGAAGAGAGGCAGACACCCGGGGACTGGGAGAGAGAGGAGACACAGAGGAGGCAGGGCCATCTTAATGCACTGGCAAGGGCCTGAGGTGCATGGGGAGCCCTTGAAGTTTCGCCCCCACAGACTGTGAACATGACATGGGGGGAGCTGCCTGTCAGTATAAATGACAGCTCTCCTGGGCGCTGGCAAATAAAAACTGCACGTGCACAGTTGAACAGCCAGCCGTTCTTCATCAGCTGAGCTTGGAATGGGGTATGCTTAGAGTGCCGTCTGATGACATTCAAGGACAAACCCCGTGTTTAAACATCTTGGGAGCCTGGTATTTTCCCACTGCCCCATGCAGCTCAAAGTGCAGTGCATGCAGAGTGGGGTCCACTCCCCACACTGCCTGCAAAGAACATAACGGCCAGGCTGAGCGGATATCTCTCCCCTTCACTGAGAAGAATGAGAGCAGTCAGATCACCTGGAGCTACACACAGGAGTCGTAGATGGCTTTGATCTTCAGATGGTCACAGTAAGCCTGACACTTTACTCCTGGATACTATGCCCTTTCCAGGTCACAGAGCTCTGTAACACCTCCTGTACTGTCTCCCCCTGCACTGTGAAAATAAGGTTGAGAGTGCTGCGGTTGGTTTGGAGTTGGCCTAACCCACATCCCAACAATTGCTGTGTTTACGAAATTTGTACCTCTTGGGGACTTTTAAGGGAAAGGAAAACTACTTGCTAGTATGATGCGTTATTGGATATTTATTTAAACCAAATAATATAGCGTGTGTAGGAAAAACAACCTACTGTCAGAAACCATGAATCAGACCGAGACAGAAGTACAATTAAATCACACTTGTTTATTAATCAAAGGGTAAATAGAGTAAGCGTAGTCAAAGCATAGCCAGAGTCCAGTAACCGGATCGAGTAGTCAGCCAAGCCAGAGTTCAATAACCAGATCGGGTAATCATTCAGGCCAGAAGTCAGGGATCCAAGTGGAGCAACAGCAAGCAGGATAAGGAGCCAGAAGGGATGTCAGCAAGCCAGTCTTTAACCACCTCAATACAGTGCACTTACACCCCCTTCCTGACCAGACCAATTTTCAGCTTTCAGCGCTCTCACAGTTTGAATGACAATTACTCAGTCATTCAACACTGTATCCATATGAAACTTGTGTCCTTTTTTCCACAGAAATAGAGCTTTCTTTTAGTAGTATTTAATCACTAGTGGGTTTTTTATTTTTTGTGCTATAAATTTAAAAAAAACTTACATTTTGTGAAAAAAATGCCTTTTTCTTTGTTTCTGTCATAAAATTCTGCTAATTAGTAATTTTTCTTCATAAATTTTGGCTAAAATTTATACTGCTACATATCTTTGGTAAAAATAACCCACATTAGTATATATTATTTGGTCTTTGTGAAAGTTATAGAGTCTACAAACTATGGTGCCAATCAATGAAAATTGATCACATCTGATCAGGCCTTCAGTACATCAGGTGTATATAATTTCTTGAGACACTAACAAGTCAGGAAAGTACAAAACCCCCCAAATGACCCCTTTTTAGAAAGTAAACATTCCAAGGTATTAAGTAAGTAGCATGGTGAGTTTTTTTAAGTTGTAATTTTTTCCCACAATTCTTTGCAAAATGAAGATTTTTTTTATAATTATTTTTTTTTACAAAATTGTCATATTATCAAGTTATTTCTCACACACAGCATATGCATACAACAAATTACACCCCAAAATACATTTTGCTACTGTTCCCGAGTATGGCGATACCACAGGTGTGAGACTTTTACACAGCATGGCCACATACAGAGTACCAACATTGAAGTGGCACTTTCAGTGGTTCTATGAGCAAAAATGACACATCTCATTTCACAGCCACCTATTAGACTTTCGAAGGCCCTGGAGTACAAGGACAATGGAATTGCCCATAAAATGCCCCCATTTTGGAAAGCTAAAATCCCAATTTATAATCTGTAAGGCATAATGAGTCTTTTGAATGGTTCATTTTTTTCCAGAAGTTTTTGGAAAATGTGGCAAAAAATGAAAACGCATTTTCTTTTTACAAAAAGTTGACAATTTATAAGATATTTCTAACACATAGCATGTATATAGCAAAAATTACACCCCAAAACACATTCTGCTACTCCTCCCGAGTATCACATGTGTAGGACTTTTACACAGCCTGGCCACATACAGAGGCCGAACATTGAAGTAGTACTGTTATACCTGTAGGGTTCCACATATACTGTCACTTTAAGGCTGGCTCCACCCAGAAGTGATGATAAGGGTCAAGGGGCATAGTAGCCATCTTAGAACACATGCAAGGAGCATAATAAGATGTACTGTCCTGAGATGCATGTTGCAGTGTAGAGTGAGTACTGAAATAAACATCCATTGTTCCAGACCAGAGTCTTGTGTCTCACAAATCAGAGGATATAACAGTGGCGACGAGGATGGGATTTACAAAGTGTCTATCAGTCTGAGAGAGAGACAAAGACATTGTGGATTGTCACCTGGATTAAAGCAATCACAGATCCCAGCAGGAAAATGTCATTGATCGGGACATTACGTGAATTTGATGGAAAACAGACATCCTGGAGTTCCTGGGTTGAGAGACTGGAACAGTATTTCAGTGCAAATGCCATCCCAGGTGAAAGGCAAGTAGCAGTATTTCTGACAGTGGTTGGTGCTCAGACATATGACACTCTCAGAGATCTCCTTTTCCCTGTAAAACCAGCAAACTAAGACATTGGCAGAGCTCCTGACACTGTTTGAGGGTCACTTCCAGCCTAAACCACTAGAGATTGCAGAAAGATTTCATTTTTATCAGAGGCAGCAGCAGCCAGCGGAAGAAATTAAAGCTTATGTGCTTGCCCTTTGCAGACTAGCCTCTACCTGTTCTTTTGGGGAGTACCTACCTACTGCACTGAGAGATAAGTTTGTCATGGGACTGAATTGTGACTAGCCAAAAGAGACTGTTAACAGAGAAAGACCTTACCCTTGCAAAGGCAATTGAGATAGCTTCAGTGATGGAAATGGCTGTGAAAGATACAGAGGAATTGAACCCCCATGGCAGAAGGGAAGAGGTGAAACAGGACGTTTTCAGAACAGCAGTCAAGCCCACAGTCACAAACTGGAAATACAGACCCCCACCAAGCCGGGGGTCAGCTTGCTACCGTTGTGGGAATACAGACCATGATCACAAAGTCTGCCGGTTTAAGGATCAGACCTGTCATAATTGTGGTAAAACAGGCCATCTGAAATGAGTTTGCCGGAGCAAGAAGGTGTGAGATAAACAACCTCTGAACCCAAAGATATATATGGTGGGAAGATATACAGTGGTGTGAAAAAGTGTTTGCCCCCTTCCTCATTTCCTGTTCCTTTGCATGTTTGTCACACTTAAGTGTTTCGGAACATCAAACCAATTTAAACAATAGTCAAGGACAACACAAGTAAACACAAAATGCAATTTGTAAATGAAGGGGTTTATTATTAAAGGTGAAAAAAAATCCAAACCATCATGGCCCTGTGTGAAAAAGTGATTGCCCCCCTTGTTAAAACATACTATAACTGTGGTTGTCCACACCTGAGTTCAATTTCTCTAGCCACACCCAGGCCTGATTATTGCCACACCTGTTCACAATCAAGGCATCACTTAAATAGGAGCTGCTTGACACAGTAAGGTCCACCAGAAGATCCTTAAAAGCTAAACATCATGCCAAGACCCAAAGAAATTCAGGAACAATTGAGAAAGAAAGTAATTGAGATCTATCAGTCTGGAAAGGGTTATAAAGCCATTTCCAAAGCTTTGGGAATCCAGCGAACCACAGTGAGAGCCATTTTCCACAAATGGCGAAGACATGGAACAGTGGTGAACCTTCCCAGGAGTGGCCGGCCGCCCAAAATTACCCCAAGAGCGCAGCGACGACTCATCCAAGAGGTCACAAAAGACCCCACAACAACGTCCAAGGAACTGCAGGCCTCACTTGCCTCAGTTAAGGTCAGCGTTCATGCCTCCACCATCAAGAAAAGACTGGGCAAAAATGGCCTGCATGGCAGAGTTCCAAGGAGAAAACCACTGCTGAGCAAAAAGAACATCAAAGCTCGTCTCAATTTCTCCACAACACATCTTGATGATCCCCAAGACTTTTGGGACAACATTCTGTGGACCGATGAGACAAAAGTGGAACTCTTTGGAAGGTGTGTGTCCAAGTATATCTGGCGTAGAAGGAACACTGCATTTCATAAAAAGAACATTATACCAACAGTAAAATATGGTGGTGGTAGTGTGATGGTCTGGGGCTGTTTTGCTGCTTCAGGACCTGGAAGACTTGCCGTGATAAAAGGAACTATGAATTCTGCTGTCTACCAAGAGATCCTGAAGGAGAATGTCCGACCATCTGTTCGTGTACTCAAGCTGAAACCAACTTGGGTTCTGCAGCAGGACAATGATCCTAAACACACCAGCAAGTCCACCACCGAATGGCTGAAGAAAAACAAAATGAAGACTTTGGAGTGGCCTAGCCAAAGTCCTGACCTGAATCCTATTGAGATGTTGTGGTATGACCTTAAAAAGGCCGTTCATGCTCGAAAACCCTCTAATGTAACTGAATTAGGACAATTCTGCAAAGATGAGTGGGCCAAAATTCCTCCAGGACGCTGTAAAAGCCTCATTGCACGTTATTGCAAACGCTTGGTTGCAGTTGTTGCTGCTAAGGGTGGCCCAACCAGTTATTAGGTTTAGGGGGCAATCACTTTTTCACACAGGGCCATGATGGTTTGGATTTTTTTTCACCTTTAATAATAAACACCTTCATTTACAAATTGCATTTTGTGTTTACTTGTGTTGTCCTTGACTATTGTTTAAATTGGTTTGATGTTCCGAAACACTTAAGTGTGACAAACATGCAAAGGAACAGGAAATGAGGAAGGGGGCAAACACTTTTTCACACCACTGTAGATATACATCATCATCAAAGTCAGAGGATGAGGAAGTGCTCCACAGATTAGACATACATCATATGCATTCAGCACCCTCTGCAATGACTGTAGAGGTAACCGTTGAGGTAAAGAAACTAAAGATGGATGTAGACACAGGAGCAGCAGTTTCAGACATTCTAGGAGCATAAACGACACATCTCATTTCATTCCTACCCATCACACTTTTGAAGGTCCTGGAGCACCAGGACAATGGAATTACCCCCAAAATGACCCCATTTTGGAAAGCAAACACCCCAACATATATTCTATGAGGCATGGGCTGCTCTGATGGGCTAGTGACAGGTACTTGAGTACTCTGATGGCCTGGTGACAAGTACTCGGGTACTCTGATGGCCTGGTGACAGGTACTCGGGTACTCTGATGGCCTGGTGACAGGTTCTCTGATGGGCTGGTGACAGGTACTTGAGTACTCTGATGGCCTCGTGACAAGTACTTGAGTACTCTGATGGCCTGGTGACAGGTACTTTGGTACTCTGATGGCCTGATGACAGGTACTGGGGTACTCTGATGGCCTGGTGACAGGTACTCAGGTACTCTGATGGCCTGGTGACTGGTATTTGGTTACTCTAAAGGGTGGTGATAGGTACTCAGGTACTCATATGGACTGTGACAGGTACTCGGGTACTCAGATGAACTGTGACAGGTATTCAGGTACTCAGATGAACTGGGACAGGTACTCGGGTACTCAGATGGACTGGGACAGGTACTCAGATGAACTGTGACAGGTACTCGGATGGACTGGGACAGGTACTCGGGTACTCTGATGGGCTGTGACAGGTACTCGGGTACTTTGATGGGCTGTGACAGGTACTCGGGTACTTTGATGGGCTGTGACAGATACTCGGATGGACTGTGACAGGTACTTGGATGGACTGTGACAGGTACTCGGGTACTCGGATGGGCTGTGACAGGTACTCGGGTACTCTGATGGACTGTGACAGGTACTCGGGTACTCTGATGGACTGTGACAGGTACTCGGGTACTGATGGACTGTGAGTGACAGGTACTATAATGGGTGGTGACAGGTCCTCTTTATTGGGGGGGCAATCAGTGTGCTTGATGTGTACTGTAAGTGGTAACGAGATGTTACCGCAATCTCCTCACACGCAAACGGTGTGTGAGGATGAGAACCCGGTAACATCACGTTACCGTGGTTTGTTTACATTTAGTGATTGGCTGTGAAAGGATCACAGCTGATCACGTGGGTAAACAGCCAGCCAATGGCTGTTTACCAGTGTCGGTGACGAGCCGTGTTCCCAGGAACACGCCACCACCGACGTGTTCGCGTGCACACGCCGTGCACAGTGGGGGTGGAACCATCTGCGAACGGCCGTGACTTCATCACAGCCGATCACATGGTAAGCACCATGACCAAGGCAAAGGCAGAGATGAAGTGAACTTGACAGCTTTAAGTAGGCAGGTTAGACGAGTAGGATCAGGTACAGCTGAGTGACTGTGGAGAGAGATGAGAGCTGGCAATTAGCCAACAGATGAGCAGCCAGCCCAGAGAAGGAAGGGCTAAGCCAGCCCTGACACTTACATGAATATACAAAACATTAGCAAATGTATTAGTAAAAAAGAGAAAAGGATACAGTAAACAGAGAACACGGAGAGCAAATACAGGTATATATTACTGCGTGCCAGGCTCTTGGAGCCAGAATCGGGAGCCCCTCGGGGCTCGCCCCCCTTTCCTCACCGGGTAAGTGAAAAAAGGATAAGAGTAGTGGTATTTCACCGGCGGCGCTCCACTGCAAGGGCGGGGGCCTCCCACTTATCCTACACCTCTCATGTCTCTTGTCTCAAGAGACCAATTCTTTCCTGGGGCAAAAATACCCTTTTCTGGACTGTATCTATGATCAGCCCTAAGTACTGCAATCTCTTGATGGTTTTAAGGAGGATTTTTCTAGGTTGAGGACCCAACCTAAAGTATTCCAGGTAACTGACTGCGGTGACCAGACTGGTTTAAACGGGCTACAGATTGATCAATCAAGAGTAGATTGTCTAAGTAGGCTAGTATTGTTATACTTTGAGCCCATAACCTGGCTAAAGGAGGAGCTAGGATCTTTATAAACACTCGAGCAGTAGCTAGCCCGAAAGGTAGAGCTACAAACTGGAAATTACGATTTTCTACCCCGAAGCATTGAAATTTCTGGGGAGCGGGGAAGATCGGCACATGGAGATCCATTTGAATTTAACCAAACCCCAACCTCTACTCTTACATGGGGACCACCATGACCACTTTCGCCAAAAAAATGGTCCAATGCTTGAGAGAGACTTTTTTTCTGAGAAAAAAGGAGGAGACAGGAACTCTTGGAACTCCAGCTTGTACCTTGGACCTATTGAGGAAGTCCCTTATTCGTCTTCCTGTCAGATCCTTGAGAACTGCAGAAGAATTCCCCTATTGAATGAATGGGGCGCCTCCTCATAAGGAGGCTTCAGTATCTTGTAGGTTTCCTCCCCCAAGACTCTTTTATCCCTGGGGTTAATTCTCAGGATTACCTTTTGAACCTGATGGCGGAAGCCATCGTGACTGCCTGGAGGCTGATGCC